>NC_053037.3:125674658-126299658 GCF_002575655.3 Aegilops tauschii subsp. strangulata
GATGCGCACGCGCAGGTTGGAGCGGGCCACCTTGTTGATCCTCAGCTTGTGCCCCTCGCAGGTGTCGTCGGCCAGTGCCATGCAGACGGTGTTGTGGCGGCGCTTGCCCTTGAGCAGCACGATGTCGCCCTGGAATATGGAGAGCTTCTCCATGGTGGCAGGGTGGAGGTTGCACACGGAGTTGTCGTCGTTGGTGGTGGCCTCCTCCACCACCAGCCGGTTCGCCGCCTTCTTCGACGTCGCCGCGCTCGCCATCGCGTTCAACTCTCGTTGATCGACTTGCTGCGTCGTCTCTCGTGTATTACTTTCGATGGATGCTATCGAGCGCTGATTTGCGTTGGTGTTGTGGTGAGGTGGAGACGTGGGGTTCGCACCCTTTATTGCAGGGAGGCACGGCCGACTCGGGTTGGAAGGCCGTGATCGTTCGCGTCATATTCGTACTCTTTGTACGTGGCCCGTGCCGTACTAGGACGCTAACTCTTTTCCTACTATCTTCCTACTACCTTGGCACGATCGGATCGAAAGAACCCTTCGAACTCGGAATAGTTGTACCTGGCTGCGCCAACAATGGCGTGTCCGTGCTGGAGGAGACTGCTGTCGTTCGTGCGATGCGAGACGGACAGCACCGAGCCGCCCCGTCGCCGGCTGTGGGATGCCAACGATGAGGCGGTCTCCGACGGCGAGGCACTCTGGGCAGTCAACGTGCACGTGGCGTCCCTCCAGCGCGCCCTCGAGGCGGCGGTGCTGCAGCGTAGCGTGGCCGTGGCACTGATGCACGAGGCGCAGCGGCACGCGGAGGAGGCCGAGGCTGCCGTCGAGGCCGCTGCGAGGGCCGGCGAGCTTGCCGCGGTGGAAGTGCGGGAGAAGACGGAGCAGAGCGTGGCGACGGACGCGCGCATCAGGGAGCTCGAGAGGGAGATGCTAGTGCTACGTGATGACGGACAATGGGCGCTGGAGACCGCGCTGGAGGCCGCCGCCGCGGAGACGCGGGAGAAGGAGGGGGAGCCATGCATGGGAGGGGCGTGCACGTCAGGAAGCTCGAGGCGGAGATGCTACCTGATGAGCAATGGGTGGCAGACGTGATCGATTCGTCCAGCATGCTATTGTGGCATCGACATGTTTCAATTTTTCTTTGACATTGCCATGGCGCACTAACATTCTTCCGAATATTTTTTTATCTTGAAATTTGTTTTTATCTAGGGGGTGTCTATTTTGCATTTGACAGAGATTGAGCTTCATTCAAATTTTAGAGCCAATAGAAAGTTTACGAGTAATCGACAAAAAACTACCACATTTCATGTATCCGTCCCACAAAACTACCACATTTTGAAAACTGACCAAAAACTCCAGATTAGTACTAATTCTGTGACAAAAAACTACCACTTTCACAAAATGGCCAGTTTAGACGATTTAAACACGTTTATGACAGGAGGGGCCCGTTTGTCAGGGCTGACGTGGCGGAAATCGTCAACTCCGTTTATTTTGACTGTCATGTTGACCGTGATGACGGGCCAGGCCCACATGTCATTCTTCTTCTTCCTCCTCTTTCCCTGTCTGACATTTTAACAAACACTTCATGTGCTCCCCTACACCACCATCTGGAGCAGCATCCCGTGCGTCGCCGCTCATCCGCCGTCACATCTTCTACCTCTTGAGCACTGCGTTGGTTTTCCCTTGAAGAGAAAAGGATGATGCAGTAAAGTAGCGCAAGTATTTTCCTCAGTTTTTGAGAACGAATGTATCAATCCAGTAGGAGACCACACGCGAGTCCCACGCACCTACACAAACAAATAAGAACCTTGCAACCAACACGATAAAGGGGTTGTCAATCCTTTCACGGTCACTTACGAGAGTGAGATCTGATAGATATGATAAGATGATATTTTTGGTATTTTTATGATAAACAGTAAATATTGCAAAAATAAACGGCGCCAGAAATAACGAAGTTGGAAGATTAATATGATGGAAAATAGACCCGGGGGCCATAGGTTTCACTAGTGGCTTCTCTGAAGATAGCATAAGTATTACGGTGGGTAAACGAATTAGTGACGAGCAATTGATAGAATTGAGTATAGTTATGAGAATATCTAGGTATGATCATGTATATAGGCATCACGTTCGTGACAAGTAGACCGAAACGATTCTGCATCTACTACTATTACTCCACACATCGACCGCTATCCAGCATGCATCTAGAGTATTAAGTTCATAAGAATAGAGTAATGCTTTAAGTAAGATGACATGATGTAGAGGGATAAATTCATGCAATATGATATAAACCCCATCTTTTTATCCTCGATGGCAACAATACAATACGTGCCTTGTTGCCCCTGCTGTCACTGGGAAAGGACACCGCAAGATTGAACCCAAAGCTAAGCACTTCTCTCATTGCAAGAAAGATCAATCTAGTAGGCCAAATCAAACTGATAATTCGAAGAGACTTGCAAAGATAACCAATCATACATAAAAGAATTCAGAGGAGATTCAAATATTGTTCATAGATAAACTTGATCATCAACCCATAATTCATCGGATCTCGACAAACACACCGCAAAAGAAGATTACATCGAATAGATCTCCAAGAAGATCGAGAAGAACTTTGTATTGAGATCCAAAGAGAGAGAAGAAGCCATCTAGCTAATAACTATGGACCCGAAGGTCTGAGGTAAACTACTCACACATCTTCGGAGAGGCTATGGTGTTGATGTAGAAGCCCTCCGTGATCAATGCCCCCTCCGGCGGAGCGCCGGAAAAGGCCCCAAGATGGGATCTCACGGGTACAGAAGGTTGCGGCGGTGGAAATAGGGTTTTGGCTTCGTATATGATGTTTCCAGGGTATATGGGTATATATAGGAGGAAGAAGTACGTCGGTGGGGCAACGAGGGGCCCACGAGGGTGGAGGGCGCGCCCAGGGGGTAGGCGCGCCCCCTGCCTCGTGCCTTCCTCGTTGATTACTTTACGTAGACTCCAAGTCCTTTGGATCACGTTTGTTCCGAAAATTACGTTCCCGAAGGTTTCATTCCGTTTGGACTCGGTTTGATATCCTTTTCCTTCAAAACACCGAAATAGGCAAAAAACAACAATTTGGGCTGGGCCTCCCGTTAATAGATTAGTCCCAAAAATAATATAAAAGTGTATAATAAAGCCCAATAAACATCTAAAACAGAATATAATATAGCATGGAACAATAAAAAATTATAGATACGTTGGAGACGTATCAAGCATCCCCAAACTTAATTCCTGCTCGTCCTCGAGTAGGTAAATGATAAAAACAGAATTTTTGATGTGGAATGCTACTTGGCATAATTTTCAATGTAACCCTCTTAATTGTGGTATGAATATTCAGATCCGGAAGATTCAAGATAAAAGTTTAATATTGACATAAAAGTAATAATACTTCAAGCATACTAACTAAGCAATTGTGTCTTCTCAAAATAACATGGCCAAAGAAAGTTCATCCCTACAAAATCATATAGTTTGGTCATGCTCCATTTTCGTCACACAAGAATGCTCTCATCATGCACAACCGTGATGACAAGCCAAGCAATTGTTTCATACTTTAGTAATCTCAAACTTTTTCAACTTTCACGCAATACATGAGCGTGAGCCATGGATATAGCACTATGGGTGGAATAGAAAATAATGATGGGGGCTATGTGGAGAAGACAAAAAAAAAGTCTCACATCAACGCGGCTAATCAACGGGCTATGGAGATGCCCATCAATTGATGTTAATGTGAGGAGTAGGGATTGCCATGCAACAGATGCACTAGAGCTATAAATGTATGAAAGCTCAACAAAAGAAACTAAGTGGGTGTGCATCCAACTTTCTTGCTCACGAAGACCTAGGGCATTTTAGGAAGCCCATTATTGGAATATACAAGCCAAGTTCTATAATGAAAAATTCCCACTAGTATATGAAAGTGACAAAACAAGAGACTATATATCATAAAGATCATGGTACTACTTTGAAGCACAAGTATGGAAAAAAGGATAGTAGCATTGCCCCTTTTTATTTTCTTTTCTTTTTTTGGGCCTTTCTTTTTTTGGCCTTTTTTTGGGACAATGCTCTATGAATGATGATCATCACACTTCTATTTATTTACAACTCAATGATTACAACTCGATACTAGAACAAAGTATGACTCTATATGAATGCCTCCGGCGGTGTACCGGGATGGGCAATGAATCAAGAGTGACATGTATGAAATAATATGCATGGTGGCTTTGCCACAAATACGATGTCAACTACATGATCATGCAAGGCAATATGACAATGATGAACGTGTCATGATAAACAGAACGATGGAAAGTTGCATGGCAATATATCTCGGAATGGCTATGGAAATGCCATAACAGGTAGGTATGGTGGCTGTTTTGAGGAAGATATAAGGAGGTTTATGTGTGATAGAGCGTATCGTATCACGGGGTTTGGATGCACCGGCGAAGTTTGCACCAACTCTCAAGGTGAGAAAGGGCAATGCACGGTACCGAAGAGGCTAGCAATGGTGGAAGGTTGAGAGTGCGTATAATCCATGGACTCAACATTAGTCATAAAGAACTCACATACTTATTGCAAAAATCTACAAGTCATCAAAAACCAAGCACTACGCGCATGCTCCTAGGGGGATAGATTGGTAGGAAAAGACCATCGCTCGTCCCAGACCGCCACTCATACGGAGGACAATCAAAGAACACCTCATGTTTCAAATTTGTTACACAACGTTTACCATATGTGCATGCTACGGGATTTGCAAACTTCAACACAAGTATTTCTCAAATTCACAACTACTCAACTAGCACAACTTTAATATCACTACCTCCATATCTCAAAACAATTATCAAGCATGAAACTTCTCTTAGTATTCAACACACTCATAAGAAAGTTTTATTAATTTTGAATACTTAGCATATTAGGACTAATTTCTCAATTAAAGCAAACTACCATGCTGTTTTGTAGGACTCTCAAAATAATATAAGTGAAGCATGACAGAACAATAGTTCTATAAAACAAATTGACCACCGTGCTCTAAAAGAAGTAGGTGAAGCACTAGAGCAAAAACTATATAGCTCAAAAGATATAAGTGAAGCACATAGAGTATTCTAATAAATTCTGAATCATGTGTGTCTCTCTCAAAAGTGTATTCAGCAAGGATGATTGTGGTAAACTAAAAAAACAAAGACTCAAATCATACAAGACGCTCCAAGCAAAACACATATCATGTGGTGAATAAAAATATAGCTCCAAGTAAAGTTACCGATGGACGAAGACGAAAAAGGGGATGCCTTCCGGGGCATCCCCAAACTTTGGCTTTTTGGTGTCCTTAGATTATCTTGGGGTGCCATGGGCATCCCCAAGTTTAGGCTCTTGCCACTCCTTGTTCCACCATCAAATCTTTACCCAAAACTTGAAAACTTCACAACACAAAACTTAACAGAAAATCTCATGAGCTCCGTTAGCGAAAGAAAACAAAACACCACTTCAAGGTACTGTATTGAAATCATTCTTTATTTATATTGGTGTTAAAACTACTGTATTCCAACTTCTCTATGGGTTATAAACTATTTTACTAGCCATAGATTCATCAAAATAAGCAAACAACACACGAAAAACAGAATCTGTTAAAAACAGAACACTCTGTAGTAATCTGTCACTAACGCAAACTTCTGGAACTCAGAAAAATATACCAAAATAGGAAGACCTAAACAATTTGTTTATTGATCTTCTGCAATTGGAATCAATATTTTATCACGTTCTGGTGATTTTTAACAATTGTTTTCGTGAACAGAAAGTTTTCAGCAAGATCAAATAACTATCATCCAAGAAGATCCTATAGGTTTAACTTGGCACAAACACTAATTAAAACATAAAAACAAATCTAACCAGAGGCTAGATCAAAGATTTATTCCTAAACAGAAGCAAAAAGCAAAAAACTAAAATAAAATTGGGTTGCCTCCCAACAAGCGCTATCGTTTAACGCCCCTAGCTAGGCATAAAAGTAAGGATAGAACTAAGTATTGTCATAATAATAGGATAGATCACGAAAACTCATTTCATATTCTCTACGTTCAGCAGCAAGTTTTCTTTGAGGCCAGAAAAAGTAATCAAAAGGGCTAAATTTAATGGGACAGAAGTCCCCAAGATCAATTTTGAGAGGTATAGGTTCCTCCTTCGGTCCTTCATATTGCACAACTAATTCATCATTATAAGCATTCTTTTGGCAGAACTTCGTGAGCCTATACTCGAGAGAATATCCTAGCTCATTATTTCGAATAGCAAAATCATTATTAAGTTCGGAAATTCTATCAACTAGAACATTGGTAGGAACCTTTTTTCTAAGGTTTTCATTAAAAGCAACATAGTCTAAGATTGAAAACGCATTATTTCCTCTTGATCAAAGAGGATTGCCTCCATGGGAGGACGGCCAGCGTCCACCCTATAGTGCGCAAAGATTTCTTTGGCCTCTTTTATTATAAATCTGAATTCATGCGCCAAAAAGATAGTAGCGGCGCGCTTTACAGAAGAATGCTCAATATTAGAAAATTCAAGGAAAATCCTTTGTATGCAAGGATGCATGTGCATAAATTGCCTTTCAAGTTCAACTATAAGCATGGCGATAGCGTCCGCAAGACTACTAGTTCTATGGAGAATAGAACTACTCATAGAAGGCAAAGCACCAGCACAAGTAAAGAAATCTTGAATAACCCCTTTTCCAATAATATTACCACTACCGATTCGGAACTTTTTTGTATGTAAGATAGGGGGTTCTTCAGCAGGAGCATCAGAATTTTCCATGTTATTATTATTGTCCATATCGACAATAATTTCCCCAATTTCAGACATAACGGCAGAAAATGCGAGGAGCAAGTGAAAGAGGGAGGCGAACGGAAAAGAGAGGGCGAATAAAACGGCAAGGGTGAAGTGGGGGAGAGGAAAACGAGAGGCAAATGGCAAATAATGTAATGCGAGGGATAAGAGTTTGTGATGGGTACTTGGTATGTCTTGACTTGTGCGTAGAATCCCCGGCAACGGCGCCAGAAATCCTTCTTGCTACCTCTTGAGCACTGCGTTGGTTTTTCCTTGAAGAGGAAATGGTGATGCAGTAAAGTAGCGTAAGTATTTTCCTCAGTTTTTGAGAAGCAAGGTATCAATCCAGTAGGAGACCATGGGCGAGTCCCACGCACCTACACAAACAAATAAGAACCTCGCAACCAACGCGATAAAGGGGTTGTCAATCCCTTCACGGTCACTTACGAGAGTGAGATCTGATAGATATGATAAGATAATATTTTTGGTATTTTTATGATAAAGAGTAAAAGTAAATATTGCAAAATTAAACGGCGCCAGAAATAACTAAGTGTTAGAAGATTAATATGATGGAAAATAGACCCGGGGGCCATAGGTTTCACTAGTGGCTTCTCTCAAGATACCATAAGTATTACGGTGGGTAAACGAATTACTGTCGAGCAATTGATAGAATTGAGCATATTTATGAGAATATCTAGGTATGATCGTGTATATAGGCATCACGTCCGTGACAAGTAGACCGAAACGATTATGCATCTACTACTATTACTCCACACATCGACTGCTATCCAGCATGCATCTAGAGTATTAAGTTCATAAGAACAGAGTAATGCTATAAGTAAGATGACATGATGTAGAGGGATAAATTCATGCAATATGATATAAACCCCATTTTTTTATCCTCGATGGCAACAATACAATACGTGCCTTGCTGCCCCTGCTGTCACTGGGAAAGGACACCGCAAGATTGAACCCAAAGCTAAGCACTTCTCCCATTGCAAGAAAGATAAATCTAGTAGGCCAAACCAAACTGATAATTCGAAGAGACTTGCAAAGATAACCAATCATACATAAAAGAATTCAGAGGAGATTCAAATATTGTTCATAGATAAACTTGATGATAAACCCACAATTCATCGGATCTCGACAAACACACCGCAAAAGAAGATTACATCGAATAGATCTCCAAGAAGATCGAGGAGAACTTTGTATTGAGATCCAAAGAGAGAGAAGAAGCCATCTAGCTAATAACTATGGACCCGAAGGTCTGAGGTAAACTACTCACACATCATCGGAGAGGCTATGGTGTTGATGTAGAAGCCCTCCGTGATCAATGCCCCCTCCGGCGGAGCGCCGGAAAAGGCCCCAAGATGGGATCTCATGGGTATAGAAGGTTGCGGCGATGGAAATAGGGTTTTGGCTCCGTATATGATGTCTCCAGGGTATATGGGTATATATAGGAGGAAGAAGTACGTCGGTGGGGCAACGAGGGGCCCACGAGGGTGGAGGGCGCGCCCCCTGCCTCGTGCCTTCCTCGTTGATTACTTTACATAGACTCCAAGTCCTCTGGATCACGTTTGTTCCGAAAATCACGTTCCCGAAGGTTTCATTCCGTTTGGACTCCGTTTGATATCCTTTTCCTTCGAAATACTGAAATAGGCAAAAAACAACAATTTGGGCTGGGCCTCCGGTTAATAGGTTAGTCCCAAAAATAATATAAAAGTGTATAATAAAGCCCAATAAACATCTAAAACAGAATATAATATAGCATGGAACAATCAAAAATTATAGATACGTTGGAGATGTATCAACATCCACCCAGCCCGTCACCGGAGTGGTCCGTCCATGCCAAAGACCTCCTCCTCCGCGCGAAAGAAGCCGGCTCCGGCGCCCTCAGGCCAGTGCTCGCCCGCGCCGCACATGGGCACCTCCTCTCCTATGCTCCACGCTCTCCTCCTCGTTCTCTTCTCGATGGCCGGCGTCCATGACGCATCCAGCTCCGGCGTCGCGCCCTATTTGATAGCCCTCGGACGGGTGCCCGCAGCCGAAGCACGCGCCGGTGGGGGCAAGGCGAGGCGCAGGGGTGCGGCGCGGGCACGGGCAGAAGAAGGCGAGCGCGGGGCGGCAGTCGTGCTCCGGCCATGGTGAGCATCAACGACGGCGGGAGTGTGACAGTGGGCGGAGCTAGCGGCGAGGCGGGCGGCAGTGGTGCTCCGGCCATGGTGAGCATCAACGACGGCGGGAGCGCGGCAGTGGGCGGAGCTAGCGGGGCGTGGCTGGGCGCTGTCGGCAGCGGCGTCGGGGCAGCAGCAGTGCATCAGTAGGCAGGGGCGCTGTCACTTAACAGGGAGCAGGGAGCAGGAGGAGGAGGAAGAAGGTCGCCGGTGCCACGGGCTGCCGCTGCTCACCGGCGTCGACGTGTCGGCACGGTGGTGCTGCCCGATGCACATAAGGTGCTTGTTGAAATGTCAAACGGAGAAGGAGGGGGGAAGAAGAAGGTTGATGATGACGTGTGGGTCCCATTTGTCATAACGGTTAACTTCACGGTCAAAATAAACAGAGTAGACTTTGCTGCCAATCCCACATGTCATAAACAGGTTTAAAATCATAAAAACGTTCATCAACTCAACTTGGTAGTTTTTTGTCATGAAATTAGCACTAACCTGGAGTTTTTGATCAGTTTTCAAAATGTGGTAGTTCTGTGGGACGGATACGTGAAATGTTGTAGTTTTTTGTCAATTACTCGAAAGTTTAAAGATGTATGCATGTTTCACGCACCAATGTATGATTCACACAGTAGTATGACCTCCTCTGAAAAGCGCCACAAATTAAACCTAAATGCTAGAAAGTGTAGCTGCACTTTTCAGTCGAACCGTGCGCACGCACGCCACTGTGTTAGAAGTGGCTCGATCTCCCGACACACATGGAGAGAGCGAGAGAGAGAGAGAGAGCGCATTAGTGGTGGGCCCGGTAGTAAATTTAGGCAAAACCGTCCCCCACTCCGCCCTCCTGGTTTGAAACCATTTTTTTAAACCCTCGTTGCTCTCCCACACAACTGTGTGCGATTTCCCCTCCCCTCTATTCACGACGGCTTGCGCGGTGATTCGGGCGTGGGTTCGTCGTAGATTCGCCGACCCGGCAGGCCGTTCGCGGGTGCGCATCTGCTACCTCTTGAGCATGCGTTGGTTTTCCTTTGAAGAGAAAAGGGTGATGCAGCAAAGTAGCGTAAGTATTTCCCTCAGTTTTTTAGAACCAGGGTATCAATCCAGTAGGAGGCTACACGCAAGTCGCCTAGTACCTGCACAAACAATCAAGAACCTTGCAACCAACGCGATAAAGGGTTGTCAATCCCTTCACGGCTACTTGCAAAAGTGAGATCTGATAAAGATAATAAGATAAATATTTTTGGTATTTTTGTTGTATAGATTGAAAAGTAAATATTGCAGATCGGAAACGTATATGATGTAAAGTAGACCTCGGGGCCATAGGTTTCACTAGTGGCTTCTCTCAAGATAGCATTGATAACCCACAAGTATAGGGGATCGCAACAGTTTTCGATAAGTAAGAGTGTCGAACCCAACGAGGAGCTAAAGGTAGAACAAATATTCCCTCAAGTTCTATCGACCACCGATACAACTCTACGCACGCTTGACGTTCGCTTTACCTAGAACAAGTATGAAACTAGAAGTACGTTGTAGGTGTTTTTGGATAGGTTTGCAAGAAAATAAAGAGCACATAATAAAAACTAGGGGCTGTTGTAAGTAAAGAAGCAATAAAGTAAATATAGCGAGTGTGGAAAAGTGGTGGTAGGAGTTGCGAAATTGTCCCTAAGCAATTGACTACTTTACTAGACCGACAGCAAGTTTTATGTGGGAGAGGCCACTGCTAGCATGTCATCCCTGACTTGGAATTCTATGCACTTATGATTGGAACTATTAGCAAGCGTCCGCAACTACTAACGTTCATTAAGGTAAAACCCAACCATAGCATTAAGATATATTGGTCCCCCTTCAATCCCATATGCATCAATTTCTATGCTAGGCTGAAGCTTCTGTCACCCTTGCCCTCCAATACCTAGTCCTATCAACATACAACTAACCCTAAGGTGTGATCCACGCGCGCGCTCATATGATGGGCACCAAAGGACAACAACATAACCACAAGCAAATTAAATCAATCATAGCAATTCATCAACCACCGATAGGACAAAGACAATCTACTCAGACATCATAGGATGGTAACACATCATTGGATAATAATATGAAGCATAAAGCACCATGTTCAAGTAGAGGGTACAACGGGTTGCGGGAGAGTGGACCGGTGTAGATAGAGGGGGGAAGGTGATGGAGATGTTGGTGAAGATGGCGGAGGTGTTGGTGAAGATCGCGGTGATGATGATGGTGGCCACGGCAGTGTTTCGGCGCCACCGGAAGAGAAGGGGAGAGGGGCCCCCTTCTTCTTCTTCTTCCTTGACCTCCTCCCTAGATGGGAGAAGGGTTTCCCCTCTGGTCCTTGGCCTCCATGGCATGGGAGGGCCGAGAGCCCCTCCGAGATTGGATCTGTCTCTCTGTCTCTCACTGTTTCCGCGTTCTCCCTGCTGCCCTTTCACCGTTTCGTATATATATGGAGATCCGTAACTCCGACTGGACTGAAACCTTCGCCGTGATTTTTTTACCAAAAATTAGCTTCCTTGCGGCCGAAGAAGGGCATCAACCGCCTTACGGGTGGCCCGCGAGGGTCAGGGGCGCGCCCCTGCCTCGTGGCCACCTCGGGCACCGTTTCGCGTTGATCTTTCTCCCAGATTTTCCAAATATTCCAAAAATAAGCTCCGTCCGTTTTTATCCATTTGGATTCCGTTTGACACTACTGGAATTAGCTTATTTGTCGTCTGCCAGTTCTTTGCCGTCTGCTCGCTGACGGCAAATAAGGTCTTTGCCGTCCGCTTACAAAAAATGGACGGCAAAGAACTGGCTGGTGGCAAAGAAGGATTTTGCCATAAGCTAGTTCTTTGCCGTCAGCTGGCTGACGGCAAAGATAGAGGTGGCCCCACTTAAGAGCTGATGAGATAAAACACATCGGCTCCCCACTTTGAGAGAAAAATAGCGGACGGCAAAGCACGGCGGACGGCAAAGACCTAACTTCACTAACCTAACTAACGGCCGAGCTCCCCACCCCCTTCCTCTCTGTTTCTCTCCCTCTCTCCTCCCGACGACCAAATCGACCCCCCGCCGCCCCCCCCCCGCCGCCCGGTGCCGCCCCCCACCCGCCGCCGCCCCCACCACCCGCCGCCGCCCCCGCCTCCGCCCCTGCCACCCGCCGCAGCCTGCCCCGTCGCCCCACCACCCCGCCGCCGCCCTGTCGCCCCACGATCCCGCCGCCCCGGCACCCCACCACGTCGCCGCCCGACCGTCCCACTGCCCCGGCGCCTCGCCGCCCCCACCACCCGCCCACCACCCCGGCGCCACTGTCGCCCCCGGCGCCATTGCGGCCTCATCGGCCCCGCCTCCCTGCCGGCTCCCCCTGAGCTCCACCGCCCCGGAGCCCTGCCACCCCCGTCGCCACCGCCACCCTGCCGCCCGCCGCCCCCGTCGCCACCGCCACCCCCCGAGCTCTGGTGAGTTATTTTTTTCGGTTTTTTCTTTCTTTTTTGCTGTTTAATTGTTTGTGTTACATTTAGGTCTAGATATGTGTTAGTGTTAGTGTTAGATTTAGTGCTAGATATGTGTTAGTGTTAGATTTAGTGCATGCGTTTTAGATAATTAGTTATATTATTAAAAGAAGTAGAAAAAAGATGAAAAAAGAAGAAGAAGAAAAGAAGAATATGTAGAAGGGGAAGAAGAAGAGAAGGAAAGAAGAACAAGAAGAAGAAAGGAAAGAAGAAGAAGGATAGAAGGAAACACCCCGACCCCCTGACCCCGACACCCCGACCCCGACACGACACCCCGACACCCCGACCCCCTGACCCTGACACCCTGACCCTGACCACCACACCCCGACACCCCGACCCCCTGACCCCCTGACCCCGATACCCCGACCCGACACGACACCCCGACAACGACACGACACCCCGACCCCCGACACCTCCAGAAAAGGTGCTCTTTGGCCTTCCAGAGGCCGACGGGGTCATATATTTGTGAATTATGAGTTAGGTCATATATTTTTCGATTTTGTTATGAAACACATCATATATAATTGTGTTGATCGGGTAGATTTAAATGTGCAGTTGTTTCATCGATGCGAGGTTTGGTGTTCGACGACCTCCCCGTGCATTTGACGAGCTCTGCCCCTTCGTTCGTGGGTGAGCACAAATGACATATCCTCCTCCCCCCTTAATTATTTGCTCTGTTCCGGTGTTCGTGCCGATGAAACTTGATAGCTAGCTATATATCTGTCTTGAATCATCAGTATGCGTAACCAATATATGTCTCCCGTTCGAAAGCGTTATAGTTATAAATATGCATGCATTTGCATATTTATAACCGTGATTCTTTCGAATTATCCAACGCTATCCATGGACAGCCTGAGTATGTGTAGATTGGGTTCGTTTTCCCATATGCTTTGCTCCGGATCCGACGCATAAATTTCGTCAGTGCCTCCCCTGTTGTTCTCCGGGTACACATCCTCTCTGTTTATTGCAAAGACGTGTATCAGGAGAACAGCGGGGAGGTGCTGCCGAAATTTTGCGTCGGATCCGGAGCATAGCATGGGAAAATGAACCCAATCTACACATACTCGGGTGGGATTAGGACCTATCATTACCTATTACAGTGTAGGTTGCATGGACGTAATAAAATTGACAAAGTAGATCAACTAATGAATATATACATGGTGAATTATATATATATATATATATATATACACATATATATATATTTGTTGTGTGTCCAGTAGCTCTGAAAGTCAAGATGAGTGATCGTGCGTGGATGTACACCGGTCACACTGGATCAGAACAAATGGAGCACTGAATGGTTCACAAAAACCAAGGGGTTTGTGCAAGCCGCATTTGCAAATGGCTAGAGGAAAACCTGGTGCCCTTGTTTACGGTGCGGCAATTGGGAAAAGAGGACAGAGGCTGAAATGGGGAAACACCTGCAGAAGAGTGGTTTTACGCCCGATTATACGGTGTGGACATATCATGGTGAGTCTGCCCAACGTGACCGAGCTGAGGTGGATCGTCGTCGCACCGACGAGCATGGTACCGGGATGGAAAACATGGTGCAAGGCTTTGATGATGCTCGGGATTCGGACGAGGAGATGGAGGAATCTGCAAAGGCCTTCAATGAAATGTCGGAGTCTTCAAAACGTCCGCTCCACGAGCACACTGAGCTTTGTCAGTTGGATGCCATCTCACAAGTAATTGCTCTGAAGGCTCAGTTCAACTTGGGCAGAGAATGCTACGACGCAATGATGACAGTATTTGGACGCTTTCTACCCAAAGGCCATGTAATGCCTGCAAACCTGTACCAGTCGGACAAAATCCTCCGTGCACTGAAGATGCCCTATGAGAAGATACATGCCTGTGAGAAAGGATGTGTCTTATTTAGGCTTGACTATGCGGACTTGAACTATTGTCCCATTTGCAAGTCTTCCAGGTATGTTGTGGTAGACAACGGTATGGGTGAGAAGACATAGACCAAAATCCCCGTTAGTGTTCTTCGGTATATGCCAATCGTACCAAGACTTCAACGTCTTTTCATGGTCGAAGAGACGGCCAGATAGATGACATGGCACAAAACGGGCAAAAGAACCGAACTAGATGCAAATGGGAATCTGATGATCGTACACACATCGGATGGTGTTGCGTGGAAAAAGTTTGATGAATTACATGCTGACAAAGCGGCAGATCCGAGGCATCCTCGAGTCGGCATCAGCACGGATGGGTTCAGTGTGTTTGGTCTGACGGCAGCCCAATACAGTTGTTGGCCCGTATTTGTCTTTCCACTCAATCTCCCCCCCCCCGGACAGATTATGCAAAGAAAGAACATTTTCCTGACGTTGATAATTCCAGGGCCCAACTATCCGGGGGAAAATATGAATGTGTACATGCAGCCGCTTAGGGACGAATTGCAAGAAGCCTGGGATAATGGGTTCAAGACATACGACGCCTATAGCAAACGGAACTTCATAATGCGTGTCTGGTACATGTACTCGACGCATGACTTGCCGGCGTATGCGCTATTCGTTGGCTGGTGTGTGCATGGAAGGTTCCCGTGCCCCACATGCAAGGGAGCTCTTGAGTTTCATTGGCTTCAGGCCGGTCGCAAGTTTTCTTGCTTCGACATGCATAGACAGTTCCTGGATCCTCGCCATAAGTTCAGGAAAGACAAGAAGAACTTCATCAGAGGTAGAGTTGTCAAAAACTCTGCACCACCTGCGTTGACAGGCCAACAGACCCTGGATCAGTTAAACGCTCTCGAGCCAGATCCAGAGTGTGCAGGGTACTTCAAGGGGTATAATTCTAAGCACGCCTGGACTCACAAGACATGCTTATGGGATCTGCCTTACTTCAAAGACCTCCTTTGCCCACACAACATCGACGTGATGCACACTGAGAAGAATATTGCCGAGGCACTTTTTGGTACATTGTTCGGCATAGATGGGAAGTCAAAGGATAATACTAAGGCTAGAATCGATCTGGAGGCGCTATGTGATAGGACGTTACAAAACATGAAAGAACCGAAAGGAAAGCATAACTGGACGAAGCCAAAGGCATGGTTCAATCTTGGAAGGCCAGCTATGAGGGAAATTATCTTGTGGGTGAAAATGCAGTTGATGTTCCCCGATGGGTATGCAGCGAATCTAAAGAGGGGAGCGAGTCTTGATAAATTGAAGATATTTGGCCTTGTCATGCTGTAGGGGTTGGGACCACCATCATAGTGTCCGCCGACCCAACTCCGTCCTTGGAGTTCTTTGTCGGCAAAACTTCCCCGGGTTTGTCACCCTGGTGAGGGTCGGCTTCCAGAGCTTGGATTGAGCTGGGAGCACTACTTGGCTGCCTCGGCCCCGCCGGGTGAGATTATCGACGGTGTCTTGTGCAAGACGAGGGCAGACGTGGTGATCAGAAAGTTCTGGGTAATTTCTCCTTTACACAATTAAATATCTTCAGCTAGCTAGTTATTAATTGTACTAATCAATATTGTCTCATTTGATTGCAGACATTCTACAGGTGTGAGGAGGGATACGAGGAGGACGCGGAAAATGTTATCGATAATGTCTGCAAGCGCCTACTACAGAACTTACGGCACGAGGCTCGGGTGCAGGCTGTTCGAGACTACTACGTCTTGCGTGGTATCAAGAAGACCAAGCCGGCGTGCCGCGAGAAGTTCCTGAGTAAGGAGCAGTACATGAAGGTAATTCTTAAGGCCTTGTACTTACTTCCTTCATTTAGTAACTCATAGTCGTAGCGCTCAAGTTTCTATTTGCTAACTTAGGCGCCTCCGAGATGGTGTGCGGATCGGATGGATTGTTGGGAGGTGTTGGTCAATGAGTGGTGCTCAAAAGAATGGCTAGCCCTCCACAACGAGGCCAAGGACAAACGTGCCCAAATGGAAGGTGTGCCACACCATCAAGGCAGCTCCAACTTATATCAGTTCGGGCGGAACTGGGTATGTGGTTTGCTTCATGATTCATGCAATTCATTCATCATGCTAGCTTGAGCCCTTTAATTACTAATTTACTTTGTTTCTCTCTTTCAGGCACGCTACAATAAGGCGGATAAGGTGCCAGAGGTGTACGACCTGTATGCCATGGCCCACACTGCCTCTTTCAAGAAAGTCAAGGCATTCTCTCCGTCTGACCTCGATGATGCAAACAACTTCACCAACATCTCCTCCCACGACAAGCTCGTGAAATATAGAGATGAGGGGAAGGCGAGGAAAGGGGAGGACTTTAACCCGAGCCAGGGTTCCATTGATCCAGAGCTGGTGATGATATCTGGTGGCGGGAGGTCCCATGGCTCCATAGCCATTGGAGATGGACTTATCCGTTGTCCTAGCACTCTCCCGAAGATCAAGGCGCGCCAGTCGAGCTCCGCTCCTGAGATAAGGCCTCGTGAACGGCCAGTCCAACTCGCCATCAAGGTTAGTTATACGTACTCAGCTATCTTTCTCCATTACATTGTGTGTGCTTCCATCAATGATTACAAATGGCAACGAGGAGTGGTGTTGCAGGCTGCTATACAGAGTGAGAGAGATAGAACGGAGAAACTTCTGGCGGAGGCGGCGGAGAGGCAGCGGGAGTTGGAGGAGAGGACGACAAAGATGTTGGAGGAGGAGAGGGCACGGAATGACATGCAGGCAATGGCCATGTACGAGCTCCTTGTGGTAAGTTTCTTCTGCAGATTAGCCAAAACATTCATGTAGTGTTTGTCTCATTACTAACTAGTATGACTGAGTCGTCAAAACCAAATGTGCAGTCTGTGTGCGAGAAGACCGGTCAGACCGCTCCGCCGATGCCAGTGATTGCTCCTGGGACCACGGTGAGTTTAATTTGAATGGACATTACTTGCTAGTCTTAACATTTGAGTGTCATCATGCTAACGAGACATTGGAAATGATCTTTGGTGCAGTGTAACTCCAGACAAGCATCGCACGATCCTTCTCCAGCTACCGGCACGAGCCAGCCCGCTCCTACACCTCCATGATCATGGTAAGTTTCTCTAGTGTTTTGCTTAACAAATGCATAAAGACCTAGACTTAGCCTTACTTCCTCCAATATGCTTACCACAATGACCTAGAGTTAGCTTCTTTTCTTCCAAAATGACTTAATAATCTTACTGACCTCCAAAACCATCCATTTTACCTAAGTTAGCTCTAA
The DNA here is from genome assembly GCF_002575655.3 of Aegilops tauschii subsp. strangulata. Taxonomy (NCBI): domain Eukaryota; kingdom Viridiplantae; phylum Streptophyta; class Magnoliopsida; order Poales; family Poaceae; genus Aegilops; species Aegilops tauschii. The sequence goes on from NC_053037.3 coordinate 125,692,281, forward strand.
AACGATCTATACTTAGCTTTGTTTCCTCCAAAATGACCTAAGTTAGCTCTAATATGCTTAGTTAACTAGGTTTGCTCAATAATGACATGTACTTAGCTTACTTATGTCAAAAATGGCATAATTAGCTTAATTAGCTCATAAACAATCCATTTTACCTAAGTTAGCTCTAAAATGACCCATTTTACCTTAGTTAGCTCATAAATGATCCATTTTACCCAAGTTAGCTCTAAAATGACCCATTTTACCTAGACTAGCTCCAAAATGATCCATTTTACCTATGTTAGCTCTAAAATGACCCATTTTACCTAGGTTAGCTCTCCAAAATGACCCATCTTACCTAGGTTAGCTCCAAAATGATGCATTTTACCCAAGTTAGCTCTAAAATGACCCATTTTACCTAGATTAGCTCATAAACGATCCATTTCACCTAGGTTAGCTCACAAACGATCCATTTTACCTAGTTTAGCTCCAAAATGACCCATCACACCTATGTTAGCTCTAAAATGATGCATTTTACCTAAGTTAGCTCATAAACGATCTATTTCACCTAGGTTAGCTCATAAACGATCCATTTCACCTAACTGAGCTAAAAAACGATCCATTTCACCTAGGTTAGCTCCAAAATGACCCATCTTACCTAGGTTAGCTCTAAAATGATGCATTGTACCTAAGTTAGCTCATAAACGATCTATTTCACCTAGGTTAGCTCATAAACGGTCCATTTCAACGAAGTTAGCTCATAACTGACCCATTTCACCTAAGTTAGCTCATAAATGGCATATACTTCTTCTTCTAGTCACCTTTTTCTAACTTTCTTATTTGCCATTTTGCAGATTTCATTCACTTCACGGAAGCTAGCTTGCTATGATGGAGTGCTTGTTTTTTCTTTCATTCTCCTCTAGTATTCTTCTAGCTTGCTATGATGGAACTTGCTATCTTGATGAAACTTTGCATTGTAATATGTATGGATGGAACAATGTGTATGTGCAACTTGCTATGTATGAATGGATGGAACTATATATGTATGCACGATGAAACTTATGTGCTGGATATGTCATATGTTTGCTGTTAAATAGCCCTGTGAAATATATATATATATATATATATATATATATATATATATATATATATATGTCATATATTTGCTGTGAAAATGGCTGGATTTAAAAAAACAGAAAAAAGAGGCACCTTTGCCGTCAGCCGCTGATGGAAAAGGCTCCTTTGCCATCTGCCGCGGACGGCAAAGAAGCCACGCGGCGGCCTCCTGTGCTCCCTGGGAGCTGACCCATTTGGTCAGTTTGCCTACAGCGACGGACGACAAAGGCTTTGCCTATAGTGGCAGACGGCAAAGAATGCCCACATTTGCCTACAGCAGCATACGGCAAAGGCTTGTCCCGCAGTGACGTCCAGCTGACGTCATTCGGCGGACGGCAAAGGCCGGATGCTCTTTGCCGTCAGCGGCGGACGGCAAAGGCTGCCGTTAGCCGCCTAACGGACTAACAGCACATTTATTGCCGTCAGCTTTCTTTGCCGTCAGCCGCTGATAGCAAAGGCCCCTTTGTCGTCCGCTTCAAAAAGCAGACGACAAAGAAGCTCTTTACCTATCCCTACTTTGCCAGAGCCTTTTGCCGTCCGTGGCAGACGGCAAAGGCCTGTGCCGTCCGCCATCCTTGCCTTCGCCGTCTGCCGTGGCAGACGGCAAAGTAGCTGATTCCTGTAGTGTGATATGGATATTCTGCGAAACCAAAAACATGCAACAAACAGGAACTGGCACTGGGCACTGGATCAATATGATAGTCCCAAAAATAGTATAAAAAGTTGCCAAAAAGTATATGAAAGTTGCATAATGTTGGCATGGAACAATCAAAAATTATAGATACGACGGAGACGTATCAAGCATATATTACGGTGGGTGAACAAATTACTGCCGAGCAATTGATAGCAAAGCGCATAGTTATGAAGATATCTAAGCATGATCATGAACATAGGCATCACATCCGTGACAAGTAGACCGAAACAATTCTACATCTACTACTATTACTCCACACATCGACCGCTATCCAGCATGCATCTAGAGTATTAAGTTCATAAGAACGGAGTAACGCATTAGGCAAGATGACATGATGTAGAGGGATAAACTCAAGCAATATGATATAAAACCCATCTTTTTATCCTCGATGGCAACAATACAATACGTGTCGGTTCCCTTTCTGTCACTGGAATCGAGCACCGCAAGATTGAACCCAAAGCTAAGCACTTCTCCCATTGCAAGAAAGATCAATCTAGTAGGCCAAACTAAACCGATAATTCGAAGAGACTTGCAAAGATATTAAATCATGCATATAAGAATTCAGAGAAGAATCAAATATTGTTCATAGATAATCTTGATCATAAACCCACAATTCATCGGATCTCGGCAAACACACCACAAAAAGAATTATATCGAATAGATCTCCAAGAAGATCGAGGAGAACTTTGTATTGAGATCCAAAGAGAGAGAAGAAGCCATCTAGCTAAATCTATGGACCCGAAGGTATGTGGTAAACTACTCACACATCATCGGAGAGGCTATGGTGTTGATGTAGAAGCCCTCCGTGATCGAATCCCCCTCCGGCAGATCGCCGGAAAAGGCCCCAAGATGGGATCTCATGGGTACAGAAGGTTGCGGCAGTGGTAAAGTGGTTTCGTGGCTCCCCTGGATGTTTTCAGGGTATAAGAGTATATATATAGGCGAAAGAAGTAGGTCGGTGGAGCTATGAGGGGTCCACGAGGGTGGGGGGCGCGCCTACCCCCCTGGGAGCGCCCTCCTGCCTCGTGGCCGCCTCGTTGCTTCCTTGACTTCCAATCCAAGTCTCCTGGATTGCATTTGTTCCAAAAAAAAGATCCTCGCGAAGGTTTCGTTCCGTTTGGATTCCGTTTGATATTCTTTTCTGCGAAACACTGAAATAGGCAAAAAAAAAGCAATTTGCACTGGGCCTTCGGTTAATAGGTTAGTCCCAAAAATAATATAAAAAGATATATATTAAAGCCCATTAAACATCCAAAACAGATAATATAATAGCATGGAACAATCAAAAAATATCGATACGTTGGAGACGTATCAGCATCGTCGCGGTGGCATGCAGAGGCAATCCCCATCCCTCCCTCCCCCCCCCCCCCCCCCCGCTGTTTTTCTCGCGTATGACCGGCCCCGGAGGTTTGATTTTCTAGGGTTTAGGTGATGTCGCGGGGGTGGGTTTGGGGTGGTTTTCCCGACGCGGAGCAAAGGATGTCCACGGCTGAAGCGGAGCAAGGGGATGTCCATGGCGCACACTCGTTCATTGGGGTGGGGTTGGTTGACATCAACCGGGAGACAATGGAGGGAAGGGGTATTGGGGGGTGTTACAGTTTAGCACAACGTCCGAATTTGAAACGGAGGCCTCTTGGTTAGAATACTAGGAGAAAAAAGGCATGAGACGGAATTTAAGGGTCCCTCCCCTGTCAGCAATCGAGCCAAAAGCGAACCAAGGACGCCAATCTCCAAACTGATACCGCAGAAATTCCTAGTTTTGTTACCTATTGTTATGCATCCGTGTAACCACTGATTTGGTAATCCGAGAGCCCATTTATCTCTTAAAAATAGGCTTTTGCCCCGCTTTAGGAGTAACAATATGTAGGCACCTCTTGATTTCCAATCCTAGATTCGGAAGCTCTTATTGGACGCTTATTTTGTCTAACAGTGAACATGAAAAATCATGACCTCTAACTATGAATATGTGATCCTAGCCACTCGAACTAGTGAGTGATAGTGATAGATATGCAGCGCCAATGTTTAAAAACTCCCTGCAACGGTGAATTCCAGCCATGAAAAAAATGCAAACATTTCTTGCAGACATGAACATTTTTTAAGAGATGGTTTTCTAAAAATCCAAACATTTTTTGAAGACACAAATAATTTTTGAAAACACTAATGTTTTTTGAATTTTCCAAACATTTTTTGAATTTTGATAATATTTTATCAAATTCAAACTATTTTGAATTTTTTTGAACATTTTCCAAATTGGTGAAAAATTGGAAACCCCAATTTATTTAAAACAACCTGAAATTTTTTCAAGAAAACAAAAATATTTAAAATTTCCAAGCAATTTTAAAAAACACGAACGTTTTATGAATTTATGAAAAAAAATTAAAACATGGTTTTTTTTAAACTTGGGAACAATTATTTAAGAACATGTTTTTTAAAATTTACAAACATTTTTTTAAAAACACAAACAATAATAAAACAAACAACTTTTCAAATTCTGAACATTTTTTGAAAAGTTTGAAATTATGAAAAAGAGAAAGAAAAAATGAAACAGAAATACAAAAAAGAATAGAAAAATGAATAATAAAAAGGATTTTTTTAGTCTAAACACACTTTATTTATTATTAAATAATGTATCTGGGAATACAAGAAAGATCTAGAGGGTTCAGTAGCCAAAGATGACGGCCAAGCTCCAAACCAAAAGCATGTCTAGCAAGGCTATGTGCCTTGAAATTGGTCTCACACCTTCAAAGATGAAGGAGCATTCACGTGTAATAGCTATAATCTCCCTGGTGATGCTGGCATAGGTTCCTCTAGTTCACTGTTTGATGTTATTGACTACAACTTGATAACCTGAAGCAATCTTCACATGTGATAGTGATAGGTGTAGAGCAAGTGACATAGGCTCTCGACAAGCCAGTGCTTCAAGAGACGCTGGATCTGTAATCCCGGAGATCCTAATTGTCGAGACGCCTAGATAGACACCGGATGAATCCCTGCATACTACGCTAAATCATTCTTCATTTGCTTCACGTGATACAGCATCGTCAACTCTTATCTTGTCAACACTTTGCACAAGCGGGATCCATCTTACTCTTTGATGCCTTGCCACATGGGGAGCCGCGGCCTGTGTATTCTTGGGCTTACAATCATCTAGCTCCTTTATATATTTCATTATGAAGCTATGCGTAGCATGTGGACCTTAAAAAATCTGTTCATGGAGTGCTTGCCGTCGAGCATACCATATAGCCCATAGAGTGACAAGAACTTGGACAAAGTTGTCATGTGGGAGCTCTTCCATTAGTGAGAAAATCCATCTTTTGGTGTCTGGTTCCCTAACTTCATTTAGTACTTCCACCAAGTTAGGGTCTTGTAACGCCCATACACACCAAACCACATTGCAATGTAGCAGTGAATGCTGCCAAGAGTTATCCTTGCCACAAAGACCACAGCTAGAGATCGTCGACATGTTTTTGTGATGTAATAAGTCGGCTGTTGGGAGGGACTCATGTGCAAGCCTCCAGAGAAATATGTTGACCTTTGAAGGGACATCAACCTTCCACATCTTAGTCCACATTTTATGTCCCCCCTCAGAGTTCGACATGTCTAGGCGTCCTTCGGGCCAAGCTTCACGCCTAAGCTTAGTTGCCATAACCATTCGCACTACTAGGGAAAACCCTAGTAATAGCGCGGGTTTAATGCCCACTAGTAGCGCGGGCTGCCGCGCTACTAATAAGGCGCTACAACTATTACTTAGCAATAGCGCGTGCAACACGCGCTACTGCTAAGACACATAGCGGTAGCGCTTGTTCTCTCCTGCGCTGCTGCTAATCTAGCTAGTTGCAGCGTGTTTACTATCCATCGCTACTAGTATTTTTTTATATTTTATATTTTTAGTGTATTTATACGCCGTTATACAAATTTTGGTACAATACCAATTATGAGGTTTATATCATTATGTCCATAACAGTGTGTCAAATAAAGGTGGATTAGGTTCAAGTGGAGGCAATATGTGGTGCATGTCAAAAGTATACTACTAATCCAAACTTGATCTAGTTTGGACTAGTAGTACTTTCGAAGTGCACCACATGTTGCCTCCACTTGAATCTAATCCGCCAGCACAAGCTATTTAATCATCATCATAGTCATTACCACCAACAGTATTTATTTAATCACCATAGTCATAGTGTAGCACATCATCATCTTCAAACTCATTCTAGCTAGCTAATCACCACCAACACTAGATGCGGTAGCTGTCTAATCACCACCAACACTAGCTAATAATAATCATCATAGTCATTACCACCAACACTACCTATTTAATCATCATAGTCATAGTGTAGCACATCATCATCTTCAAACTCACTCCTGCTGCTCTCTCTCGGGTAAAATAACATAAAACATGTGTAGCTCTCCTCCTTCATCAAGTTGGAGCATGCAGATGAACCTGTCTCCTAATCGTGGGCTGCGCTTCTGATTGCTGCCCCCTAGTACTTCTCTGCACTCCTCCATCACAAATTTGGTCCAGTCTTTCACTATTAAGCATTCCTCGCTATTAGAAATCCTGAATGCACTAAAGTGCATTGTAGGATATCTTGGCCGTAAGCTAACAATACTCATGGTACCTTTAGTCTCGATCCCATGAGGCACAACATTCATCGGGAGTCCCTGTTGAAGAACATCATATAGTAACATACTTAGCAATGAAGTTTAGCTTAAAAAATTATGTATGCAAAAGATGCACTGAGGACAAATAGTAAAAATCTTACCATCTTTCCTAAATAGATGTGACCGTAGTTCATTACGAACACTATTGGTCGCATGTTTTCAGTACTAACATTTCTAAGTGCAGGAAGAAAATTTGTCTTGACAGTATCAAGATCCTCAAGCCATGAAACATAATGACTTAGCTCCTCGCAGTTTAGTTCAGCCCCGGGACAGTAGTAGGTCCTGTCTACCAAGCGCTGGAAATGTTTGCTTGAACGGAAATAAGCTGACAATAGAAATTAGTTGTCAACTATTTTTGAATAACAATATCAAAGACATAAATATGGTTGAGAAACTCACATAATGGTATAATGTCACAACCGGTTTTCCAATAAAAATATATATTGAGAAAACGATCCCTTTTACGGACCAGCTGAGAAGGATCCTTCTCACTGGTAGACAATATCTTGATCACAGAAGAGAAAACCAGGAGTACTAAATATAATACAAGGTTGAGCGGAGACTGCTCAACAATTTATTACAACACGCCGATATTACACATAAAGGCGGATAGGGTGGCATAACTACTGACTCACGATAAAAGCGGTGGTGGAAATATCACAGTGAAGTGGGTGACATGACTCCTGAATCTAACAGCTCTTCGAGCGTCGGAGTGAAGCTCGAGGATACTTATTGTGGGTCGCGGAAGCGAATATAATACAAGTGACCAATATCCAGGATCGCACGGGACTGGCTGGGATTCCTCTAGGCGTCGGACTCACTATCGAACTCTTCATCCATGAGATCGCCTTCGTCAACATCTGGCCAAATCAACAAGCCAGGTGAGTACTATGAAACTACTCGCAGGACAGTTCGGACATAAGATATAACAAATGTAAACATGATGCATATGAACAGATTAACAAGCGCACTCAGACAATGAGATAGCAATGCATGGAAAACAAAAGGGAAGTCGGGCGGTAGTCCTCCTGAAATCCCAAAGTAATACTGAGGGCCAATCGAGTGTCTGAAAGACTCCTCGGAAGGGTAAAAATGAAATAACAATGCCGCAGTCGGGCGTCAAGGCGACACCACATAAAGGGCTTATAATAGAATATAAAAGACAGTGCGTGCCACAGTCGGACGTCTGAAGCGACATCACATAAAGGGCTTATATTGAAAATAAATGACAAGAGTGCCACAGTCGGACGTCTGAGCGACATCACATAAAGGGCTTATATTGAAAATAAATGACAAGAGTGTCACAGTCGGACGTCTGAGCGACATCACATAAAGGGCTTATATCAAAAGTAAATAACGGACATGCCACAGTCGGACGTCTGAGCGACATCACATAAAGGGCTTATATTGAAAGTAAATGACATGAGTGCCACAGTCGGATGTCTGAGCGACATCACATAAAGGGCTTATATCAAAAGTAAAAGGACAAGAGCGCCACAGTCGGATGTCTGAGCGACATCACATAAAGGGCTTATATTTCACAACTCAATAATTCCGTAGCTCATGAATTTAATTCAGTTCGCGGAAATATTCAAGTATGAGATAAAATAAAGGTTAGTCCATCCACAGGAATAACAATTCAAACGGGTATACCACTTAAGCTTGTTCACCGAGGATTGATCACGGACACGATGACTCGGAAGGATTTGACTCTGCAGAGTTTGTACTTTAACCACAGCCAACGGATTTCAGTAGTCACAAGGACTAGTTCCGTTTACGGTGTTTTAGGAGAAACACATCTAACCAGTACACACCCATTCAACATTCCGATGCCCGGAATCACCCTCGGCAATGTTCAAGAAAAACCTTGAGACGGGGAGGCTACAACCTCGCGTAGCATGGGATCAAATTTATATACGCGCGCTCTAAGGGGTGCCCCCCTCTCGGTCCCAACCGGAAACACCCATGCCCCCTGACCGGATGACTAGCTTTAATCCAGGGCCATGGAACCCTCATCCCGGCCCCTCTATTTGGTGTGTACAAGGAAAGAGGTTAACAACTTACTAAACCGTATTCTTTGCAGAAAACATGTGGCAGCACGAAAGGGGAAGAACGGTAACGTGACTCAGTCCACGTTAATGTCGGAGTTTAACAGATGACGTAAGGCTGGCATGCTACAACAATACCACCTCACTACCTTTCATGTCACCACATGATCAGGTCATCTCTCGTCAAAGATCACGATAACTTCGGAACACACGGTTAGTTGCCTTGCATGCAACGAGATACTCACCGACGCTCATATGCCATGCACAACCATTCAAGCAAACATGAAAAACACCTATCATATCAAAGGTTCAAACATGCTTGCCTGGTTCGGAGAAGTCGGAGTCTAGCTCGGCGAAGTTCGCGGCTCCGTCACCTCCTCCGGAACCTACGGTATAACGAAAACGTACACTAACGTGAAAATCGTATCGTGCATAAAAATTGTTCCAAAATTTTTCCAAATAAATACTATAAAAAACTAGACAAAATTATAAGTCTGACAGAAAAAGAATCAATCAAAAATCATCTTTTATTAAAAAGTTATAAGGGTTTTAGTCCAGGGACTGATCTGTGAGGAAATAGAAAAGAACCAGGGACTTGTTTGAGAAAACAGAAAACGGTTCGGAATAAAAGGCACCAGCCCAAAGGGAAAACGCATTTGCCCGAAGGCGCCAACAGAAAACGGTTCGAGGGGGAGGAAGAAGAGAGGCTGACGGGGGGGTCCACACGTCAGGTTTAAAAACTCCAGCGACGCTCGCCGGGGCCCGAAGGCTGCGGTGGTCGCCGGCGTCGAACCACGGCGAGGCAGGGAGATCGGAGGGTACAAAGAGTTTCAGGGTGTCCTTCCGCGTCGGTGGGTGGTGGACTTGGTAGTCGGAGAGCACCACGTCGACGGCGACAATTTCTCCAGCGGACGGTGGTTCGGGCGATGGTGGAGAACTCCGGTGGGCGCTGCAAACTCCAAATTGAAGCGCGGGTCAGCAGAGTGGATGCATAAGGAAGCTACTGGCAAGAGATGAGGGGTAGAGGTGCACGCACGGGAGCGAATCGAGCTGGGTCCCGTGGCGGGTCGAGGCGGCCGGAGTTGGGGAAGAAGGCTCCCTCGGGGCTCTTCCAGTGGCTTGGCGTGGTATTGGTGGAGTGCAGAGGTGGTGTGGGTTCGACTTCGAGCTCGGGGCCTCTATTTATAGGCGATCCGAGGGGGTGGCCGTGAATGGGATTGCTCCGGCGAGCGATTACGGCGTGGCAGGGGTTGGGCAGGGAGTTTAAGTGGTCAGGCAACATCAGGGAGGTTCACTGGTGCCGTTCCCCCGCTAAACCTCGGTCGGGCTTGGCGTAATGCGCCGATCATCGACGGGGCGGCCGTACGGGCACGGCGGCGGCAGAGAGCGCGCTCCGCGCCTAGCAGTTCACGACGAAGGGTGGCAGCGCGCACGGGGGAGTGGATGGCCACGCGGCGGCCTCGGGTGGCTTGGGCGGCGCCGTCCACGCTGCACCTCTCTCTGGCAGCCGTAAAGCCGCTGCTGCCATCGCTCACGGGCTGGCGCACCTCCTCCTGCTCGTCGCCGACGTCCGCAAGACTCCAGGAGCTCGTGCGGCGCAGGGATAAGAAGGAGGGGACAGGGAGCAAGGCGCCACCGCGATACTGGCGAGATCGACGTCGGGCTCTGAAGAAAACGACAGCGGTTTACTGAAACTGTTTCTCTGAACTTTCTGAACATGATTGCAACAGTGCCAGTCAGGTGTTCGACGAAATGATTTGGCATGAAGAAAAAAATTTCTGGAGCTGGGACTTGGTGAGGTGACCTCTCAATGCACCCAGAGGCTGCCTGAATTTTCTGAGATATTTAGGAGGAGAATTCAAATGAATTTCATCAAATTTGGCAAATAAGGTCCAAACTTGCAGCAAGTACAATTTGAAATATTTGAACTGAAGACCAGTGGATCTTCATGGATCCTGGTTGAGGGCTCAAAGGACTAGCTAGGGAAACTTGTTTGGAGGCCAAACTCAAAGTAGAAATGGTAGTTCCTTTGTAAATCTCCAAGAGCTAGAATGGAGGGCAGAAAATATTTTTGATAAGAATTAAATGGAAGAAAAATTATAGGGAGGTTCCACTTGCTGGATTTGAAGTATATCAAGATCCAAAGATGGGGAAAGGCTTTTGAGAGGGGATTTCCACTTGGGTCATGGCAAGAGGGATTTTTGAAAGGGGGAGAAAAACACTCCAAATGCCATAGGGCTATTTTTAAAAGATTTTTAAAAATATTTTTCCAAATGAAAAACAATTGGATTTGAGTCCACATAAGATGGAAAAACCTCCAAGGCCAAAATCAAGTCTTGGGTGAATCCAAAACAAAACACTTGTCATAAAAGAAAATATTTTGAGAGGGAAAGTTCTTTTAGAAGAAAATTTAAATACCCTCCTCAAATCAAATAAAAGATTTTGATAAAACCAAAAATAAAATTTTGGGTGTCACAACACCTACCCCGTTAGGAAAAATCTCGTCCCCAAGATTTCTGCTGATCCTCAAATAGATATGGATACTCTGCCTGGAGAAAATCTTCCCTTTCCCATGTAGCTTCATCCTCGGTGTGGTTGCTCCATTGAACCTTGAAATTTTTTGTTGTTTTCTGTCGGGTCCTCCGTTCAGACTCTTCCAATATCTTTACTGGCCGTTCTCTGTAGGTGAGATCTGGTTGCACATCAATGCTCTCATGAGATACATGTTTTTCTGGGTTACTCACACATTTCCTCAACTGTGAGACGTGGAACACGTCATGGACGTCTGACAGCTCCTTGGGTAGGTCTAGTTGGTAGGCTACTGTGCCTCTTTGCGCAATCACACAGAATGGTCCACAAATCTTGGGGCTAGCTTCCCCTTAATTTTGAACCGTTGTAGGCCCCTCATAGGGGATACTCGTAGGTATACGTAATCACCGGGTTCAAAGCTGACCTTACGATGTTTTCGATCGTAGTAGCTCTTTTGTCGGCTTTGAGCTGTCTTGAGTCTGTCCCTGATCTGTTTAACTTTCTCTTCGGCCTCCTTGAGCATGTCTGGGCCGAAGATACGACTGTCACCCGTTTCTGACCAATTTAGTGGGGTACGACACCTCCGTCCGTACAATGCTTCAAATGGTGCCATTTGTAAGCTGGCTTGGTAACTGTTGTTGTAAGCAAACTCGGCATATGGCAAACTTTCTTCCCAGCTGGATCCATAGGTGAGCACACAGGCTCTCAGCATGTCCTCTAGGATTTGGTTTACGCGTTCCGTTTGACCATCCGTCTAGGGGTGGTACGCTGTACTGAATGCTAGTTGCGTGCCCAGAGCTTGTTGTAAGTGATCCCAGAATTTAAAGACAAATTGAGTGCCTCGGTCGGATATTATAGTCTTTGGGACTCCATGCAAACAAACTATACGGGAGAGATATAGCTTGGCTAGCCTTTGAGTGGAGTAGGTCGTCTTCACGGGAATGAAATGTGCTACCTTGGTTAGCCTATCTGTGATGACCCATATGGGGTCATTTCCGCGTTGAGATCGAGGTAGTCCGATGATGAAGTCCATTCCAATTTCATCCCATTTCCACTCAGGTATCTGGTTTGGCTGGAGTAGCCCTGCTGGCTTTTGATGCTCGGCTTTAATGCGCTGACATGAATCGCAACAAGCAATAAATGCGGCTATATCCCTTTTCATACCGTGCCACCAAAATCTTTCCTGAATGTCTTTGTACATTTTGGTTCCTCCAGGGTGGATCGAATATGGAGCGGTGTGGCTTTCGGTTAGGATTTGTTGCTTGAGTTCCTCAATGTTTGCTACGCAAAGTCTGTTCCCGTTCCATAATATTCCTTCATTGTCTGTGACAAACTCTGAAGCCTTGCCTAGGCTCATTTTTCTCTTTATACCTTCGATGCTGGGATGTCCCTGCTGAGCCTTCTTAATTTGTTCCATTAGGGTGGGATGTATCTCCAGATTTGATACGTTGCCCTCAGAAACTAACACCATGTTGAGTCTAGCGAACTCCTGCTGAAACTCAGGCCTCAAGTTCTGTGGACTGTCGTTACCCAGGCTGGGGTTCCAACTAAGAGCATCTGCCACTATATTGGCCTTCCCTGGATGATAGTGAATACCGACATCATAGTCCTTGACCAATTCCAACCAGCGTCGCTGCCGTAAATTTAGCTCTGGTTGTGTGAAAATATATTTGAGGCTCTTATGGTCCGTATATATTTCACAACGATTTCCCAACAGAAAGTGCCTCCATTCCTTGAGTGCATGGATGACCGCTGCTAGCTCCAAGTCATGAGTTGGATAATTTTCCTCATGCTTCCGTAGCTGCCTGGAAGCATATGCGACAACTTTGCCATCCTGCATCAGCACGCATCCGAGGCCCTTCCGGGACGCGTCACAATACACTTCAAAACTCTTGTGTATGTCTGGCACGGTCAAAACTGGTGTTGTTGTTAGTTTCTTCTTGAGTTCTTGGAAGCTTTTCTCGCATGCTTCCGTCCATACAAATTTCTTGCCTTTCTTGAGCAACTGGGTCATTGGTTTTGCCACAGTGGAGAATCCTTCAATAAATCTCCGGTAATATCCAGCCATTCCAAGGAAACTCCGCACATCTGTCACGTTGGCTGGTGGTTTCCAGTCAAGTATGGCTTTGACTTTTTCTGGGTCTACGGCCACGCCTTCTTGGGTCAATATATGGCCTAGAAAACCAACTTGTCTTAGCCAAAATTCACACTTGCTAAATTTGGCGTACAATTGATGTTTCCTTAATTCTCCCAAAACAATTCTGAGATGTTCGGCATGTTCTTCTGGTGTCCTTGAATATACCAGAATGTCGTCAATGAACACCACAACAAATTTGTCCATGAATTTCATAAACACTTTGTTCATGAGGTGGACGAAATATGCGGGGGCGTTCGTCAGTCCAACGGCATTACTGTGAACTCATATAACCCGTATCTGGAGGTGAATGCTGTCTTAGGGATATCTTCTGTCCGTACTTTTAATTGATGATATCCCAATCTTAAATCAATCTTTGAGAACACCTTGGCTTGCGCGAGCTGATCAAACAAATCATTTATCCGTGGCATCGGATATTTGTTTTTGATGGTGACCATATTGAGAGCTCGATAGTCTATGCACAATCTCAGTGTCCCATCCTTTTTCTTGGCGAATAATACTGGCGAACCCCAAGGTGAGGAGCTGGCTCTAATAAATCCTTTGTCCAGCAACTCCTTTATCTGCTTCTTCAATTCTACCAATTCTGAGGGTGCCATTCTATAAGGTTTCTTATAGATGGGAGTGGTGCCAGGTGCTAGTTCAATGCTGAACTCTATTTCTCGGTCTGGTGGCATGCCTGGTAGTTCTTCGGGGAATACGTCGGGAAATTCGCACACCACTGGAACTTTTCTCAATTCTGAAATATCCACTTTGTTCAGCTTTGGTTGCTGTGACCGAGGTCTCTCTTGAGCTGTAACCTTTATTGTCTTGCCGTGATGATGAGTGAGAATCACAGTCCGATTGAAACAGTCAATAAATCCTTTGTTGGTGGTCAACCAGTCCATCCCTAGGATGACATACAGTCCTTTATTTTCCAACACGATGAGATTAGCCTGAAACTTTAGTCCTTCGAACTCAATGATCACTCCTTGGCAGTAACTCTGAGCGATCTGCTTATTTCCGGGGGACTTGATGATCATAGATTTTTCCAAAGGAAGTATCGGAAAACCATGTTGCAAAACAAAACTCTTCGAAATGAACGAGTGAGAAGCTCCAGAATCAAACAAAACCGTGGCAGGTACTATGTTGACAGGGAACGTACCGAGCACGATGTCTGGGGCATTCTCGGCTTCTTCCCTGGTCACATGGTTCAGGTGACCCTTCTTGTGATTGTTGTTGGGATTGAAATTGTTGCGCTTGGGGGCTGGATTATTTCCACCATTGTTCGGCTTGGGGCCCGAGTTCCTTGGTTTTGGGCACTGTTTGGCATAGTGCCCTTCTTCACCACAAGCATAGCAAGTGACCCCTGGACGGTACGTGAAGTCCTTTTCTCTGGAATGAAACTGTCTGGTTGGCCTTAGATCAGTCGTCATGGGTTTTCTCGCTTCATTCCTCGGAACCTCAGTCTTGCTTCGATTGTTGCGAGCAAGAGTCGTCTTGTCCCTTTTCCGCTTACGGATATCCTCCAGACTGCGGCGCTCATTCTCCAAGGTAATGGCCTTGTCAACCAGAGTTTTGAAATCTGGGAAAGTGTGTACGACCAGTTGGCATCTTAATGCTGGCGCCAGGCCGTCCAGAAATTTTTCCATCCTTTTGTTCTCAGTCATATGTTCATCGTAGGCATAACGAGATAGCTGGGTAAACTGACCGTTGTATTCTGTCACTGACATGCCTCTTTGCTTGAGGTCATCAAATTCTCTTTTCTTGATTTTTATGATGCTCCTGGGGATGTGTGCCCCACGAAAGCCTTCCTTAAACTCTTCCCAGGTGATGTTGTGTTCACTGGGATGCATGTGTAGGAAGTTTTCCCACCATGCTGCAGCTGCTCCAGTGAGGTAGTGAGGTGCATAGAGCACCTTCTCCTGATCAGAACATTGAGCAATAATCAACTTTCTTTCGATGTCACGAAGCCAATCATCGGCTTCAAGCGGCCTATCAGTGTGAGCAAACGTTGAAGGGCGCGTCTTCTGCAGTTCAGACAACTTGGAGTGTGGTTCGTATGGCTCACGGTGATTCCCCATATTGATGACGTGATTCATCATCTCTTGGTGCTGTTGCTGGCTTTGTTCGAAGAGGCGGCATACTTGAGATAAGGCTGCCTCACTGTCCTGTTGACTAGACTATCCCTGAGTAAAGTTGTTGCTGGTCTGTGTTCCATAAACTTCTTCTGGTTGATTGGGCATGGAACGAGTCCACGGAAGAGACATTTTCCACTCTGGGGTATTATTTTGCAAAAAACATGAGAAGAACTGTGTGGCACAAGGAAAATCTTGCAAAGACAAAATTTTAAAAGACCTCAAGATTTTCCGAGAAAATATTTTGACTGCGCACGGAGAAGGACTGCTTAGCACATATCTTACACGCGAAACGCAAACATACGATACAGCACTCAGGATGTGCGTACACATTCCTGACATGTTATTTAGACTAGCACACTCCTCCGGAACGCAGCGCACACAACTACTACAAACTTAAGTACATAAAACATAACACACATGCAGGCACAACGCGCGGCTACTAAGCACGCTCAGTCGGAGATGGTGAAGATGTCCTTCCCCTTGCCGAGGGTAAGACCCAGCGGTGCAGGAGACTCAACCTCCACCTCCTCCCTAGTAGGCTCCAGGCACGTAGTACTGCGTTGAGGTGATGGCGCGGGTGCGACAGGCGGCAGTGCGGGTGTGGCAGGCGGTGCAGCTCTGACTGGAGTAGGAGCGATGACTCGGTCAAACTCCTCAGTGGTAGGCAGACGGCGAGCAGTGGCCAAAATGTCCGGTGAATAAGATGCCGAGGACGAGACGAAAGTCAGTGGCGGTGCCATGTGGAGAAGCTCCTTCCTGCTGGCAGGACCGGCCCGAACTAAGTCCATGCGGGCAGCCACAAGATCGTCCACGAGGTTGTCGAAAGATTCCTCCAGAGCTTTGAGGTACTCGACAAGCATCTCGATAGCTTCATCCCGCTCCCCCCTATGGCAGGCGAATGCATAGTGACAAGTATATGGCACATGGCATGGGAGGTAGCGGTAGCGACGAGTCTTCATCATAGGAAGGATATCCCGAAGGCGAGCTATCGCCTCACGGGCGGCCATCTGCATGGCATGCCTCTCCGTAGGCATGGCCCTTCCCACAAAACGGAAGTGGCGAGACGCAGAACGTCCTCCCTTGAATTGCACCACGGCTTGGTGCATAGACACGTCGTCGCTGAGCTTGTGCTGGTAAAGCGTGAACTCCGGACGCGTCGCTAGCCCGATTGCGAGCTTGGTGATGGAGACGAGGAGTTTGACAAACCCCTCGGGCACGTGAGTGAACACCCGAGTCTCGCAGTCGTTGCCAGCCATCTACAAAAGTAGGCAAAAATTCTGAGTAGTCATGTCATAAATTTATGATGACCAACAGAAAATAGCTACATTTGCAAAAATGCTGAAAAAGCACTAAAGACGCTAATAACCGATTAGCGATCGCACCTAGTGGCTTCCTACAGTCAGCCTGGCTCTGATACCAAGCTTGTCACGACAGGTTTTCCAATAAAAATATATATTGAGAAAACGATCCCTTTTACGGACCAGCAGAGAAGGATCCTTCTCACTGGTAGACAATATCTTGATCACAGAAGAGAAAACCAGGAGTACTAAATATAATACAAGGTTGAGCGGAGACTGCTCAACAATTTATTACAACACGCCGATATTACACATAAAGGCGGATAGGGTGGCATAACTACTGACTCACGATAAAAGCGGTGGTGGAAATATCACAGTGAAGTGGGTGACATGACTCCTGAATCTAACAGCTCTTCGAGCGTCGGAGTGAAGCTCGAGGATACTTATTGTGGGTCGCGGAAGCGAATATAATACAAGTGACCAATATCCAGGATCGCACGGGACTGGCTGGGATTCCTCTAGGCGTCGGACTCACTATCGAACTCTTCATCCATGAGATCGCCTTCGTCAACATCTGGCCAAATCAACAAGCCAGGTGAGTACTATGAAAGTACTCGCAAGACAGTTCGGACATAAGATATAACAAATGTAAACATGATGCATATGAACAGATTAACAAGCGCACTCAGACAATGAGATAGCAATGCATGGAAAACAAAAGGGAAGTCGGGCGGTAGTCCTCCCGAAATCCCAAAGTAATACTAAGGGCCAATCGAGTGTCTGAAAGACTCCTCGGAAGGGTAAAAATGAAATAACAATGCCGCAGTCGGGCGTCAAGGCGACACCACATAAAGGGCTTATAATAGAATATAAAAGACAGTGCGTGCCACAGTCGGACGTCTGAAGCGACATCACATAAAGGGCTTATATTGAAAATAAATGACAAGAGTGCCACAGTCGGACGTCTGAGCGACATCACATAAAGGGCTTATATTGAAAATAAATGACAAGAGTGCCACAGTCGGACGTCTGAGCGACATCACATAAAGGGCTTATATCAAAAGTAAATAACGGACATGCCACAGTCGGACGTCTGAGCGACATCACATAAAGGGCTTATATTGAAAGTAAATGACATGAGTGCCACAGTCGGACGTCTGAGCGACATCACATAAAGGGCTTATATCAAAAGTAAAAGGACAAGAGCGCCACAGTCGGACGTCTGAGCGACATCACATAAAGGGCTTATATTTCACAACTCAATAATTCAGTAGCTCATGAATTTAATTCAGTTCGCGGAAATATTCAAGTACGAGATAAAATAAAGGTTAGTCCATCCACAGGAATAACAATTCAAACGGGTATACCACTTAAGCTTGTTCACCGGGGATTTACCACGAGGACTGACATAGATATGGATATACTGGCCATGGTCCTTGATCACGGACACGATGACTCGGAAGGATTTGACTCTGCAGAGTTTGTACTTTAACCACAGCCAACGGATTTCAGTAGTCACAAGGACTAGTTCCGTTTACGGTGTTTTAGGAGAAACACATCTAACCAGTACACACCCATTCAACATTCCGATGCCCGGAATCACCCTCGGCAATGTTCAAGAAAAACCTTGAGACGGGGAGGCTACAACCTCGCGTAGCATGGGATCAAATTTATATACGCGCGCTCTAAGGGGTGCCCCCCTCTCGGTCCCAACCGGAAACACCCATGCCCCCTGACCGGATGACTAGCTTTAATCCAGGGCCATGGAACCCTCATCCCGGCCCCTCTATTTGGTGTGTACAAGGAAAGAGGTTAACAACTTACTAAACCGTATTCTTTGCAGAAAACATGTGGCAGCACGAAAGGGGAAGAACGGTAACGTGACTCAGTCCACGTTAATGTCGGAGTTTAACGGATGACGTAAGGCTGGCATGCTACAACAATACCACCTCACTACCTTTCATGTCACCACATGATCAGGTCATCTCTCGTCAAAGATCACGATAACTTCGGAACACACGGTCAGTTGCCTTGCATGCAACGAGATACTCACCGACGCTCATATGCCATGCACAACCATTCAAGCAAACATGCAAAACACTTATCATATCAAAGGTTCAAACATGCTTGCCTGGTTCGGAGAAGTCGGAGTCTAGCTCGGCGAAGTTCGCGGCTCCGTCACCTCCTGCGGAACCTACGGTATAGCGAAAACGTACACTAACGTGAAAATCGTATCGTGCATAAAAATTGTTCCAAAATTTTTCCAAATAAATACTATAAACAACTAGACACAATTATAAGACTGACAAAAAAATCAATCAAAAATCATCTTTTATTAAAAAGTTATAAGGGTTTTAGTCCAGGGACTGATCTATGAGGAAACAGAAAAGAACCAGGGACTTGTTTGAGAAAACAGAAAACGGTTCGGAATAAAAGGCGCCAGCCCAAAGGGAAAACGCATTTGCCCGAAGGCGCCAACAGAAAACGGTTCGAGGGGGAGGAAGAAGAGAGGCTGACGGGGGGGGGGGGTCCACACGTCAGGTTTAAAAACTCCAGCGACGCTTGCCGGCGCCCGAAGGCTGCGGTGGTCGCCGGCGTCGAACCACGGCGAGGCAGGGAGATCGGAGGGTACCAAGAGTTTCAGGGTGTCCTTCCGCGTCGGTGGGTGGTGGACTTGGTCGTCGAAGAGCACCACGTCGACGGCGACACTTTCTCCGGCGGACGGTGGTTCGGGCGATGGTGGAGAACTCCGGTGGGCGCTGCAAACTCCAAATTGAAGCGCGGGTCAGCAGAGTGGATGCATAAGGAAGCTACTGGCAAGAGATGAGGGGTAGAGGTGCACGCACGGGAGCGAATCGAGCTGGGTCCCGTGGCGGGTCGAGGCGGCCGGAGTTGGGGAAGAAGGCTCCCTCGGGGCTCTTCCAGTGGCTTGGCGTGGTATTGGTGGAGTGCAGAGGTGGTGTGGGTTCGAGTTCGAGCTCGGTGCCTCTATTTATAGGCGATCCGAGGGGGTGGCCGTGAACGGGATTGCTCCGGCGAGGCAGGGGTTGGGCAGGGAGTTTAAGTGGTCAGGCAACATCAGGGAGGTTCACTGGTGCCGTTCCCCCGCTAAACCTCGGTCGGGCTTGGCGTAATGCGCCGATCATCGACGGGGCGGCCGTACGGGCACGACGGCGGCAGAGAGCGCGCTCCGCGCCTAGCAGTTCACGACGAAGGGTGGCAGCGCGCACGGGGGAGTGGATGGCCACGCGGCGGCCTCGGGTGGCTTGGGCGGCGCTGGGCGGCGCCGTCCACGCTGCGCCTCTCTCTGGCAGCCGTAAAGCCGCTGCTGCCGTCGCTCACGGGGTGGCGCACCTCCTCCTGCTCGTCGCCGACGTCCGCAAGACTCCAGGAGCTCGTGCGGCGCAGGGATAAGAAGGAGGGGATAGGGAGCAAGGCGCCACCGCGATACTGGCGAGATCGACGTCGGGCTCTGAAGAAAACGACAGCGGTTTACTGAAACTGTTTCTCTGAACTTTCTGAACATGATAGCAACAGTGCCAGTCAGGTGTTCGACGAAATGATTTGGCATGAAGAAAAAAATTTCTGGAGCTGGGACTTGGTGAGGTGACCTCTCAATGCACCCAGAGGCTGCCTGAATTTTCTGAGATATTTAGGAGGAGAATTCAAATGAATTTCATCAAATTTGGCAAATAAGGTCCAAACTTGCAGCAAGTACAATTTGAAATATTTGAACTGAAGACCAGTGGATCTTCATGGATCCTGGTTGAGGGCTCAAAGGACTAGCTAGGGAAACTTGTTTGGAGGCCAAACTCAAAGTAGAAATGGTAGTTCCTTTGTAAATCTCCAAGAGCTAGAATGGAGGGCAGAAAATATTTTTGATAAGAATTAAATGGAAGAAAAATTATAGGGAGGTTCCACTTGCTGGATTTGAAGTATATCAAGATCCAAAGATGGGGAAAGGCTTTTGAGAGGGGATTTCCACTTGGGTCATGGCAAGAGGGATTTTTGAAAGGGGGAGAAAAACACTCCAAATGCCATAGGGCTATTTTTAAAAGATTTTTAAAAATATTTTTCCAAATGAAAAACAATTGGATTTGAGTCCACATAAGATGGAAAAACCTCCAAGGCCAAAATCAAGTCTTGGGTGAATCCAAAACAGAACACTTGTCATAAAAGAAAATATTTTGAGAGGGAAAGTTCTTTTAGAAGAAAATTTAAACACCCTCCTCAAATCAAATAAAAGATTTTGATAAAACCAAAAATAAAATTTTGGGTGTCACATATAACTGAAGGCGTCTGCACATCGACCCATGCTCAAAATGAATAATGACATAAAAAAGGCCTATGCTTTGCAGGAATGTTGACTCCTTCCCGGTGCGGCAAATCCCGGGCACTCGATATGTCCTAGTTTGTAGCACAAGTCATGCCGAAATTCACAAAAAATTTCGGCATGACTTTTACTAAAAAAATGGACAAATCGAGAATCTGAAATTTGCCGGAACGGAAATGAATCAACATTCCAGCAAAACATAGGCCACTCGACTTCATTCCCTGGAAACAACAAAGCCACTTGGGCACAATCGAACCACTTCAATAATGGAATATGCAAATGAACATCAATGACATATATCATATAACAACAATCTTGTTTTTTGTTTACATAGCAACAATTAGTTTAACCAAGTTCTTGAAAGAAAAACAATTCTGTTTTTTGTTTTTTGAATGAAATTACTGTTTAGGCATTTTCATAAAAATTTGCCCTAGCTAATTTCCTAAAAAAATTGCTAATCTTTTTTCCTAAATGCTAAAAAATGCCTACTGCCCTAAACAAATCTAGGGTTCATATGAACACCTAGGGTTCATATGAACATCAACACAGCATCAACACATATATGAATTGCCCTAGCAGAGAGAGAGGAGGGTAGGGGAGAGGAGAGGGAGAGCCTTACGGTGACTGCGGCGAGGGAAGGGCAGGCGGCGTCGAGGACGGGGTCGGGGCTCGGGCGCGCGGCGGAGGGCGGCGTCGATGTCGGGGTCGGGGGCGGCGTCGAGGTCGGGGTCGGGGCGGCGTCGAGGTCGGGGGCGGGGGCGGCCGGCGGCGGTGAGGTCGAGAGCGGCAGGGCGACGGCGGCGATGGAGCAGTTGGGGGAGAGGGGGAAGTGGAGGGGAAGGACTTAGCGAAATTTTGAGCCCGCGCGGCCGGGGGTTAAGTCAAACTAGCAGCATAGCGTGTCAAGCGAAACGCGCTACAGCTAATCCTTTCTGTTTTATAATATCAGTAGGCTTTACCCTGAAAAAACGCTACTGCTAAGTCTAAGCATGTATAAAAACTTTAAAAATATACATTGGTCATCATTGATCTTTTTGTGTAGAATCTACATAGTCAACATGAATCCTCATAGTACCTGTATAGGCACTGGTGAAGATTCATATTGCAGCCACAAATCCTACACATATAGTTCAATGAAGACCAAGTACTCGAGATAGTTTGAGAAGTAACATATTTAAGGTGGTAAACACCTTGTTCGCTTAGCAGTATGGGACTAAACTTAATTAGGTGCAATACTTAGCAGTAGCGTGTTTTGTAGGAAAACGTTGCTACTAAGTACTTTAGCAGTAGCGCGTCCTCGAAAGGGCGCTACTACTATATCTAGCCTGGGGGCAACGCCGTGGCAATTATAGTAGTAGCGCTTGTTTCACCTAGACCGCTACTGCTACCGTACTATTAATAGCGCGGTTTTCTGAAGCTCGCTACTGCTAATTAGCAGTTGCGTCTGTTTTTAAACTGCACTGCTGCTAAGATTCTGTATATAAGGTTTTCTCTAGTAGTGTCGGTACGTTGATCATACCGTAAAAACACCATTATTCTCATGAGCCCATGATCAAAAGTCATTCAGTTGTCTAGTGCATAACCGGATCAATCGGATAGCCTCCACATCAAGAATACCACAATTTTTTCTGTTCGCCGTTAACAGTGCTCAGATAAAAAGAAAGAAAGCCAGACATAAAAAAATCAGAAGAAGGAAAACCAGTTTATGGGCCGGCCCGCTAGCTTGGTCTCGGCCTTAGGCAACAGCGTGCGCTGTCGAGTCTCTGATATGTCTTACGTTTCATTCAAAGTATGAAGAATCGTCAACTCAAAAAAAAAAAACTACAAAGAATCGTGATCGTCCAGAACAAAGCTCCCCCCGATCTTTTCACCCGTTTACGAAAACGCTCGGACACCGTCCCGGTGTTCGGATTCTACTCGAGCCGGCGCCCACACGAACTCTTCTCCACGTACGCACACGCCTGCGTCAACCAAGCACCCAATTAAGTTTCCAAGAAGGCCAAGCGATCGATCGTGGGTACCCGCGCGGATTAACCGTCGTCGTCGTCGTCGTCGGCTGCGTCAACTTCTCGCGATGTCGTCGTCGCCGTCGTGCTGGGAGTCGATCGCCTCGGCCGTCTTGCCGGCAAACCCAACGTCGCGGGAGGCGGCGCTGCGGGAGCAGCTGCTGGAGCGGGAGGAGGCCGCGGCGTCCCAGCGCGCGGCCGTGCAGCGCCTGACGGAGCGAGCCGACGCGCTGCAGCGCAGGATCGACGACGTGTTCCGCGAGACGGCGGCGGCGCAGGCGGCCGCGTCCAGCGCGGAGAGGCGCCAGCGGGAGGCCGAGGACCAGCGGAGGGTGGCCGTGAGGACGTACGAGATGCACGAGGAGAAGCTGCGGGTGCTGGCCAAGGAGCTCAAGGTCAAGGAAGGCCGCTTCAGGGTCCTGGATGCCATCCTCACCACGGTGCGGAGCAGCAACAGGCCCGTCTCGAGGAACAGGGCCCAGTAGTAGTACTATGATTTGTTTATTTCAGGACATATCAGAGATATAGGTTTGCAACTTTGTAGATTTTGACCTCGTGTGGATGTTTGAACATACTCCTTTGTTTATTAGCAGCACCCCGTTGTAAGGGTGACATTTAGGAATAACATTTGATTTATATTTTCAATTCAAGTAGAAATTTACATAAACATCTATGGGGCGAAGTGTATCCACCGTAGTCTTAGGGTGCCGGCACCTTCATGTGAGTTCCATCTCTTGGTCTTGGGGCTAGTTTGATTCGAAGGAATTTCATAGAAAGTTCAGAGGATTTGATTCTGAAGAATCTATGTTTGTTGATTCACAGGGTTGGAATCCTTAGGTACTTTTACTTGAGATTCATTTGTACTAGTATGTTTTGGAGGAAAAATGTCATCCACTCAAATCTCTTGATAGAATTCCTTTGTTTTTCAAGTGCTATTGAACACCCTTGAATCAATTTTTAACACTTAAACCAACAATTCACATGCGTGCATGCATGTGCTTCAGTTTAAAACACATGATGTGAAAAGATTCATTTAAACAACCAATTTCAATAATTTGTCCGTGGACCAAATTGACCATCTACTTTTCACGTTTAGTTGCGTTTCAGCTAGATGCAAATTAGATCTCATGTTGATACATTCCTATTATTTTTTCTTAATATTCGTCAGGTTATAGTCCCCTAATATCTTGTTTTTCTTTATAATTGGTGATCAAGATATAAACAATTGGTTACAACATCACTCCTTACCCATGCAAGCCTTGCATGATGTATGTTCATAGTTTGATACCATAATCTTTCCTCGCCTCCTATCCCATCCTTGGTATCCTATCAACAATGCAACAAAAATATAACACGATCCATCAGAAATTTTTTGAAACAAATCAATATGACATGATGTAAACGATTCATCACACGATATCATTTTTTTCTTACTTTTGCAACATAAAGTACTCTTCCACTAAACAAAGTAGTAGTTCAGTGCAAGGGAAGCAAACAATAGGCTTTATGAGTTGAAACTTCTTTGTTTTTCCACATCATGTAAATGCTTCTTATATCCAAAAATCAGTTGAGACATGGACATTCAATACAACATGCTAAAATCACCTTCATCATCAAACAACTTTTCATTTTTACTTCCCCTGAAATCAGAACTTATAAGTTTGAATGGAGTCCCCTTGGCTACTGTTATCCATCATCAACATTTTTTTAGATAATTCAACTCTATAACTTACCATCAAGTTACTGTAAACTAAGCATTTTTAACAGGCAACATTTTCTGAAAAAATTTCAGGTAAATTTCTGAATGCAACACGTTTTACTCCATGCAATTTTTCCAACCATTTCACTAGTTTGGGCACAATCTTGTGTTGAATTCAATCAGAAAACCAACACTCATAGTTTTTTGTTTAACATTAGTTTTGTTGGAATGCAACTCACTGAATTCACACATGAATATGGAAAAATATTTTAGTGCAAGTGTCAATTGGTGGTTCAAATCACCTATTGCAAGTGTCAATGGAAAAATATTTTAGTATAAATGGCAACATGGAATATGCTCAAGTTTTTCAGTTCAAATCTGTAATTGGTGGTTCAAATCACCTATTGCAAGTGTCAATGCAACAAACAAATCTGCTACAAGTATCTTCGCTAGGACTTTTAGAATCTTACCCAATTTGCAGCGGAACTGGCTGGGGAGGCATCTGGTAGACCACTGGCGGATCACGGTACATGCTCGTAGGAGGGGCTTGATGTCTCGGATCTACGCCCCACGCCGGAGTTGAACTCGTCCACCGGGGAGCAACCGACCCATCAGAACTTTGAGGCAAGGCGAAGGCGAGCACATCTCTAACAATATAGTGAGCCATTGGGCTGAATTAGGGGGCGTGATGCGAGAATTCGGCGGCGGGTGTTGCAGTGCTGGCGTTGCGGCGGGGAAACGACGCCAGATGGTAGGCAGACAGCGGGCGGTCGCTGCCACCCGCGCTTCACGGGGTTAGGTTGGACGTGGCATGTGGGGTCGGTGCTGCCCGTGCAACGGTCTATCGAGAGTGTGGCCGCACGTGGCTCAGGTGCACCTGGATCCGATGGCTGTGGTGTTATTGATCAGGTGGCTTAAATTTGCATCAAATCAGCCGGCTGATCCATAGTAGTTGGGGGGGGGGGGGGGGGGGGGCGCACGGCCCCCATCAAACTTGTACATAGCTCTGCAATTGCTGCCATGGTCCACGGATTGAATGAACTAACAAATATGGTGACTTCTTTTTACATGTTTCATTACGCATGACCATGTACTTTAACGTCGTATATCACTTCTTCTACCCGTACAGCCCAAATGTAGCCTACCGAAGTACACCTATCTGGGGCAACGCTGTATCGAAGAATTTGATTGATAAGACAATACGTACCAAATTAATATCAACAAATCCACCACTAGATATATTTTCATATGTATTATTCCGTATTGTAGTTCTTAACAATTTATCTATATATTTTGCAAAAAATAGTTTATCTATATATTTGTCAAACTGATAAATAGTTGACTTCCTAATTAAATTTAGATGTCGTCTACTTCGGGATGGAGGGGAGTTGTCGTGAAATTGTCACGGCAGATGTCCTAGTGTGAGGACTTAGTCGTGAGGCGAACACAGTTATGTGGTAGCTTGAGAGGAGTTGAGCGGAATCGAGAGACCAACACAAGACAAGGGTTTAAACAGCTTCGGGCCCCAGGAAATATCATCCGGTAATAACCCTACATGTTGTTTGTGGCTAGGTCTCATTATGCTCATGAGGGAGTCGCCGTAAACCGACTCTCCTAGTTATGTCTAGCCTTAACGATTATTTTCTCGCTTGTCCCCCTTCTTGGGGTGCCCCGCCCCTCATTATATAAGTTGAAGGGGCGGGTTATATGTAGAGTCCAACCCGGATTAAGATTTAAACTATTCTGACTTCGTATCACGGGCTTCTCTCCATGTGCTTCTTAACGTCTTCGGGCTTATTAAACCCAGATGACTCTGTCTGCCGGGTTATAACTGTCTGCCGGCTTACCATCTGGCTTACAATCTGACTTATAATCTGGCTTATAATCTGTCCGCCGGCTTATAATCTAACTTAACATCTGCCGACTTAACATCTGACTTAACATCTGCCGGCTTATAATCTGACTTAACATCTGCCGACTTAACATCTGACTTAACATCTGCCGGCTTATAATCTGACTTAACATCTGCCGACTTAACATCTGCCGGCTTATAATCTGACTTAACATCCGCCGACTTAACATCTGACTTAACATCTGCCGGCTTATAATCTGACTTAACATCTGCCGGCTTATAATCTGTCGGGTCACCAATGAAACACCGAGTCCTAGCCAGGTCATATCTCCGGCCGGGTCATACCGCGGGTTATATCCCCGACAGGAGTACCTAGTTAAGAGGTTGGTTAGTCAAACTGACTGCGAAAAAACCCAATATCTACTAAAGTTTTTCGAAATTATCAAGACATAATGGTGTCGCAAATTTTTATAGGCAACGAATAATCTTACGATGTGTCTAGGCGTGACCAGGTAGCCTCATATTACCCCCAGATTGAGATGGGTTTACGGTACACCGATCAGTCCGGGCGTTTAGGCCCCTAAAAAAAGTCCAGGCGTTTAGGATGAAAATGAAGAACCCGTTTGGGTCAGCATTTTTTGACCAGAAACTGGTCAAGAGGGCGCTTTAGACGTTTGATTTGAGGGGGAAAAGGTAGGGGGACCGGCCGTAGATACTCTTGTCAAGGAATATTCAGCCACGAACCCTCACGTCAACCATTCAAGCGACTCATCGGCATGTGCCGCTGCCGCGCAAACCGTCGGACCCAATTAACGGCGGCCGCGCGGCGGGGCTGGCCCCAAGCGCATCACCCCGTTTCACGTCACCACCTGCGCACAGGTCTGGCCGGCCGGACGGCACGTAGGGCACCCACAACCCACGCGGCCACGCGGACCTGTGTGCCCATGGCCCTTGGCCACCCACGAGCATATCCCCAGCGGTCTTGGCCCGGCCTTCAATTATCGACAAGCAAGATGCCGCCGCTTGGCGAGTTGCTGGTCTGCAGCCATGCAATGCATGTGACGTGCCTGAGGACGCCGAGCGAGCGAGAGAATGGGCTGTGGATTCTCTGCCTTGCTGTGGCAAAGGCAGAGAGGAACAGTGCCTCTACCTTTCCCCTACTTTTAGTCGTTGATTGAGAACGGACCGCCCAGATCTGGCGCAACAGAACCACTGAAACAGCGATATGAACAGTGCGCGCGCTACGGACCGCCCAGATATGAACCGGTAGACACACCACACATACACTTTTGGCCCGTGGCCAGACTTTGCAACATCACGTACCGCAACAGACACACATCACTGTCACTCACACACTCGGACACAGAGACACCCTCACCTGCATGTGGACAACTCTGTACTGCTCTTCCCAGACAACCGTGCATGCATGGTGCATGCACCCTGTAACCACCGCAGCTACGTACGTACGTTTCATCAGATATCTTACAGACAGACGTGGCGCGACACGTCCCGTGATCCCGGCTTGCATGCATGCGTCAGTCGTAGGCGGCGCTGAAGAAGGCCTTGGCGGTGCAGGCGGCGAGGATCTGGAGGACGCCGGCGTTGGAGCGGGCGACGCAGCGCGGCGACTTGAACTGGCTCACGGGGGCGCCCAGGGAGAGGTAGTGGCGGAGCACCCGGTGGAACGTCCCCCGCTGCAGCACCCGCAGCTCCAGCGGGCCGATGGCGCGGGACCGCCGCGACCCGACGTAGCCGGGGTCCGCGAAGGCGCGGTCCAGCTCGTCGCAGCACCCCTGCAGCGCGTCGGCGCTGGCGTCGGCCGCGGCGGCGTTGAGCTCGACGAAGACCACGTAGTGGCCCGGGTCCGACGACATGTCCGCGTGGCTGGTGTAGTCCACCACCTCCAGCTTCTCGGCGGCGAGGAACTTGGCGGCGGCGGCGTCCACGGCCAGCTGCAGGTCCTGCTCGCTGTTCTTGTCGATGTTGATGGACAGCGCCAGGTTCCGGCGGCACACGAACTTGAGCTTGGGCGTCGCGTTGTGGAACCCGGCCACCCGCACCACGTCGCCCAGCCTGTACCGGTACAACCCTGCCAAATATATTTTTTGTTTCAGAAATCACTACAATTCTATCACCAAATAATTATGGATTTTTTCTTGTGATTTTCTGAGAGAGGAAACATAGTACCCATCGAAGCAAGTCATGATGAAATAAAAGGCCCAGCACGGCATGTAAAATGACGGGCCAACATGAGACAAACAAGCAATGATGCAAACAAAATTCTCCTATTTGTGGCACTGGCCCGGACCCTATAGTTGTGGTCACGGATTGGACATGTACCGGCAACCTGTGCGTGCGTGCCCACTTGTGCTGTGTGTTGCACCGGTTCTTATCCAATTATCATCTGCCAGGACACATCATTTCCTGTAGGTTGATGTGGCGCCCATGCTCGACCTTATCCGTGGAGCCATGCAGGTGAGGCGACGACAAATCATACTGTTAACTGACGTAGTACTGAAAACTAACACAACGATAGGATAAATTTTCCGGGGTAGATCGATAGGGTGTTAGGATAAATCCTACTGTTAACTGACGTACTTGAAAACTAACACAAGAATAGGATAAATTTTCCGGGGTAGATCGATAGGGAGGTTGGGAGTGTACGTGGCTTCAGATGACGGAAGAGTTTTTGTTGTCTTTGATCTTAGGTTTTGTTTGACAGTTGCAGGCGGTTGCATTCACATGTTATGACCTGCCGCCTGCCGGCCTGGTCAAAGTTAAACTTTTGTTAACCTGCTACGGAAATTGAATGGTGCGAATTCCAAGTTGGAGTAGCTGCTAGCTATAGGGGTCAAGAATGCCGCCTCCTACCTCTCTAGGAGAAGAAAAAACTGTGGCTAGGGTTTTCACGTAAGTGCCGCCGTCACCGCTGGTACCCCTCGCCTCCGGCTGCCTTCCAGCACCGGAGAGGTTAGCCGTGTTTGGACCGTCTTAACTTGGGCTAGGCTTCAGTTTGAATGTCTAGGTCAGTGATGAACAATGACATCATCGACGGCGTGGAATTAGATCTCTATGTCTTGTATTGGCGTCAAGAGATGGTGCATCAAGCTTCAGCTAGTCTTATAAAGGTTGTGCAATTTTAATACATGACCTTGCCTTCTCGCGGGCAAGAATGATGAACAAGAGCAAAGGGACAGACCGCCATGCCTCGCATATATATATTATTACCGGTCCACCGGTTCAACACCTAATCTATGGATATTTTTCACCTAAACTCCAACGTGTTAGATTTTGAGGCATTTTGATTCATTAACCTCCATCCAATAATATAATACGTTTTTGCAAGCTATCCACACGCCACACTTTCTAAGCTAATGTTCAGACTTACTACCTCGATAAAATATGGGACGTATGCATCAATGATGGGCGGGAGCAAGATTATATTGGAACATCGAGTGCTAAGTCGTGTCTTGGCCAGGGCTATATGGTTGGTCTTTGGAAAAACAACGAGCACTTGATGCTTGGTTTTTTGGCTCGATGTGTTGAACGATCATATTCATTCCAGACGATGCTGAAAAGTCCTCGGACTCTCATCACCTTTTGGTTTTTTCCCGGCGAAAAGGACTTGCATCGCCCGTGTCGATTAACGTACTAGTCAACAAAGTTAATGTATGCTCGACGGTGTAACTTTCATACAGATCACCGATCACAAGCTACTATATACGTGACAGTAACGCCACAACTAATACCCACCGTAGCCGCCATCTCCTGCTTCGTGAAGCATCGTGAGCACTGTGTTGGACTTTGGTTCACTAGGTCAGAGGAGAGAATCCATGACCCTCCAAGAATGCTCGCCAATATATCTCGCAAGTCGCAACCAAACGGGGTCTAGTTCATCGGACGGCTCATTTGGTGACCAAATTGTCCCACTAGACTCGCTAGATAACGGGGCAGAAAATGGTATCCGCTCCGGTCCAAATTGATTGTCGCAGCTCTATTACGTCCACTTCGAAAACCCTGTGCGTTTCGACGGGAATCCATCGACAGGTGACCGTCTTATCTACCTAAAAGCTAGCCATTTGGAAAGTGGAGGCTCCACTTGGTTAAGTTAAGACCTCAGTGAAGGACTGATCACCCAGCACAAGGGTTTGGAACCGGAAGGCGACAGGCCAAGTCAATGCCCACCTTGGCGGGTTCATGCATGGACTCCATGGAGCGTACGTAAAAGAGGCAAGGAATTAGGGTGGTGCAGTGGTGCGTGCGACGTACCTGCGAATGTGGTCATGACGACCTCGTAGTGCTCGCCCACGACGACGTCCGTCAGGCCGACGGGCTCCGACTCGCCGTAGCAGGCGTCGGGGCCGGGGGCGGCCGTGCAGCCGGGCCGGAGGGGGATGAACTCGAAGTAGCCGATGTCGGGGAGCACGGTGAAGGTGGCGGACTCGGGCGGCGCCGCGGGCTCCACGTTGGCGCCAATCCACCCCTCGGACGCGCCGTACTCGGCGGCGACCAGCGGCAGCTCGCCCGCGTAGTGCCGGAGCTTCTTCACGTAGTGCTCCATGGACCCCGTCATGATGCCGTACACGTACTTGGCGTTGGGCCACAGCGCCGGGATCACCCCGTACCAGTTGCTCAGGCCGGCGCACCTGCGCGCCACGGCGTCGGCCAGCTCGGGGTTCGGCCCGGCGAGGAGCGCCGACACGGCCTGCCGGACGGCCGGCGAGGTGACGCGCGTCGGCGAGAGGGCGCCGCGGCGGATGTCGGCGCAGAGCTCCTCCCACACCCGCTCGAAGGTCTGGAAGGCGAGCACGACGCTGTGCGCGAAGGTGGCCGACACCATCTGCACCTCGCCGGCGGCGAGCAGGCCGCAGAGGAGGTGGCAGTAGAGCGACTGCGCGAAGTCGGCGCCGAAGATCACCTCGTCGGGGCTGCAGCACTGCGACTGCACCGCGCGCATCGTCGCCTTGAACTCCTCGCTGCGGTACACGTTGGTGGTCGCCGTGGTGGCCGTCAGCCCGCCCTTGGTCGTGAACTGCCGGCTGCTGTAGATGAACTGCAGCGCCTTGCCGTCCTCCACGGGGAACTCCCTGCCGTTAAGCAGTCACCATATATGCCTCATTAATGGAGATCGCCAGCCGAAAAACCTTCACTATAAAACTAGAACGAAAGTGACGAGCCGACAGTACGAGAGGAACAAAAGGAGGTTGCAGTCGTACGTTAGGCTTATTGCATCGATCATAGATTTAATTCTAATAACAGGTTATTCTACGATTGATTACTCCATTCCAACTCACAGATCGATCGATACCGTTGGTTCACGTGAATACGTGATGTACAAATTGAGAACGGCCGAATTATGGCGGAGGACGACTCCCCGGAAAGAGGCCGGGCACCAGAAGCCAGAAATCAACCGAAGGAAGTCTGGGATGGATTTGCTCCGTACCTGTTCCTGAAAGCGTAGGAGGTCCGGTATATCTGCATCGTGGACTTGACGAGCTCCTCGTTGAACAGCAGGTACTTGCGCTTCCCCTGCGTCGTGCCGGAGCTGCACGTCGTACATCGCCATGATCATTCCTTGTGGAGAGCTAAAAGAGGAGCTATACGCTACGATAGGACTATAGGAACCTTGATGATTGGCAAGTGGCAAGGAGCGACCAACCTTAGGGAGATGGAGGTGACGGGTTTGCCGGTGAGGACGGGCGTGGCGTCGCCGTCGACGATGCGCTCAATGTAGGGCTCGAGGTCGGCGTGCGTGGCGAGCGGCACGCATTCCTTGAAGCTGGCGGCGTCGGTGCGGCCGGCGAGGCCCAGCCCCCGCAGGTACTCGGTGTCGCCGTTCTCGGCGAGGATCCGCCGCAGCGTCTCCCGCTGCACATTGTCGGCGTCCCGTGTCAGCCGCTCGAACTCGGCGATCACCTTCTCCCCGCTGAACTCGCCGGCCTTCTTCTCCAACATCTTGCTGCTGCTTGCAGAGTCGAATCACCGGCGATGCAGTGATGCCGTCCACTCTACGCCTCGGTCAGGACCCAAGCGGCTGCCACGAGACGCTGCAACAACAGGAAGAAGAGCCGAAACCAAGTCAAAAACATGGGGGTGGGGCTAGTTGGTTCGACTGTTGAAGAAGAAGATTGTGACGTGAGCGATGAGATTTTGTGTCCAGCATCGCTCGTGTCCTCTTTTGGATAAAAAGGTCGAGCAGGACAAAATTAACAGCGGGACTTTTCTTTGCTTCTTCGACGAAAGGAAACAAAACACCGAGGGGGCAAACCAAACGAGAGGAGAGGAGAGGATCGTGAGAGGAGAGCAGCGGGAACAGTGGCCACAGGCCTGTCTGTGTGCTTCTCGCTGCCCGTGAGGTGGAAGTGGAACTACTAAAAACCAAGGCCTAGAAATCTGCTAGTGGTAGCTAAAATTGGTTCAGCCGAGGGACAAACATCCAACGATCTTCTCTCTCTCTCTCTGTGCTTTCCTTTTCTTCTCTCTCTCAGGCAGACTGATGAGGAGCCTACGACGGAGAGCGGAGCAAAGGGACAGCGCAAGAGACAAAGAACAGCTAGGGAAGGGAGCCCGAGAAAGAAAGAAAAGGGAGCCGGAGCCCGGCCGCGTGGGCGCACGCACCTCGGGGAGTCCGCCGCGGGGCTGCGGCTAGTCGCGCCGCGGCAACGGACAAAGCGCGGCGCGGGAGGGAACGAGGCGCCCCTCCGCTCAAGAAGCACCTATGCCGGGCGCGAAGACGCACGGGGGACAGCGCGCGGTGTGGAGTGGAGAGAGTACGGTGAGGACCGAGGAGGAGACGACGGGCGCGGGCGCATATATACACGCGCGGTTTTATCTGCGTGCGATGCGAGCGGAGCAGGACTGTCGGGAGGGGTAATACAGGAACACACGATCTTTTTACACACGATCTTTTTTGCCATGGGTTGTTGTTGTTGTTGATGGGACACGATGGTGGCCTTTTCATCTTGCTGTGCCACGACACGATCGGGCTGCAGTGATACGGCGCAAAGTTTGCTATCCGGTTTTATCCATGGCTGCAAATGGGGAGTTGAGGTTAGGAACGGCTTGATTTACGTGTATGTCCTCACGGCTAGCGACAGCGATGCCGAGCTAATTACAATATCATGGTTGTGTCCATCAAGTAATTTAGGATATGGGATAGTGGATATTTAAAGCATCTACATCCAGACGCCTCAAACTCATCTCAAATGCCCGGACAGAACGGACTGGTCATAAAAAATCGACTCATCCGAACGTCTCAAACCCGTCTCAAACGCCTGGGTTATCCGGCGCCCTCAGAACCAGATCTAGGGTGGCTATGGGGCGGCTCAGGCACGTCCGGACGCGTCCGTCTGACAGGCCCCGCCCACCACCAACACCACAGCTGTCCCGCAAAATACACAATCCGGCTTCCAGCTCCGAACCACTCCACTCGCCTCTCTCGCTTTGTCCTGTCCTCTCCCTTCCCGCATTCCGATCCAAGCCGGCGCAATGTCGACCTTCGGCATCCACTACGGCTCCGGCCTCGACTACGACGAGGAGTTAGCCCTCCGCATTACCTTGGAGCGGTCCAAGAGGAGACCGGGGGCAGCTCCGAATCTACAGTGCCGCGACAGCCCCCGCGCCAGAGCTAGACCCTCCCAGCCCGCGCTCAGCTCCAACAAGACAGCGCAGTCCGCACAGCCCCGGCGCCGTCCCCTTCCCCCTCCGGCCGCTCAACTCCGGAAGACGAAGGTGTGCGCCGCCCGCCGCGAAAGGCAGCGGGCAAGGGAGAAGGAGGCGGCGGAGCGGTTCGTGAGCCGTCGCCGCGGATGCCGGCGGAGCCCGATGAGGACGAGCGACTCCTCGCATGGGTCTACCACCGATCGCTCACAAAGGCGAAGACGGACGCTAGCCGCGCCTCCGGCAGAAGAACGCAAAGAAGGCAGCGGCGGAGGCGGCTCGACTCGCCAAGTCGAAGTGGCAGCAGGATAAGGCCATCTGCCAGATGAAGGGGTTGATCGTCCTGTCTGACTCTGACTCCGACGACGGCGACGACGATAGCTCCACCTCCGACGACGACGACCAAGATACTCCACCAGCCTCAGACGCCTACAGCTGCGCCGACGACCAGAAGGGCAAAGGCCCGGCGCGGAGGTGGTGATCCCGCTCCTCCTCCTGTGTTTAATATATCGTTTTTAGTTGTTGATGTTTAAGAACTTGTCGGACGACGAGCTGAGATGATTTTTGGGTCATGTCAAGTTTGTTTATGTCCGTTTACAGCCGATTTTGTTGTCCGTTTTCAGCCCTTTTTTGTTGCCCGATGTTTGATCACGCACAGTAGCTCACGTTGCATGTATAGTATGGATATAGGCTGCCGGATATGAGATACACGGATGTGGAGAGCGAAATATGACGTGTGCCCGGTCAGTGCCCGCGGATGTTTGAGGGCTGAATTAGCACATCGCGGCTTTAGATGCTCTTTTCTTTTCTACGGTCAATCTCATATACATGGTATATTCCCTTCACTTCTAGAGAAAATAACGAAGTTTTGCATAAGTTTACAGGTTTTTTTGGAAAAACTTAGGATCTATTCATTAACCGTCAAAATAGTAGTACAAAGAACACCAAAAGTGAAAAAACTCACCAGGGTTAAAGACCATCTAGCGACGACTACAAGCACAGAAGCCGGACAAACATTATTATAGTGGATAGTCGAGAACTCGTCGTGCTAAAGTCCCACATGACCAACACACGACAACAACAACAACAATTGTTGCCGATGAAAAGAAGCGTAGGTTATGGCTCCTTTGTTCAAAGAAAAAATATAGGATTCTTGTGTTTGATTGAGATCCCTAACGACATAATGACATGCCAATTATACATTTTCATGTGGTTTGACTTTGATTTGACTCTATTTATTAGGATTCCTGTGTTTTCTCTATTCCTGTAAATCGGATATCCAAGTTTGCAAAATTCCCACGTTTCTTTTTTGACGCAAAAATGTTTTAAACATGCATTCCTATCCAATTCTTTTTTTTTTCTTTCCCGCGTTTTTAGAATCATGTGGTCCAAAGGAGCCTTAAATCAAACTTTGGAAATTTTGACCAATGATATTGTTTTAGATATTTTGACCGAGAACTCGGTAATCATATGCACATTTTTGTCTAAGAAGTACTTTATGGATAATACTATAATTTGATTGGATTTTATGCATATTCCCTTTGTTCCTAAAAGGAATATATATATATATATATATATATATATATATATATATATATATATATATATATATATATATATATATATTTGTTTTTTATATTACATCATGTATTAGGAGATCAAGGCCAATGCATGAAGAAGCATTTATGATCAATACCTCTTTGAGTCAATGCATAAAGCCCAAATAATCCCTTTTAACTTTTCCTTGATATGTAACTTCAAGCTATATGTTCCTTTTGGCATAGAGAAAATTACAACAGAAACTAGTTCTAGTGGCCAAAGTTACATTGAAAGACTATACCAATGTCCCAAAGATCAATTGTTTCCCATGGACCGGAAGCATTATATACATTTACCACCCTAAAATCCCTCTTTATTGTGAAACTAACTCCTAATGTGGCATCCACATTAAATCACATCACTCTAAAAAGAACAGTCGTAATATTTTTGACCCTGAAACCGTAGAACAATTGTTTTGCGATAATTGTTTTTAATAAAATAAATTATGTACAAAATACAAGGGATACCACCCTGAAAATTTATTCTATTCCAGTTTTCTCTAACATGATGAACTATGGATCACTGAAGCAAGAATATTTAGAGAGATGAGTCAATCCATTGCTCAAGAATGGCAATGTTCTTTGACTTAGTTATGTGCCTGAGGCATAAGATCATGTTTGAATTTGAACTTCGAGGCCTCCTTTGTTGGTGTTTCATTCTGGAAAATCTTTCCATTTCTCTACATCCAAATGTTCTAGCAGCTTAAAATGACAACATCCATAGCATAAAAGGACATGGCTATCCTTTTATCAAGCCAACGAGGGAGCGCAGGAGATACTGGCATGGAGCATGCCCGGAAGACATGCCCATCCACGCACATCTTTTCAGAAACTTCATGAACGGCCAAGTCCTCGTCAAGCTAGTGGAAGACGACACGCTCAGAACAAACCCGGGCCTGAAGCTACCAAGTCTTGGGGCATGTTCAAGGGCTATTGACGATGTCAGGTCCAGGGGTGTAGATGGACACTGGAAGTCGGCCCACTAGGCCCGCTCAGAACCCCCAGGCCGCTATAGGACCTCTGATACGTCCATTTTGCATCATGTTTTCTTACTGTTATTTATAATGTTTTCATCCATAATAATGCTTTTTGGAGTAATTCAAATGCCTTTTCTCTCATAATTTGCAAGGTACACACCAAGAAGGAGAATTCCGGCAGCTGGAAATCTGGACCTGAAACAGCTACTCAGGCCACCTATTCTGCACAACTCCAAATGAGCTGAAACTTTACGAAGATTTTTTTATGGATTATTTAAGGAATATTGGAGCCAGTAATCACCAGAGGGGGGCCACCAGGTGGGCACAACCCACCTGGGCGCGCTTGGCCCCCCTGGCGCGCCCTGGTGGGTTGTGGCCTCCTCAGCCCACCTCCGGTGCCCATCTTCTGGTATATAAGTCATTTTGACATAGAAAAAATAAGGAGAAGACTTTCGGGACGGAGCGCCGCCGTCTCGAGGTGCAACTTGGGCAGGAGCATTTTTGCCCTCCGGCGGAGCGATTCTGCCGGGGGAACTTCCCTCCCGGAGGGGGAAATCATCGTCATCATCATCATCATCATCATCAACTCTCCCATCTTGGGGAGGGCAATCTCCATCAACATCTTCACCAGCACCATCTCATCTCAAACGCTAGTTCATCTCTTGTATTCAATCTTGTTTCCGGAACTATAGATTGGTGTTAGGGGTGACTAGTAGTGTTGATGACATCTTGTAGTTGATTACTATATGGTTTATTTGGTGGAAGATTATATGTTCAGATCCATTATGCATATTAATACCCCTCTGATCATGAGCATGTCACGGGTGCGCGTCGGTCCTAAACAAACGGTTTAAAACCCCTTTCCACGACGGCATTTCGAACCGTCGCCAAGTGAGTGTGGGCGATAGGGGGGTCCTTCCCACATGACCCAGAAACCGTCGGGGATATGCCCTCCTGGTACACACGCTCGGCAAAATGAAGTCGTGTGCGACCGGCGAGCGCTCAAATACGGAAATACATATAGTAGAGCTAAAAAATACAATTATACGGCGAAATTATTTCCGATCGCAAGTACATCCCACACAGTAAGTCCTCGCTAAACGTTTCCGTTCGTATGTACGTCCCACACAGTCGCTCCAAGGAAAATGTTTCCGTTCATAGGTACATCACACACAATTTTTCCTATTAAATCGTTTGCGTTATTGAATGTATCACACACGGTCCGTAGAAAAAACTGTGTGGCAAAGGCTGTCCATGACACATAATTTTTATGTGGTAAACGTTTGCGCAAGGTGGCCTAACGCAAACAGTTTTCAAGAGAAAGTCGTGTGTGATTGTTCATTGATCCAACACAGTTTATTCCTAGAAACTGTGTGTGTTGCCTGAGGTCATCGCCCATGGTATATTTTCAATAACTGTTTGCAATAGCAAAGCCCAATTAGCAGGCAAATTCGCCATTAGCAGGCTAATTGCCCTATTATTAATAGTCCATTTATTAATCTAATTGACATTCATATTATGCACACAATAAATTTCATTTCCATATTAAGGAAGCAGAATTTCATAAGTTAAATACATCAGAGTACAACATGATATAGCTTCAGCACTCAGCTACCCCATTACACAACTGCACCAACACCAAGTTCCACATGCAACATGTAGAACCTTTCGAAATTAGCATCATAGACGGTATTGTTGGCGTCCTGGGAGCGGGGGTCCCCAGACTTGCCTACCTGCCGCCCACGGCGTGGCTCCACCCGCGGCCCTGTATGGCCCATCTTCACCAGCAAACACTCAAGACCCTCGCGAGGGGCCAAGCCTCGCGAGGCGGACGACACAAGACCTCCTCGGGGGTGGCCTCGCCAGGCTGGCTCGCGAGGGGCGGAGAGATCAAGGCCAGGGGCACTTCACGAGGTTCCCGTGACATAAGCCATGACGACCGGGGCCAGGCGGGCACCAGGCGGGCGCCAGCGCGCGTAGTGTCCTCGTTTCCTCTTTGGTGCTAAAGAGGCAAGCAGAGGCGAGGAGTCCCAAGGCATCAGGCAAAGGTTTCCATATCGGTGCAACAAGACCAAGACCAGGAGGACGGCAAGACGGAGGTCACCGTGGAGCCCAAGACAGCCTCACCACCAGAGCCTTTGGCAGGCGAAGACCACCTTTAGTCAGGATAACTTGTACTAGTTGTCTCCCTTCAAATTTGGCCGTTGTGGCATCTCTTCCCACTCAATATTTGGGAAGAGGACCAGGGCCTCTATAAATAGGGCTAGCCACCACCTTAGCAAGGGGACGGATCATTCAGACCACCAGCCACCTCACAAGCTTACCAAGCACAAGAGCACCTCTCCTCAGGAGGCTGTTCTTCCCTTGTAACTGTTCATCCTCAGCCCAAGAGGCAATCCACCACACCACACTGGAGTAGGGTATTACACCACATCGGTGGCCCGAACCAGTATAAACCTTGTGTCTCTTGTTCTGTGAGTTTGACGCGTTGAGCTTTGGGATCTTCATGCGCACCCAAGTGTTCGAACCTCAAGGGTTTTGCCGGAACCCGAAATCCGACATTTGGCGCGCCAGGTAGGGGTGCGCTGAAGCTTTCTTTCTGCCAATCCGTGTTCCACCGCTCCACCGCAACCATGTCAGACGCGTGTCGAGCCGGCGCTGAGCGCCGGGCCGCCCTCGCCGCCCATGTCGCTCAGACTGCCCCCGTCGGCGGACCTCCCCGTCGTTCTCCATCACCCGCCACCAACACCGTCACCGGTCCGGCGGGAAACGAGCAGCAAGCATCCTCACTGCACCCCTCCGTGCGGCGGGATGGCCGCACCGCCACTCCGTCGCTGACCCCAGCTGGCTCATTGTCTCATGCTCATCGCGCTCCCACGGATGCGCAGGCCGCGCTGCTGATGGCACGCGAGCTCCTGCGCTACCGCCCGGTCGATGACCTCTACGAGGACTGGCTGGACCGCATCGCCGAGCTCGTCAGCGCCGCTAGGGGCTCCCCCGCACCCTCCCTCTCGCTGCCTCGCCCGCCGCCAGCTACGGGCGACGTAGCTCACGAAGCACCTCCACCACCTCTGCACCAAGACGGTGCTCTGGCGCCAAGGCGCGCGGCCCCCCGGCGTGACCCACCGCGTCGGGCGCCCGCGCGAGAAGAAGGAAGCTGCCAAGAAGTTCCTCGGCTGCAAGAAAACACTCCTGCGCTCCCGGTACCACCAGGACAAGACCGTGCGCTGCCTGTGGCGGCGGTGCGCAGACACCAAGGGAAGTCCCCACCTCTGCAAAGGGCCCCGGTGGCCACGGCAGGCTGCCGCGCCTTCACTCCTGAGCTGCGTGGTGTCGTCTGGCCGGGCAAGTTCAAGCCGGATTTACCTCCTCGCTACGACGGCACCCCCGACCCCGCGGAGTTCTTGCAGCTCTATGAGCTGAGCATCGAGGCGGCCAATGGCGATGAGAAAGTCATGGCGAACTGGTTCCCCATGGTTCTCAAGGATGGTGCTCGCTCGTGGCTCCTGAACCTGCCCCCGGGCTCGATCTCCTAGGATGATGCGTGACCGCTTCGTCGCCAACTTCCAGGGTACTCGCGACCGCCCTCTGGCCGCGGGTGACCTGCGCCGCATCAAGCAACAGCCAGGAGAGACCCTGCAGAAGTACATCCAGCGCTTCAACAGCGTTCGTCTCAAGATCCCCAAGGTGACGGACGAGGCCATCATTTCGGCGTTTTCTGATGGCATCCGCGACGTCAAGATCAAGGAGGAGCTCGCCATCCACGAGGAGCTATGCACGGCTCTCGAGCTATTCAACCTAGCGACCAAGTGCGCAAGAGCTGAGGAAGGGCGCCTTTCCCTCCTCAAGCTCCCTGCTACCGACCCAGAGGAGAAGAAGGCCAAGGCCAAAGACGTGAAGCGCAAAGGGGTGGATGTGCTCGCGGCGGAGCCTAACACGAAGCACGACCGGGACCATCCCGAATCGTCCAAGAGCAGCCGTCCGTTCTGCGCCTTCCACAACGTACACAGCCACAACACCAATGACTGTCAAGAACTCAGGGCCATTCGAGATGGACGCTTCGGTCGACGCCCTGAGCGCAACGACCGGGGCTACGACCTAGGAGGAGGACGCAACGGAGGACTGCTGGCAGGATCAGCCTCGTGAGGGCGCATGGAGGGATCAGCCTCGCGAGGACCGCCCTCAGGGCAATGCCGGTCTCCCTCCACTACCGCCGCCACCAAGGAGGAACGACGACCACCATCAAGACGAGGGGGCTGGGGGCTTCCAGGAACTGCGTGCCATCGCCTGCATCTTGGGCGAAGCTCAGGACCCAGCATCTCAGCATATCTTCAAGCAGTTTGCTTGCGAGGTGAACGCATCCCTTCCCAGGCTCGAGGCCACGCGCCCGCTCAGATAGTCCAAGTGCTCCATCACTTTTAGCTCGGCGGACCAGCTCAAGTGCGCGGCCACCGCTGGCGCTCTCCTGATGCTCTGCTCACCCGTCATCAGCAACGTACAAGTCACCAAGACCCTCATCGACGGCGGCGCAGGGCTTAACGTCCTGTCCGTCGAGACATTCGATAGCCTCCAAGTGCCACACGATCAGCTTCAGCCTACCAAGCCCTTCTCAGGAGTGACCGACGGCTCCACCACCCCGATAGGGCAGGTCCGCCTCCCTGTCACCTTCGGACAGCGCGACAACTACCGCACCAAGCTCATCGACTTCGAACTCGCCCACATCCTTCTTCCATACAATGCCATCCTCGGGTATCCAGCGCTGGCCAAGTTCATGGCAGTAACCCACCACGGCTACAACGTCCTCAAAATGCGAGGAAGCGGCGGGATCATCACAGTCCCCTGCGAAGAAAGAGATGCGGTGTGTTCCCTCGAGCGCGCCTTCCAAGCCGCAGCAATCGAAGACCCCGACAACCCGGGCACCATATACCCTCCTGAGGCCATCCCCAAGAAGAAGAAGCAGCTACTCCATACAGGGCCTCAGGGGAGCGGCGCCTCTAGCGGTGCCACATCAGGGTCAGCGCTCGCGCCTGGGGTGCCTCCCTCCCTCGCATAGGAAGGCGCACCCAGCGCCCTCCTCGGGCGAGGCTCGGGGGATCTCTTCTGGAGGGCCTCAGACCTAGCCAACATCACGAGGGAGGCGCTCGGGCACCACGTTGAGGCGAGCTTCGCGGCATGTCTCCCTCAGGAGGACGCCGGGCGAGGAACGCCTGGTGCTTAGGAGTTCATCACCAAGACTACCCAAGAGCTTCAAGAAGCAAGAGCCATGCGCGGCGACCGCCGCGCACCTGGCACAGCTCCCCATCCAGGCGAGGATGGTGGGCTGCGCGTCTGCATCGAAGTCCCAGGGCTCAACAGGGCCGCATCTCAGGAGCGCTTCTGGCCTTCGAGCGTGGGACATTGCGAGGGCCCGCCTCACAGCTATGTTCGCATGCCGTTTGGCCTGCCGAGCATGGCGGCCGCCTTCCAGCGCAGCCTACAGAGCGTCCTGGCGACCTAGGAGGCCAGGCATCACGCGGTCCTGGCGGAGATGGAGACGGTCCTCAAGGAACCACCTGGACCCCCAGAGCCTCCTGAGGCTCAAGGCCCCGGTGGCTCATGAGGGGCGACCCCTTTGCCACGCATCTTCAGCTGCCCCAACATCCCTTCGACAACGGAACCAGGTGACATTTTCCAAGTTTATTTAGCTGGGATCCCCCCTCGGGCTGCATTATTCCCAGGTCGCATGGGCCTGTCCCTACGGCATGTATCCTTTTGCATCTTTAGCCTACTCTGTTGGGGGCGCCCCTCGGGCTGCATTGTCCCCAGGCCGCTCGGGTCCGTCCTAGTGGCATGTATCATTCTTTCATTTACCTAAGCTAGTTCACTTTCCATGCATAATCTATCTATGGTTATCACCTGCTTGATTATCACCCACCACGGGAGCTGCGCGCCGATTGTTTTTCTTCAGGATCCTTCGCATAAGAAGGCTAGGCACGGCGTCTGTGCTCGGGTCCGTCCCTGCAGCGTCGATAAATCCAATGGCCGAGCTCTGTCTGGCGGGCCGGTCCCATTCACGTCACCTCCTGGGGTCGTTGGTGCTTGGCCTTCTCATGCTATAACCTCAGGAGATTCATTCGGCGCAGGTTGCCTAACCATCTCGCAGGACGCGGACAGTCAACAAGAACCAAGACCAGGCGCAACCCGCCTTGAGGTAGGGCCTCGTGAGTCCCGCGCTGGCTCACGAGTGCCTAGACACACCTCGTATAGCCCTGCCGTGCAAGCCACGTGTCAAGGCGGGGCTGTACACGCCCCGGGGGCTCCACTCAGAGGGAGCCCTCACCCACGCACCAGTGGAAGCACAATGCTCCATGCTGGCAGTCGACACTGCCGAGGAACGGCTATGCCCGTGCAAGTGCGGAAGCGCTATGCTCCGCGCTGGTGATAAACAACTGAGGGCGGCCCCATGGCCGTATCAACCTCAGGGAGCCTCTGAGCTCAGTGTCTGGCCTCATCGCAACACCTCCCCTCAGGAGAGTCGCGCGAGGGGGCTAGACACGGGGGCTATGCTCGGGTCACGCCCAAAGCGTATGCCACCCCGCCAGGTCCCTTGGACCTGGTCGTCGCGCGCCCTCCCGAGCGGAGCCTCGACGAGGGAAAAAGTATGAAGGTCGTTTGAGTGTCAAGGGGGACTCCTGAGCATCCGGACTCAGGAGCCTAACTGACCACGTAGCCCCTCACCCCTTGGTCTCATCTTGGTGATCCGGACGACCCAACGGCGGCTGAGGTATGCGCGGGGTCGGGCCCTGCCGACATAGAACACTAGACCTATTCTTGCATTTCCTTTCTGTAAGCTTT
This sequence comes from Aegilops tauschii subsp. strangulata, assembly GCF_002575655.3. Taxonomy (NCBI): domain Eukaryota; kingdom Viridiplantae; phylum Streptophyta; class Magnoliopsida; order Poales; family Poaceae; genus Aegilops; species Aegilops tauschii. The sequence continues at coordinate 125,735,837 of NC_053037.3, forward strand.
TTGAGCGTCAAGGGGGACTCCTGAGCATCGCGACTTAGGAGCCTAACTGGCCACGTAGCCCCTCACCCCTTGGTCTCGTCCTGGTGATCCGGACGACCCAACAGCGGCTGAGGTATGTGCGGGGTCGGGCCCTGCCGACGTAGAATGTAAAGCAAATGGGAAGGAAATCACAAAATCTCAAGAAAATATTACAAGACATATTGTTCTCCCGATACCAAACGCAAGTTTAAACGCCTCCACGAGGCATGGTGCATATTGCAGAAGCTAAACAGGAAAGGAGCCGCCAACAAGTCATCTCGTCATCCCCGGACACCGCCGTCGCCCGCAAGAGACGCTCCTTCCACAGCGGCGTTGCCCTCACCTGCACCATCAACACGGCTGAGGAAAGAACCCGGGCTTCTGCCTCTGCCAAGGGGTCGATACCGCTCACGACTTCCGCAAGCTCCACGACCAGATAAGGAAGCAGCTGGGTGGGGCCCTCGTCGTCGGCAGCCAGCGGCTCCTCCAAGCCCTTCTCGTAGAGCGACCGCAGCGCCGTGCGGGACCTCTCCTCGAGGAGCTTGAAGGCCACGCGGTCTTCGGCCAGGACCTTCGCCTTGGCGTCAAGATCGGCTTTCTCCACTTCCACCTTCTGCTTCCGCTTCTCCAGCTCGGCGTCGCGACCCCTGACGACATCCCCCCGAGCCTTCATCTTCTCCTCCTCCGTCTCGCGGCCTCGCGCCTCGCCTGCACACTCACTACGTATGATCTTCAGTTCGGCCTCCAGCAACTGGCAGCGATCTTGGGCGGCACCGGTATCCTTCAGCGCCGCCTCACGGGCAGCCATAGGTTGGGCGACGGCCTACTTGTCCTTTTCGGAGTCCACCGCAGCCTGGCTCAACGCTGCTCGGACAGCCACGTCGGAGTGGAGCCAGCCAGAGATCAGCTCCAGGCGCCCGGCCACCGGGCGACGGTTGGTGCCTTGAAGGTCCTCCCGCGGTAAGGTCAGTGCAGAAAGAGCGCGCTCCAGGATGTCAGGGGAGGTGGAAGGATCCGGGGTCAGCGGAGCGGCGGAGGACGGAGGAGGCAACGTCGTCACGATGGCCTGGGAGGCAGAGGGCTCCTGAGCTTTGGGGACCTCATCAGCTGAGCCGGACGCCGGCGCCTCTGGTGCCAGCGGGGCCTTGGGGGCTGCCTCCTCCGGAAGGCGCTCCCCCAAGTCTCGTGAGGATGATCGGGCCGGGGAAGTGCGAGCACTGCCATTGCCCTTCCCTGCGGAGGAGGGTGCGGCTGCTGCAGGCAGTTTGGTCCCGGGGACTACCGCCGTATCCTCCTTCCTCCTCTTCGCCGCGGGCGTCGGCCTAGTCAAGCAGCGGAAAGCGTCAAGAAGCAGCAGCAGAAGCAGGAACGAGGCAAGACAAGAATACTTACTGGTCCACCGCAGCGTAGTCCCTCTGCTTCCTGAGATTGAAGCCTGAGAGCCTCACAGCCTGAGGCACGGGCGCAAGGGCTCTAGGCGCAGAAGAGGGGGCAGTAGGCAAGTTGGAAGCTGCTCCAGGCAGTGCCAGGGCAGGGGTGTCGTCTCGGGAGATCAGCGCAGACCTGCCCCTTGTTGGGACCTCGGCCGGTGGCCTCCTCCGGGGACTGACCTTGGACCTTGTGGAGCCTCCAGCCACTGGCAGCTCCCCTCTCCCCAGGGAGACACCGGCCTCGTCATCGTCATCAGGCAGGGTGCTGAGGATGTCGGCCTTGCGCAAGGGGGAGGTCTCCCCCGCCCCTTCACGGGTCACCTCCGAGTCGTGCTCCTCCTCCTCTTCTTCCTCCTCTCCCTCCTCGCGAGACTCGCCGAAGGACACGTTCACCGGAGCCGTTGTCGCCGGAGCACTTGGGGGCGTAAGTGGCACAAGCCCGCGCCCGTCAAAGACGGGCATGGCGGCGGCGACCTCTGCCCCGTCTGGGCGGCGGAACAAGGGAACAAAGCAATTAGGCGGGTACCCCTGGTCGTCCCCAACCAAGGAGCAAAGAGTCGAGCGCAATTCCTCATCAGAAAGGGGCTCCGGGCACAGGCGGAGGTCATCCCCCGCGTCTCCGAGCTTCCACAAGGGGCGCGGGCGCGCTTGGAGGGGAGCCACGCGCTGCGCCATGAATTCCTTGGCAATCATGGCCCCCGTCAGCTTCGCCGTCCTTGAATCGTCGGGCTTCAAGTCGGCAGTCATCCTCTCCAGCACCTGCGCGGCCCGAGGGTAGGTGAGCTTCGCGTGAAGCCATCCCTCTTGGGACACAGGCATCTCTGTCGGCAGCACCAGCCGGGGGTGGGAGCACTTGGCGTTCATCAGGACCCACTTGCTCCTGAAGCCCTCGGCCTTCTTCCCGGCCTTCGAGATGGCATTGGTCTTGTTGGCCGCGACGAAGCCAACGCACCCGGAGCGATATCCCTCCTTGATCCGAAGGAAGAAGAAGTGGCGCAGCAGTGCCACGGACGGAATCACTCCAACATATGCCTCGCAGTAGAATGCGAAGATCGACAGGAGGAGGATGGAGTTGGGGTGAAGATGGAGAGCGTGGATCTTATAGTGGCAGAGGACAGAGTAGAAGTCAGAGTAGGGGGGAACCAACCCGGCGGTGATGCCGCTCAAGAAGAAGGGGTAGAAAGTGCTGCCAGGGGCCTCAGGCTCGGCGGAGCCGACCCGGAGCATGGTCTTCCTCTTCTCGTTGCCCTCCGCCGTCATCAGGCGCACGGTGGCAAGGTTCTTCTCCGACACGCTTGGTGCGTCGAGCATGGGCTCGTACTAGGATGGCGGAGGAATTGCCCGGGCTTTCTCGGGTGCCATCGACAGCGAGCTCGAAGGGGAACAGGATGGATCTGGAGTCTCTGGAAGCAAAGGGCAAGAAAGGGGATCTGGAGCAAGACGAAGGAAGGCAATGAAGGCAAATACAACCCGCGATAGTCTTTTGTCAGTCGGGCAGTTGCCGAGGCAGCGTGGGGAAGCGGAGACACCCACGTCCAATCAATCGCCATGCGTCAAGCGAGGCCGCAGGCTGTTGGGGACCGCAGCGCTCTGCCCTTGCCCCTTGGCTTCGACTCGAAGCCAAGTCCGAGCGCACCTTGGGCCCGGGGGCTACTGTCGGCGTCCTGGGAACGCGGGTCCCCAGACTTGCCTGCCTGCAGCCCACGGTGTGGCTCCACCCGCGGCCCTGTATGGCCCATCTTCACCAGCAAACACTCAAGACCCTCGCGAGGGGCCAAGCCTCGCGAGGCGGACGACGCAAGACCTCCTCGGGGGCGGCCTCGTGATACGTCCATTTCGCATCATGCTTTTATATCGATATTTATTGCATTATGGGCTGTTATTACACATTATGTCACAATACTTATGCCTATTCTCTCTTATTTTACAAGGTTTTCATGAAGAGGGAGAATTCCGGCAACTGGAATTCTGGGCTGGAAAAGGAGCAAATATTAGAGACCTATTCTGCACAACTCCAAAAGTCCTGAAACTCCACGGAAGTTATTTTCAGAATATATAAAAAATATTGAGCGAAGAAGTTACCAGAGGGGGGCCACCCACTAGGCACGAGGGTGGGGGGCACGCCCCCTGCCTCGTGGGCTCCCTGGTGGCCCTCCGATGCCCATCTTCTGCTATATGAAGTCTTTTACCCTGGAAAAAATCATAAGCAAGCTTTCGGGACGAGACTCCGCCGCCACGAGGCGGAACCAATCTAGGGCTCCGGCGGAGCTGTTCTGCCGGGGAAACTTCCCTTCGGGAGGGGGAAATCATCGCCATCGTCATCACCAACGCTCCTCTCATCGGGAGGGGGCCAATCTCCATCAACATCTTCACCAGCACCATCTCCTCTCAAACCCTAGTTCATCTCTTGTATCCAATTCTTGTCTCTAAGTCTGAGATTGGTACTTGTATGTTGCTAGTAGTGTTGATTACTCCTTGTAGTTGATGCTAGTTGGTTTATTTGGTGGAAGATCATATGTTCAGATCCTATATGCGTATTAATACTCCTTTGATTATGAACATGAATATGCTTTGTGAGTAGTTACGTTTGTTCCTGAGGACATGGGAGAAGTCTTGCTATTAGTAGTCATGTGAATTTGCTATTCGTTTGATATTTTGATGAGATGTATGTTGTCTCTCCTCTAGTGGTGTTATGTGAACGTCGACTACATGACACTTCACCATTATTTGGGCCTAGAGGAAGGCATTGGGAAGTAATAAGTAGATGATGGGTTGCTAGAGTGACAGAAGCTTAAACCCTAGTTTATGTGTTGCTTCGTAAGGGGCTGATTTGGATCCATATGTTTCATGCTATGGTTAGGTTTACCTTAATACTTCTTTTATAGTTGCGGATGCTTGCAATAGGAGTTAATCATAAGTGGGATGCTTGTCCAAGTAAGGACAGCACCCAAGCACCGGTCCACCCACATATCAAAGTATCAAAGTACCGAACGTGAATCATATGAACGTGATGAAAACTAGCTTGACGATAATTCCCATGTGTCCTCGGGAGCGCTTTCCTTCATATAAGAAATTGTCCAGGTTTGTCCTTTGCTACAAAAAGGATTGGGCCACCTTGCTGCACTTTATTTACTTTTGTTACTTGTTGTTCGTTACAAATTATCCTATCACAAAACGATCTGTTACCTATAGTTTCAGTGCTTGCAGAGAATACCTTGCTGAAAATCGCTTATCATTCCTTCTGCTCCTCGTTGGCTTCGACACTCTTACTTATCGAAAGGACTACGATAGATCCCCTATACTTGTGGGTCATCAAGACTCTTTTCTGGCACCGTTGCCGGGGAGTGAAGCGCCTTTGGTAGGTGGAATTTGGTAAGGAAAAATTTATATAGTGTGCTGAAATTTACTGTCACTTGTTACTATGGAAAGTAATCCTCTGAGGGGCTTGTTCGGGGTATCTTCACCCCGACCAGTAGAGCAAAGAGTTGCTCCTCAACCTACTGAGCCTACTGAAAATGAAAATGTCTACTTTGAAATTCCTTCGGGTATGATAGAAAAACTGCTAGCTAATCCTTTTGCAGGAGATGGAACATTACATCCCGATGAGCACCTAATATATGTGGATGAAGTTTGTGGATTATTTAAGCTTGCAGGTATGCCCGATGATGTTATCAAGAAGAAGGTCTTCCCTTTATCTCTAAAGGGAGATGCATTGACATGGTATAGGCTATGTGATGATATGGGATCATGGAACTACAAACGATTGAAATGGGAATTTCATCAGAAGTTTTATCCTATGCATCTTGTTCATCGTGATTGCAATTATATATATAATTTTTGGCCTCGTGAAGGAGAAAGCATCGCTCAAGCTTGGGGGAGGCTTAATTCAATGTTATATTCATGCCCCAATCATGAGCTCTCAAGAGAAATGTAACACCCCGGATGTAACTTTCCATATTTGTAACTCCAACTCTTGCCATTTTCGGCTATGTGCTATGATATACCCTCCGTGGTCGGGTTTTGTCTTTCGTTTTGCTTTTTGTTCATGTCATGCATTTCATATCATGTCATCATGTGCATTGCATTTGCATACGTGTTCGTCTCATGCATCCGAGCATTTTCCCCGTTGTCCGTTTTGCAATCCGGCGCTCCCACCTCCTTCGGTGCACCCCTCTTGTTTTCTTTCGTGAGCGGGTGTCAAAGTTTCTCGAAATGGACCGAGGCTTGTCAAGTGGCCTTGGTATACTACCGGGAGACCACCGGTCAAGTTTCGTTCCATTTGGAGGTCGTTTGGTACTCCAACGGTTAACCGGGTAACCGCAGATGCCTTCGGTGTGTTGCAGCAAAACCCCCCTCAAAACCAGCCCAAAACTCTTCTAAGTCACTTCCATGCTGTAGGTCGTTCGATCACGATCGTGTGGGCGAAAACCACACCTCATTTGGACTCTCCCTAGCTCCTTCTAGCTATATAAGTGCATCCCCTTCCGTATACAATCGCAGATGAAACCCTAGCCTAACTTCCCCCGCCGCCACCGGACATCTCCGCCGCCGCGCCCGGCGAATCCGCATCCGCCACGTCAGCGTCCGCCGTCCCCCCCGCGCCGCCGGCCCGCGGAGCCCAGGGAGGGCCCGCGCGAGCCCGCGCCCCCGCCGCCGTCTGCCTCCACGTCCGCCGCCGTGCCCCGCCACCCGCCGGCCGGCGCCGCGCCGCCGCCACCTCGCCCGTGCCGCACCTCGCCGCCCCGGTCGCCGGGAACCGCGCGCCCCGCGCCGGAGTGCTCCGGTCGCCGGCGTCCTCCCCGAGCATCTCCGTCCCCGGCCTCGTCCTCTCCCTGAGCTCCGGCGAGCCGCCCCGGTGAACCTCGAAGGACGCGCCAGATCGGATCTGGAGGTTGACCCCGAGTTGCCCTTGTTTTTTTGCCAAGTCCTATAATTTTGACAGCATGTGCCCTTGTTCTTAGCATCATAACTCTCTGCATGTAGTTCCGTTTCGCGCGTGTAATATATCGAATTGTTCGCCTCGTGATGCTCTACATTTCATTCAATTGCACCATGTTCATTAGAGGCTATCTTGATGCCCAAATCTCTGTTGCAAGAGTGCTAGTTGCTGTTATCTACTGGTTCTTAGCAGAACTTGGAGATTTGTTATTTTTGTATCATTTAATCTGTGCATCTTATGGGCATGAGCTCTACATGTGTTTTGTTGTATGCTAGGCTATCTTTCCAGTGGTGTATGCCATGTATTTTTGTAATCTCTGCGGTGACTAGCACAAGCATGCAAACTAGGCCTCGTAATGTTTCTGATTTCAGGGACTTAGTAATTTCTCGAAGTCTTTGTCTGTTGTTATTTTGTTGCCATGTAAACTTGATGCTATAGAGAGATCAATGCATATTTTGGTAATGTTCAGTAAGTATGTTTTGTAGATATTGTTGTAATTGATCCATTCCTGCCCTTGTTTGCAATTATGGTGTGCCATAGCATCACTCAATCTTGCTCTACTTTTGCTATAAAATATTTCTGGCAGATTGTTTACGTGATATTTATTTTTGCCAAGTTTGTTGTAGTTGATCCATACATGCTATGCTTTTGTTCTTGCCATGGATAGCTTTATAAACATGCCGTCTTACTGTAGGTATGCTAGTTTTGTTATGCATTCCCTTGTGGTGAGTGCATCAAGCTCACCAAGATGCCTTCATATTATTGTTTCTGCCATGCTCTGTTTTCTACTAAGTCTGAAACCTGATAACGAAACTTGCTATGTTTAGAAGGTTGCCATCATATCCTCTGGTCCTTTTTGGCTTATGGTCAGTAAGGGACTGTTGTCATATGTATCTAGTAGAATACTTCCATGCCTTGTTTTGCCATGTTAAGTTCCTGTAGCATGTTGATTTCGTGCTCTGAACATTGCTAACTGATGCTGTTTCAGGCATGTCCAGTAATTTCACCAAGTCTGTGATCCTGTTATCTTTTGCACTTTTGCCATGCTTGTTTGAGCTTGTTATGTTGTGAACTAGCCATAGCTCAGTGTTCATCTTTTGTCAAGCATCTCCTGTAGATTACTGCCATATGCTTTGTTGCTATGTTGGAGTGCTGTAGCATTGTTACTTGTTGCATTTTATGTGCTATCATGCTGTTAATCGCAGATTCGTGTCATTCTTGTTTTGCTTACCATTTGCAAACCGTGCATCTGTTTCCGGTGATCTTTATATCGATTTCGACCGAAGTCATCTCATCTTTCCAGTGGCATACTTGGTTTGCCAAGTTACTGCCTTGTTCATCATTTTCCTTCCGGAGCACGCATATGCATCGCATATCATATCTCGCATATCATACATGTTTTGCATCATGTTGCTTGTGCATTTCTCGTGATTGATTGTGGTTCCGTTGCTTGTGTTCTTGTCTTGGGTAGAGCCGGGAGACGAGTTCGTGAACGAGGAACCTGTTGAGTACGCTTACGAGGATCAAGCTTTCGACAACTCTGAGAACCTTGCAGGCAAGATGACCACCCCTCGAAATCACTTCTATCTTTGCTTTGCTAGTTGTTCGTTCTATTGCCATGCTGCGCTACCTACCACTTGCTATATCATGCCTCCCATATTGCCATGTCAGCCTCTAACCATTCTTTCCTAGCAAACCGTTGTTTGGCTATGTTACCGCTTTCGCTCTGCCCTTCTTATAGCGTTGCTAGTTGCAGGTGAAGTTGAAGTTTGTTCCATGTCGGAACATGGATATGTTGGGATATCACAATATCTCTTATTTAATTAATGCACCTATATATTTGGTAAAGGGTGGACGGCTCGGCCTTATGCCTGGTGTTTTGTTCCACTCTTGCCGCCCTAGTTTCTGTCATACCGGTATTATGTTCCTTGAGTTTGCGTTCCTTACGCGGTCGGGTGATTTATGGGACCCCCTTGACAGTTTGCCTTGAATAAAACTCCTCTGGCAAAGCCCAACCTTGGTTTTACCTTTTGCGACCTAAGCCTTTTTCCCCCGGGTTTTCTAGAGCCCGAGGGTCATCTTTATTTTAAACCGCCGGGCCAGTGTTCCTCTGAGTGCTGGTCCAAACTAGAGCCCTTTGCAGCGCCACCTTGGGGAATCTCGAGGATTGGTTTTAGTTGTACGGACTGCTCATCCGATGTGCCCTGAGAACGAGATATGTGCAGCTCCTATCGGGATTTGTCGGCACATTCGGGCGGCTTTGCTGGTCTTGTTTTACCATTGTCGAAATGTCTTGTAAACCGGGATCCCGAGACTGATCGGGTCTTCCTGGGAGAAGGTTTATCCTTCGTTGACCGTGAGAGCTTATGATGGGCTAAGTTGGGACACCCCTGCAGGGTAATATCTTTCGAAAGCCGTGCCCGCGGTTATGAGGCAGATGGGAATTTGTTAATCTCCGGTTGTAGAGAACTTGTCACTTGAACCAATTAAAAATACATCAACCGTGTGTGTAGCCGTGATGGTCTCTTCTCGGCGGAGTCCGGGAAGTGAACACGGTTTGAGTTATGAATGACGTAAGTAGGAGTTCAGGATCACTTCTTGGTCATTACTAGATGACGACCGTTCCGTTGCTTCTCTTCTCGCTCTCTTTTGCGTATGTTAGCCACCATATATGCTTATTGCCTGCTGCATCTCCACCTCATTACACCATCTTTTCCTATAAGCTTAAATAGTCTTGATCTCGCGGGTGTGAGATTGCTGAGTCCTCGTGACTCACAAATTCTACCAAAACAGTTACAGGTGCCGACGATGCCAGTGCAGATGATGGGATCGACCTCAAGTGGGAGTTCGATGAGGAACGTGGTCGTTACTATGTGTCTTTTCCTGATGATCAGTAGTGGAGCCCAGTTGGGACGATCTGGGATCTAGCATTTGGGGTTATCTTATTTTCATTTGGATCTTGACCGTAGTCGGTCTATGTGTGTATTTTGGATGATGTATGAATTATATTTATGTATTGTGTGAAGTGGCGATTGTAAGCCAACTCTTTATCCCATTCTTGTTCATTACATGGGATTGTGTGAAGATGGCCCTTCTTGCGACAAAACCACTATGCGGTTATGCCTCTAAGTCGTGCCTCGACACGTGGGAGATATAGCCGCATCTTGGGCGTTACAAGAAATGATTGTTCAAAAAATTTATGCTCGGCTTTCTGATAACAATCGCACCATGCTCGATACTTCTTGTGCTGGCTCCTTTATGATGAAGACTATTGAATTCAAATGGGATTTATTTGAAAGAATTAAATGCAACTCTAAAGATTGGGGCCTCGGCGAAGGTAAGGAGTCAGGTATGACACCTAAGTTTGATTGTGTTAAATCTTTTATGGATACCGATGTTTTCCGTAAATTTAGCACTAAATATGGACTTGACTCTGAGATAGTAGCTTCTTTCTGTGAATCTTTTGCTACTCATGTTGATCTCCCTAAGGAGAAGTGGTTTAAATATCATCCTCCCATAGAAGTAAAAGTAGTTGCACCTATTAAAGTTGAAGAAAAGACTATCACTTATAATGATCCTATTGTTCCTACTGCTTATGTTGAGAAACCACCTTTCCCTGTTAGAATAAAGGATCATGCTAAAGCTTCAACTGTGGTTCGTAAAAGCAATATTAGAACCTATACACCTCCTGAGCAAGTTAAAGTTGAACCTAATATTGCTATTGTTAAAGATCTCTTAGCTGATAATATTGATGGGCATGTTATTTATTTCTGTAATAAAACTGCTAGAATTGCTAAACCTTGTGCTGAAGATAAACATAGACCTGTGGTAGGCATGCTAGTTATTTCTGTTAAAATAGGAGATCATTGTTATCATGGCTTATGTGACATGGGTGCTAGTGCTAGTGCAATACCTAATGACTTATACAAAGAAATTATGCATGATATTGCACCCGCTGAGTTAGAAGAAATTGATGTTACAATTAAGCTTGCCAATAGAGATACTATTTCACCAATTGGGATTGTTAGAGATGTTGAAGTCTTGTGTGGGAAAACTAAATATCCTGCTGATTTTCTTGTTCTTGGTTCTCCACAAGATAGTTTTTGTCCCATTATATTTGGTAGACCCTTCTTGAACACTGTTAATGCTAGGATAGACTGCGAAAAGGATGTTGTTACCATTGGTCTAGGTGATATGTCTCATCAGTTTAACTTTTCTAAATTTCGTAGACAACACCGTGAAGAGGAATTGCCTAGTAAGGATGAAATTATTGGTCTTGCTTCTATTGCCGTACCTCCTAGTGATCCTTTAGAACAATATTTGCTAGACCATGAAAATGATATGTTTATGAATGAAAGAAGGGAAATAGATGAAGTATTCTTTAAACAAGGACCTATTCTGAAACACAACTTGCCTGTTGAAATTCTAGGGGATCCTCCTCCACCCAAGGGTGATCCCGTGTTTGAGCTTAAACCATTGCCTGATACTCTTAAATATGCTTATCTTGATGAAAAGAAGATATATCCTGTTATTATTAGTGCTAACCTTTCAAAGAAGGAGGAAGAAAAATTATTGAAAACTCTGAAGAAGCACCGTGCTGCTATTGGATATACTCTTGATGATCTTAAGGGCATTAGTCCCACTCTATGTCAACATAAAATAAATTTGGAGAAAGATGCCAAACCAGTTATTGATCATCAACGACGGCTGAATCCTAAAATGAAAGAACTGGTAAGAAAGGAAATACTAAAGCTCCTTGAGGCAGGTATAATTTATCCCGTTGCTGATAGTCAGTGGGTAAGTCCTGTCCATTGTGTCCCTAAGAAGGGAGGTATTACTGTCGTTCCTAATGATAAAGATGAATTGATTCCGCAAAGAATTATTACAGGTTATAGGATGGTAGTTGATTTCCGCAAATTAAATAAAGCTACTAAAAAGATCATTACCCCTTACCTTTTATTGATCAAATGCTAGAAAGGCTATCCAAACATACACATTTCTGCTTTCTAGATGGTTATTCTGGTGTCTCTCAAATACCTGTGTCAGTTGATGATCAATCAAAGACCACATTTACTTGCCCTTTTGGTACTTTTGCTTATAGACGTATGCCTTTTGGTTTATGTAATGCACCTGCTACCTTTCAAAGATGCATGATGGCTATATTCTCTGATTTTTGTGAAAAGATTTGTGAGGTTTTCATGGACGATTTCTCCGTCTATGGATCCTCTTTTGATGATTGCTTGAGCAACCTTGATCGAGTTTTGTAGAGATGTGAAGAAACTAACCTTGTCTTGAATTGGGAGAAGTGCCACTTTATGGTTAATGAAGGTATAGTCTTGGGGCATAAAATTTCTGAAAGAGGTATTGAAGTTGATAAAGCTAAAGTTGATGCTATTGAAAAGATGCCATGTCCCAAGGACATCAAAGGTATAAGAAGTTTCCTTGGTCATGCCGGCTTTTATAGGAGGTTCATTAAGGACTTCTCAAAAATTTCTCGGCCGCTGACTAACCTATTACAAAAAGATATACCATTTGTCTTTGATGATGATTGTATAGAAGCATTTGAAATACTTAAGAAAGCATTAATTTCTGCACCTATCGTTCAGCCACCTGATTGGAATTTACCTTTTGAAATTATGTGTGATGCTAGTGATTATGCTGTAGGTGTTGTTCTAGGGCAAAGAGTTGATAAGAAATTAAATGTTATTCAATATGCTAGTAAAACTCTAGACAATGCCCAAAGAAATTATGCTACTACTGAAAAAGAATTCTTAGCAGTTGTATTTGCTTGTGATAAGTTCAGACCATATATTGTTGATTCTAAAGTAACTATTCACACTGATCATGCTGCTATTAAATATCTTATGAAAAAGAAAGATGCTAAACCTAGAATTATTAGATGGGTTCTTTTGCTACAAGAATTTGATTTGCATATTATTGATAGAAAGGGAGCTGAAAACCCCGTTGCAGACAACTTGTCTAGGTTAGAGAATGTTCTTGATGACCCACTACCTATTGATGATAGCTTTCCTGATGAACAACTGAATGTCATAAATGCTTCTCGTACTGCTCCATGGTATGCTGATTATGCTAATTACATTGTTGCTAAATTTATACCACCTAGTTTCACATACCAGCAAAAGAAAAAGTTTTTCTATAATTCAAGACATTACTTCTGGGATGACCCACATCTTTATAAAGAAGGAGTAGATGGTGTTATTAGACGTTGTGTACCTGAGCATGAACAGGAACAAATCCTACGCAAGTGTCACTCTGAGGCTTATGGAGGACACCACGCTGGAGACAGAACTGCACATAAGGTATTGCAATCCAGTTTTTATTGGCCTACTCTCTTCAACGATGCCCGTAAGTTTGTCTTATGTTGTGATGAATGTCAAAGAATTGGTAATATTAGTAGACGTCAAGAAATGCCTATGAACTATTCACTTGTTATTGAACCATTTGATGTTTGGGGCTTTGATTATATGGGACCTTTTCCTGCCTCTAATGGGTATACACATATTTTAGTTGCTGTTGATTACGTAACTAAGCGGGTAGAAGATATTCCAACTAGTAGTGCTGATCATAACACCTCTATTAAGATGCTTAAAGAAGTTATTTTTCCGAGGTTTGGAGTCCCTAGATATTTAATGACTGATGGTGGTTCACATTTTATTCATGGTGCTTCCGTAAAATGCTTGCCAAGTATGATGTCAATCATAGAATTGCATCTCCTTATCACCCACAGTCTAGTGGTCAAGTAGAATTGAGTAATAGAGAACTCAAATTAATTTTGCAAAAGACTGTTAATATATCTAGAAAGAATTGGTCCAAGAAACTTGACGATGCATTATGGGCCTATAGAACTGCATATAAAAATCCTATGGGTATGTCTCCGTATAAAATGGTTTATGGAAAAGCATGTCACTTACCTCTCGAACTAGAACATAAGGCATATTGGGTCATTAAAGAGATCAACTATGATTTCAAAATTGCCGGTGAGAAGAGGTTATTTGACATTAGCTCACTTGATGTGGAGAACCCAAGCCTATGAAAATGCCAAATTGTTTAAAGAAAAAGTTAAAAGATGGCATGACAAAAGAATACAAAAGCGTGAGTTTAATGTAGGTGATTATGTACTATTATACAACTCTCGTTTAAGATTTTTTCGCAGGAAAACTTCTCTCTAAATGGGAAGGTCCTTACGTTATCGAGGAGGTCTATCGTTCCGGTGCCATAAAAATTAACAACTTCGAAGGCACCAACCCGAAGGTGGTGAACGGTCGAAGAATCAAACATTATATCTCAGGTAATCCTATAAATACTGAAACTAATGTTATTGAAACCGTAACCCCGGAGGAATACATAAGGGACACTTTCCAGAACGTTTCAGACTCGAAAAGGAATAGGTATGTGGTATGGTAAGTAAACCGACTCCAAAACAGTTCTAAAGGCAATTTTCCTCCGTTTGGGAATATTTAGACAAATAGAAAAATAAGAAGCAGTCCGAGAAGGACACGAGGCCTCCACGAGGGTGGAGGGCGCGCCCTACCCCCCTGGGCGCGCGCCCCTGCCTCGTGGGCACCTCATGCGCTCTCCGGACTCCGTTTTCTTGCATGATACGTATTTTGGTTGGTAAAAATTCATTATATAATCTCCCGAAGGTTTTGACTCCTGTATCACGCAAATATCCTCTGTTCTTGTTTCGAGCTGTTTTCTGTGGATTGTCAAGGCCGGGCATCATGTCGTCCCCCTCCTCCAACAATGGTGACAAAGATGCTTGGCTAATGAAGATAGAGCTGAAGAGGGAAGAACCCATGGAGATCAACAAGGATGAAGGGATCAAGAAGGCCACGGAAGACCAAGTTCCAGCAGCAGAAGACATCCTTCAACTTGATCACAATCTTCTTACCCCAACTAAGATCGAAGCTTTCAAGATGATTGAGTTAGCTCGTATACAAAACAAGTATCTCACACCTGAAAATATTTTGTTGAAGGAGCATATCGTTGCACTCAAGGGCATTATCCGCAAGTTGGAGGATCTATTACGCTCGATGTGCGACTACCCATCATCACCACCATCTTCTTCACCAGCAAAGGAGACATAATCATATGGGTATGGGCACTCCCCTTGGCAACTGCCAAGCTTGGGGGAGGTGCCCCGGTACCGTATCACCATCACACTCCTATCTTTACCATTTTTCTTAGTTCGATCCTTTTAGTAATATCTTAATCTAGTAGAATAAATTTTAGCATGGTTTAGTTTTGAGTTTTGCTTTATGATCCCTCTATGCAATCGAGTCCGTGAGGTACATATAATAAATATTAGTGTTGAGTCAAGGGCTTGATTATCTTGCTATGATCTTGGGTGAATAAAAGAAAAAGAAAGAATAAAAAGAAATAAAGAGATCAGATTGATCTTATGAAGAGTAATGACTTCACATATAAAGAGTGTGATGATTAAAAGTTGTTGAGAGTTGGCAAACATAGTTTTGGTCATCGTTGCAATTAATAGGAAGTAATAAAGAAAGAGAGGTTTCACATATAAATATACTATCTTGGACATCTTTCATGATTGTGAGCACTCATTAAAATATGACATGCTAAAGAGTTGATGTTGGACAAGGAAGACAAAGTAATGGGTTATGCTTTCTTATATCTGAGATAAAGTATATTGTCATGGATCATCCAACATGTTGAGCTTGCCTTTCCCCCTCATGCTAGCCAAATTCCTTGCACCAAGTAGAGATACTACTTGTGCTTCTAAATACCCTTAAACCCAGTTTTGCCATGAGAGTCCACCATATCTACCTATGGATTGAGTAAGATCCTTCAAGTAAGTTGTCATCGGTGCAAGCAATAAAAATTGCTCTCTAAATATGTATGACTTATTAGTGTGGGAGAAAATAAGCTTTATACGATCTTGTGATTGGAAGTAATAAAAGCGACGAACTGCATAATAAAGGTCCATCACATGGGGCAATATAAAGTGACGTTATTTCGCATTAAGATTTTGGGCATCCAACCCTGAAAGCGCATGACAACCAAGGTAGTCAGAGTCGGGATTCGGAGTCGGATCGATTTTCCTCAAACAGAATCGAGTCGTAAGATCGAGTCATGGAATCGAGGATTCTACTAGATTTACTCAAATAAGATATTTTGTATGCACATAAGAAATTTATATGGGTTCTATAGAGTTTTGACATTAAATATGGAGCAAAGAACGTACACATCAATGCTAGTTGTATTCCACTTCTTTTTATGGCTAACCTACCATCTAGCTCGCATGTAGGGAACATATATGAGAGGTAAATATATAGAACATTTAAACCTTCAATGCACAAAATTTACTTAGGTTCTTTTTAGAGTGCGTGAATATTCGATCACTTGTCTATT
Source organism: Aegilops tauschii subsp. strangulata (assembly GCF_002575655.3). Taxonomy (NCBI): domain Eukaryota; kingdom Viridiplantae; phylum Streptophyta; class Magnoliopsida; order Poales; family Poaceae; genus Aegilops; species Aegilops tauschii. The sequence goes on from NC_053037.3 coordinate 125,751,620, forward strand.
TGACCTGCAGTGCTACACCTTGAAGGGTCTTGCTATCCTTCTTCGATCAATCTTGAAGCATCCTTCCTTTCACGCCAATTCCATCTGTTGACAAGCCTGATCCTCAGTTTTGATATAGGGTTTCCTAGAGCTAGATCAAAGGTGTCGGCGGCTGAGCGTTTGGGCTTGGGAGGGGAATAAAGTTCTATGAGGTATACGAAAAGTGGTTTGGATGATGGCATACTATACTGCTACAACTAAACAAATGGCTTAGATAAATTATTAGAATCAGACATAGTCCATAGCATAGTCGGGATTGTGCAGTTTTGTATAGGATTCTATGATTTGGATCGCGACTCAATATGGATTCTACCTGATTCGGATTCAAAGTGGGATTTGGATCGACATGCTTCTGTAGGGTCGTGAAGTCATAGGATTCTAGCAGTCGAATCGGGATTCTGACTACCTTGATGACAACCTCTGCTTCCCTCTGTGAAGGGCCTATCTTTTACTTTTATCTCTTCTATATTAAATAAGAGTCATGGTGATTTTCACCATTCCTTTTTACATTTTATCCTTTGGTAAGCACAGTGTGTTGGAAAGATCCTGCTATATATATATATATCTAATTGGATGTAAGTTAGCATGAGTTATTATTGTTGACATTACCCTTGAGGTAAAAGGTTGGGAGGCGAAACTATAAGCCCCTATCTTTCTCTGTGTCCGATTAAAACTCCATAACCACAAGTATTGCGTGAGTGTTAGCAATTGTGAAAGACTAAATGATAGTTGAGTATGTGGACTTGCTGAAAGGCTCTTATATTGACTCTTTTTGATGTTATGATAAATTGCAATTGCTTCAATGACTGAGATTATAGTTTGTTAGTTCTCAATAAAGTTTCTGATTCATACTTGACATTTGTGAATAGATTATTACTTGAGCATAAGAAATCATATGACAATATCCATATATGTTGCTGTTATAAGAATTATCCTGATGCCCTCATGTCCGTATTTTATTTTATCGACACCTCTACCTCTAAACATGTGGACATATTTATCGTTATCGGCTTCCGCTTGAGGACAAGCGAGGTCTAAGCTTGGGGGAGTTGATACGTCCATTTTGCATCATGCTTTCATATCGATATTTATTGCATTATGGGCTGTTATTACACATTATGTCACAATACTTATGCCTATTCTCTCTTATTTTACAAGGTTTACATGAAGAGGGAGAACGCCGGCAACTGGAATTCTGGGCTGGAAAAGGAGCAAATGTTAGAGACCTATTCTGCACAACTCCAAAAGTCATGAAACTCCACGGAAGTTATTTTCAGAATATAAAAAAAATATTGAGCGAAGAAGTTACCAGAGGGTGGGGGGCGCGCCCTACCCCCCTGGGCGCGCCCCCTGCCTCGTGGGCTCCCTGGTGGCCCTCCGATGCCCATCTTCTGCTATATGAAGTCTTTTACCGTGGAAAAAATCATAAGCAAGCTTTCGAGACAAGACTCCGCCGCCACGAGGCGGAACCTTGGCGGAACCAATCTAGGGCTCCGGCGGAGCTGTTCTGCCGGGGAAACTTCCCTTCGGGAGGGGGAAATCATCGCCATCGTCATCACCAACGCTCCTCTCATCGGGAGGGGCCCAATCTCCATCAACATCTTCACCAGCACCATCTCCTCTCAAACCCTAGTTCATCTCTTGTATCCAATTCTTGTCTCTAAGTCTGAGATTGGTACTTGTAGATTGCTAGTAGTGCTGATTACTCCTTGTAGTTGATGCTAGTTGGTTTATTTGGTGGAAGATCATATGTTCAGATCCTATATGCATATTAATACTCCTTTGATTATGAAAATGAATATGCTTTGTGAGTAGTTACGTTTGTTCCTGAGGACATGGGAGAAGTCTTGCTATTAGTAGTCATGTGAATTTGGTATTCGTTCGATATTTTGATGAGATGTATGTTGTCTCTCCTCTAGTGGTGTTATGTGAACGTCGACTACATGACACTTCACCATTATTTGGGCCTAGAGGAAGGCATTGGGAAGTAATAATTAGATGATGGGTTGCTAGAGTGACAGAAGGTCAAACCCTAGTTTATGCGTTGCTTCGTAAGGTGCTGATTTGGATCCATATGTTTCATGCTATGGTTAGGTTTACCTTAATACTTCTTTTGTAGTTGCGGATGCTTGCAATAGGAGTTAATCATAAGTGGGATGCTTGTCCAAGTAAGGACAGCACCCAAGCACCGGTCCACCCACATATCAAATTATCAAAGTACCGAACGCGAATCATATGAACGTGATGAAAACTAGCTTGACGATAATTCCCATGTGTCCTCGGGAGCGTTTTCCTTCATATAAGAAATTGTCCAGGCTTGTCCTTTGCTACAAAAAGGATTGGGCCACCTTTCTGCACTTTATTTACTTTTGTTACTTGTTGTTCGTTACAAATTATCCTATCACAAAACTATCTGTTACCTATAATTTCAGTGCTTGCAGAGAATACCTTGCTGAAAACCGCTTATCATTTCCTTCTGCTCCTCGTTGGGTTCGACACTCTTACTTATCGAAAGGACTACGATAGATCCCCTATACTTGTGGGTCATCACCTCGCCAAGCTGGCTCGCGAGGGGCGGAGAGATCAAGGCCAGGGGCACCTTGCGAGGTTCCCGTGACGTAAGCCATGACGACCGGGGCCAGGCGGGCGCCAGCGCACGTTGTCGGTGTCAAAACCGAAGGATCTCGGGTAGGGGGTCCCGAACTGTGCGTCTAAGGTCGATGGTAACAGGAGACTGGGGACACGATGTTTACCCAGGTTCGGGCCCTCTCTATGGAGGTAATACCGTACTTCCTGCTTGATTGATCTTGATGAATATGAGTATTACAAGAGTTGATCTACCACGAGATCGTAATGGCTAAACCCTAGAAGTCTAGCCTGTATGACTATGGTAATGAATATCTCTACCTCCGGACTAAGTCCTCTGGTTTATATAGACACCGGGGAGATCTAGGGTTACATAGAAAGGAATCTGCATAGTTGATCGCCAAGGAGAGTCCTATCTGGACACGGGTATAGTCTTCAGCCTTTGTGTCTTCACAGCCCATCAGTACGGCCCATGGATAACAGGTCGGGCGCCTGAGGACCCCTTAGTCCAGGACTCCCTCAGTAGCCCCTGAACCTAGCTTCAATGACGAGGAGTCTGGTGCACAGATTTGTCTTCGGCATTGCAAGGCGGGTTCCCCTTTCCGAACTCCAAGATAGTCTTCAGACACAATGATTGTATCCGGACCTGTAAAACACACCACACATAATCGCAGAGAGAATATAATACTTCCACGAGTTCAATCCGCTGACAACTTTTTACAACATGACATCACATCCGACCGGTCATAATTCCGAACCGTTTTTCGTCTGCCGCTCCACGTTTCGAGACGCGGTTGCCATCGGCATGCCTTGTCAAAGCAGAGATCGTGTCCCCTTATCACGAGATTCTCATCGATACGGGCATGGGTAACCCAACCGCGCCGTTTACACAGCCCTTTGGGAATAGGCGAGTTTTAGGGCGAGTGGGGGGCGCTTGACATTCGCGGCCTTTATAAGGGGATAAGAATTCCCTTCTTCTCCCACGCCTTCTCTCTGCCCTCCATCCTTGAGCTCCAGCGCCCAAGTTCTAGCCTTCTCCGTTCGAAAAAGCACTCCAATCATGTCCGGATCTGGAGCTGGAGGCAAGTGGATGGCCTCCTCCGTTAAGGAGAAGGACATTACCGAGCTTCGGGCGGCCGGGTACTTCGCGAAGGAAATCGCCCACCGTCTGCCGTCCCAGGGACAAGTCGTCCCCACTCCGAAGCCCAACGAGAGGGTGGTATTCGTCCCTCATTTCTTCCGCGGGCTAGGGTTTCCACTCCACCCTTTCGTCCGCGGGCTGATGTATTATTACGGGATAGATTTCCATGATCTGTCCCCGAACTCCTTCCTCAACATCTCGGCGTTCATCGTCGTGTGTGAGGCCTTCCTCCGCATCCAACCCCACTTCGGGCTGTGGCTCAAAGTCTTCAATGTGAAGCCAAAGGTGGTGGATGGCCAGCACGCGGAGTGCGGAGGAGCCATGGTGAGTAAGTTGTCCAATGTCTCCTGGCCGAAAGGCACTTTCGTGGAGACTGTCAAGGAATGGCAGAAACAATGGTTCTACATTACGGAACCCCGCGACACCAACTGGACCGCAGCTGCCGAATTCAGACCCGATGCTCCAATTGTTGGGGATCGTTGCAGAAATTAAAAAATTTCTACGCATCACCAAGATCAATCTATGGAGAGACTAGAAACGAGAGAGAGGGGAGTGCATCTTCATACCCTTGAAGATCGCGATGCGGAAGCGTTACAAGAACGCGGTTGATGGAGTCGTACTCGCGGCGATTCAAATCGTGGAAGATCCGATCCAAGTGCCAAACAATGGCGCCTCCGCGTTCGACACAGGTACAGCCCGGGGACGTCTCCTCCTTCTTGATCCAGCAAGGGGAGAGGAGAAGTTGAGGGAGAGCTCCGGCAGGACGACGGAGTGGTGGTGGAGCTTGGAGTTCTCCGGCAAGGCTTCGCCAAGCACAACGGAGGAGTAGGAGGAGGTGTTGGGGAGGGAGAGGGCTGCGCCAGGGGAAGGGGTACGGCTCCCATGCGCCTCCCCACTATATATAGGGGTGGAGGGGGCTGGTTTCTTGCCCTCCAAGTCCATTGGGGCGTTGGCAAAGGTGGGGGAAAGAAATCCCATCATTTCCCTTCCCCACCGATTGTTATCCCCCTTTTTTTGGGATCTTGATCTTATCCCTTCGGGATATGATCTTATTCCTTCTAAGGGGGGATCTTGGTGCTCCTTGACCAGGGGTGTGGGGCCTTGCCCCCACTACCCACGTTCATGTGGGTCCCCCCATGCCGGTGGGCCCCACTCCGGAACCTTCTAGAACCTTCCTGATACAATACCCAAAAATCCCGAACATTTTCCAGTGCCCAAAATAGGACTTCCCATATATAAATCTTTACCTCCGGACCATTCCGGAACTCCTCATGATGTCCGGGATCTCATCCGGGACTCCGAACAACATTCGGTAACTGCACACTAATTCCCATAACAACTCTAGCGTCACCGAACCTTAACTGTGTAGACCCTACGGGTTCGGGAATCATGCAGACATGACCGAGACAGCTCTCTAGCCAATAACCAACAACGGGATCTGGATACCCATGTTGGCTCCCACATGTTCCACGATGATCTCATCGGATGAACCACGATGTCGGGGATTCAATCAATCCTGTATACAATTCCCTTTGTCAATCGGTACGTTACTTGCCTGAGATTCGATCGTCGGTATCCCAATACCTCGTTCAATCTCATTACTGGCAAGTCACTTTTACTCGTTCCGTAACACATCATCCCGTGATCAAATCTTTGGTCACATTGAGCTCATTATGATGATGTCCTACCGAGTGGGCCCAGAGATACCTCTCCGTCACACGGAGTGACAAATCCGAGTCTCGATTCGTGCCAACCCAACAGACACTTTTGGAGATACCCGTAGTGTGCCTTTATAGCCACCCAGTTACGTTGTGACGTTTGGCACACACAAAGCATTCATACGGTATCCGGGAGTTGCACAATCTCATGGTATAAGGAAATGATACTTGACATTAGAAAAGCTTTAGCAGACGAACTACACGATCTTGTGCTATGCTTAGGATTGGGTCTTGTCCATCACATCATTCTCCTAATGATGTGATCCCGTTATCAATGACATCCAATGTCCATGGTCAGGAAACCGTAACCATCTATTGATCAACGAGCTAGTCAACTAGAGGCTTACTAGGGACATATTATGGTCTACGTATTCACACATGTATTACGGTCTCTGGTTAATACAATTATAGCATGAACAATAGACAATTATCATGAACAAGGAAATATAATAATAACCATTTTATTATTGCCTCTAGGGCATATTTCCAACACCAATGTGGCTCACCTCCTCGGTCGAGAAGAGCCCGAACTGGTGTTTGAAAGATGACCTGATAGCGCTGTAGACGCGCATTCAGAGCATGGTGGACAAGAATGTCAAACTTGTTGATATAATCCATGTGATGCTAGTTCGCCGGATTCTTCCGTGCCAAAGCCGAAGCCTTCCGCTATGGAAATTCAATCCGAAGAAGCACCATACCCTGAAGAGGCTCTTCGAGACCACTCACAACGATGCCTGGAGGCTGCTCTTGAAGGGCAACGAGATACCGCGAGCCACGGATTCGGACCGTGGGCATGATGTCAACCACCCCGCCAGCGAGGTAAGTTTTTAATGCGTCCTCTACTTGTCTGTTTCAAGGAGGATATCTGAACTTTTACTGTCATTGCTTCTTCAGGAATGGATGGAGAGGATGAAGCGGATTCAGTGTCCGGCTCCGCTGCCTGAAGAACCCGTCATCCCGCGTTTAGCGAAGATGCTGGTGTCGGCACCCTATAAAGCGCCGGAGATGAAGGCCAGGAAAAATGCCTAGGGGACCAAAAGTGGCCCTCGTCGCAAGGGCGCTTCGGACGTAACGTCCGGAGACGAAGAGACCCATTCCTCCGTACCTAAGGACAACAACAAGGAAGAGGAGGAGGAGGAGGAGGAGAACAACCCTTCCCCTGAGGAGGGAAAGAAGAAGAGGGCAGCCTCCACGAATCTGGAGGTGGGGACGCCCAAGAAGGGGAAGGGCTCCCCTGCGGACAACCCCGCGTGGGACGTCGACAACAGTCCGGAGCGACGCCCTCGAACTAAGCCCCGGGCCGCACCGTAAGTTCTATGACTCATGCCTGCACGTATATCCGGCCTCTCCTCATTATTGACATGGTTAATTATATTTTTACAGTCCGGCCCATGACAGCTCGCAGCGGTCCTCATTAGAGGGTTCGTTGGACTCGAAGGAGATGGCCAGCGAGACACCGCCGGCCGCTTACTCTCCCAAGGCCAAGGCAGACGATGAGGTGATCTCCCAACGGACCTTCCCAGGCCGGGGAGAGGCGCCAAAAGGCGAAGCCCCCGTCGCCGAACACCAGAGAGAGTCAATTCCCATGGAGACTAGGGGTGAGGGCCGTATTCAATTCGGCCCTCAGCCGGACTCAATTCCGGAGACCGGTACGGCTCTGGGATCCGGCACGCAGCCTCCTTCGAAAGGAGGGGGTATGCCTATTCTACCGGTGACCCCTGTCCAACCAGGGGCACCAGATAATCTGCTGGAAGCGCTGCGAGGTGCTTCCATTATGGAAGAGCACCGTGTTCTTATGGGCACGGTGATTGAAAGGGTTCAGTCCGCCAAGAGCGGACTGACCGAAGCCTGCAGCAGCCTGCTGACAGGTTTTGAGGTAAGCGACGCAAAAGGAGAAAATCCCGATATGGACAGTAGCCCCTGAGACACTGTCCGGTGTTCGGAAAGAAAAACCGGACAGAGGATCAGTCCTTGATGGCAGGTGACTAATTAAACTTGTCTGAACTATACGCGCATACGTCGCTATTGGCCGCAGCCTCACATACTGCCGAAGTCTCCGAGCTAAAGCAGAGACTGGAGCGGGCCGAGGATGAGCTCGGTCAGGTGAGGAGGCAGCTCCAAGGAAAACAAGGTATGTCATAACCCGTTTATATTAAGAAGGTAAAATGATATGCATTGACTAAAGTGTCAAGATATGTATCGGAGCGACGACCGAGGTCGAGGCCCTGAAAGAGGCCCTGTCCGAAGCCAAGGGGAAGGCTGTCAAGGAACAGGCCGCCCGTAAGAAGCTCAAGGCCCGTGTCAACGAGATTCAACAAGAGCTCCTGGACGCGGTGAGGAAGTGCGAGACCTTGGAGCGCGACGCGTCGGCTTGAGAGACCGAACTCGCCAAGGCTCGTCAGCGCGCGGAAATGGCCCGGAAAGAGGCCCGGAGTGCCCTCCAGGAGATCCAGGAGGCCAGGAAGATCGCGGCGGGTAAGGCATTTAGTATGCAAAGCAAGTGTGTGAAGAGGAAGTATCTGTTACTAACCCGGATTCGGAGTTCTCCAGGAGCTTTTGCCGATCTGTCGCACAGTGTGTCTGACGCCGCTGAGCTCTTCCGAGCCGAAAAAGGGAGCTCCACGGAGAAGCTGTTCTGGTCGCAACATCTGGCGCCAGAACATGCGGTGCCCTTTAGCGATCAGCTAAAGCAACTGGTCGAGCTGCACAGGGTGGCCGAACTAGCCATGAAGGATTTGATAATCCAGCTATGGCCAGCCAAAGCTATGCCCGGCAGCTACTTCGGACTCGTAAGGCGGCTGGTGAACGCCTGTCCTTGGTTGGACGTCGTCAAGCGATCGGCCTGTATTGAAGGTGCGCGCATGGCCTTCGCCCGTTGCAAGATGTGGTGGGCGAAGATGGATGCCGTTGAAGGTGCGCGCATGGCCTTCGCCCGTCAATCGGTACGTTACTTGCCCGAGATTCGATCGTCGGTATCCCAATACCTTGTTCAATCTCGTTACCGGCAAGTCACTTTTACTCATTCCGTAACACATCATCCCGTGATCAACTCTTTGGTCACATTGAGCTCATTATGATGATGTCCTACCGAGTGGGCCCAGAGATACCTCTCCGTCACACGGAGTGACAAATCCGAGTCTCGATTCGTGCCAACCCAACAGACACTTTCGGAGATACCCGTAGTGTGGCTTTATAGCCACCCAGTTACGTTGTGACGTTTGGCACACCCAAAGCATTCATACGGTATCCGGGAGTTGCACAATCTCATGGTCTAAGGAAATGATACTTGACATTAGAAAAGCTTTAGCAGACGAACTACACAATCTTGTGCTATGCTTAGGATTGGGTCTTGTCCATCACATCATTCTCCTAATGATGTGATCCCGTTATCAATGACATCCAATGTCCATGGTCAGGAAACCGTAACCATCTATTGATCAACGAGCTAGTCAACTAGAGGCTTACTAGGGACATATTGTGGTCTACGTATTCACACATGTATTACGGTCTCCGGTTAATACAATTATAGCATGAACAATAGACAATTATCATGAACAAGGAAATATAATAATAACCATTTTATTATTGCCTCTAGGGCATATTTCGGACAGTCTCCCACTTGCACTAGAGTCAATAATCTATGTGATTGTAATGAATCCAACACCCATGGGGTTTGATCATATCTTGCTTGTGAGGGAGGTTATTAGTCAACGGGTCTGAACCTTTCAGATCCGTGTGTGCTTTACAAATCTCTATGTCATCTTGTAGATGCAGCTACCATGTGCTACTTGGAGCTATTCCAAATAACTGCTCTACTATACAAATCCGGTTTACTACTCAGAGTCATCCGGATTAGTGTCAAAGTTTGCATCGACGTAACCCTTTATGACGAACTCTTTTACCACCTCCATAATCGAGAAAATTCCTTAGTCCACTAGTTACTAAGGATAAGTTTGACCACTGTCATGTGATCCATTCCTGGATCACTCTTGTACCCCTTGATTGACTCATGGCAAGGCACACTTCAGGTGCGGTACACAACTTAGCATACTGTAGAGCCTACGTCTAAAGCATAGGGGACGGCCTTCGTCCTTTCTCTCTCTTCTGCCGTGGTCAGATCTTGAGTCTCACTCAATGCTCACACCTTATAACACAGCCAGGAACTCCTTCAAAATCTTGTCACAGTATGTATTCATTTGAAAGTACTATTAGGCATTTTTGATCTATCCTTATAGATCTTGATGCTCAATGTTCAAGTAGCTTAATCCAGGTTTTCCATTGAAAAACACTTTTCAAATAACCCTATATGCTTTCCAGAAATTCTACATCATTTCTGATCAACAATATGTCAACAACATATACTCATCAGAAATTCTATAGTGCTCCCACTCACTTCTTTGGAAATACAAGTTTCTCATAAACTTTGTATAAACCCAAAATCTTTGATCATCTCATCAAAGCTTATATTCCAACTCCGAGATGCTTACTCCAGTCCTTAGAAGGATTGCTGGAGCTTTGCATACTTGTTAGCATCTTTTAGGATTGACAAAAACCTTCTGGTTGTATCACATACAACCTTTCCTCAAGAAAATTGTCGAGGAAACAATGTTTTGACATCCTATCTGCAAGATTTCATAAATAATGCAGTAATTGCTAATACAATTCCAATAGAATCTTAGCATCGCTACGAGTGAGAAAGTCTCACCGCAGCCAACTCCTTGAACTTGTTGGAAAACATCTTAACGACAAGTCGAGCTTTCTTAATGGTGATACTTACCATCATTGTCCGTCTTCCTTTTAAAATCTATCTGTACCCAATAGCCTTACGACCATCAAGTAGTTCTTCCAAAGTCTATACTTTGTTTTCACACATGGATCCTCTCGGATTTTATGGCCTCGAGCCATTTGTCGGAATCCGGGCCCACCATCGTTTCTCCATAGCTCGTAGGTTCATTGTTGTCTAGCAACATGACCTCCAAGACAGGATTACGTACCACTCTAAAATAGTACGCATCCTTGTCGACCTATGAGGTTTGGTAGTGACTTGATCCGAAGTTTCATGATCACTATCATCAGCTTCCACTTCAATTGGTGTAGGCGCTACAGGAACAACTTCCTGTGCCCTGCTACACACTGGTTGAAGTGACGGTTCAGTAACCTCATCAAGTCTCCACCATCCTCCCACCCAATTCTTTCGAGAGAAACTTTTCCTCGAGAAAGGACCCATTCCTAGAAATAATCACTTTTGCTTCCAGATCCGAAATAGGAGGTATACCCAACTGTTTTGGGTGTCCTATGAAGATGCATTTATCCGCTTTGGGTTCGAGCTTATCAGGCTAAACCCTTTTCACATAAACGTCGCAGCCCCAAACATTTAAGAAATGACAGCTTAGGTTTCTCTAAACCATAGTTCATATGATGTCATCTCAACGGAATTACGTGGTGCCCTATTTAAAGTGAATGCAGTTGTCTCTAATGCCTAAACCATAAACGATAGTGGTAATTCGATAAGAGACATCATGGTTTGCACCACATCCAATATGGTGCAGCTATGATGTTCGGACACACCATCACACTATGGTGTTCCAGGCGGCATTAGTTGTGAAAGAATTTCCACAATGTCTTAGTTGTGTACCAAACACGTAACTCAGATATTCATCTCTATGATCATATCATAGACATTTCATCCTCTTGTCACGACGATCTTCAACTTCACTCTGAAATTACTTGAACCTTTCAATAATTCAGACTTGTGTTTCATCAAGTAAATATACTTAGAATCTACTCAAATCATCTGTGAAGTAAGAGCATAACGATATTCACTGCGTGCCTCAACACTCATTGGATTGCACACATCAAATGTATTACTTCCAACAAGTTGCTCTCTTGTTTCATCTCACTGAAAACGAGGCCTTTCAGTCATCTTGCCCATGTGGTATGATTTGCATGTCTCAAGTGATTCAAAATCAAGTGAGTCCAAACGATCCATCTGCATGGAGTTTCTTCATGCGTATAAACCAATAGACATGGTTCGCATGTATAAAGCTTTTCAAAAAACGAGTGAGTCCAAAGATCCATCAACATGGAGCTTCTTCATGCGTTTCATACCAATATGAATCAAATGGCAGTGCCACAAGTACGTGGTACTATGATTACTATCTTATATCTTTTGGCATGAACATGTGTATCACTACGATCGAGTTTAATGAACCATTCATTTTAGGTGCAAGACCATTGAAGGTATTATTCAAATAAACAGAGTAACCATTATTCTCCTTAAATGAATAACCATATTGCGATAAACATAATCCAATCATGTCCATGCTCAATGCAAACACCAAATAACAATTATTTAGGTTTAACACCAATCTCGATGGTAGAGGGAGCATGCGATGCTTGATCACATCAACCTTGGAAACACTTCCAACACATATCGTCATCTCACCTTCAGCTAGTCTCCGTTTATTCCGTAGCTTTTTATTTCAAGTTACTACCACTTAGCAACCGAACCGGTATTTAATATCCTGGTGCTACTAGGAGTACTAGTAAAATACACATTATAAAGTATATCCAATATACTTCTATCGGCCTTGCCATCCTTCTCATCTACCAAGTATCTAGGGTAGTTCTGCTTCAGTGACCGTTCCCCTCATTTTAGAAGCACTTAGTCTCGGGTTTGGGTTCAACCTTGGGTTTCTTCACTAGAGCAGCAACTGATTTGCCGTTTCATGAAGTATCCCTTTCTTGCCCTTGCCCTTCTTGAAACTAGTGGTTTTACTAACCATCAACAATTGATGCTCCTATTTGATTTCTACTTTTGCGGTGTCGCGAATAGCTCAAGGATCATCATATGTATCTCTGATATGTTATAGTTCATCACGAAGCTCTAGTAGCTTGGTGGCAGTGACTTTAGAGAACCATCAGTATCTCATCTGGAAGATTAACTCCCACTCGATTCAAGCGATTGTAGTACTCATACAATCTGAGCACATGGTCAACGATTGAGCTTTTCTCCTTCGTTTGCAGGCTTAAGAAACTTGTCAGAGGTCTCATACCTCTTGACGTGGGCACTAGCCTGAAATCCCAATTTCAGTCCTTGGAACATCTCATATGTTCTTCGATGTTTCAAAAATGTCTTTGGTGCCTCAATTCTAAACCATTTAGCATTACGCATTGAACTATCATGTAGTCATCAAAATGTGTATGTCAGATGTTCGCAACATCCACAACTGACGCTCGAGGTTCAGCACACTGAGCAGTGCATTAAGTGAAGGAAATATGCCCTAGAGGCAATAATAAAGTTATTATTTATTTCCTTATATCATGATAAATGTTTATTATTCATGCTAGAATTGTATTAACCGGAAACATGATACATGTGTGAATACATGGACAAACAGAGTGTCACTAGTATGCCTCTACTTGACTAGCTCATTGATCAAACATGGTTATGTTTCCTAGCCATAGACATGAGTTGTCATTTGATTAACGGGATCATATCATTAGGAGAATGATGTGATTGACTTGACCCATTCCGTTAGCTTAGCACTCGATCGTTTAGTATGTTGCTATTGCTTTCTTCATGACTTATACATGTTCCTATGACTATGAGATTATGCAACTCCCGTTTACTGGAGGAACACTTTGTGTGCTACCAAACGTCACAACATAACTGGGTGATTATAAAGGTGCTCTACAGGTGTCTTCGAAGGTATTTGTTGGGTTGGCGTATTTCGAGATTAGGATTTGTCACTCCGATTGTCGGAGAGGTATTTCTGGGCCCACTCGGTAATGCACATCACTATAAGCCTTGCAAGCATTGCAACTAATGAGCTAGTTGCGGGATGATGTATTACGGAACGAGTAAAGAGACTTGCCGGTAACGAGATTGAACTAGGTATTGAGATACCGACGATCGAATCTCGGGCAAGTAACATACCGATGACAAAGAGAACAACGTATGTTGTTATGCGGTTTGACCGATAAAGATCTTCGTAGAATATGTGGGAGCCAATATGAGCATCCAGGTTCCGCTATTGGTTATTGACCAGAGGCGTGTCTCGGTCATGTCTACATAGTTCTCGAACCCGTAGGGTCCGCACGCTTAAAGTTAGATGACGGTTATATTATGAGTTTATGTGTTTTGATGTACCGAAGGAGTTCGGAGTCCCGGATGAGATCAGGGACATGACGAGGAGTCTCGAAATGGTCGAGACGTAAAGATCGATATATTGGACGACTATATTCGGACTTTGGAAAGATTCCGAGTGATTCGTGTATTTTTTGGAGTACCGGAGAGTTACGGGAATTCGTATTGGGCCTTAATGGGCCATACGGGAAAGGAGAGAAAGGCCCCAAAGGATGGCCGCACCCCTCCCCATGGACTAGTCCGAATTGGACTAGGGAGAGGGGGCGCCCCCTTCCTTCCTTCTCCTTCTCCCTTCCCTTCTCCTACTCCAACAAGGAAAGGAGGAGTCCTACTCCCGGTGGGAGTAGGACTCCCCCCTTGGCGCGCCCTCCTCCTAGGCCGGCCGCCTCCCCCTTGCTCCTTTATATACGGGGGCAGGGGGCACCCCAAAGACACAACAATTGATCTCTTGATCTCTTAGCCGTGTGCGGTGCCCCCCTCCATCATAGTCCACCTCGATAATACTGTAGCGGTGCTTAGGCGAAGCCCTGCGTCGATAGAACATCATCATCGTCACCACGCCGTCGTGCTGACAGAACTCTCCCTCAAAGCTCGGCTGGATCGGAGCTCGAGGGACGCCATCGAGCTGAACGTGTGCTGAACTCGGAGGTGCCATACGTTCGGTACTTGGATCGGCCGGATCGTGAAGACGTACGATTACATCAACCGCGTTGTGATAACGCTTCCGCTTTCGGTCTATGAGGGTACGTGGACAACACTCTTGGCGAGACGACAACGATGCTACGATGGAGATCAAGGTGTCGCGCCGGTGACGATGGTGATCATGACGGTGCTTCGAAGATGGAGATCACAAGCACAAGATGATGATGGCCATATCATATCACTTATATTGATTGCATGTGATGTTTATCTTTTATGCATCTTATCTTGCTTTGATTGACAGTAGCACTATAAGATGATCCCTCACTAAATTATCAAAGTATAAGTGTTCTCCCTGAGTATGCACCGTTGCGAAAGTTCTTCGTGATGAGACACCACGTGATGATCGGGTGTGATAGGCTCTACGTTCAAATACAATGGGTGCAAAACAGTTGCACACGCGGAATACTCAGGTTAAGCTTGACGAGCCTAGCATATAACAGATATGGCCTCGGAACACGGAGACTGAAAGGTCGAGCGTGAATCATATAGTAGATATGATCAACATAGTGATGTTCACCGTTGAAACTATTCCATCTCACGTGATGATCGGACATGGTTTAGTTGATATGGATCACGCGATCACCTAGAGGATTAGAGGGATGTCTATCTAAGTGGGAGTTCTTTAGTAATATGATTAATTGAACTTGAATTTATCATGAACTTAGTACCTGATAGTATCTTGCTTGTCTATGTTGATTGTAGATAGATGGCCCGTGCTATTGTTCCGTTGAATTTTAATGCGTTCCTTGAGAAAGCAAAGTTGAAAGATGATGGTAGCAATTACACGGACTGGGTCCGTAACTTGAGGATTATCCTCATTGTTGCACAAAAGAATTACGTCCTGGAAGCACCGCTAGGTGCACCACCTGCGCCAGCAACTGCAGACATTGTGAATGCCTGGCAGTCACGTGTTGATGACTACTCGATAGTTCAATGTGCCATGCTTTACGGCTTAGAACCGGGACTTCAACGACGTTTTGAACGTCATGGAGCATATGAGATGTTCCAGGAGTTGAAGTTAATATTTCAAAAGAATGCCCGGATTGAGAGATATGAAGTCTCCAATAAGTTCTACAGCTGCAAGATGGAGGAGAATAGTTGTGTCAGTGAGCATATACTCAAAATGTCTGGGTATAATAATCACATGATTCAACTGGGAGTTAATCTTCCGGATGATAGCATCATTGACAGAATTCTCCAATCACTGCCACCAAGCTACAAGAGCTTCGTGATGAGCTATAACATGCAAGGGATGGATAAGACAATTCCCGAGCTCTTCGCAATGCTAAAGGCTGCGGAGGTAGAAATCAAAAAGGAGCATCAAGTGTTGATGGTAAATAAGACCACCAGTTTCAAGAAGAAGGGCAAAGGGAAGAAGAAGGGGAACTTCAAGAAGATCAGCAAACAAGTTGTTGCTCAGGAGAAGAAACCCAAGTCCGGACCTAAGCCTGAGACTGAGTGCTTCTACTGCAAGCAGACTGGTCACTGGAAGCGGAACTGCCCCAAGTATTTGGCGTATAAGAAGGATGGCAAGGTGAACAAAGGTATATGTGATATACATGTTATTGATGTGTACCTTACTAATGCTCGCAGTAGCACCTGGGTATTTGATACTGGTTCTGTTGCTAATATTTGCAACTCGAAACAGGGGCTACAGATTAAGCGAAGATTGGCTAAGGACGAGGTGACGATGCGCGTGGGAAATGGTTCCAAAGTCGATGTGATCGCGGTCGGCACGCTACCTCTACATCTACCTTCGGGATTAGTTTTAGACCTAAATAATTGTTATTTGGTGCCAGCGTTAAGCATGAACATTATATCTGGATCATGTTTGATGTGAGACGGTTATTCATTTAAATCAGAGAATAATGGTTGTTCTATTTATATGAATAATATCTTTTATGGTCATGCACCCTTGAAGAGTGGTCTATTTTTGTTGTATCTCGATAGTAGGGATACACATATTCACAATATTGAAACCAAAAGATGCAGAGTTGATAATGATAGTGCAACTTATTTGCCGCACTGCCGTTTAGGTCATATCAGTGTAAAGCGCATGAAGAAACTCCATACTGATGGACTTTTGGAACCACTTGATTATGAATCACTTGGTACTTTCGAACCGTGCCTCATGGGCAAGATGACTAAAACGCCGTTCTCCGGAACTATGGAGAGAGCAACAGATTTGTTGGAAATCATACATACAGATGTATGTGGTCCGATGAATATTGAGGCTCGTGGCGGATATCGTTATTTTCTCACCTTCACAGATGATTTGAGCAGATATGGGTATATCTACTTAATGAAACTTAAGTCTGAAACATTTGAAAAGTTCATAGAATTTCAGAGTGAAGTCGAAAATCATCGTAACAAGAAAATAAAGTTTCTACGATCTGATCGTGGAGGAGAATATTTGAGTTATGAGTTTGGTCTTCATTTGAAATAATGCGGAATAGTTTCGCAACTCACGCCACCCGGAACACCACAGCGTAATGGTGTGTCCGAACGACGTAATCATACCCTACTAGATATGGTGCGATCTATGATGTCTCTTACTAATTTACCGCTATCGTTTTGGGGTTATGCTTTAGAGACGGGCGCATTCACGTTAAATAGGGCACCATCAAAATCCGTTGAGACGACGCCTTATGAACTGTGGTTTGGCAAGAATCCAAAGTTGTCGTTTCTTAAAGTTTGGGGCTGCGATGCTTATGTGAAAAAGCTTCAACCTGATAAGCTCGAACCCAAATTGGAGAAATGTGTCTTCATAGGATACCCAAAGGAGACTTTTGGGTACACCTTCTATCACAGATCCGAAGGCAAAACTTTTGTTGCTAAATTCGGAATTTTTTTGGAGAACAAGTTTCTCTCGAAAAAAGTGAGTGGGAGGAAAGTAGAACTTGATGAGGTAACTGTACCTACTCCCTTATTGGAAAGTAGTTCATCGCAGAAATCGGTTTCTACGACACCTACACCAATTAGTGAGGAAGTTAGTGATGATGATCATGAAACTTCAGATCAAGTTATTACTGAACCTCGTAGGTCAACCAGAGTAAGATCCGCACCAGAGTGGTATGGTAATCCTGTTCTGGAAGTTATGTTACTGGACCATGACAAACCTACGAACTATAAAGAAGCGATGGTGAGCCCAGATTCCGCGAAATGGTTTGAGGCCATGAAATCTGAGATGGGATCCATGTATGAGAACAAAGTGTGGACTTTGGTTGACTTGCCCGATGATCGGCAAGCAATTGAGAATAAATGGATCTTCAAGAAGAAGACTGACGCTGACGGTAATATTACTGTCTATAAAGCTCGACTTGTTGCAAAAGGTTTTCAACAAGTTCAAGGGATTGACTACGATGAGACCTTCTCACCCGTAGCGATGCTTAAGTCTGTCCGAATCATGTTAGCAATTGCCGCATTTTATGATTATGAAATTTGGCAAATGGATGTCAAAACTGCATTCCTGAATGGATTTCTGGAAGAAGAGTTGTATATGATGCAACCAGAAGGTTTTGTTGATCCAAAGGGAGCTAACAAAGTGTGTAAGCTCCAGCGATCCATTTATGGACTGGTGCAAGCCTCTCGGAGTTGGAATAAACGCTTTGATAGTGTGATCAAAGCATTTGGTTTTGTACAGACTTTTGGAGAAGCCTGTATTTACAAGAAAGTGAGTGGGAGCTCTGTAACATTTCTGATATTATATGTGGATGACATATTGCTGATTGGAAATGATATAGAATTTCTGGATAGCATAAAGGGATACTTGAATAAGAGTTTTTCAATGAAAGACCTCGGTGAAGCTGCATATATATTGGGCATCAAGATATATAGAGATAGATCAAGACACTTAATTGGACTTTCACAAAGCACATACCTTGACAAAGTTTTGAAGAAGTTCAAAATGGATCAAGCAAAGAAAGGGTTCTTGCCTGTGTTACAAGGTGTGAAGTTGAGTAAGACTCAATGCCCGACCACTGCAGAAGATAGAGAGAAGATGAAAGATGTTCCCTATGCTTCAGCCATAGGCTCTATCATGTATGCAATGCTGTGTACCAGACCTGATGTGTGCCTTGCTATAAGTCTAGCAGGGAGGTACCAAAGTAATCCAGGAGTGGATCACTGGACAGCGGTCAAGAACATCCTGAAATACCTAAAAAGGACTAAGGATATCTTTCCCGTCTATGGAGGTGACAAAAAGCTCATCGTAAATGGTTACGTTGATGCAAGCTTTGACACTGATCCGGACGATTCTAAATCGCAAACCGGATAAGTGTTTACATTGAACGGTGGAGCTGTCAGTTGGTGCAGTTCTAAACAAAGCGTCGTGGCGGGATCTACGTGTGAGGCGGAATACATAGCTACTTCGGAAGCAGCAAATGAAGGAGTCTGGATGAAGGAGTTCATATCCGATCTAGGTGTCATACCTAGTGCATCGGGTCCAATGAAAATCTTTTGTGACAATACTGGTGCAATTGCCTTGGCGAAGGAATCCAGATTTCACAAGAGGACCAAGCACATCAAGAGACGCTTCAATTCCATCCGGGATTTAGTCCAGGTGGGAGACATAGAAATTTGCAAGATACATACGGATCTGAATATTGCAGACCCGTTGACTAAGCCTCTTCCACGAGCAAAACATGATCAGCACCAAGGCTCCATGGGTGTTAGAATCATTACTGTGTAATCCAGATTATTGACTCTAGCGCAAGTGGGAGACTGAAGGAAATATGCCCTAGAGGCAATAATGAAGTTATTATTTATTTCCTTATATCATGATAAATGTTTATTATTCATGCTAGAATTGTATTAACCAGAAACATGATACATGTGTGAATACATAGACAAACAGAGTGTCACTAGTATGCCTCTACTTGACTAGCTCGTTGATCAAAGATGGTTATGTTTCCTAGCCATAGACATGAGTTGTCATTTGATTAACGGGATCACATCATTAGGAGAATGATGTGATTGACTTGACCCATTCCATTAGCTTAGCACTCGATCGTTTAGTATGTTGCTATTGCTTTCTTCATGACTTATACATGTTCCTATGACTATGAGATTATGCAACTCCCGTTTACCGGAGGAACACTTTGTGTGCTACCAAACGTCACAATGTAACTGGGTGATTATAAAGGTGCTCTATAGGTGTCTCCGAAGGTACTTGTTGGGTTGGCGTATTTCGAGATTAGGATTTGTCACTCCGATTGTCGGAGAGGTATTTCTGGGCCCACTCGGTAATGCACATCACTATAAGCCTTGCAAGCATTGCAACTAATGAGCTAGTTGCGGGATGATGTATTACAGAACGAGTAAAGAGACTTGCCGGTAACGAGATTGAACTAGGTATTGAGATACCGACGATCGAATCTCGGGCAAGTAACATACCGATGACAAAGAGAACAACGTATGTTGTTATGCGGTTTGACCGATAAAGATCTTCGTAGAATATGTGGGAGCCAATATGAGCATCCAGATTCCGCTATTGGTTATTGACCGGAGACGTGTCTCGGTCATGTCTACATAGTTCTCGAACCCGTAGGGTCCGCACGCTTAAAGTTAGATGACGGTTATATTATGAGTTTATGTGTTTTGATGTACCGAAGGAGTTCGGAGTCCCGGATGAGATCAGGAACATGACGAGGAGTCTCGAAATGGTCGAGACGTAAAGATCGATATATTGGACGACTATATTCGGACTTTGGAAAGATTCCAAGTGATTCGTGTATTTTTCGGAGTACCGGAGAGTTACGGGAATTCGTATTGGGCCTTAATGGGCCATACGGGAAAGGAGAGAAAGGCCCCAGAGGATGGCCGCACCCCTCCCCATGGACTAGTCCGAATTGGACTAGGGAGAGGGGGCGCCCCCTTCCTTCTCCTTCTCCCTTCCCTTCTCCTACTCCAACAAGGAAAGGAGGAGTCCTACTCCCGGTGGGAGTAGGACTCCCCCCTTGGCGCGCCCTCCTCCTAGGCCGGCCGCCTCCCCCTTGCTCCTTTATATACGGGGGCAGGGGGGCACCCCAAAGACACAACAATTGATCTCTTGATCTCTTAGCCGTGTGCGGTGCCCCCCTCCATCATAGTCCACCTCGATAATACTGTAGCGGTGCTTAGGCGAAGCCCTGCGTCGATAGAACATCATCATCGTCACCACGCCGTCGTGCTGACAGAACTCTCCCTCAAAGCTCAGCTGGATCGGAGCTCGAGGGACGCCATCGAGCTGAACGTGTGCTGAACTCGGAGGTGCCATACGTTCGGTACTTGGATCGGTCGGATCGTGAAGATGTACGATTACATCAATCGCGTTGTGATAACGCTTCCGCTTTCGGTCTACGAGGGTACGTGGACAACACTCTCCTCTCTCGTTGCTATGCATCACCATGATCTTGAGTGTGCATAGAATTTTTTTGAAATTACTACGTTCCCCAACAGTGGTATCAGAGCCTGGTTTTATGCGTTGATATTATATGCACGAGTAGAACACAAGTGAGTTGTGGGCGATATAAGTCATACTGCTTACCATCATGTCATACTTTGGTTCGGCGGTATTGTTGGATGAAGCGGCCCGGACTGACATTACGCGTACGCTTACGCGAGACTGGTTCCTCCGACGTGCTTTGCACAGAGGTGGCTGGCGGGTGTCAGTTTCTCCAACTTTAGTTGAACCGAGTGTGGCTACGCCCGGTCCTTGCGAAGGTTAAAACAATACCAACTTGACAAACTATCGTTGTGGTTTTGATGCGTAGGTAAGAACGGTTCTTGCTAAGCCCGTAGAAGCCATGTAAAACTTGCAACAACAAAGTAGAGGATATCTAACTTGTTTTTGCAGGGCATGTTGTGATGTGATATGGTCAAAGCATGATGCTAAATTTATTGTATGAGATGATCATGTTTTGTAACCGAGTTATCGGCAACTGGCAGGAGCCATATGGTTGTCGCTTTATTGTATGCAATGCAATCGCCCTGTAATGCTTTACTTTATCACTAAGCGGTAGCGATAGTCGTAGAAGCATTAGATTGGCGAGACGACAACGATGCTACGATGGAGATCAAGGTGTCGCGCCGGTGACGATGGTGATCATGACGGTGCTTCGGAGATGGAGATCACAAGCACAAGATGATGATGGCCATATCATATCACTTATATTGATTGCATGTGATGTTTATCTTTTATGCATCTTATCTTGCTTTGATTGACAGTAGCATTATAAGATGATCCCTCACTAAATTATCAAAGTATAAGTGTTCTCCCTGAGTATGCACCGTTGTGAAAGTTCTTCGTGATGAGACACCACGTGATGATCGGGTGTGATAGGCTCTACGTTCAAATACAACGGGTGCAAAACAGTTGCACACGCGGAATACTCAGGTTAAGCTTGACGAGCCTAGCATATAACAGATATGGCCTCGGAACACGGAGACCAAAAGGTCGAGCGTGAATCATATAGTAGATATGATCAACATAGTGATGTTCACCGTTGAAACTACTCCATCTCACGTGATGATCGGACATGGTTTAGTTGATATGGATCACGTGATCACCTAGAGGATTAGAGGGATGTCTATCTAAGTGGGAGTTCTTTAGTAATATGATTAATTGAACTTGAATTTATCATGAACTTAGTACCTGATAGTATCTTGCTTGTCTATGTTGATTGTAGATAGATGGCCCGTGCTGTTGTTCCGTTGAATTTTAATGCGTTCCTTGAGAAAGCAAAGTTGAAAGATGATGGTAGCAATTACACGGACTGGGTCCGTAACTTGAGGATTATCCTCATTGCTGCACAGAAGAATTACGTCCTAGAAGCACCGCTAGGTGCACCACCTGCGCCAGCAACTGCAGACATTGTGAATGCCTGGCAGACACGTGTTGATGACTACTCAATAGTTCAATGTGCCATGCTTTACGGCTTAGAACCGGGACTTCAACAACGTTTTGAACGTCATGGAGCATATGAGATGTTCCAGGAGTTGAAGTTAATATTTCAAAAGAATGCCCGGATTGAGAGATATGAAGTCTCCAATAAGTTCTACAGCTGCAAGACGGAGGAGAATAGTTCTGTCAGTGAGCATATACTCAAAATGTCTGGGTATAATAATCACATGATTCAACTGGGAGTTAATCTTCCGGATGATAGCGTCATTGACAGAATTCTTCAATCACTGCCACCAAGCTACAAGAGCTTCGTGATGAGCTATAACATGCAAGGGATGGATAAGACAATTCCCGAGCTCTTCGCAATGCTAAAGGCTGCGGAGGTAGAAATCAAAAAGGAGCATCAAGTGTTGATGGTAAATAAGACCACCAGTTTCAAGAAAAAGGGCAAAGGGAAGAAGAAGGGGAACTTCAAGAAGATCAGCAAGCAAGTTGCTGATCAGGAGAAGAAACCCAAGTCTGGACCTAAGCCTGAGACTGAGTGCTTCTACTGCAAGCAGACTGGTCACTGGAAGCGGAACTGCCCCAAGTATTTGGCGGATAAGAAGGATGGCAAGGTGAACAAAGGTATATGTGATATACATGTTATTGATGTGCACCTTACTAATGCTCGCAGTAGCACCTGGGTATTTGATACTGGTTCTGTTGCTAATATTTGCAACTCAAAACAGGGGCTACGGATTAAGCGAAGATTGGCTAAGGACTCATGTTCGACCTTTCGGTCTCTTGTGTTCCGAGGCCATGTCTGTACATGCTAGGCTTGTCAAGTCAACCTAAGTGTTTTGCATGTGTAAATCTGGCTTACACTCGTTGTATGCGAACATTAGAATCTATCACACCCGATCATCACGTGGTGCTTCGAAACAACGAACTTTCGCAACGGTGCACAGGTGGGGGGAACACTTTCTTGAAATTTTATGAGGGATCATCTTATTTATGCCACTGTCGTTCTAAGCAAATAAGATTTAAAAACATGATAAACATCACATGCAATCAAATAGTGACATGATATGGCCAATATCATTTTGCTCCTTTTGATCTCCATCTTCGGGGCGCCATGATCATCATCGTCACCGGCATGACACCATGATCTCCATCATCGTGTCTTCATGAAGTTGTCTCGCCAACTATTACTTCTACTACTATGGCTAACGGTTAGCAATAAAGTAAAGTAATTACATGGCGTTTTTGTTGACACGCAGGTCATATAACAAATTAAGACAACTCCTATGGCTCCTGCCGGTTGTCATACTCGTCGACATGCAAGTCGTGATTCCTATTACAAGAACATGATCAATCTCATACATCACATATATCATTCATCACATCCTTTTGGCCATATCACATCACACGGCATATGCTGCAAGAACAAGTTAGACGTCCTCTAATTGTTGTTGCGAGTTTTTACGTGGCTGCTATAGGTTTCTAGCAAGAACGTTTCTTACCTACGCCAAAACCACAACGTGATATGCCAATTTCTATTTACCCTTCATAAGGACCATTTTCATCGAATCTGATCCGACTAAAGTGGGACAGACAGACACCCACTAGCCACCTTATGCAACTAGTGCATGTCAGTCGGTGGACCTGTCTCACGTAAGCGTACGTGTAAGGTCGGTCCGGGCCGCTTCATCCCACGATGCCGCCGAATCAAGATAAGACTAGTAACGGCAAGTAAATTGACAAAATCGACGCCCACAACAACTTGTGTTCTACTCGTGCATAGAAACTACGCATAGACCTAGCTCTGATACCACTGTTGGGGATCGTTGCAGAAATTAAATTTTTCTACGCATCACCAAGATCAATCTATGGAGAGACTAGCAACAAGAGAGAGGGGAGTGCATCTTCATACCCTTGAAGATCGTGATGCGGAAGCGTTACAAGAACGCGGTTGATGGAGTCGTACTCGCGGCGATTCAAATCGCGGAAGATCCGATCCAAGCGCCGAACAACGGCGCCTCCGCGTTCAACACACGCATAGCTTGGGGGCATCTCCTCCTTCTTGATCCAGCAAGGGGAGAGAAGAAGTTGAGGGAGAGCTCCGGCAGCACGACGGCGTGGTGGTGGAATTTGCATTTCTCCGGCAGGGCTTGCCAAGCACTACTACTACGGAGGAGGTGTTGGGGAGGGAGAGGGCTGTGCCAGGGGAAGGGGTATGGCTCCCAAGCGCCTCCCCACTATATATAGGGGTGGAGAGGGCGGGTTTCTTGCCCTCCAAGTCCATTGGGGCGTTGGCAAAGGTGGGGGAAAGAAATCCCATCATTTCCCTTCCCCACCGATTGTTATCCCCCTTTTTTTGGGATCTTGATCGTATCCCTTCGGGATATGAACTTCTTCCTTCTAAGGGGGGATCTTGGTGCGCCTTGACCAGGGGTGTGGGGCCTTGCCCCCACTACCCACGTTCATGTGGGTCCCCCCATGCAGGTGGGCCCCACTCCGGAACCTTCTAGAACCTTCCCGATAAAATACCGAAAAATCCCGAACATTTTCCGGTGGCCAAAAAGGACTTCCCATATATAAATCTTTACCTCCGGACCATTCCGGAACTCCTCGTGACGTCCGGGATCTCATCTGGGATTCCGAACAACATTCGGTAACTGCACACTAATTCCCATAACAACTCTAGCGTCACCGAACCTTAAGTGTGTAGACCCTACGGGTTCGGCAATCATGCAGACATGACCAAGACAGCTCTCTGGCCAATAACCAATAGCGGGATCTGGATACCCATGTTGGCTCCCACATGTTCCATGGTGATCTCATCGGATGAACCACGATGTCGGGGATTCAATCAATCCTGTATACAATTCCCTTTGTCAATCAGTACGTTACTTGCCCGAGATTCGATCGTCGGTATCCCAATACCTCGTTCAATCTCGTTACCGGCAAGTCATTTTTACTCGTTCCGTAACACATCATCCCGTGATCAACTCTTTGGTCACATTGAGCTCATTATGATGACGTCCTACCGAGTGGGCCCAGAGATACCTCTCCATCACACGGAGTGACAAATCCCAGTCTCGATTCGTGCCAACCCAACAGACACTTTCGGAGATACCCGTAGTGTGCCTTTATAGCCACCCAGTTACGTTGTGACGTTTGGCACACCCAAAGCATTCATACGGTATCCGGGAGTTGCACAATCTCATGGTCTAAGGAAATGATACTTGACATTAGAAAAGCTTTAGCAGACGAACTACACGATCTTGTGCTATGCTTAGGATTGGGTCTTGTCCATCACATCATTATCCTAATGATGTGATCCCATTATCAATGACATCCAATGTCCATGGTCAGGAAACCGTAACCATCTATTGATCAACAAGCTAGTCAACTAGAGGCTTACTAGGGACATATTGTGGTCTACGTATTCACACATGTATTACGGTCTCCGGTTAATACAATTATAGCATGAACAATAGACAATTATCATGAACAAGGAAATATAATAATAACCATTTTATTATTGCCTCTAGGGCATATTTCCAACACCAATGTGGCTCACCTCCTGGGTTGAGAAGAGCCCGAACAGGTGTTTGCCAGATGAGCTGATAGCGCTGCAGATGCGCATTCAGAGCATGGTGGACAAGAATGTCAAACTTGTTGATATAATCCAGGTGATGATAGTTCGTCGGATTCTCCCGTGCCAAAGCCGAAGCCTTCCGCTATGGAAATTCAATCCGAAGAAGCACCATACCCTGAAGAGGCTCTTCGAGACCATTCACAAAGATGCCTGGAGGCTGCTCTTCAAGGGCAACGAGATACCGCGAGCCACGGATTTGGACCGTGGGCATGATGTCAACCACCCCGCCAGCGAGGTAAGTTTTTAACGCGTCCTCTACTTGTCTGTTTCAAGGAGGATATCTAAACTTTTACTGTCATTGCTTCTTCAGGAATGGATGGAGAGGGCGAAGCGGATCCAGTATCTGGCTCCGCTGCCTGAAGAACCCGTCATCCCACGTTTAGCGAAGATGCTCATGTGGGCACCCTATAAAGCGCCGGAGAAGAAGGCCAGGAAAAAGGCCAAGGGGACCAAAAGTGGCCCTCGTCGCAAGGGCGCTTCGGACGTCACGTCCGGAGACGAAGAGACCCATTCCTCCGTCCCTAAGGACAACAACGAGGAAGAGGAGGAGGAGGAGGAGAACAATCCTCCCCCTGAGGAGGGAAAGAAGAAGAGGGCAGCCTCCACGAATCTGGAGGCAGGGACGCCCAAGAAGGGGAAGGGCTCCCCTGCGGTCAACCCCGCATGGGACGTCGACAGCAGTCCGCAGCGACGCCCCCGAACTAAGCCCCGGGCCGCATCATAAGTGCTATGACTCATGCCTGCACGTATATCCGGCCTCTCCTCATGATTGACATGGTTAATTATATTTTTACAGTCCGGCCCACGACAGCTCGCAGCGGTCCTCATCAGTGGATTCGTTGGACTCGAAGGAGATGGCAAGCGAGACACCGCCGGCCGCTTACTCTCCCAAGGCCAAGGGAGACGACGAGGTGCTCTCCCAATGGACCTTCCCAGGCCGGGGAGAGGCGCCAGAAGGCAAAGCCCCCGTCGACGAACACCAGAGGGAGTCAATTCCCATGGAGACAGGGGGTGAGGGCCGTATTCAATTCGGCCTTCTGCCGAACTCAATTCCGGAGACCGGTACGGCTCTGGGATCTGGCACGCAACCTCCTTCGAAAGGAGGGGGTATGCCTATTCTACCGGTGACCCCTGTCCAACCAGGGGCACCAGATAATCTGCTGGAAGCGCTGCGAGGTGCTTCCATTATGGAAGAGCACCGTGTTCTTATGGGCACTGTGATTGAAAGGGTTCAGTCCACCAAGAGCGGACTGACCAAAGCCTGCAGCAGCCTACTGACAGGTTTTGAGGTAAGCGACACAAAAGGAGAAAATCCCGATATGGACAGTAGCCCCTGAGACACTGTCCGGTGTTCGAAAAGAAAAACCGGACAGAGGATCAGTCCTTGATGGCAGGTGACTAATTAAACTTGTCTGAACTGTACGCGCATGCGTCGCTATTCGCCGCAGCCTCACATACTGCCAAAGTCTCCGAGCTAAAGCAGAGACTGGAGCGGGCCGAGGATGAGCTCGGTTAGGTGAGGAGGCAGCTCCAAGGAAAACAAGGTATGTCATAACCCGTTTATATTAAGAAGGTAAAATGATATGCATTGACTAAAGTGTCAAGATATGTATCGGAGCGACGACCGAGGTCGAGGCCCTGAAAGAGGCCCTGGCCGAAGCCGAGGGGAAGGCTGTCAAGGAGCAGGCCGCCCGTAAGAAGCTCAAGGCCCGTGTCAACGAGATTCAACAAGAGCTCCTGGACGCGGTGAGGAAGTGCGAGACCTTGGAGCGCGACGCGTCGGCTCGAGAGACCGAACACGCCAAGGCTTGTTAGAGCGCGGAAACGGCCCGGAATGAGGCCCGGAGTGCCCTCCAGGAGATCCAGGAGGCCAGGAAGATCGCGGCGGGTAAGGCATTTAGTATGCAAAGCAAGTGTGTGAAGAGGAAGTATCTGTTACTAACCCGGATTCGGAGTTCTCCAGGAGCTTTTGCCGATCTGCCGCGCAGCGTGTCTGATGCCACTGAATTCTTCTGAGCCGAAGAAGGGAGCTCCACGGAGAAGCTGTTCTGGTCGCAACATCTGGCACCAGAACATCCGGTGCCCTTTAGCGATCAGCTAAAGTAGCTGGTCGAGCTGCAGAGGGTGGCCAAACTAGCCATGAAGGATTTGATAATCCGGCTATGGCCAGTCGAAGCTATGCCCGGCAGCTACTTCAGACTCGTAAGGCGGCTGGTGAACGCCTGTCCTCGGCTGGACGTCGTCAAGCGATCGGCCTGTATTGAAGGTGCGCGCACGGCCTTCGCCCGTTGCAAGATGTGGTGGGCAAAGATGGACACCGTTGAGGTGGCCAGGGGGCCGCCCGAGGGTAAGGATCACCGCATACCAGAGCCCTATTTTGCGGACGTCCTAGAGGGGTCTCGCATTGTGGCAGCGCGGTGTGGGCAAGACATTATTTTCGAATGAATGTATTCGACTTGTCTTTGCCTTGTATGATGAAACAAAGTCGGTTTGTAATATAATGCTTGTTATGTTTTATTTTTTCCTCTTATGCGGCCGTGTTATATGAAATTTGAGGGTTGGCCAGTCGTCGGCTTGTGCCCCCACGTAGGTAGTACGGAGGTGTTCGGGATGGAATCTAAACAATCTTGATCCAATGATATGGTCCTTGAAGGAGTTGTTTAGCGCAACGAACCAGGCAATCGGCTATGCGGCTTAAACGCCCTCACTTAGCCATAGGAGTTTTATAATAAAACACGGGCGCAACCCCTGGTATCCGAACCAGAGTGTTATGAGCGTCTGATCGGGAAGTGCGGATCTTTCGCGTAATGCGGAAGAAATCTCCAACGATTTGCAACCTCCGAACAGCTGACCAGCTCTTGCCGCATCATGACAGTCAGTTTTCGGCTTTCTCTACTGAGGTGCTCATCCGGGTAAACCAGGGCACAATCGCAGTTGTTCTCCCTTTACTACCCTAGCCGATCTAGCGGAACGTAAGGTAGTAAGCACAGGAGCCGGGCAACCCAACTATTGACCAAAGACATGATTCGGAGCCAATGCATATAATGCTAAATTTGGGGTGCCGAACTTATCTATAAGAAGTGTTCAGACTTTGTTGCCGTATTATGGGGCGATGGGGAGCCCTGGCAAATATGAAATGTACCAAAGTGTACTGATATGGTCGATAAACAAATCGAAATAAAATGGAGTAAGAAGCAAAAACCACAGAAGCTGGGCCGCAGACTATTTTCATTTTAACCGGATGGATACGTTAAGGCGTATCTTGTACAAATAGTGCGATAAGCATCGGGGCTATTTAACATGCCAGAATCAAGAGGGCGCAGCGTGCGGGTCCTGAGAAATAAGTAGAATTGCCATCAAGAAGAACGTACAGAAGGTTACCCTACACACCTATGCTGCTTGCCGCCTTTGTATGTCTATCCTTCGAAAGAACCGGTGATCAGGCCCGTAGAAAAAGGAACCTGAAACAAATAAGAAAGAAAAAGGTGAAAGTATGTGTGAGTCTGGGGTCGGTCGAGCCGTACTGTGGACCACAAGCTATGCCTCCGTCGATGCCCATGGGATTTTAAGTGCGTAATTATGTACGCGTGGTACGAATGCCACTACTTGATCGGGGCTGGGACGGAGGCCGAATTGCTAGTCGAGCTCTTGACGAGCCGAGCTGTCCTGTTGCAGCGTAGTCCGGACCTTCTTAATGTGTCCAGGGGCTCGGCAGCCGGATTGCGGTTCTGCTTGAGAAGGCTGCTCTGTACTTCTGCTGCTAGGGCGGCGGTGTGCTCCTCTGTACGGAGGGAGCGTTCCGTATTTCCGTTAACCGTGATGACGCCGCATGGACCGGGCATCTTGAGCTTAAGACAAGCATAATGTGGCACTGCATTGAATCGAGCGAATGCGGTTCGTCCAAGCTGTGTGTGATCGCCGCTGCGAAAGGGGACGATATCAAAGATTAACTCCTCGCTTCAGAAGTTGTCCGGAGATCCGAAGACAACCTCTAGTGTGATTGAGCCCGTACAATGGGCCTCTACACCCGGTATGACCCCTTTGAAGGTGGTCTTTGTGGGTTTAATCCGGGATGGGTTTATGCCCATCTTGCGCACTGTATCCTGATAGAGTAGATTAAGGCTGCTACCACCGTCCATAAGGACTCGCGTCAGGTGAAATCCATCAATGATTGGGTCGAGGACCGGTGCGGCCGAACCGCCATGACGGATACTAGTTGGATGATCTCGACGATCAAAAGTGATCGGGAATGACGACAATGGATTGTATTTTGGGGCGACTGGCTCTACCGCATAGATGTCCCTGAGTGCGCGCTTGCGCTCCCTTTGGGGATGTGTGTAGCATATATCATGTTCACCGTTTTGACTTGAGGGGGAAACTTCTTCGGCCCCCTGTGTTCGGTCGCCGGGGCTCTTCATCATCGTCCCACTTTGTGATCCCTTTTCCTTGTTCTCGGCATTTAACTTGCCGACCTGTTTAAAAACCCAACAATCCCTGTTAATATGATTGGTTGGTTTATCGGGGGTGCCATGTATCTGGCATGGATGATCGAGTATGCGGTCCAAGCTGGATGGTCCCTCACTGTTCCTTTTATATGGCTTCTTCCGCTGATCGGACTTGGAGCCACTGAATCCGACGTTAACTGTAGTGTCATTGGTGTTATCGCCATTGCTTCGGCGTTTGTTTCTGTTGCGTCGGAGCTTGCCGTTGTTGTTTTTCACCTTGGAAGGGCCTGCCTCCCTGGCTGTGTTTTTGCTGCAAGCTAGCCAACTGTCCTCACCCGCACAAAAGCGGGTCATGAGTGTCGTAAGGGCTGCCATAGATTTTGGCTTTTCTTGGCCAAGGTGGCGGGCGAGCCATTCGTCGTGGATGCTGTGTTTAAAGGCCGCTAGGGCTTCGGCATCCGGACAGTCGACGATCTGGTTCTTTTTGGTTAGGAACCTAGTCCAGAATTTCCTGGCTGACTCTCCAGGCTGTTGCACAATGTGACTTAGGTCATCGGCGTCTGGTGGCCGGACATATGTGCCTTGGAAATTGTCAAGGAAGGCTTCTTCCAAGTCCTCCCAGCTGCCGATAGAATTTTCAGGTAGGCTGTTCAACCAGTGCCGAGCTGGCCCTTTAAGCTTTAGTGGGAGGTATTTGTGTTGGAAATATGCCCTAGAGGCAATAATAAATTGGTTATTATTATATTTCCTTGTTCATGATAATTGTTTATTATCCATGCTAAAATTGTATTGATAGGAAACTCAGATACATGTGTCGATACATAGACAACACCATGTCCCTAGTAAGCCTCTAGTTGACTAGCTCGTTGATCAATAGATGGTTACGGTTTCCTGACCATGGACATTGGATGTCGTTGATAACGGGATCACATCATTAGGAGAATGATGTGATGGACAAGACCCAATCCTAAGCCTAGCACAAGATCGTGCAGTTCGTTTGCTAAGAGCTTTTCTAATGTCAAGTATCATTTCCTTAGACCATGAGATTGTGCAACTCCCGGATACCGTAGGAATGCTTTGGGTGTACCAAACGTCACAACGTAACTGGGTGGCCATAAAGGTGCACTACAGGTATCTCCGAAAGTGTCTGTTGGGTTGGCACGAATCGAGACTGGGATTTGTCACTTCGTGTAAACGGAGAGGTATCTCTGGGCCCACTCGGTAGGACATCATCATAATGTGCACAATGTGACCAAGGAGTTGATCACGGGATGATGTATTACTGAACGAGTAAAGAGACTTGCCGGTAACGAGATTGAACAAGGTATCGGGATACCGACGATCGAATCTCGGGCAAGTAATATACTGATAGACAAAGGGAATTGTATACGGGATTGATTGAATCCTCGACATCGTGGTTCATCCGATGAGATCATCGAGGAGCATGTGGGAGCCAACATGGGTATCCAGATCCCGCTGTTGGTTATTGACCGGAGAGTCGTCTCGGTCATGTCTGCATGTCTCCCGAACCCGTAGGGTCTACACACTTAAGGTTCGGTGACGCTAGGGTTATAGAGATATTAGTATGCGGTAACCCGAAAGTTGTTCGGAGTCCCGGATGAGATCCCGGACGTCACGAGGAGTTCCGGAATGGTCCGGAGGTAAAGATTTATATATGGGAAGTCTTATTTTGGTCGCCGGAAAAGTTTTCGCACTTTATCGGTATTGTACCGGGAGTGCCGAAAGGGGTCCGGGGGTCCACCAAGGGGTCCACCAGCCCCGAGGGGCCACATGGGCTGTGGGGTGTGCGCCTTGGCCTATATGGGCCAAGGGAACCAGCCCCAAGAGGCCCATGCGCCAAGAGATAAGATAAAGGGAGAGTCCTAAAGGGGGAAGGCACCTCCGAGGTGCCTTAGGGAGGATGGACTCCTCCCTGGCCGCACCCTTCCTTGGAGGAAGGGCCAAGACTGCGCCCCCCTCTCCCTTGGCCCTATATATATTGGGGGGAAGGGAGGGCAGCATAACCTAAGCCCTGGCGCCTCCCTCTCCCTCCCGTGACACATCTCCCTCCTCCCGCAGCGCTTGGCGAAGCCCTGCCGGGATCCCCCTACTTCCACCACCACGCCGTCGTGCTGCTGGATCTCCATCAACCTCTCCTCCCCCCTTGCTGGATCAAGAAGGAGGAGACGTCACTGCTCCGTACGTGTGTTGAACGCGGAGGTGCCGTCCGTTCGGCGCTAGGATCATCGGTGATTTGGATCACGACGAGTACGACTCCATCTACCCCGTTCTCTTTAACGCTTCCGCTCGCGATCTACAAGGGTATGTAGATGCACTCCTCTCTCTCATTGCTAGATGACTCCATAGATTGATCTTGGTGATGCGTAGAAAATTTTGAATTTCTGCTACGTTCCCCAACAGTGGCATCATGAGCTAGGTCTATGCATAGTTTCTATGCACGAGTAGAAAACAAAGTAGTTGTGGGCGATGATTTGTCTAATTTGCTTACCGTTACTAGTCTTATCTTGATTCGGCGGCATTGTGGGATGAAGCGGCCCGGACCGTCCTTACACGTACTCTTACGTGAGACAGATTCCACCGACTGACATGCACTAGTTGCATAAGGTGGCTAGCGGGTGTCTGTCTCTCCCACTTTAGTCGGATCGGATTCGATGAACAGGGTCCTTATGAAGGGTAAATAGCAATTGGCATATCACCGTTGTGGCTTTTGCGTAGGTAAGAAACGTTCTTGCTAGAATCCCATAGCAGCCACGTAAAACATGCAACAACAATTAGAGGACGTCTAACTTGTTTTTGCAGGGTATGCTATGTGATGTGATATGGCCAAAAGGATGTGATGAATGATATATGTGATGTATGAGATTGATCATGTTCTTGTAATAGGAATCACGACTTGCATGTCGATGAGTATGACAACCAGCAGGAGCCATAGGAGTTGTCTTCTTTTATTGTATGACCTGCGTGTCACTGAAAAACGCCATGTAATTACTTTACTTTATTGCTGACCGTTAGCCATAGTAGTAGAAGTAATAGTTGGCGAGACAACTTCATAAAGACACGATGATGGAGATCATGATGATGGAGATCATGGTGTCATGCCGGTGACGAAGGTGATCATGCCACGCCTCGAAGATGGAGATCAAAAGGAGCAAGATGATATTGGCCATATCATGTCACTTTATGATTTTCATGTGATGGTTATCATGTTTACATCTTATTTGCTTAGAACGACGGTAGCATAAATAAGATGATCCCTCACTAAAATTTCAAGAGACGTGTTCGCCCTAACTGTGCACCGTTGCGAAGGTTCGTTGTTTCGAAGCACCACGTGATGATCGGGTGTGATAGATTCTAACGTTCGAATACAACGGGTGTTGACGAGCCTAGCATGTAGAGACATGGCCTCAGAACACATGCAAAACACTTAGGTTGACTTGACGAGCCTAGCATGTACAGGCATGGCCTTGGAACACAAGAGATTGAAAGATCGAACATGAGTCGTATAGTAGATGCGATCAACATGGAGATGTTCACCGATGATGACTAGTCCGTCTCACGTGATGATCGGACACGGCCTAGTTTGACTCGGATCATGTATCACTTAGATGGCTAGAGGGATGTCTATCTGAGTGGGAGTTCATTAAATAATCAGATGAACTTAATTATCATGAACATAGTCAAAAGGTCTTTGCAAATTATGTCATAGATTACGCTTTAGCTCTACTATTTATAGATATGTTCCTAGAGAAAATTTAGTTGAAAGTTGGTAGTAGCAATTATGCGGACTGGGTCCGTAAACTGAGGATTGTCCTCATTGCTGCACAGAAGGCTTATGTCCTTAATGCACCGCTCGGTGTGCTGAACCTCATCGTCGTCTGTAGATGTTGCGAAACATCTGACATACACGTTTTGATGACTACGTGATAGTTCAGTGCGTAATGCTAACGGTTTAGAATTGTGGCACCAAAGACGTTTTTGAAACGTCGCAGAACATATGAGATGTTCCGAAGACTGAAATTGGGATTTTAGACTAGTGCCCACGTCAAGAGGTATGAGACCTCTGACAAGTTTCTTAAGCCTGAAAACTAAGGGAGAAAAGCTCAATCGTTGAGCATGTGCTCAGATTGTCTGAGTACCACAATCGCTTGAATCGAGTGGGAGTTAATCTTCCAGATGAGATAGTGATGGTTCTCCATAGTCACTGCCACCAAGCTATTAGAGCTTCGTGATGAGCTATAATATATCAGGGATAGATATGATGATCCTTGAGCTATTCGCGATGTTTGACACCGCGAAAGTAAAAATCAAATAGGAGCATCAATTGTTGATGGTTAATAAAACCACTAGTTTCAGGAAGGGCAAGGTTAAACCCAAACCCGAGACTAAGTGCTTCTGTAATGAGGGGAACAGTCACTGAAGCAGTACTACCCTAGATACTTGGTAGATGAGAAGGCAGGCAAGGTCGACAGAAGTATATTGGATATACATTATATGAATGTGTACTTTACTAGTACTCCTAGCAGCACCAGGGTATTAGATACCGGTTCGGTTGCTAAGTGTTAGTAACTCGAAATAAAAGCTGCGGAATAAACGGAGACTAGCTAAAGGCGAGATGACGATATGTGTTGGAAGTGTTTCCAAGGTTGATGTGATCAAGCATCGCATGCTCCCTCTACCATCGAGATTGGTGTTAAACCTAGATAATTGTTATTTGGTGTTTGCGTTGAGCATAAACATGATTGGATTATGTTTATCGCAATACGGTTGTTCATTTAAGGAGAATAATGGTTACTCTGTTTATTTGAATAATACCTTCAATGGTCTTGCACCTAAAATCTCAATCGCAGTGATACACATGTTCGTGCCAAAAGATATAAAATAGTAATGATAGTACCACATACTTGTGGCACTGCCACTTGAGTCATATTGGTATAAAACGCATGAAGAAGCTCCATGTTGATGGATCTTTGGACTCACTCGTTTTTGAAAAGATTGAGACATGCGAACCATGTCTATTGGTATATATGCATGAAGAAATTCCATGCAGATGGATCGTTTGGACTCACTTGATTTTGAATCACTTGAGACATGCAAATCATACCACATGGGCAAGATGACTGAAAGGCCTCGTTTTCAGTAAGATGGAACAAGAGAGCAACTTGTTGGAAGTAATACATTTTGATGTGTGCATTCCAATGAGTGCTGAGGCATGCAGTGGATATCGTTATGTTCTTACTTCACAGATGATTTGAGTAGATGCTGAGTGTATTTACTTGATGAAAAACAAGTCTGAATTATTGAAAGGTTCAAATAATTTCAGAGTAAAGTTGAAGATCGTCGTGACAAGAGGATAAAATGTCTGTGATATGATCATAGAGATATCTGAGTTACGAGTCTGGCACACAATTAAGACATTGTGGAAAGTGTTTCACAATTAATACCGCCTGGAACACCACAGTGTGATGGTGTGTCCGAACATCATAACTACACCCTATTGGATATGGTGCATACCATGATGTCTCTTATCGAATTACCACTATCGTTTATGGGTTAGGCATTAGAGACAACCGCATTCACTTTAAATAGGGCACCACGCAATTCCGTTGAGACGACAACGTTTAGAGAAACCTAAGTTGTCGTTTCTTAAAAGTTTGGGGCTGCGACGCTTATGTGAAAAAGTTTCAAGCTGATAAGCTCGAACCCAAAGCGGATAAATGCATCTTCATAGAATACCCAAAAAAATTGGGTATACCTCCTGTTTCAGATCTGGAAGCAAAAGTAATTGCTTCTAGAAGCGAGTCCTTTCTCGAGGAAAAGTTTCTCTTGAAAGAATTGAGTGGGAGGATGGTGGAGACTTGATAAGGTTATTGAACCGTCACTTCAACTAGTGTGTAGCAGGGCACAGGAAGTTATTCCTGTGGCACCTACACCAATTGAAGTGGAAGCTTATGATAGTGATCATGAAACTTCGGATCAAGTCACTACCAAACCTCGTAGGACGACGAGGATGCGTGCTACTTTAGAGTGGTATGTGATCCTGTCTTAGATATCATGTTGTTAGACAATACAGAACCTACGAGCTATGGAGAAGCGATGGTGGGCCCATATTCCGACAAATGGTTAGAAGCCATGAAATCCGAGATAGGATCCATGTATCAGAACAAAGCATGGACTTTGGTGAACTTGCCCGATGATCGGCAAGCCATTGAGATAAATGGATCTTTAAGAAGAAGACGGACATGGACGGTAATGTTACCATCTATGAAGCTCAACTTGTGGCAAAGAGTATTTTCACAAGTTCAAGGAGTTGACTACGATGAGATTTTCTCATCCGTAGCGATGCTTAACTCCGTCGGAATCATGTTAGCATTAGCTGCATTCATGAAATCTGGCAGATGGATGTCAAAACAAGTTTCCTTACCAGTTTTCGTAAGGAAAGGTTGTATGTGATACAATCAGAAAGGTTTTGTCGATCCTAAGGATGCTAAAAGGTATGCTAGCTCCAGCGATCCTTCCATGGACTAGAGCAAGCATCTCGGAGTCAGAATATACACTTTGATGGAGTGATCAAAGTTTTTGGGTTTATACAAAGTTTGTTAGAAACTTGTATTTACAATAAAGTGAGTGGGAGCGCTACAACATTTCTGATAAGTATATGTGAATGACATATTGTTGATCCGAAATGATGTAGAATTTCTGGAATGCATAAAGGGTTGTTTGAAAGGAGTTTTTCAAAGGAAGACCTGGATAAAGCAGCTTACATATTGGGCATCAAGATCTATAGAGATAGATCAAGACGCCTGATGATACTTTCAAAGAACGCACACCTTGACATGATTTTGAAAGAGTTCAAAATAGATCAGCAAAGAAGGAGTTCTTGGCTGTGTTACAAGGTGTGAGTAAGACTCAAGACCTGACCACAGCAGAAGAGAGAGAAAGGACGAAGGTCGTCCCCTATGCTTTAGACGTAGGCTCTACAGTATACTATGCTGTGTACCGCACATGAAGTGTGCCTTGCCATGAGTTGGTCAAGGGGTACAATAGTGATCCAGGAATGGATCACATGACAGCGGTCGAACTTATCCTTAGTATCTAGTGGACTAAGGAATTTTCTCGATTATGGAGGTGAAAAGGAGTTCGTCGTAAAGGGTTACGTCGATGCGAACTTTGACACTAATCCGGATGACTCTGAGTAGTAAACCGGATTCGTATAGTAGAGCAGTTATTTGAAATGGCTCCAAGTAGCGCGTGGTAGCATCCACAAGATGACATAGATATTCGTAAAGCACACACGGATCTGAAAGGTTCAGACCCGTTGACTAATAACCTCTCTCACAAGCATAACATGATCAAACTAGAACTCATTGAGTGTTAATCACATAGTGATGTGAACTAGATTGTTGACTCTAGTAAACTCTTTGGATGTTGGTCACATGGTGATGTGACCTGTGAGCGTTAATCACATGGTGATGTGAACTAGATTATTGACTCTAGTGCAAGTGGGAGACTGTTGGAAATATGCCCTAGAGGCAATAATAAATTGGTTATTATTATACTTCCTTGTTCATGATAATCGTTTATTATCCATGCTAAAATTGTATTGATAGGAAACTCAGATACATGTGTGGATACATAGACAACACCATGTCCCTAGTAAGCCTCTAGTTGACTAGCTCGTTGATCAATAGATGGTTACGGTTTCCTGACCATGGACATTGGATGTCGTTGATAACGGGATCACATCATTAGGAGAATGATGTGATGGACAAGACCCAATCCTAAGCCTAGCACAGATTGTGTAGTTCGTTTGCTAAGAGCTTTTCTAATGTCAAGTATCATTTCCTTAGACCATGAGATTGTGCAACTCCCGGATACCGTAGGAATGCTTTGGGTTTACCAAACGTCACAACGTAACTGGGTGGCCATAAAGGTGCACTACAGGTATCTCCGAAAGTGTCTGTTGGGTTGGCACGAATCGAGACTGGGATTTGTCACTTCGTGTAAACGGAGAGGTATCTCTGGGCCCACTCGGTAGGACATCATCATAATGTGCACAATGTGACCAAGGAGTTGATCACGGGATGATGTGTTACGGAACGAGTAAAGAGACTTGCCGGTAACGAGATTGAACAAGGTATCGGGATACCGACGATCGAATCTCGGGCAAGTAACATACCGATAGACAAAGGGAATTGTATACGGGATCGATTGAATCCTCGACATCGTGGTTCATCCGATGAGATCATCTAGGAGCATGTGGGAGCCAACATGGGTATCCATATCCCGCTGTTGGTTATTGACCGGAGAGTCGTCTCGGTCATGTCTGCATGTCTCCTGAACCCGTAGGGTCTACACACTTAAGGTTCGGTGACGCTAGGGTTATAGAGATATTAGTATGCGGTAACCCGAAAGTTGTTCGGAGTCCCGAATGAGATCCCGGACGTCACGAGGAGTTCCGGAATGGTCCGGAGGTATAGATTTATATATGGGAAGTCTTATTTTGGTCGCCGGAAAAGTTTCGCACTTTATCGGTATTGTACCGGGAGTGCCGAAAGGGGTCCGGGGGTCCACCAAGTGGTCCACCAGCCCCGGGGGGCCACATGGGCTGTGGGGTGTGTGCCTTGGCCTATATGGGCCAAGGGAACCAGCCCCAAGAGGCCCATGCGCCAAGAGATAAGATAAAGGGAGAGTCCTAAAGGGGGAAGGCACCTTCGAGCTGCCCTGGGGAGGATGGACTCCTCCCTGGCCGCACCCTTCCTTGGAGGAAGGGCCAAGGCTGCGCCCCCCTCTCCCTTGGCCTTATATATATTGGGGGGAAGGGAGGGCAGCATAACCTAAGCCCTGGCGCCTCCCACTCCCTCCCGTGACACATCTCCTTCCTCCCGTAGCGCTTGGCGAAGCCCTCCCGGGATCCCGCTACTTCCACACCACGCCGTCGTGCTGCTGGATCTGCATCAACCTCTCCTCCGCCCTTGCTGGATCAAGAAGGAGGAGACGTCGCTGCTCCGTACGTGTGTTGAACGCGGAGGTGCCGTCCGTTCGGCGCTAGGATCATCGGTGATTTGGATCACGACGAGTACGACTCCATCAACCCCGTTCTCTTGAACGCTTCCGCTCGCGATCTACAAGGGTATGTAGATGCACTCCTCTCTCTCGTTGCTAGATGACTCCATAGATTGATCTTGGTGATGCGTAGAAAATTTTGAATTTCTGCTACGTTCCCCAACAATTTGATAGCGTGGAGGTCATCTCCGCGGGCCATGTGGATATGGAGGATGAAATCCTTGATCCATACCGCGGTATCGGTTGTTCCGTCGTATGATTCGATGTTTACGGGTTTAAACCCTTCTGGGAATTCATGATCCATTACTTCATCAGTGAAGCAAAGAGGGTGTGCGGCGCCTCTATATTGGGCCACGTCGCGACGTAGCTCCGATGGAGTCCGTCTGTGGAGTTCGGCCCGAGAGTGACCAGACTTGTTTCGTCAAATAGGTGGCCGTCGTAACGTGTTGGGGCACGCCCTCGGGATCCGTAGATCGATCTAGTTTTTACTGCATTGTTATCCAATTTCTGCCACAGGTCGTAGGTATGTCCCCGAGCTGTTATATCTCTACCCTTACGACGAGGTGGGGCGGGCTGGTGTTCGGCTTGAGTTGCCGCTTTGTCCCGACCCCGTGGTGGTCGGTCAGCCGCATTGTGTGATCACGGTATGGGCTCCAACGCCTCATCATCAAACTGAGGTAGAAATTTACGCTGCGGGTAACTTTTGGCTGGGCACTTAAGGCCGTATTCTTCAGCTGCCAGGACATCAGTCCATTTATCATTGAGCAGATCTTGATCAGCTTGAATCTATTGGTGCTTCTTTTTCAGGCTCCTTGCAGTGGCTATTAGCTGGCGCTTAAAGCGCTCCTGCTCGAGGGGTTCCTCAAGCACGATAAAGTCCTCGTTGCCGAGGCTCACCTCCTCCTCGGAGAGCGGATGATAGCTACCGTCCTCCGAGTCTTCATTGATGGCCTGTTCGTCAGGGCTGACTTGCCCATCTTCCTAATTGTCCTATTCGGCGGTTTGTTCGTCGAGGTCATCTATGTTTTCGGCATCACTCGGGGTGTTGCCGTCTCCTATGCTGATGTTGCTGTCCTTGCTGCGGCGTGGTTTAGAGCGGCACCGCTGACGCCGGCGCTTTGGATGTGTCTTAGAGGGGTCATCCTCCTTTGCAGGGTTTTCCTTGTCATCACCACTATTATCTTTTGGTGTATCCACCATGTATACATCATATGAGGAGGTGGCCGTCCATCATCCAGTGAATGGCGTGGCTTGGGCCTCCTCTTCTCTGGCATCGTCGTCCATACCGTCGATATCTTTAGAGTCATAATCGAGTGTGTTGGTTAAGTCATCGACGGTGGCTATGAAGTGGGTGGTGGGTGGGAAACGAAATTCCCCATCATCGGCCTCCGGTTCGAGCCGGAGATAATTTGGCCGTGAGTCCTCCACCAAGGACAGCTTCTTTAATGAGTTTAGCATAACGCCGAAAGGCGAGTGTCGGAAGACGTCTGCGACGCTGAATTCTAAGATCGATAACCGATCTAGCTCGGCGTCTGCGGACGGACATGGTTCAGAACTTATAGCCAGGAACAAGTCCGGAGTTCCGGTGACACAGATATCACGCGAGGCTAAGTATGTGTGCGGCTCCAACGCTGCGGAATCTGCAGCCTCCGTGGCGGGGCTGAGTTTCCCGTCCTCGGATGGTGCGATTTGCTCTGGATCTAAGGCCGGAGTGGGTACAGGAACCATCTCCTGGATGTGGTCCGATGAATGATTTAAGTCATGTTCATCGGGGTGAGAAGGAGCGGTCACCGCGGTCTCGAATCCGGTGAAGATCAAGTCTCCACGGATGTCCGCAACGTAATTCAAGCTTCCGAATCTGACCTCATGGCCAGGGGCGTAGCTATCGATCTGCTCCAGATGGCCAAGCGAGTTGGCCCACAGTACGGAGCCGCCGAATACGAAGATCTGTCCTGGGAGGAAGGTTTCCTCTTGGACAGCGTCGCTATGGACGATTGAAGGAGCCATCAAACCTGTTGAGGATGGCACAGTGGAACTCTCAATGAAAGCACCAATGTCGGTGTCAAAACCGGCGGATCTCGAGTAGGGGGTCCCGAACTGTGCGTCTAAGGTCGATGGTAACAGGAGACTGGGGCCACGATGTTTACCCAGGTTCGGGCCCTCTCTATGGAGGTAATACCGTACTTCCTGCTTGATTGATCTTGATGAATATGAGTATTACAAGAGTTGATCTACCACGAGATCGTAATGGCTAAACCCTAGAAGTCTAGCCTGTATGACTATGGTAATGAATATCTCTCCCTCCGGACGAAGTCTTCCAGTTTATATAGACACCGGGGAGATCTAGGGTTACATAGAGTCGGTTACATAGAAAGGAATCTGCATAGTTGATCGCCAAGCTTGCCTTCCACGCCAAGGAGAGTCCTATCCGGACACGGGTACAGTCTTCGGCCTTCATGTCTTCACAGCCCATCAGTACGGCCCATGGATAACAGGCCGGACGCCTGAGGACCCCTTAGTCCAGGACTCCCTCACACGTAGTGTCCTCGTTTCCTCTTTGGTGCTAAAGAGGCAAGCGCAGGCGAGGAGTCCCGAGGCATCAGGCAAAGGTTTCCATATCGGTGCAACGAGACCAAGATCAGGAGGACGGCAAGACGGAGGTCACCGTGGAGCCCAAGACGGCGTCACCACCAGAGCCTTTGGCAGGCGAAGACCACCTTTAGTCAGGATAACTTTTACTAGTTGTCTCCCTTCAAATTTGGCCATTGTGGCATCCCTTCCTGCTGAATATTTGGGAAGAGGACCAGGGCCTCTATAAATAGGGCTAGCCACCACCTTAGCAAGGGGACGAATCATTCAGACCACCAGCCACCTCACAAGCTTACAAGCACAAGAGCACCTCTCCTCAGGAGGTTGTTCTTCCCTTGTAATTGTTCATCCTCGGCCCAAGAGGCAATCCACCACACCACACTAGAGTAGGGTATTACACCACATCAGTGGCCCGAACCAGTATAAACCTTGTGTCTCTTGCTCTGTGAGTTCGACGCGATGAGCTTTGAGATCGCGTTGAGGGCGTGAGCTAGGGGGAGGAGAGATCTTTGTGCGCACCCCAGTGTTCGAACCTCAAGAATTTTCCGGAACCCGAAATCCGACAGGTATATAGACAGATGCATCTCATCTGGAAAACTGCTGAAGCGGAAGGCGAATATTGAGCCTTCATTCATGTTGAAGGTCTTTGCAACTTTAGGCCAGTGCCTGTGGATGATTGACCGTTCGTCCTTCGTCCTCTTCAGGAACACTTCAATATTGAACCATGGGTGTTGTATGAAAACCTTCCTCGCCTCCTGACCATAGAGGTGGTTTGAGAGGTAATCATCAGTGAACTGCTTTGGAAAGGCCTGAAAACAAGGATGTGCATAAATATCTTGTCTATATTGGAAATGAGGCAAAGGAATAAAAAAGGCAAGGTATAATAGTTAGTACCATCTTGTAGTGAACTGATGTCTTCTTCATTGTGCAGACAAAGATCTTTTTGTTTTTTGTCGCTAATTTCTTTATCCTAACAATCTTTCTGAGTTTCTTGATTTGATTGATATTCATGGACAACTCATTTCCCCATATGCAACAAGGGTCGAACAGTGGGTCAAAACCTCTGACACCAAGACCTACATGTGCAAGACCAAATTGTTAAAAACCAAAATATTAGAATGGTTCCTGCAATTACACAATAATGTGCTATTAGAGAACGGACCATGCACGTGCTAACCTCGATTGTAAACCTCGGTGCTTCCCATTGTTTCCCTGCAACACATATAAGGTAGTTAGTCATCAAGTTAAGTAAGGGTTCGCATGCTATCAGTAAAATATGTTGATGAAAAATAAGCACATTGTAGATTCATCAGATTAATTCAAGTCACACGGAAAACCCTTTATCCAAACCCAGCATAATTAAGAACTAGGAAATATAGCACTTGTATATGTTTCTCATGCATTAAGTGCAGCCAAATTCGATATAT
Organism: Aegilops tauschii subsp. strangulata; assembly: GCF_002575655.3. NCBI lineage: Eukaryota > Viridiplantae > Streptophyta > Magnoliopsida > Poales > Poaceae > Aegilops > Aegilops tauschii. Next base: position 125,795,028 of record NC_053037.3, read on the forward strand.
TTCTCACATGCACAACAATACAAAATTCTACCCATGACAATTGGACATCGCATTGCAGAATTGAACCAAGCAGTTAACTAAACACCACAACAAATGAACTAAACATTAACTGAGCACCACATTGCACAATATAACATACTCCTAATAGAAGATCAGACAGTTAACCAAATAGTTAACTACAGCCAATTGTAGCAATTGTATTTGTTTCTAATGTATTTACTATAGCCAAATTCAATTTATTCCTCACATGGTATACAATAACAGAATGCACCCACAACTATTGAACATCGCAATGCGGAATTGAACCAAGCAGTTCACTAAACACCACAACACAAATGAACCAAACGTTAACTGAGCACCACATTGCACAATGTATAACCAAACCAAGCATGCTTGACAACTTGGAAATATAGCAATTGTATTCGTTTCTCATGTGTTTTGTAAAGATAAATTTGATTCATTTCTCACATGGAAGACAATACAAAATTGCAGCATGAAGAATTGAACATCACATTTGCAGAATTGAACCAAACAGTTAACTGAAGATGACAACTAATTAACAAAACAGTTAATAAGTGAGCACCACACTGCATGACATATAGAACATATACACTAGAGCAACAGATTGCATGGCAAAATTAGATAGCACAATTCACTAGAATTTGTGAAGGTAAGGCAGGAGCAGCACACACAACGGGTAAACCGACCATGCTTAACCGGCGTAGCTAGCAAAGGGAAAGGTGCTCCTCCAAGATCTGGGGGTCGACACGAATGGCAGCCATCGCGACCTCATCCGCGCGTGCGGCAGCGATTTGCTTCTCCGCTGCCAAATGCTCCTTGAGATCCTGGCTATACTGCGTGCACCATGCTTAGGCCGGCGGTTATTTGGTGGAGGGGTCGGTGATTTGGGTGGAAGGTGTCGCGCTCGCGCCGGCGGTCGGGGCATGTGGGATGTGGAAGGAGGAGGAGGATGGGGGTCGCGTGTGGATTACCTGCCTGGATAGACGAGGCCGAGCAGCGTGAAGGAGGGTCGCCGACGAGGAGGCGGCGCTGCAAGCAAGGTGTGAAGGTTTGAACTTGGAAAGGAAGGCGGAAAGAGGGGGAAATGTGGCTTTTGGTAAGGGGGAGGGGGCGGGGACGTAGATATTTCCGCGGAAGCCAAAAATTTGGAATCGCTTTAGCCAAAAAACTGGCGCGCAAAGTGTCATCAGACACGGTCCCTTATTCAGAACTGTGTACGATATGTGGACATCACAAACAATTCAGATAGCTTCACCCGTGTGTGATGAGTTTGAACGTCAAAAGTTTTGGTTCGAATTTCCATGGTTACAGTGGCCATCCACGTCATTGCATAATTTGGGTACACAAAGGAGACTACAGCACACCCACACTTTTTAATCGACCAAGTTCAGCAATTAAACAGAGCTAGCTAACCTAAACATTACTCTAACAAATTAAAGACCGGCGCTCTTAATTAAACAAAACAAAGAGTACTACTACGGCTGGTGCTCGTCGATCTCCACCACCGCCTCCATGTCCAGCTCGCGCCCGACGGCCTCCTGGGGAAGGGGCTCCATGGCATCCATCTCACCATACTCGGCAAGCATCTCGCCATTCGTGTCCGCCATCTCTTTGGAAAAGGCCGCCACGAGTTGGGCATGGGCGGACGCGATCTGGGCTTGGACGGGCTCCATCGTCGCAAGGTATGTGGCGGAGGAACAGACAGCTGCTCGAACGCTCTCGGCGATTGCCAGCTCTTCGCCCGTTGGTTGCCGACCGTTGTCGGAGAAGCTTTGTTCAATTTGTGCGGTGACCGCCAGGAGCTGGGCATGGGCGGCCTCGACATGGTCGTGGGCGGCCTCCATCAGGGCTAAGGCCACCGCTGCAGAACGGACAGCTGCTGTGCCGCTCTCGCCAGTTGCTATCCCCGAGGCAGATGCTGCTGCCGCCGCCTGAGAAGCAACAGCAGCCGTTTGGGCTGCCTTGGCCGCCGGGACGCAGATTGCGGTTGCGCTCACGCACTTTGTTAGCACACGCATGGCCGCTACGGCCGCGCTCTCACCGGAGTGGGCCACTGAAGTTGCCCTCACGACGCGGGTCCACGTGCCCATCTATCACCGGTGATGATTGAACAGTGAAATGATATTTGGGGAGCGAGCTAGTGTGCTTGAGACACCGACTGTGGACTGTAGCCAACGCACCTTCTCGTGTAAGCCATAGGCGTACTATACACCGACGGTGCTCCAAGATATTTTGTGTTGCATCTCACACGGTTGCTAATAATAAATTGTGTGCAATCTACTTGATTTTTCACCTTGATTTGAATTACATAATGGGGTCACAGCGGCAATGGACGGTGTTTGAATTTCTAGACCTTTTATCTGGAGTGAACATGCAACTATATGTGTGTCGTAAAAGAATTGGAATTATTCAGGGTTGTTTGAACATTTTATACATTAAATTGGTTTTCTAGCCATTTCAGGTGCACAATTCAAAATTAAACTACATGCACATGCTCCAGTGCATATAAATTGGTTGAAAAAACAAATCTGTGTCCTTGGGTGCATGCTTAGGTCCCATGCAAGAAATGGGAATGAATTTCAAACACCAGTGTACCGTTGATTGCCGGCAAAACATTGACATACCTGGTTTTTAAATTCTAGTAAATCCAAAACTCGTCTGAAATTCATGAAACTTGGCATGCTATCATGGAGCAGCATCAACATGCCGTGGTAAAATTTTTGTCCCATTTGGGGTAGGTTTGGGTATATGGTTCTTACAAACCGGGGATTCGCACAACAAGCATGATGGTTTTCGGTAGGGAACGTCCCACCTTTGGGGACGAAACGGTGGAAAGTTGCATGGAAATATATCTTGGAATGGCTATGGAAATGCCATAATAGGTAGGTATGGTGGCTGTTTTGAGGAAGATATAAGAAGGCTTATGTGTGATAGAGCGTATCCTATCACGGGGTTTGGATGCACCGGCGAAGTTTGCACCAACTCTCAAGGTGAGAAAGGGCAATGCACGGTATCGAAGAGGCTAGCAATGATGGAAGGTTAAGAGTGCGTATAATCCATGGACTCAACATTAGTCATAAAGAACTCACATACTTATTGCAAAAATCTACAAGTCATCAAAACCAAGCACTACACGCATGCTCATAGGGGAAGGGTTGTTAGGAGTTAACCATCACGCGATCCCGACCTCCACACAAAGGATGGCACTCAAAGAACACCTCATGTTTCAAATTTGTCACACAACGTTTACCATACGTGCATGCTACGGGATTTGCAAACTTTAACACAAGTATTTCTCAAATTCACAACTACTCAACTAGCACAACTTTAATATCACTACCTCCATATCTCAAAACAATCATCAAGCATCAAACTTCTCTTAGTATTCAACACACTCATAAGAAAGTTTTACTAATCTTGAATACCTAGCATATTAGGACTAATTTCACAATTAAAGCAAATTACCATGCTGTTTTGGAGGACTCTCAAAATGATATAAGTGAAGCATAAGAGAACAATAATTTCTATAAAACAAATCCACCACCGTGCTCTAAAAGATATAAGTGAAGCACTAGAGCAAAAACTATATAGCTCAAAAGATATAAGTGAAGTACATAGAGTATTCTACTAAATTCCGAATCATATGTGTCTCTCTCAAAAGGTGTGTACAGCAAGGATGATTGTGGTAAACTAAAAATCAAAGACTCAAATCATACAAGACGCTCCAAGCAAAACACATATCATGTGGTGAATAAAAATATAGCTCCAAGTAAAGTTACCGATGGACGAAGACGAAAGAGGGGATGCCTTCCGGGGCATCCCCAAGCTTTGGCTTTTTTGTGTCCTTAGATTATCTTGGGGTTCCATGGGCATCCCCAAGCTTAGGCTCTTGCCACTCCTTGTTCCATAATCCATCAAATCTTTACCCAAAACTTGAAAACTTCACAACACAAAACTTAACAGAAAATCTCGTGAGCTCCGTTAGCGAAAGAAAGCAAAACCCCACTTCAAGGTACTGTATTTAACTCATTCTTTATTTATATTGGAGTTAAACTTACTGTATTGCAACTTCTCTATGGTTTATAAACTATTTTACTAGCCATAGATTCATCAAAATAAGCAAACAACACACGAAAAACAGAATCTGTCAAAAACAGAACAGTCTATAGTAATCTGTATCTAACGCAAACTTCTGGAACTCAAAAAATTCTACCAAACTAGGACGACCTAGACTATTTGTTTATTGATCTACTGCAATTGGAATCAGTATTTTATCACGTTCTGGTGATTTTTAACACTTGTTTTCGTGAACAGAAAGTTTCTGGAATTTTCAGCAAGATCAAATAACTAGCATCCAAGAAGATCCTATAGGTTTAACTTGGCACAAACACTAATTAAAACATTAAAACAAATCTAACCAGAGGCTAGATCAAATATTTATTCCTAAACAGAAGCAAAAAGCAAAAAACTAAAATAAAATTGGGTTGCCTCCCAACAAGCGCTATCGTTTAACGCCCTTAGCTACGCATAAAATCAAGGATAGATCTAAGTATTGCCATCTTTGGTGGGCAATTCTTCAATACGACACCTATAACCCCTAGGAGTTTCTTTCTTTCTATAAAATATCAAACTCCTAGGCACAAAATCAAGAAAATCTTTTGTAGCAAACGGTTCCTTAATGATAGCAAAAAGATTGGGATGAACACTTATTGATTTTAAATCCGCAATTTCCTTACTAGAGGATTCACCCTTATCTTTAGGAACATAAAGAAGCTTGGAAATTTTGGTAGGAGGATTTGGAGTATTTTTAATGGAACAAAAAGCGGACCCCAAGTTGGTGATAATTCCCTCAAGTTTATCGATTCTAGTAGAATCTTGATCTATTCTTTCATTAACTATGGGTTCTTTTTCCTTAAAACTTTTCAGAGTGACTCACACCTTAGATCCATACTGGGTAATTTGGTTGTGAATCTTTTTATCCAAATTCTCAATCAACTCCACAGTAGCAACTTTATTTTCAATAATTTCAAGCCTTTGCATCTCATGTTCCAGAGTTAACATAGTTCCATTAACCAAAAGAGGTGGTGAGCCAAACAAATCTATCATAGCATTATAGGAATCAAAAGTATGGCTACCCAAGAAATTCCCTCCGGTAATGGTATCAAGAATATATATGGTACCAAGTAGTAGCACCTACATAAAAATTGCGGAGAAGAATGGAAGTAGATTGCTTTCTGGTAGATCTATTTTGAGCATTGCAAATTCTATACCAAGCGTCTTTTAGATTTTCTCCCTCCCTTTGCTTAAAATTAAGAACTTCATTCTCGGGAGACAACGAAGAAGATAAGGGACTAGCCATAACAACAAGGCAAGCAAGAAAGCGACGAACGGAAAAGAGGGGGCGAATAAAACGGCAAGGGTGTAGTGGGGGAGAGGAAAACGAGAGGCAAATGGCAAATAATGTAATGCGAGGGATAAGAGTTTGTGATGGGTACTTGGTATGTCTTGACTTGTGCGTAGACTCCCCGGCAACGGCGCCAGAAATCCTTCTTGCTACCTTTTGAGCACTGCGTTGGTTTTCCCTTGAAGAGGAAAGGGTGACGCAGTAAAGTAGCGTAAGTATTTCCCTAAGTTTTTGAGAACCGAGGTATCAATCCAATAAGAGACCACGCGCGAGTCCCACGCACCTACACAAACAAATAAGAACCTCGCAACCAACGCGATAAAGGGGTTGTCAGACCCTTCATGGTCACTTACGAGAGTGAGATCTAATAGATATGATAAGATAATATTTTTGGTATTTTTATAATAAAGACTAAAAGTAAAGAAAGCGAAATAAACGGCAAAAGAAATAACTGGTTGACGGGAGATTAATATGATGGAAAATAGACCCGGGGGCCATAGGTTTCACTAGGGTAAACGAATTACTGTCGAGCAATTGATAGAATTGAGCATAGTTATGAGAATATCTAGGTATGATCATGTATATAGGCATCACGTCCGCGACAAGTAGACCGAAATGATTCTGCATCTACTACTATTACTCCACACATCGACCGCTATCCAGCATGCATCTAGAGTATTAAGTTCATAAGAACAGAGTAATGCTTTAAGCAAGATGACATGATGTAGAGGGATAAACACATGCGATATGATATAAACCCCATCTTTTTATCCTCGATGGCAACAATACAATACGTGTCGTTTCCCTTGCTATCACTGGGATCGAGCACCGCAAGATTGAACCCAAAGCTAAGCACTTCTCCTATTGCAAGAAAGATCAATCTAGTAGGCCAAACCAAACTGATAATTCGAAGAGACTTCCAAAGATAACCAATCATACATAAAAGAATTCAGAGGAGATTCAAATATTGTTCATAGATAAACTTGATCATAAACCCACAATTCATCGAATCTCGACAAACACACCGCAAAATAAGATTACATCGAATAGATCTCCAAGAAGATCGAGGAGAACTTTGTATTGAGATCCAAAGAGAGAGAAGAAGCCATCTAGCTAATAAATATGGACCCGAAGGTCTGAGGTAAACTACTCACACATCATCGGAGAAGCTATGGTGTTGATGTAGAAGCCCTCCATGATCAATGTCCCCTCCGGCGGAGCGCTGGAAAAGGCCCCAAGATGGGATCTCACGGGTACAGAAGGTTGCGGCGGTGGAAATAGGGTTTTGGCTCCGTATATGATGTTTCTAGGGTACGTGGGTATGTATAGGAGGAAGAAGTATGTCGGTGGAGCAACGAGGGGCCCACGAGGGTGGAGGGCACGCCTAGGGGGGTAGGCGCGCCCCCTTCCTCATGCCTTCCTCGTTGATTGCTTTACATAGACTTCAAGTCCTCTGGATCACGTTTGTTCCGAAAATCACGTTCCCGAAGGTTTCATTTCGTTTGGACTCCGTTTGATATCCTTTTCCTTCGAAACACTGAAATAGGCAAAAGAACAGCAATTTGGGCTGGGCCTCCGGTTAATAGGTTAGTCCCAAAAATAATATAGAAGTGTATAATAAAGCCCAATAAACATCCAAAACAGAATATAATATAGCATGGAACAATAAAAAATTATAGATACATTGGAGACGTATCAAGCATTCCCAAGCTTAATTCATGCTCGTCCTCGAGTAGGTAAATGATAAAAACAGAATTTTTGATGTGGAATGCTACTTAGCATAATTTTCAATGTAAACCTCTTAATTGTGGTATGAATATCCAGATCCGAAAGATTCAAGATAAAAGTTTAATATTGACATAAAAGTAACAACACTTCAAGCATACTAACTAAGCAATTATGTCTTCTCAAAATAACACGGTCAAAGAAAGTTCATCCCTACAAAATCATATAGTTTGGTCATGCTCCATCTTCGTCACACAAGAATGCTCTCATCATGCACAACCCCGGATTCAGCCAAGCAATTGTTTCGTACTTTAGAATTTTCAAACTTTTTCAACTTTCACGCAATACATGAGCGTGAGCCATGGACATAGCACTATGGGTGGAATAGAATCTGATGATGGGGGTTATGTGGAGAAGACAAAAAGGATAAAGTCTCACATTGACGTGACTAATCAACGGGCTAGGGAGATGCCCATCAATTGTTATCAATGCAAGGAGTAGGGATTGCCATGCAACGGATGCACTAGAGCTATAAATGTATGAAAGCTCAACAAAAGAAACTAAGTGGGTGTGCATCCAACTTGCTTGCTCACGAAGACCTAGGGCATTTGAGGAAGCCCATTGTTGGAATATACAAGCCAAGTTCTATAACGAAAAATTCCCACTAGTATATGAAAGTGACAAAACAAGAGACTATCTATCATAAAGATCATGGTGCTACTTTGAAGCACAAGTATGAAAAAAAAAGGATAGTAGCATTGCCCCTTTTTTTGGGCCTTTATTTTTTTGGCCTTTCTCTTTTTTTTGGGACAATTCTCTATGAATGATGATATCACACTTCTATTTATTTACAACTCAATGATTACAACTCAATACTTAGAACAAAGTATGACACTATATGAATGCCTCCGGCGGTGTACCGGGATGGGCAATGAATCAAGAGTGACATGTACTAAATAATATGCATGGTGGCTTTGCCACAAATACGATGTCAACTACATGATCATGCAAGGCAATATGACAATGATGAACGTGTCTTGATAGACGGAACGGTGTAAAGTTGCATGGCAATATATCTCGGAATGGCTATGGAAATGCCATAATAGGTAGGTATGGTGGCTGTTTTGAGGAAGATATAAGGAGGCTTATGTGTGATAGAGCGTATCGTATAACGGGGTTTGGATGCACCGGCGAAGTTTGCACCAACTCTCAAGGTGAGAAAGGGCAATGCACGGTACCGAAGAGGCTAGCAATGATGGAAGGTTAAGAGTGCGTATAATCCATGGACTCAACATTAGTCATAAAGGACTCACATGCTTATTGCAAAAATCTACAAGTCATCAAAACCAAGCACTACATGCATGCTCCTAGGGGAAGGGTTGGTAGGAGTTAACCATCGCGCGATCCCGACCTCCACACAAAGGATGGCACTCAAAGAACACCTCATGTTTCAAATTTGTCACACAACGTTTACCATACGTGCATGCTACGGGATTTGCAAACTTTAACACAAGTATTTCTCAAATTCACAACTACTCAACTAGCACAACTTTAATATCACTACCTCCATATCTCAAAACAATCATCAAGCATCAAACTTCTCTTAGTATTCAACACACTCATAAGAAAGTTTTACTAATCTTGAATACCTAGCATATTAGGACTAATTTCACAATTAAAGCAAATTACCATGCTTTTTGTAGGACTCTCAAAATGATATAAGTGAAGCATGAGAGAACAATAATTTCTATAAAACAAATCCACCACCGTGCTCTAAAAGATATAAGTGAAGCACTAGAGCAAAAACTATATAGCTCAAAAGATATAAGTGAAGTACATAGAGTATTCTAATAAATTCCGAGTCATGTGTGTCTCTCTCAAAATGTGTGTACAGCAAGGATGATTGTGGTAAAATAAAAAGCAAAGACTCAAATCGTACAAGACGCTCCAAGCAAAACACATATCATGTGGTGAATAAAAATATAGCTCCAAGTAAAGTTACCGATGGACGAAGACGAAAGAGGGGATGCCTTCCGGGGCATCCCCAAGCTTTGGCTTTTTGGTGTCCTTAGATTATCTTGGGGTGCCATAGGCATCCCCAAGCTTAGGCTCTTGCCACTCATTGTTCCATAATCCATCAAATCTTTACCCAAAATTTGAAAACTTCACAACACAAAACTTAACAGAAAATCTCGTGAGCTCCGTTAGCGAAAGAAAGCAAAACACCACTTCAAGGTACTGTATTGAACTCATTCTTTATTTATATTGGAGTTAAACTTACTTTATTCCAACTTCTCTATGGTTTATAAACTATTTTACTAGCCATAGAATCATCAAAATAAGCAAACAACACACGAAAAACAGAATCTGTCAAAAACAGAACAGTCTATAGTAATCTGTATCTAACGCAAACTTCTGGAACACAAAAAAATCTACCAAAATAGGACGATCTAGACAATCTGTTTATTGATCTACTGCAATTGGAATCAGTATTTTATCACGTTCTGGTGATTTTTAACAATTGTTTTCTTGAACAGAAAGTTTCTGGAATTTTCAGCAACATCAAATAACTAGCATCGAAGAAGATCCTATAGGTTTAACATGGCACAAACACTAATTCAAACATAAACACAAATCTAACCAGGGGCTAGATCAAATATTTATTCCTAAACAGATGCAAAAAGCAAAATACTAAAATAAAATTGGGTTGCCTCCCAACAAGCGCTATCGTTTAACGCCCTTAGCTAGGCATAAAATTAAGGATAGATCTAAGTATTGCCATCTTTGGTGGGAAATTCTTCAATACGACACCTATAACCCCTAGGAGTTTCTTTCTTTCTATTAATTATCAAACTCCTCGGCACAAAATCAAGAAAATCTTTTGTAGCAAACGGTTCCTTAATGATAGCAAAAAGATTGGGATGAACACTTATTGATTTTAAATTAGTAGTTTCCTTACTAGAGGATTCACCCTTATTTTTAGGAACATAAACAAACTTGGCAATTTTGGTAGGAGGATTTGGAGTATTTTTAACGAAAGAAAAAGCGGACCCCAAGTTGGTGATAATTCCCTCAAGTTTATCGATTCTAGTAGAATCTTGATCTATTCTTTCATTAACTATGGGTTCTTTTTCCTTAAAACTTTTCAGAGTAACTCCCACCTTAGATCCATACTGGGTAATTTGGTTGTGAATCTTTTTATCCAAATTCTCAATCAACTCTACAATAGCAACTTTATTTTCAATAATTTCAAGCCTTTGCATCACATGTTCCAGAGTTAACATAGTTCCATTAACCAAAAGAGGTGGTGAGCCAAACAAATCTATCATAGTATTATAAGAATCAAAAGTACGGCTACCCAAGAAATTCCCTCCGGTAATGGTATCAAGAATATATCTGTACCAAGTAGTAGTGCCTACATAAAAATTGCGGAGAAGAACGGAAGTAGATTGCTTTCTGGTAGATCTATTTTGAGCATTGCAAATTCTATACCAAGCGTCTTTTAGATTTTCTCCCTCCCTTTGCTTAAAATTAAGAACTTCATTCTCGGGTGACAACCGAGAAATAAGGGACTAGCCATAACAATAAGGCAAGCAAGAAAGCGACGAACGGAAAAGAGAGGGCGAATAAAACGGCAAGGGTGAAGTGGGGGAGAGGAAAACGAGAGGCAAATGGCAAATAATGTAATGCGAGGGATAAGAGTTTGTGATGAGTACTTGGTATGTCTTGACTTGTGCATAGACTCCCTGGCAACGGCGCCAGAAATCCTTCTTCCTACCTCTTGAGCACTGCGTTGGTTTTCCCTTGAAGAGGAAAGGGTGATGCAGTAAAGTAGCGTAAGTATTTCCCTCAGTTTTTGAGAACCAAGGTATCAATCCAGTAGGAGACCACGCGCGAGTCCCACGCACCTACACAAACAAATAAGAACCTCGCAACCAACGCGATAAAGGGGTTGTCAGTCCCTTCACGGTCACTTACGAGAGTGAGATATGATAGATATGATAAGATAGTATTTTTGGTATTTTTATAATAAAGACTAAAAGTAAAGAAAGCAAAATAAACGGCAAAAGAAATAACTTGTTGACGGGAGATTAATATGATGGAAAATAGACCCGGGGGGCCATAAGTATTACGGTGGGTAAACGAATTACTGTCGAGCAATTGATAGAATTGAGCATAGTTATGAGAATATCTAGGTATGATCATGTATATAGGCATCACGTCCGCGACAAGTAGACCGAAACGATTCTGCATCTACTACTATTACTCCACACATCGACCGCTATCCAGCATGCATCTAGAGTATGAATTTCATAAGAACAGAGTAATGCTTTAAGTAAGATGACATGATGTAGAGGGATAAACTCATGCAGTATGATATAAACCCCATCTTTTTATCCTCGATGGCAACAATACAATACGTGTCGTTTTCCTTGCAGTCACTGGGATCGAGCACCGCAAGATTGAACCCAAAGCTAAGCACTTCTCCTATTGCAAGAAAGATCAATCTAGTAGGCCAAACCAAACTGATAATTTGAAGAGACTTGCAAAGATAACCAATCATACATAAAAGAATTCAGAGGAGATTCAAATATTTTTCATAGATAAACTTGATCATAAACCCACAATTCAACAGATCTCGACAAACACACTGCAAAAGAAGATTACATCGAATAGATCTCCAAGAAGATCTAGCTAATAACTATGGACCCGAAGGTCTGAGGTAAACTACTCACACATCATCGAAGAGGCTATGGTGTTGATATAGAAGCCCTCCGTGATCAATGCCCCCTCCAGCGGAGCGCCGGAAAAGGCCCCAAGATGGGATCTCACGGGTACAGAAGGTTGCGGCGGTGGAAATAGGGTTTTGGCTCCGTATATGATGTTTCCAGGGTACGTGGGTATATATAGGAGGAAGAAGTACATCGGTGGAGCAACGAGGGGCCCACGAGGGTGGAGGGCGCGCCCAGGGGGGTAGGCGCAGCCCCCTGCCTTGTGCCTTCCTCGTTGATTGCTTTATGTAGACTCCAAGTCCTATGGATCATGTTTGTTTCGAAAATCACGTTCCCGAAGGTTTCATTCCGTTTGGACTCCGTTTGATATCCTTTTCCTTCGAAACACTGAAATGGGCAAAAAACAGCAATTTGGGCTAGGCCTCCGGTTAATAGGTTAGTCCCAAAAATAATATAAAAGTGTATAATAAAGCCAAATAAACATCCAAAACATAATATAATATAGCATGGAACAATAAAAAATTATAGATACGTTGGAGACGTATCAACAAGCATGATGGTTTTCGGTAAGGAACGTCCCACCTTTGGGGACGAAACGATATCCATTGCCTCTTATTGCTTTCAAATTTTTTTCTCGTGTCAACATAGAACAACAGGAGTGTTGTGTGAATTTTTGTGATTTTTCGGGGTTCGTTTGGACATTTTTATGCATTAACTGAGTTTTCAATGCATTTATGCGCATAATTCAAATTTGAACTACATGCACATGCTCCAGTGCATATAAACAGGTTGAAAAATCAAATCTGTGTCCTTGGGTGCATGCTTAGGTCCCATGCAAGAAATGGGAATGAATTTCAAACACCAGGACACTATTGATTACCGAGAAAACATTGAGATGCATGGTTTTTAAATTCTATTAAATCCAAAACTCATCTGAAATTCATGAAACTTCGCATGCTATCATGGAGCGGCATCAACATGCCGTGGTAAATTTTTTGTCCCATTTGGGGCAGGTTTGCGTATATGCTTCTCCAAACCGGAGCTTCTCACAATAAGAATGATGGTTTCGGTAGGGAACGTCCCACCTCTGGGGGCAAAACGATATCCATTGCCTCTTATTGCTTCTAATTTTTTTCTCGTGTCAACATAGAACAACAGGAGTGTTGTGTGAATTTTTGCGCTTTTTCGGGGTTCGTTTGGACATTTTTATGCATTAACTGAGTTTTCAATGCATTTATGTGCATAATTCAAATTTGAACTACATGCACATGCTCCAGTCCATATAAATTGGTTGAAGAATCAAATATGTGTCCTTGGGTGCATGCCTAGGTCCCATGCAAGAAATGTGAATGAATTTCAAACACCAGGGCACCGTTGATTGCCGGCAAAACATTGAGATGTCTGGTTTTTAAATTCTAGTAAATCCAAAACTCATCTGAAATTCATGAAACTTGGCATGCTATCATGGAGAGGCATCAACATAGAACAACAGGAGTGTTGTGTTTACTTTTGGAATTTTTTGGGGTTCGTTTGGACATTTTTATACATTAACTGGGTTTACTAGGCATTTCATGTGCATAATTCAAATTTAACTACATGCACAAGCTCCAGTGCATATAAATTGGTCAAAAATCAAATATGTGTCCTTCGGGGCATGCTAAGGTCCCATGCAAGAAATGGGAATGAATTTCAAACACCAGGGCACTGTTGATTGCCGGCAAAACGTTGAGATACTTTGTTTTTGAATTCTAGTAATTGCAAAACTCGTGTGAAATTCATGAAACTTGGCATCCTATCATGGAATGGCACCCGACATGCTGTGGTATTTTTCGTATCCATTTTGAGAGAAGGCGCACTCGAATAACAGCCAACAAAGGCATTTTGAAACAAATAGCTGCCACTGTAACATCTCAAACGTTTTGTATAATTTAAATTGTGTGTGTTCTCTTAACCATTCATGTGACGCCACGCTTCACTCTTTTAATGGCTAGGAGGTGCCGTGCGGACAGGTGCTTGAGTGCTTGACTAAACGGAAGGCGTGCGAGCTGTACTCCAATGCGGAGGCTCAACGGGAAGCGTGCGAGCTGTACGCCGCGCAGGCTCACCGGGAAGCGAGCCCTTTGACTTCCATGGCTGCCCGCCTTGCTCGCATCCTCTCCATTAATGGCGCCCAAGCCACAGTTTAATTCGGATTTTAAATATAAAACACTCATGGCAAACGTTTTAGTTAGAACACTCGTATGCAAACCGACAGCTTCCCCAGGAAGCCAAGGGAAAATGTGCCGAGCAGGATTTGTGCAGCTCTTGATCGCAAACGTTTTAAATAGAACACCCGTATGCAAAGTGAGAGCAGCACAGGATTTGTACATCCCTTCAACGCAAACGGTTGTCTTGGATGACCCGTGTGCAACCACGTACAAACAATTTGGTAAGAGATTTCCATCTGTCATATTGGGTATGTTGCCATTTATCAAACTGGAAAGATTTACATTTGTTGATCTAGTAACGTTGCCTTTTGTCAATCCTTATAACACTGCAATTTGTCAAAATATGCAGCTAGAAATCACTAGCACTATCTAATTTTTGCAACTAAAATTCAGTAATTAAGCATAGATTTCATTCATAGATTAAGCAGTCGTTCTTAATTTATACAAACAGTTCAACTCGACAGCTGAACCGACCAAACTTTTTCCCAATTGTTGCCAACCACGTACTGAAATAGCTAGTTCAACTATATATACTACCTAATTTTAAGTACGTTGTACAGTTCGACCACACATCTATAGTCAGATGAACTGAACAAAATAGCCCCTAAATACTACTACTACCACGGAGGGGCTTTGTGCTACTTCCGGCAGCCTCTCCTCTGTCGAGCGCGCTCAGTGAGAGACGGAGGAGGAGGAGGAACCTACCGACGAGCCAGAGAAATGCAATACGGTGCCTGCCTCTTTTGCACGTTCAACGACGCTCACGAGCGTGAATGCCCACTGCCGCTCCAGACGATCCCTCTCGAAGCGGCCGGACTGCTCGTAGATCTCCTGATTCCTCGCCTCTACGTCGACGTGTGCTGCGGCCACAGCTGTGGTAAGGCTCTTTGCGTGCTCAACGAGGCACTCCTCCTCCTCCCGCAGGAACTCGATGTAGCGCGCAAGGTCGCTGACGCACGTGCGGGCCTCCACCTCCGCCTCCCTCCTTCGGGCGGCGGTGGCGGAGCGGGTGATGATCCCGGCGGTCGACGGTGGGCTGGCGGCCACGGCTGCCGATGATGGGGTGGCGGCCACGACCACCACCTCCCGCCTTCGGGCCGCGGTGGTGGAGCAGGTGATGGCCACGGTGGCCGGCAGTGGGGTGGAGGCCACGATGGCCACCTCCCGCCTTCAGGCCGCGGCGGTGGAGCGGGAGATGGCCCTGGCTTTCGACGATGGTGTGGCGGCAACGGCTGCCGGCAACATCTGCCGACGGGCTGCGGCGGCGGAGCGTGTGGTGGGTGTTCCGCGCACACCCAACAGGGACGCCACGCGCACTACACTACGCCGGGGACTGCGCCACCGCCGCGGTGTAGCATCCCAGCTGGAGCTGTCCTCTGATGACGGCGGAGTGGCTGAGCGATGACGACGGACCGGTGCCATTGGCGATTGTGGGAGAAGTAGACGAGATAAGCTACAGGGAGGGAGGGAAAGTGCGATGCAAGACTCGCCGGCCGTGAGGGTTTTCATAGCAGGCCGGTAAGTATTGGGATTTTGGGGGATTTCACCGAGTCGGGCGGGAACCTATGAGGTTGCGCGGGAACAGGCTCACCGACGATTAATTGACGCTACCGTTTGGCCAAAAGAACGCCCCTGCGCGCTGCGCAAGCTTGCGCTGTAAGCCGTCTGCGGCAGCGGGTGACAAGACGTGCGAGAGGAGGACGAAAGGACACGTACACATACGGTTAATACAAAAAAAAATTGCGATCTAATTACCTCCTATACCCCCGTCCTGGTTTATAAGTAGGATTTAACTAATAAAATACAAATGCATGTCTTTATAAGTGTGTGTGTATATATATATGTTGTTGTTCTGTATGCAATCCCATCACACAACACACACGTCTTATTATCAGCAACCGTCTGTGTTATTATTGGTCTTCGCACACAT
The DNA here is from genome assembly GCF_002575655.3 of Aegilops tauschii subsp. strangulata. Taxonomy (NCBI): domain Eukaryota; kingdom Viridiplantae; phylum Streptophyta; class Magnoliopsida; order Poales; family Poaceae; genus Aegilops; species Aegilops tauschii. Next base: position 125,811,048 of record NC_053037.3, read on the forward strand.
TTCTGAGTACAGACCTGTTTGCCGCATATCACACACATCTTGTTATATTGAACCGTTTCTGTTCTCTTGTCTCAACACAAACAGTTCATCCGTGTGAACCGCATGTCGTATATCGCACACACCTTGAATCTGGCTGACCTTTTCTTTTGTGTTGCCTAATCACAAAGAGTTCATCCGAGTGAACCGTATGCTGTATATCGCACACACCTTAATCTGGCTGCCCGTTTCTTTTGTTCCTCCTCATCGCAAACAATTAAGTGGACTGAACCATATGCCCCGCATCGCACACGCAACTAAAACCTGAACCGTGTTTGATGCATCCGTCATAGAAACATTTTATACATTTCTGACGGTTTTCATATAGCACCGTTTGCGATTATTGCATCGCACACAGTTTCTCGAAGGGTCTCTGATCGTAGTGTCGCGTTAGCAGCATCCTTCAGTAGTGTGTTGAATATTTGTGAGTAGTTACTTTTGTTCTTGAGGTCACGGGAGAGATCATGTTGCAAGTAATCATGTGAATTTGATATGTGTTCGATATTTTGATGGTATGTATGCTGTGATTCCCTTAGTGGTGTCATGTGAACGTCGACTAGATGACACTTCACCATATTTGGGCCTAAGGGAATGCATTGTGGAGTAGTAAATGGATGGTGGGTTGCGAGAGTGACAGAAACATAAACCCTAGTTTATGCACTATTCCGTAAGGGACCGATTGGATCCTAGATTTTAATGCTATGGTTAGGAATTATCCTTAATACTTTCCTCATAGTTGCGGATCCTTGCGGGAGGGCTAATCATAAGTAGGAGGTTTGTTCAAGTAAGAACAATACCTAAGCACCGGTCCACCCACATATGAAAGTAGCGAACACAAATCAAACCAACATGATGAAAGTGACTAGATGGAATTCCCGTGTACCCTCAAGAACGCTTTGCCTATCATAAGAGACTGTTTTGGCCTGTCCTTTGCCTCAAAAGGATTGGGCTACCTTGATGCATACTTGTTACAATTATCGTTACTTGCTCGTTACAAATTATGTTGCTATCAAACTACTCGCTACTTACAGTTTCAGCACTTGCAGACATTACCTTACTGAAAACTACTTGTCATTTCCTTCTGCTCCTCGTTGGGTTCGACACTCTTACTTATCGAAAATATCTACAATTGATCCCCTATACTTGTGGGTCATCAACCTCGGTCTCTAGCTCTGTCTTTGGGCCCTTCAGAAGGAAAGAACCAACATCCTTGCCATGCAAGACAAGAAGGTTGGATCATCATGAAAACCTTCAAACTGCCTTATATATCGGCTAGGACTCTGTAACCCTAGCCCCTGACACCATTTGTAAGACGGGTAGGGCTAATCGATAGGCACATCAATCTTCACCCTTTTGTATACCTACGATCATTACGATCTCCCCTGTTCTCTTTGTACCCCATCCAATCAATACAACAATAACACGAGTAGGATTTTCCCTCAAGTGCGAGGGCCTAAATCTAGGTAATCTTGCTTCATGTTTTCCCTTTGGACTTTCCGGCTAGTCGCTGTTGGGAAACGTAGCATGCAATTTCAAAAAAATAATCTTACGCTCATGCAAGATCTATCTAGGAGATGCATAGAAACGAGAGGGGGAGAGTGTGTCCATGTACCCTCATAGACCGAAAGCGGAAGCGTTTGTTAACGCGGCTGATGTAGTCGAACTTCTTCTCGTTCCGACCGATCAAGTACCGAACGTACGGCACCTCCGAGTTCTGCACACGTTCAGCTCGATGATGTCTCTAGAACTCTTGATCCAGCAAAGTGTCAAGGGAGAGTTCCGTCAGCATGACGGCGTGGTTATGGTGATGGTGAAGTGATCCATGTAGGGCTTGCCTAAGCACTACGTGAATATGACCGGAGGCGTAAACTGTGGAGGGCGATGCACACGGCTAACAATAATTGATGTGTGTTCTAGCGGTGCCCCCCCCCACTCATATATATAGGTTGGAGGGGAGGAGAGGCAGCCAAGGGGGCGCCCCAAGTAGGAGGAATCCTACTTGGGCACCTCCCAATTTGGCTTCCCCCCTTTCCTATTCCTATTCGGAGTAGGAAGGGAAGAGGGGGAAGGGGGAATCCTATTCCCTTTTTTCCTTTCCTCCTTCCCCTTTCCTTCTCCAATTTGGCCAGCCCATATGAGGGGGGCGCACCAGCCCTTTTGTGGCTGGTGTGTTTCCCCTCTTGGCCCATAAGGCCCATATCTGTTGCCGGGGGTGCGCGGAACCCCTTCCGGTGACCCGATAAGTACCCGGTACCCCCGGAACACTTCCGGTGTCCAAATACGATCGTCCTATATATGAATCTTTACCTCTCGACCATTTCGAGACTCCTCGTCATGTCTGTGATCTCATCCGGGACTCCGAACAACATTCGGTCACCAAATCACATAACTCATATAATACAAAATCGCCATCGAACGTTAAGCGTGCGGACCCTACGGGTTCGAGAACTATGTAGACATGTAGCGACCCGACCTCAAACGGTCAAGTCTCTGTGCTTCAGTGTCATCCCTGGATCGGTAATGCTGACACACACAGTACTCGAAGGATTTATAACAGAGTAGCAATCACACACTTATTACATCGAATGTCTCAAAAGAGAACTTATAAAAATAAATATGGCTTAAGGCCACCTAATACGATAACAGCGGAAGGCTTGGAAGATAAAGTGAGTCCATCAAATCCAACGGCATAGCTGAGCTGCACGGCAACGACCTAGCGAACCTTACTCCCCGTCTAAAAAGTCTGCAACATGATATGTTGCAGCCCGAAAACGGGTCAGCACATGGAATATGCTGGCAATGTAACATAATAGAGCAATGAACAGAATAATGCTATCACTATATGCAAATATGGCTGGTGGAGGCTCTATGGTTATAAACTTTTTTTGCGAAAAGCCAATTTTTTCCTACAACAAAGGAATAAGTTTTATTTAACTATCATGGTAGTTGAAACATCATTGAGAAGGTTCCTCCAACTCAATCCCAATTAAAGTAATTTATTAACCCAACAAATTAATTAACTATATTGATGAGATACAATAGGATAATCCAAGTACTAGATACTCAAGATGTCCATAACCGGGGACACGGCTGACCATGATTAGATTGTACACTCTGCAGAGGTTTGCGCACTTTTCCCCACAATACTCGATCGCCTCCGCTGATTTCTCGCACTACAGGGTGTTTGAGAAACGGATGACCGAGACACAGTCTTTCGGAAACATTAACTCTTTACTCTGGGTGGACAGTTACACCTACTCAACTATGCCAGAGCCCATAATGGCTTGTGGCTGCACACGGAAGTTTCTAGCATGAATAATCTTCAGATCCCTTTGAGCCTGGGTGGCAGTCCATAGGAGAATCACACGGTACCCCGGGATTTCCAAAAAAATACAGGCAACACTGGGTTCCCCAGGTGCCTCAATCCACCCAGATGTGAATTAAAGTTGCCACCTTAAGTTAACCATTAATTAACAATCTCACATCTGTCATGGATACACTCGAACCCAATCCACATCTACGAGCATAGCATGGCAATATAAGCATAACGTAGAAGTAACTCCCAAGGGTTTGATAATAACACATGGCAATAGGTTCTACCTCATCAACTACTTCCCAAACCCACAAGTTAATCACATCCTAATCATGCAGTGTTTGAGGATTGGTACTAATGCATAAAAACTGGGTATGAAAAGAGTATGATCAATGTGTTACTTGCCTTGCTGACGATCCGCAAAACCTAGGGACTCGTAGTAACACGCTTCGCACTCCGGAAATTCTATCGCAAACAAACAATGGCATACATAAGCAATCAATCATAGATGCACGGGTAAATCTCAAATAAGAAGAACTAACCAGAAAGTTCAACTTAAGAACTCCGATTTGCAAAAAGAATCAAATCAAACGGAGCAACGAAACTCAAACTGCGAAAGAAACAAGATCTGATTACTAATCTGAACTAAAGTCAAATTTTACAGTACCAAAATCTTGTTCAAGTTGTTTAAACAGAAAGAGGGTTTCGAGACGAAGATCTAGGCGCTTGAATCGCCTGATTCCGATAAACGAGTGAAAAGATAAACTAAAACGAAAATCGGATCAGAAATCACGATCGAAAATAATCGCGAAAAACCCGAAAAAAAGAAAAACTGACGAACAGGCTAACGAACGAACGTTCGCTGTCTGTGACTAACGAGCGAAAACCGTTCGTTAAAACAAACGTACGGACGAACGTCCTCTATTTAACCGAACCAAAAAATAACCGATCTAATAAAAAAACCGAAACTAGGGTTTTAAAAAACAACGGTTTTACCAGAAAAACCGGCGGCAACCTCGGGTCCGGCGGGCGGCGGCGCGGCTCCGGCGAGTTGGCGGCGGCGGCGAGCAGATACGGCGGCGGGGCTAGGGTTTCGGGAGGCGGGGCGGCTGGGTTGGGGTCTCGGGCCCCCGGCTTATAAGGGCCAGCCGGGCCAGGAGTCCTAGACGGACACGACCCGGTTAGGTCGGTTGACTTTTTCTTTAAATAATTCCGACGTGCAGAAAAAGAAAGAAAAGAAATACTAAACGGACTCCAAGAATTCCGAAATAAATTTTCCCCGTCCTCTAGGAATATGCCGGACAAGGTGAACATTTATTTGGGCCTATAATGCAATTTTGAAAAACACGTATTTTTCCTATGCAAATAAAGTAGCAATAAAATCTGAATAAAATCAAATATTTGATTTTAATATTTTTCCTCCAATATTTCATTTATTTTGGAGAAGTCATATTATCTCCTCTCATATATTTTAATAATAAAATATTTTGGTGAGAAAAATAAATAAACCAAAGTGATCCTTGTTTCGATATTTGTTAAAATTCAAATATGAAAACGGTGAAATCCCCAACTCTCTCCGTGGGTCCTTGAGTTGCTTGAAATTTCAAGGATCGCAATCGAAAATGCAATAAAATATGATATGCATGAATGAACTATGTATAACATTCCAAATTGAAAATTTGGGATGTTACAAGACATGACCGAGACACCTCTCCGGTCAATAACCAACAGCGGAACCTGGATGCTCATATTGGTTCCCACATATTCTACGAAGATCTTTATCGGTCGTACCGTAATGACACCATGTGTTATTCCTTTTGTCTCGGTATGTTACTTGCCCGAGATTTGATCATCGGTATCTTCATACCTAGTTCAATCTCGTTACTGGCAAGTCTCTTTACTCGTTCCGTAATGCATCATCCCATAACTAACTCATTAGTCACATTGCTTGCAAGGCTTATTATGATGTGCATTACCGAGAGGGCCCAAAGATACCTCTCCGATACTCGGAGTGACAAATCCTAATCTCGATCTATGCCAACCCAACAAACACCTTTGGAGATACATGTAGAGCATCTTTATAATCACCCAGTTATGTTGTGACGTTTGATAGCACGCAAGGTATTCCTCTGGTACCCTGGAGTTGCATAATCTCATAGTCAAAGGAATATGTATAAGTCATGAAGAAAGCAATAGCAATAAAACTTAACGATCATTATGCTAAGCTAACGGATGGGTCTTGTCCATCACAACATTCTCCTAATGATGTGATTCCGTTCATCAAATGACAACACATGTCTATGGTTAGGAAACTTAACCATCTTTGATTAACGAGCTAGTCTAGTAGAGGCTTTCTAGGGACACGGTGTTTTATATATGTATCCACACATGTATCAAGTTTCCGGTTAATACAATTCTATCATGAATAATAAACATGTATCATGATATAAGGAAATATAAAATAACAACTTTATTATTGCCTCTAGGGCATATTTCCTTCAGCCTCTACTTGCACTAGAGTCAATAATCTAGTTCACATCACCATGTGATTTAACACCAATAGTTCACATCACCATGTGATTAACACCCGTAGTTCACATCGCCATGTGACCAACACTCAAAGGGTTTACTAGAGTCAGTAATCTAGTTCACATCGCCGTGTGATTAACACCCAAATCGCCATGTGACCAACACTCAAAGGGTTTACTAGAGTCAGTAATCTAGTTCACATTGCCATGTGATTAACACCCAAAGAGTACTAAGGTGTGATCATGTTTTGCTTGTGAGAGAGGTTTAGTCAATGGGTCTGCCACATTCAGATCCGTATGTATTTTGCAAATTTCGATGTATAGAATGCTCTGCATGGAGCTACTCTAGCTAATTGCTCTCACTTTCAATATGCATCCAGATTGAGAGTCAGAGCCATTCGGATTAGCGTCAAAGCTTGCATCGACGTAACCCTTTACGACGAACTCTTTGTCACTTCCATAATCAAGAAAACATTTCCTTAGTCCTCTTTAGGTACCTAAGGATAATTTTGACTGATGTCTAGTGATCTACTCCTGGATCACTATTGTATCCCTTTTCCAAACTCATGGAAAGGTACACAATAGGTCTGGTATACAGCAAGGCATACTTTATAGAACCTATGGCTGAGGCATAGGGAATGACTTCCATTCTCTTTCTATCTTATGTCGTGGTCGGGATTTGAGTCTTACTCAACTTCATACTTTACAACTCAGGCAAGAATTCCTTCTTTGACTGATCCATTTTGAACTCCTTCAAAATCTTATCAAGGTATGTACTCGTCGAAAGTCTTATCAAGCGTCTTGATCTATCTCTATAGATCTTGATGCCCAATATGTAAGCAGCTTAACCCAGGTCTTTCTAAACTCCTTTCAAACACTCCTTACGCTTTCCAGAAAATTCTACATCATTTTCGATCAACAATATGTCATTCACATATACTTATCAGAAAGGCTGTAGTGCTCCCACTCACTTTCTTGTAAATACAGGCTTCACCGCAAGTCTGTATCAAAACTATATGCTTTGATCAACTTATCAAAGCGTATATTCCAACTCCGAGATGCTTGCACCAGTCCATAGATGGATCGCTGGAGTTTGCACACTTTGTTAGCACCTTTAGGATCGACAAAATCTTTTGGTTGCATCATATACAACTCTTCTTTAAGAAATCCATTAAGGAATGCAGTTTTGACATCCATTTGCCAGATTTCATAAAATGCGGCAATTGCTAACATGATTTGGACAGACTTAAGCATCGCTACGAGTGAGAAAATCTCATCGTAGTCAACACTTTGAACTTGTCAAAAACCTTTTGCGACAATTCAAGCTTTGTCGAGAGTAACACTACCATCAGCGTTGGTCTTCCTCTTTAAGATCCATTTATTCTCAATGGCTTGCCGATCATCGGACAAGTCCACCAAAGTTCATACTTTGTTCTCATACATGGATCCCATCTCAGATTTTATGGCCTCAAGCCATTTTGTGGAATCTGGGCTCATCATCGCTTCCCATAGTTCGTAGGTTCGTCATGGTCTAGTAACCTGACTTCCAGGACAGGATTACCGTACCACTCTGGTGCGGAACGTGCTCTGGTTGACCTACGAGGTTTGATAGTAACTTGATCTGAAGTTTCATCATCATTATCATTAGCTTCCTCTCTAGTTGGTGTAGGCAACACGGGAACAGATTTCTCTGATGAGCTACTTTCCAAATTAAGAGAAGGTACAATTACCTCATCAAGTTCTACTTTCCTCCCACTGTAAGTGCATCTAGTGCCACCCCTAGTTGGTTTTGGAGTATTGACGACAAACCTGATTGAGGGACTAATGCGTTTGTGAGAATGGCAGGATAACACAGGTAGTAGTCCCTCATTGATTCGGTTTACCTACCGGAGATGACCCCTAAAAATGTGTGAAGACATTGAAGACAATGGTGGTATGTGAAGATATTCACATTGAAGACTATGACATGAGAAGACATCGTATGAAGACTTTGGAGCGCGAAGACATAGTTGTTTCGTAGTTTCATTTTCTTCTTTGTTGAGTCATAGGAACCACCGTGCAGTTAAGTGGGGTCCAAGTGAACAAAGTCAGAGTGATGAAGTGATGCTCAACCAAATCCTATGTCTTCGAGCGAAGACAATGAGAGCAAATCTTATCCAGAGTTGGATGAGTCAGCTTTACTTGTAGCCCAAGTCAAGCTGCCGCGTGTGTTTGAAATCTGACCGTTGGAACACGTGTCAGTTCCTTAGTGACCCAGGGTCATTTCGGACAAATCAGGTCGGGTTGCCTAGTGGCTATAAATAGCCCACCCCCTACACCATAAATTGGTGGCTGCTCAGAGTTAGTGCACGGCTTTTGTCGTTTGAGAGCAACCCACCTCCGAAGCTTTTGAGAGAGAGAAATCCTTGCGAGGACAAAGCCCAAAACACCCAGAGCCAAAGAGTGTTAGGCATCACTGAAGTCTTTCTGTCCGCGTGACCTGAAGACTTGTTACACTTGAGGACTGTGAATCCTCCAGCCGGTTAGGCGTCACGTTCTGAGCATCCAAGAGTCATTGTGGATTGCCGGTGAACAAAGTCTGTGAAGGTTTGGAAGTCTACCTTGAAGACTTACCAGAGTGATTGGGCGAGGACTGTCCTTAGCTCAAGGGGAATAAGGTGAAGACACGGTCTTCTGAGTTAAATCTCAGCCTCCCTAACCAGACGTACAGTTGTCACAACAACTGGAACTGGTCCAACAAATCCTTGTCCTCATCAAGCGACTAGTTCTATCTTCTACCTCTCTTTACTTACAGGTTGTCTTCGTGAAGTCATTGCCTGCTTGCGTTACCTGTTTGACTTCACTATGTGACTTCTATTGGTGTTTGGCTTCATACTATCTTCCATCCTGATCATTACTACCTAGCTGCTATTAGTCTTTGTGCTTTCACTTCATTGAATACTTGACTATGGCTTGCCTTGTGTAGTCTACCTTCCGCTGCATGTTAATAGGTTCATTTCTATTGTTTGTCTTCGAAACTCCCATGTTTTGAAGACTTTCACAAAAATCGCCTATTCACCCCCCCCCTCTAGTCGATAACTAGCACTTTCAATTGGTATCAGAGCAAGGTACTCCCTTGTTCTGTGTGATTCGGTTTAACCACCTGGAGTTTTAGCTATGTCGACTGCAGGGATAATGAAAGTCTCCGCTGCGTGCCCTGTCTTCGATGGCACTGAATATCCTACTGGAAGAATAAGATGCGCATGCATCTTGAAGCCATTGATGTCGACCTCTGGTATGTCGTCAAGAACGGCGTTCCCAAAATCAGTGAAGGTGTCACCCCTGCTGATGTCAAGAAGTTCGTTCAACTGGATTCTACTGCCAAGAACATCATCTCTGGTCATTTGACCAAAGGACAGTATGGCCGTGTGAGTGCTCTGGAAACGTCGAAGCTAGTCTGGGACTGGCTCTCCAAGGTCAATGAAGGCGTCTCAACACAGAGAGATCAAAGGATCAGTGTTCTTCGCAACCTCTTCAACCGCTTCAAGAGAAACGACAATGAGAATGTCCAGCTCACATTTGATCGCCTCACTGACATCACAAATGAGCTTCGTGCTCTCGGCGCCACTAAGATCACTAAGCATGAAATCGTCAAGACACTCCTGAGATCACTTGACAGCTCGTTCGACACCCTTGCCCTGATGATTCAATAATTCCCCGACTTCAAGACACTCGATCCGTCTGACATACTTGAGAGGCTCAACACACATGAGTTTCAGCTATCTGAGAAAAGAGATATCTATGGTCCCAACTATGGCCGAACTCGCGCTTTGAAGGCAAAGGTTGTTTCCTCATCTGAAGAAGAATCTGACTGCAGTTCTGGTGATCCTGAAGACATTGGAAAGGAGCTTGCTATGCTTGTGAAGAAGTTCTAGAAGTTCACCAAAAAGAACGGCTTCAGAAAGTCTTCACGGTCCAGCTCAAGAAATGATGAAGCTTCCACTCATGACCACAAGAAGAGAACATGTCACAAGTGCAAGAAACCTGGACACTACATCTCTGAGTGTCCACAGTGGGACAATGAGAACAAGAAGAAGAAGAAGAAGAACAAGGAATATGATTCTGATGACAAGAAGAAGAAGAAATCCTCAAAGTCTTCGTCCAAGTCTTCATCACACAAGAAGAGCTCATCTGGCAAGGCTCGTGATTTTGTTGGCAAGGAAATGGATTCAGAGGAGGAGTCTGCTTCTGAGGAGGTGAAGGTGGAGTCTGAGGAGGAGTCCGACTCTGGCGTTGCAAGTCTGGATCTAGCTACAGCCTACGTTGCCAAGTCCATCTTCAACACTGAAGACAATGGCTCCGTCACCAACACTGATGCTAATGACAAGGACGACTCCATTCCCACCTACTGCTTCATGGCACGTGGTGCCAAGGTAAACTCACGCGATGCTTACTTTCAATTATCAAGTGAAGATGACTCTGATTGTGAATCCAAACCCAGCTCAAAACACTTGCTAAAGTTGCAACTGAACAACAGAAAGCTATGGAACATACTCAAAAACTGTTAGACAAAAGCGATGACCTGTTGGACGCAGAAATGACCCGATCTCAGTCCTTAATTGAAGACATAAAAAATCTTCATGTTAAGTACCAGGAACTTGAAAGTCGTCATGAAACGCTCTCAATGACTCATGAAAAGCTTTCCTATGATTATCTTCAAAGGAAGCAAGAACTTGAGAAATTGAGAGCGGCTCATGAAGATCTTCAAAAAGAGAATGAGTCTCTTCGCGCTCAACAGATCAGTCCCGCTCAGGAAGGATTTGAACCACCATGTCTAAAATGCCTTGAGCATGATAACGCTACTTCTGTTGCTGAATGTTCTACTGCTGCTACTGTTGCAATATCTTCAACTGTTGATGTGGTAACTAACCCCTCTGCTGAGGATACCACTACTATTGCTGATGAAAATGCTAGGTTGAAGACATTGCTTGAAACAGGGATGTACAAAAGTCTCAAAGGGCATCAGACACTGTGCGATGTCCTCAAAAAGCAGATTCTGAACTGAAACCCTAGAAAAGAGGGTGTTGGGTTCGAGAGGAAAATGAATGTTGATGGTTCTTACTGGAAGCCTGAGCAGTACCCCAAAACCACATGGGTTGCTGCAAAGGGACCTTCAGTGGATCCATCCACCTTATCTGGATTCACTTGTGCTAACCCAGTTATCATTGATGAATCCTTTGATGCAAACTATAAACTGTTTAAGAATCAGAATGGTGAAGTGTTTGCCAGGTATATTTGTACTAACTGCAGGAATGGGCCACCAATGAAGAAGATATGGGTACCCAAAAGTTGACTTGAGAATCTTCCTGTGAATGTCGTCATGACACCACAATGGAAGAAGACAAACCCCAGACCAAAGGCTTCATATGGTCCAAAGGCTTCATACAGACACAGGACTCACCTGAGTCACCCTAATGCCAATGTTTTGCAGGGAAATCATACTCAGATGTATGAATATGAGCGTGTTTCTTCAAACCGCTATGTTCATAAGACCAAGAACTTTTCTGCTTATTCATATGAGTATTATTCTCCTCCTGCAAGGCTATTTTCTAGGGCTCCAAAGCCGAAGTTCTCATATGCTGCACTTAGACTCATTGCTTCGAAGCCACCCCTGAAAATGTGGGTGGTTAAGAAAACTTAACTCTCTTTTGCATGGAAAGGTCTCCAGCCAGAAATCAAAGGCGTCTGATGCTAATGCTGGGGACCTAAAACATCTTGTGGGGCGCAAGATAAAATGCCCAAATGGTCTTACTATGCATTTTGTTCCTGAATCGCTTGCCAATCATCCTATCAGTCCTAATCTTGATCTGAGCATTGATAATCCTCTTGTCCGTCAAATGTTTATGCTTCACAATACTCTTGGTGAAGCCTAACCCCCTAACTATACTGTAGGGTATGACACCTCATGCTTCAGAATGGATTATGGACAGCGGATGCACTAATCATATGACTGGTGATCGAAGTCTTCTCATGGACTCAACCTTACGTCCATCTGACAAGAGTCACATCACATTTGCTGACACTGGTAAAAGCAAGGTATTGGGTCTAGGTAGAGTTGCAATCTCAAAGGCTCAGCACATGGATAAAGTGATGCTTGTTGAATCCCTTGGTTTCAACTTAATGTCTGTCTCAATGCTTTGTGACTTGAACATGATTGTGATATTTGGAAAATATTGTTGCCTTGTACTAATGGAATCTGACAAGTCTCTAGTCTTTGAAGGATATCGAAAAGATGATTTGTACATGGTAGATTTCTCAGCAGGACCACAGCTTGCCGTATGTCTTCTAGCAAAAGCTTCAGAGTGCTGGCTCTGGCATCAGAGGCTAGGGCATGCTGGCATGAGGAACTTGCACACTCTCGCAAAGAAGAAGCACGTCGTTGGCATCGAGGGCGTCAAGTTCAAGAAAGATCATCTGTGCGGTGCCTGTGAAGCTGGAAAGATGACGAGGGCCAAGCATCCCTCGAAGACAATCATGACGACATCTCAACCCTTCGAGTTGCTACACATGGACTTATTTGGTCCTACTCACTACTCTACTCTCACTACAACTGCTTGTCTCTATGGCTTTGTCATTGTTGATGATTATTCAAGATATACTTGGGTGCACATAATCCTCTACAAGACTGAAGTGCAGGATGTATTCAGACGCTTCGCCAACCGCGCCATGAACAACTATGGCGTCAAGATCAAGGATATCAGAAGTGACAATGGCACAGAGTTCAAGAACACCGGCCTCGACCTTTACCTGGATACATTGGGAATCACTCATGAGTTCTCAGCTCCGTACACCCCTCAGCAGAATGGCATCATGGAGCGCAAGAACAGAACACTCATTGAGATGGCTCGGACAATGCTTGATGAATACAAGACTCCTAGGAAGTTCTGGCCCGAAGCCATTGATACTGCATGCCACGTCATCAACCGTGTTTATGTTCACAAGCTTCTGAAGAAGACATCCTATGAACTCCTAACTGGTAAGAAGCCAAATGTCAGTTACTTCAGAGTATTTGGTGCTTGGTGCTGGATCAAGGATCCACATCACACTTCAAAATTTGCACCGAAAGCACATGAAGGTTTTATGCTTGGTTACGAAAAGGATTCGCACTCCTACAGAGTCTTCAACCTCTTTCACTATAAAGTGGTTGAAGCTGTAGATGTGCGGTTTGATGAAACTAACGGCTCGCAAAGAGAGCACTTGCCAAATGTGATAGATGAAGTTCCACCTAGTGAATCCATCAAGCTTATGGGAACTGGAGAAATCATACCGTCTGAAGCTCAGGCTGAAGAGGAACTTATCATTTCTGCACCTAATCAACCTGAAGACAATGCTCAGTCTGAATACAATCCTCCTAATGATGACAATGATCAGCAAGAGCAAAATCTTTGTCCAGTTCATCCCCGTGTTGCAAATGAAGTACAGATTGAGAAGATAATTGATAGCATCAATGCACCTGGTCCACTCACTCGTTCAAGAGCAACACAGCTAGCAAATTTCTGTGGGCACTTTGCATTTGTCTCAATATCAGAACCCAAGAAAGTTGTTGAAGCCTTCATGGAACCTGAATGGATTCAAGCTATGCAAGAAGAGCTTCAACAGTTCAAGCTGAACAATGTGTGGGAACTAGTCAAGCGTCCTGACCCTCGTAAGCACAACATAATAGGAATAAAATGGATATATCGCAACAAGCAAGATGAGCATGGTCAAGTTGTCAGAAACAAGGCTCGTCTCGTTGCCCAAGGATACACTCAAGTTGAAGGGATTGACTTTGATGAAACATTTGCTCCTGTGGCTAGGCTTGAAGCCATCCGCATACTGCTAGCCTATGCAAATCATCACAACATCCTTCTATATCAAATGGATGTGAAGAGTGCTTTTCTCAATGGCAAGATTGAAGAAGAAGTGTATGTTGCACAACCACCTGGCTTTGAAGATCCAAAACATCCTGATATGGTATACAAGCTCAACAAGGCATTGTATGGCCTCAAACAAGCCCCTCGCGCTTGGTATGACACACTCAAAGACTTCCTGAAGAGCAAAGGCTTCAAACCTGGTTCCCTAGATCCCACACTCTTCACGAAGACATATGATGGTGAACTGTTTGTGTGCCAAATATATGTGGATGACATTATCTTCGGCTGCACTAACCAGAAATACAGTGATGAGTTTGGACACATGATGCAAGAGCAATATCAAATGTCCATGATGGGTGAGCTGAAGTTCTTCCTTGGTCTTCAAATTCGTCAGCAGAGCAATGGCATCTTCATATCTCAAGAGAAATACCTCAAAGACCGCCTGAAGAATTTTGGAATGCAAGACTGCAAAGGTTACACGACGCCAATGCCAACCAAAAGTCATCTGGGTCCTAACGCCAATGGTAAAGAGTTTGATCAAAAGGTATAACGCTCCATGATTGGTTCTTTACTTTATTTATGTGCATCTAGGCCAGATATAATGCTTAGTGTTTGCATGTGTGCCCGATTCCAAGCGGGACCAAAGGAATCGCATCACTTAGCTGTGAAGCGAATTCTTCGATATTTGGCTTACACCCCAACACTAGGATTATGGTATCCAAAGGGCTCAGAGTTTGATCTAGTTGGATTCTCGGATGCTGATTATGCTGGTGACAAGGTGGATCGCAAGTCTACATCAGGCACATGTCACTTTCTGGGACGATCACTTGTCTGTTGGTCTTCAAAGAAGCAGAACTGTGTGTCTCTCTCCACTTCTGAATCTGAATACATTGCTGCTGGATCTTGCTGCGCTCAGCTTCTATGGATGAAGCAAACACTCAAGGACTATGGCATCCATCTAAAACAAGTACCACTCTACTGCGACAATGAAAGCGCCATCAAGATTGCCAACAACCCAGTTCAGCACTCGAAGACAAAGCACATTGAAATTCGTCATGACTTTCTCAGAGATCATGTCATGAAGGAAGATATTGATATCATACACGTCAACACTGAAGAGCAATTGGCAGATATCTTCACAAAGCCCTTGGATGAGAAAAGGTTTTGCAAGTTGCGGTGTGAGCTAAATATCTTGGAATCCTCGAATGTCCTGTGATTAGGCACACATCCTAACACTTATGCATGTTGATGACTTAGATGTGCAACACACGATGTAATGTATGTCTTCAATCAATGAAGACTTACACTCTGAGTGTGACTACATTAATGCGGAATTTGACTTCAGAGCGCCACGATAATTGTGCGCCGTGTCTGGGTCTAATACTTCCTATACGGTGGGTAACGCCACCACCAAATTCTTGTTTGAAGCGTTTTCTCCTGGCGTTACATCTGCTAAGTCTTCGCATTTGATTTATCTTCAACATTGATCTGTCTTTCTGATGATTTTCACCTTGTTGATTTAGTTTTACTCAGATATATACATATACTTGTGTTCTGTCCTCTATAGCATTCAATTATAGCTATGTCTTCTCGGTTGAATCTTTTGGACTAAGTGAATGTGATCGGACCCTAACCTCTCTATGCTTCTACCTCAAACTCTATCTATCCAAATCATGTGCATTCTGTTGAAACTGTCGAATGTCTTCTCTGCGTCCTTGTCAGCAGAAGATACAGATACAAACATTAAATCTATTTTAAATGCTTAGTCCTTATTGCCTGAAACCCGGAGAAGCCGGAACGACCACCCGACAGTCCAGGTGTGCGTGGGAACATGGAACAACTTCCAATGTGTTGCATATTTGCCACGTGTCCCTCGGATGTGAACCGCCAGGGGTGATGAGGACATAGACCTGGGTTAGGGTAATAGGCCTGACCTATACCTCCTACCTAAGGTCCTTGTCATAGAAGCAAAGAGGTTCAGGAGTAAATAGAGGGGACCCAACAAAGGTGGCGAGTGTAATCCACTCGACCTACCATTCAGTTGGAGACCCCCCCCCCCCTTGTTTATGTCACTCGACCACTAAACCACTCGACGTGCAGAAGACCTAAAGCCAATCCGCGCAGCAATGGTCGGGCATTTACTCTTAGACTTAATAGTCATTTATATTACTTTACTACAGACGTTACCTGTAACGCTCCTACTTTATGAACATTGAACTCCTTGTAACGTGGGTTGGCTGGGGTCCTGGCGCACTCTATATAAGCCACCCCCCTCCACTGGCACAAGGGTTCGCACCCCCTGTAATACACACGGATATAATCCAGTCGACCGCCTCCGGGCTCTGAGACGTAGGGCTGTTACTTCCTCCGAGAAGGGCCTGAACTCATAAAACTCGTGCGTACAGCTTCTCCATAGCTAGGACCTTGCCTTTACATCCCTACCCCCCATTCTACTGTCAAACATAGAACCACGACAGTTGGCGCCCACCGTGGGGCAGGTGTTTTAGCGACTTGTTGGAGAAGTTGCAATTTTTTCGATCCCCATCAGCATGGTTTCAGGCGGAGGATTGACCGAGGGCCGCGAGATCCGTCTCGGCGCGCTCGTGTTCGTCGCCGACGACTCCGCTTGGCTCCAAGAGGCTCCACTCGACGTCGAGGCGCTCCCCGTCCGCGGGGCAACGCACTTTCGCGCGTACGTCCGCGGCGTCCTCTTGCGGCAGCCGTCGACCCGTTATCGGTCGGCTCCTGTGGCGTCTTCACTCCCCGCGGCCCGCCGGCACAAGCGTTCCGGTCGGTCGTGGCTCCAGCGGTGGGTGAGGCACGCGGTGGCTCGCCAGTCGGCCACCCCTCAAGTCGCGGCGATCGAGCCCGACGAAACTCTCTACGGCCTGTTCGACCTGGCTCCGTTGAGACCGCATCCGAGTGCGACAGCAGTGACCCTGCGGCGGAAGTCATGATGGTCAACGGACCGTGCAGTCCTCCTAGCTTCCCCCGCATCGACGGTGGTGATGGCGGAGGCGATCCGTCACGTGCCCACGAGGAGTACCGCCCCGAGCCCCTCTCTTCATAGTAGAGGGAAGAGATTCGCAGCCGTAACATGGATGCACTTCACACTCCTATCGTTGGAGAAACCCCCGAGGCCCGGGCCTTGGAGGAGGTGCGCCTGGCCAACCTGGCTGAGCGCACTCGACTGGAGAATCTCCAGCACGCACTCGACGAGCATGCTCGGCAGCGAGTTCCTGAATCCAGTCGACGTCAACTCTTTCCGCCTCCAACCCAGGTATATCGAACTCCGATCCAGAATCTCACGGCTGCTGCCCGAATAGCAGAATCGATTCAGCCTTCCCAGTCGGAGGCTGGTAGGGGTTTGATGCAGATCCGAGCTTTGCTCCGGGCGGCGGGGGAGCAGAACACAGGAGTGTCACAGTCCCGGAATAGGATTCATAGTAGATCTGTGATCGCAGACACAGTTCAGTCGGCTCACAGCCCAAGATCGCCTCCAAGGCGTGAGGGACGTGGAGATCGACATGATCAGTACAGGAACCGTGAGCAGTATGATCGTCGTCGAGTACCCACGCCTCCCCCAAGGAGTGGGTCATACACGCCTCGGCAACACGATGACAGACGCCCTCACAGTGGTGGGCGAAGGATTCCAGTCGACCCCTGGGAGCCGAGCTTTGACGCAAGATCCATTCTCGTTCAAGGTCTGGTTGACAGGAACAGAGCACACAGAGATGGCCACGATAGAGATTACCCGACCGACAGCAGGGTGCATGTTTCAGGTCTCGAGTGTTTCAGCAGAGCCATCAGAGCAGCAGTGATTCCTCCCAACTGCAGGTTGGCGACTGGAGTCCGCAAGTTCACCGGTGAGTCCAAGCCTGACACTTGGCTTGAGGACTACCGAGTGGCTGTGCAGATTGGTGGTGGTAATGATGAAGTGGCCATGAAACACCTTCCTCTGATGTTAGAGGGCTCGGCCAAAGCGTGGTTGAATCAGCTAGCACCTGGCAGTATTTATAGCTGGGAAGAGCTCACTCGGGTGTTTGTCAGAACATTTGAAGGTACATGCAAACGACCAGCAGGGCTGACAGAGCTACAGTCTTGTGTACAGAAGTCGAATGAAACTTTGAGAGATTATATCCAGAGATGGATCACATTGCACCACACGGTGGAGAATGTGTCTGATCACCAAGCAGTGTGTGCCTTCGAGGAAGGCGTCAAGTATCGGGAATTGAATCTGAAGTTCGGTCGGACCGGAGATATGTCTCTGAGTCGAATGATGGAAATTGCCACCAAGTATGCTAATGGTCAAAAGGAGGATCGGCTCTGGAGTGGCAAGCACAAAACAGTCGCCCACAAAACCGGGGGAGGGAACTCCAGTCGGAAGCAGAAGCGCAAAGCCGAGCCAGCTGCTCCCGGAGAAGCCTTAGCCGTGACTCAAGGAAAGTTCAAGGGGAAGCCCAAAGGGCCATGGAACCCCAAGAAGGTAAAAGATCAAGATGCAAATGATGTGTTGGATTTACCGTGTCACATTCACACCAAAAAAGATGAGGAGGGTAATCTTATTTACCCCAAGCATACCACTCGACAGTGTCGGCTCCTAATCCAGCAATTCCGAGAGAAACAACCCAAGGAGAAGGAGAAAGAATCAGACAAGGTTGAGGATAAGGAAGAAAACGATGATGGTTACCCCCATGTCAATTCAACTCTGGTGATTTTTGCTGATGTTGAGAGCAAAAGTCGACTAAAAGTCATCAACAGAGAAGTGAACATGGTCGCCCCAGCGACGCCCAGTTATTTGAAGTGGTCTCAGACTGCCATTACATTCGACCAGTCTGATCACCCAACACACATAGCCACCCCTGGGAGGCAAGCGTTGGTGGTCGACCCAGTCGCCGAAGGCACTCTGTTGACTAAGGTTCTGATGGATTGTGGCAGTGGCTTGAATATACTGTATGTGGAGACCTTGAAAGGAATGGGCATTCCGATGTCCAGACTCAGTGAAAGCAATATGAGTTTCCATGGAGTTATTCCTGGCAAGAAGGCTGAATCACTCGGCCAGATCGCCCTTGATGTGGTTTTTGGTGATTCCAAGAATTACCGCAAAGAAAAGTTGACGTTTGAAGTCGTCGATTTCCAGAGTGCTTATCATGCTATTCTGGGCAGGCCGGCTTATGCACGTTTTATGGCTCGACCATGCTACGTGTACCTTAAATTGAAGATGCCTGGTTCCAAAGGAGTAACCACTATCACTGGCAATCGGAAGAAGGCAGAAGAGTGCTTCCAGAAGGGCTCAAAGATTGCCGATGCACAAATGGCAGTAGTGGAATTGCAGGAGTATCAAAAGAATGCAGATCCGAGTGATTTGTTGCGAGCAAAGAAGCCTGCCACGGATTCAGCATTTCAGTCGTCTGGGGAAACGAAGCCGATTCATATTCACCCGACCGATCCCAATGCTGCTCTGACTCACATTTCGACAACGCTCGACTCCAAATAGGAAGAAGCGCTCATCCAGTTCCTCCGTGAGAACTGGGACATCTTTGCATGGAAACCTTCTGACATGCCGAGTGTTCCCAGGGGGCTGGCTGAGCACCGTTTGCGAGTCGACCCAAAAGTGAAACCAGTCAAAGAACATCTTCGACGGTCCGCCGTACAAAAGAGAAAAGCGATCGGTGAAGAAGTGGCTCGGCTCCTAGCAGCTGAGTTTATCCGAGAGATTTACTACTCCGAGTGGCTAGCCAATGGTGTCATGGTCCCCAATAAGGACGACTCACTTCGCATGTGCATTGACTTCAAGCATATCAATCGGGCCTGCCCGAAAGATCACTTTCCTCTTCCCCGCATCGATCAAATAGTCGACTCGACTGCAGGGTGTGAGCGCTTGTCCTTTTTGGACGCTTATTCCGGGTATCATCAGATCCGACTGTATGGACCCGATGAGATAAAAACAGCTTTCATCACTCCATTTGGGTGCTTCTGTTATGTCACCATGCCATTCGGCCTGAAGAATGCTGGAGCCACATTTATGAGGATGATTCAGAAGTGTTCACTCACTCAAATCAGTCGGAATGTGGAAGCATACATGGATGACATTGTGGTCAAGTCACGTAAAGGTTCCGACCTGCTGGCTGACCTAGCTGAAACTTTTGCCAACCTCAGAAGGTATGATATCAAGCTTAATCCATCAAAATGCACATTCGGAGTTCCAGGCGGAAAATTACTCGGTTTTCTCGTTTCCGAACGAGGGATCGACGCTAACCCAGAGAAAGTTGGTGCCATTCTCCGAATGAAACGCCCTGTGCGTGTGCATTGTTCAGAAGCTTACCGGTTGTTTGGCCGCCTTAAGTCGATTCATTTCTCGCCTCGGTGAAAAGGCATTGCCTCTTTACCGACTGATGAAGAAGTCTGATAAGTTCGGGTGGACTCCTGAAGCTGATGCAGCATTTGCAGATCTCAAAGCCCTGCTTTCCACCCAGCCGGTGCTTGCTGCCCCAATTAGCAAAGAGCCTTTACTGCTTTACATTGCAGCCACTGTACAAGTCGTCGGTACAGTACTTACGGTTGAGCGGGAAGAAGAAGGAAAAAGCCTATAAAGTTTAGCGCTCAGTATATTATGTTTCTGAAGTTTTGACTCCATCAAAGCAAAGATATCCACATTATCATAAGCTTGTTTATGGGATTTATATGACCACGAAGAAGGTTGCACATTATTTCTCTGACCACTCCATTACAGTCGTCAGCGACGCTCCATTATCAGAGATTCTGAACAACAGAGATGCTACTGGTCGAGTGGCAAAGTGGGCAATTGAACTTCTTCCCTTGGATATTAAGTTTGTGGCAAAGAAAGCTATGAAGTCCCAAGCAATAGCAGATTTCCTCGCCGAGTGGATCGAACAGCAACTGCCGACCCAAGTCCACTCGGAGCACTGGACCATGTTCTTTGATGGTTCCAAGATGCTGAATGGTTCCGGTGCTGGGGTGGTACTGGCATCTCCCCGAGGAGACAAGCTCAGATATGTTCTCCAGATTCACTTTGATTCCTCCAATAATGAAGCGGAATATGAAGCACTCTTATGGGTTACGTATGGCCATCTCACTCGGCGTCCGTCGCCTCATGGTCTACGGGGACTCAGATTTGGTAGTCAATCAAGTGATGAAGGAGTGGGACGTCAGAAGCCCAGCTATGACTGGTTACTGCAATGTGGTGAGGAAGTTGGAAAAGAAATTTGAGGGGTTAGAGCTCCATCATATACCCCGACTAAAAAATCAAGCAGCCGATATTTAGCAAAGATAGGTTCCAAGAGGGAAGCCATTCCCAGCAACGTTTTTTTGGAACACATTCATACACCTTCAGTTCAAGAAGATCCTTTCACTGAAGAGCCCCCGCAGCCTAAGAGCGCCACAGATCCGACTGAAGTCGAAGTCCCAGCCGTGGTCGACCTGATCATGGAGGTTTTGGTCATCAGTCCCGACTGGACAGTGCCATACATTGCGTATATCCTTAGGAAAGAACTCCCAGAGGATGAAGAAGAGGCTCGACAGATCGTCCATCGATCCAAAGCCTTTACTGTGATAAAAGGACAACTGTTTAGGGAAAGTGTAACCGGAGTCAGCCAGAAATGCATCACACCAGAAGAAGGTCGAGTGATCCTCAACGACATCCACTCGGGGACCTGTGGTCACCATGCGTCCTCTCGAACCATTGTGGCCAAAGCATACCGAGCCGGATTTTATTGGCCACGAGCAAATGAAATGGCGAAAGATATAGTCGACAAATGTTAAGGCTGCCAGTTTTACTCCAATATGTCCCACAAGCCTGCATCAGCCCTGAAGACCATTCCACTCGTCTGGCCCTTTGCTGTTTGGGGATTGGATATGGTTGGACCCCTGAGGACTGGTAGGAGCGGCTTCGCTCATGTGCTTGTAGCAGTCGACAAGTTTACCAAATGGATTGAAGCCAAGCCTATCAAGAATCTTGAAGCCAGTACTGCCGTCAGCTTCATCAGAGAATTGACATTCAGATATGGAGTTCCGCACAGCATCATCACTGACAACGGGTCGAACTTCGATTCTGATGAGTTCAGAGCCTTCTTGTTGGAAATATGCCCTAGAGGCAATAATAAAATGGTTATTATTGTATTTCCTTGTTCATGATAATTGTCTATTGTTCATGCTATAATTGTGTTATCCGGAAATCATAATACATGTGTGAACACATAGACCATAACATGTCCCTTGTGAGCCTCTAGTTGACTAGCTCGTTGATCAATAGATGGTTACGTTTTCCTGACCATGGACATTAGATGTCATTGATAACGGGATCACATCATTAGGAGAATGATGTGATGGACAAGACCCAATCCTAAGCATAGCACTAGATCGTGTAGTTCGTTTGCTAAAGCTTTTCTAATATCAAGTATCATTTCCTTAGACCATGAGATCGTGCAACTCCCAGATACCGTAGTACCAAACATCACAACGTAGCTGGGTGGCTATAAAGGTGCACTACAGGTATCTCCGAAACTGTCTGTTTGGTTGGCACGGATCGAGACTGGAATTTGTCACTCCGTATGACGGAGAGGTATCTCTGGGCCCACTCGGTAATGCATCATCATAATGAGCTCAATATGACTAAGTAGTTAGTCACGGGATCATGCATTACGGAACGAGTAAAGTGACTTGCCGGAAACGAGATTGAACGAGGTATTGGGATACCGACGATCGAATCTCGGGCAAGTAACGTATCGATTGACAAAGGGAATTGTATACGGGATTTCTTGAATCCTCGACATCGTGGTTCATCCGATGAGATCATCGTGGAACGTGTGGGAGCCAACATGGGTATCCAGATCCCGCTGTTGGTTATTAGCTAGAGAGGTGTCCCGATCATGTCTGCATGATTCATAACCCGTAGGGTCTACACACTTAAGGTTCGATGACGCTAGGGTTATAAGGAAGGTTTGTATGTGATTACCGAATGTTGTTCGGAGTCCTGGATGAGATCCCGGACGTCACGAGGAGTTCCAGATTGGTCCGGAGGTGAAGATTTATATATGGGAAGTCATCATACGGTCACCGGAAATATTCGAGGGTATACCGGTATTGTACCGGGACCACCGGAGGGGTTCCGGGGGTCCACCGGGAGGGTCCCCCTGCCCCGGAGGGCCTTATGGGCTGTAGGTGGAAGGGAACCAGCCCCTAAGTGGGCTGGGCGCCATCCCCCCTAGGGACCATGCGCCTAGGGTTGGGGGGAACCCTAAAGGGGGGCGCCCCCTTGCTTGGGGGGCAAGCCCCCTCCCCCCTGGCCGCCGCCCCCCCTCTAGATCTCATCTAGAGGGGCCGGCCCCCTTCCCCCTTCTCCCTATAAATAGAGGGGTGGAGGGAGGGCTGCAACACCACATCTAAGGTGCAGCCCCTCCCCTCCCCAACACCTCTCCTCCTCCGCGTGAGCTTGGCGAAGCCCTGCCGGAGAACTGCCACTCCACCACCACCACGCCGTCGTGCTGCTGTTGGAGCCTTCTTCCTCAACCTCTCCCTCCTCCTTGCTGGATCAAGGCGCGGGAGATGTCACCGGGCTGCACGTGTGTTGAACACGGAGGCACCGTTGTTCGGTGCTTGGATCGGATTATGCCGCGATCTGAATCGCTACGTGTACGACTCCTCCAACCGCGTTCTTGCAATGCTTCCGCATCGCGATCTTCAAAGGTATGAAGATGCACTCCCCTCTCGTTGCTATGAAACTCCATAGATTGATCTTGGTGATGCGTAGAAAAAAATTTAATTTCTGCAACGATCCCCAACAGTGGCATCATGAGCTAGGTCTATGCGTAGTTTCTATGCACGAGTAGAACACAAGTTGTTGTGGGCGTCGATTTTGTCAATTTACTTGCCGTTACTAGTCTTATCTTGATTCGGCGGCATCGTGGGATGAAGCGGCCCGGACCGACCTTACACGTACGCTTACGTGAGACAGGTTCCACCGACTGGCATGCACTAGTTGCATAAGGTGGCTAGCGGGTGTCTGTCTCTCCCACTTTAGTCGAATCGGATTCGATGAAAAGGGTCCTTATGAAGGGTAAATAGAAATTGGCATATCAATTTGTGGTTTTGGCGTAGGTAAGAAACGTTCTTGCTAGAAACCTATAGCAGCCACGTAAAAAAATTGCAACAACAATTAGAGGACGTCTAACTTGTTTTTGCAGCAAGTGTCATGTGATGTGATATGGCCAGAAGGATGTGATGAATGATATATGTGATGAATGAGATTGATCATGTTCTTGTAATAGGAATCACGACTTGCATATCGATGAGTATGACAACTGGCAGGAGCCATAGGAGTTGTCTTAATTTATTTATGACCTACGTGTCAACTGGAACGTCATGTAATTACTTTACTTTATTGCTAACCGTTAGCCATAGTAGTAGAAGTAATAGTTGGCGAGACAACTTCATGAAGACACGATGATGGAGATCATGGTGTCATGCCGGTGACGATGATGATCATGGCGCCCCGAAGATGGAGATCAAAAGGAGCAAAATGATATTGGCCATATCATGTCACTATTTGATTGCGTGTGATGTTTATCATGTATTACATCTTATTTGCTTAGAACGATGGTAGCATAAATGAGATGATCCCTCGCTAAAATTTCAAGAATTGTGTTCCCCCTAACTGTGCACCGTTGCTAAAGTTCGTTGTTCTGAAGCACCAAGTGATGATCGGGTGTGATAGGTCCTAACGTTCGCATACAACGGGTGTAAGCCAGATTTACACACGCAATACACTTAGGTTGACTTGACGAGCCTAGCATGTACAGACATGGCCTCGGAACACGGAAGACCGAAAGGTCGAACATGAGTCGTATAGAAGATACGATCAACATGAAGATGTTCACCGATGATGACTAGTCCGTCTCACGTGATGATCGGACACGGCCTAGTTAACTCGGATCATGTATCACTTAGATGACTAGAGGGATGTCTGTCTGAGTGGGAGTTCATTAATAATTTGATTAGATGAACTTAATTATCATGAACTTAGTCTAAAATCTTTACAATATGTCTTGTAGATCAAATGGCCCACGCTAATGTCAACCTCAACTTCAACGCGTTCCTAGAGAAAACCAAGCTGAAAGACGATGGTAGCAACTATACGGACTGGGTCCGGAACTTGAGGATCATCCTCATAGCTGCCAAGAAAGCATATGTCCTTGAAGCACCACTAGGTGAAGCACCCGTCCCAGCAAACCAAGACGTTATGAACGCCTGGCAAACATGTGTTGATGGTTACTCCCTGGTTCAGTGCGGCATGCTTTACAGCTTAGAACCGGGGCTCCAAAAGCGTTTCGAGCAGCACGGAGCATATGAGATGTTCCAAAAGCTGAAAATGGTTTTCCAAGCTCATGCCCGGGTCGAGAGATATGAAGTCTCCGACAAGTTCTACAGTTGTAAGATGGAGGAGAATAGTTCCGTCAGCGAACACATACTCAAAATGTCTGGGTTGCACAACCGCTTATCTCAGCTGGGAGTTAATCTCCCGGATGATGCAGTCGTTGACAGAATCCTTCAGTCGCTCCCACCTAGCTACAAGAGCTTTGTGATGAACTTCAATATGCAGGGGATGGAAAAGACCATTCCTGAGGTATATTCAATGTTGAAATCAGCGGAGGTGGAGATCAAAAAGGAACATCAAGTGTTGATGGTGAATAAAACCACTAAGTTCAAGAAAGGCAAGGGTATGAAGAACTTCAAGAAAGACGGCAAGGGAGTTGCCGCGCCCGGTAAGCAAGCTGCTGGGAAGAAGACAAAGAATGGACCCAAGCCTGAGACTGAGTGCTTTTATTGCAAGGGAAACGGTCACTGGAAGCGGAACTGCCCCAGGTACTTAGCGGATAAGAAGGCCGGCAATACCAAAGGTATATGTGATATACATGTTATTGATGTGTACCTTACCAGCGCTCGTAGTAGCTCCTGGGTATTTGATACCGGTGCGGTTGCTCATATTTGTAACTCAAAGCAAGAGCTGCGGAATAAGCGGAGACTGGCGAAGGACGAGGTGACGATGCGCATCGGGAATGGTTCCAAGGTTGATGTGATCGCCGTCGGCACGCTACCTCTACATTTACCTACGGGATTAGTTTTAAACCTCAATAATTGTTATTTAGTGCCAGCTTTGAGCATGAACATTGTATCTGTATCTCGTTTGATGTGAGATGGCTACTCATTTAAATCCGAGAATAATGATTGTTCTATTTATATGAGAGATATGTTTTATGGTCATGCCCCGCTGGTCAATGGTTTATTCTTAATGAATCTCGAACGTGATGTTACACATATTCATAGTGTGAATGCCAAGAAATGTAAGGTTGATAATGATAGTCCCACATACTTGTGGCACTGCCGCCTTGGTCACATTGGTGTCAAACGCATGAAGAAACTCCATACAGATGAACTTTTGGAGTCTCTTGATTATGAATCATTTGACACGTGCAAACCATGCCTCATGGGAAAAATGACCAAGACTCCGTTCTCCGGAACAATGGAGTGAGCAACCAACTTACTGGAAATCATACATACTGATGTGGTGCGGTCCAATGAGCGTTGAAGCTCGCGGTGGCTATCGTTATGTTCTCACCCTCACTGATGACTTAAGTAGATATGGGTATGTCTACTTAATGAAACACAAGTCTGAGACCTTTGAAAAGTTCAAGGAATTTCAGAGTGAGGTTGAGAATCAACGTGACAGGAAAATAAAGTTCTTACGATCAGATCGTGGAGGGGAATATTTGAGTCACGAATTTGGCACACACTTAAGGAAATGTGGAATTGTTTTACAACTCACGCTGCCTGGAACACCTCAGCGTAATGGTGTGTCTGAACGTCGTAATCGCACTCTATTGGATATGGTGCGATCTATGATGTCTCTTACCGATCTACCGCTATCATTTTGGGGTTATGCTTTAGAGACTGCCGCATTCACTTTAAATAGGGCTCCGTCGAAATCCGTTGAGATGACACCGTATGAATTATGGTTTGGAAAGAAACCCAAGCTGTCGTTTCTTAAAGTTTGGGGATGCGACGCTTATGTCAAGAAACTTCAACCTGAAAAGCTCGAACCCAAGTCAGAAAAATGCGTCTTCATAGGATACCCTAAGGAAACCATTGGGTATACCTTCTACCTCAGATCCGAAGGCAAGATCTTTGTTGCCAAGAATGGATCCTTTCTAGAGAAAGAGTTTCTCTTGAAAGAAGTAAGTGGGAGGAAAGTGGAACTTGATGAGATGACCCCTCTCGAACCAGAAAGTAGCGCAGCACAAGAAAATGTTTCTGTGGTGCCTGCACCGACTAGAGAGGAAGTTAATGATGACGATCATGATCCAGTTACCACTGAACTTCGTAGGTCCACAAGGACACGTTCCGCACCAGAGTGGTACGGCAACCCTGTCCTGGAAATCATGTTGTTGGACAACGGTGAACCTTCGAACTATGAAGAAGCAATGGCGGGCCCAGATTCCAACAAATGGCTTGAAGCCATGCAATCCGAGATAGGATCCATGTATGAAAACAAAGTATGGACTTCGACAGACTTCCCGATGATCGGCGAGCAATAGAAAATAAATGGATCTTTAAGAAGAAGATGGACGCGCCATCTATAAAGCTCGACTTGTCGCTAAGGGTTATCGACAAGTTCAAGGAGTTGACTACGATGAGACCTTCTCACCCGTAGCGAAGCTGAAGTCCGTCTGAATCATGTTAGCAATTGCCGCATTCTACGATTATGAAATACGGCAAATGGACGTCAAAACGGCATTCCTTAATGGCTACCTTAAGGAAGAATTGTATATGATGCAGCCGGAAGGTTTTGTCGATCCTAAGAATGCTGACAAGGTATGCAAGCTCCAGTGCTCAATCTATGGGCTGGTGCAGGCATCTCGGAGTTGGAACATTCGCTTTGATGAGATGATCAAAGTGTTTGGGTTTACACAGACTTATGGAGAAGCCTGTGTTTACAAGAAAGTGAGTGGGAGCTCTGTAGCGTTTCTCATATTATATGTGGATGACATACTATTGATGGGAAATGATATAGAATTCTTGGAAAGCATAAAGGCCTACTTGAATAAGTGTTTTTCAATGAAGGACCTTGGAGAAGCTGCTTATATATTAGGCATCAAGATCTATAGAGATAGATCGAGACGCCTCATTGATCTTTCACAAAGCACGTACCTTGACAAGATATTGAAGAAGTTCAATATGGATCAGTCCAAGAAGGGGTTCTTGCCTGTATTGCAAGGTGTGAGATTGAGCACGGCTCAATGCCCGACCACGGCAGAAGATAGAGAAAAGATGAGTGTCATCCCCTATGCCTTGGCCATAGGGTCTATTATGTATGCCATGCTGTGTACCAGACCTAATGTAAACCTTGCCGTAAGTTTGGTAGGAAGGTACCAAAGTAATCCCGGCATGGAACACTGGACACCGGTCAAGAACATCCTGAAGTACCTGAAAAGGACTAAGGATATGTTTCTCGTTCATGGAGGTGACGAAGAGCTCGTCATAAAGGGTTACGTCGATGCTAGCTTCGACACAGATCTGGATGACTCTAAGTCACAAACCGGATACGTGTATATTTTGAATGGTGGGGCAGTCAGCTGGTGCAGTTGCAAGCAAAGCGTCGTGGCGGGATCTACATGTGAAGCGGAGTACATGGCAGCCTCGGAGGCAGCACATGAAGCAATCTAGATGAAGGAGTTCATTGCCAACCTAGGAGTTATTCCCAATGCATCGGGGCCGATGACTCTCTTCTGTGACAACACTAGAGCTATTGCCCTTGCCAAGGAGCCCAGGTTTCACAAGAAGACCAGGCACATCAAGCGTCACTTCAACTCCATTCGTGAAAATGTTCAAAATGGAGACATAGATATTTGTAAAGTGCATACGGATTTGAATGTCGTAGATCGGTTGACTAAACCTCTTCCACGGGCGAAACTTGATCAGCACCAGAACTCTATGGGTGTACGATTCATCACAATGTAACTAGATTACTGACTCTAGTGCAAGTGGGAGACTGTTGGAAATATGCCCTAGAGGCAATAATAAAATGGTTATTATTGTATTTCCTTGTTCATGATAATTGTCTATTGTTCATGCTATAATTGTGTTATCCGGAAATCGTAATACATGTGTGAACACATAGACCATAACATGTCCCTAGTGAGCCTCTAGTTGACTAGCTCGTTGATCAATAGATGGTTACGTTTTCCTGACCATGGACATTAGATGTCATTGATAACGGGATCACATCATTAGGAGAATGATGTGATGGACAAGACCCAATCCTAAGCATAGCACTAGATCATGTAGTTCGTTTGCTAAAGCTTTTCTAATGTCAAGTATCATTTCCTTAGACCATGAGATCGTGCAACTCCCGGATATCGTAGGAATGCTTTGGGTGTACCAAACGTCACAACGTAACTGGGTGGCTATAAAGGTGCACTACAGGTATCTCCGAAAGTGTCTGTTGGGTTGGCACGGATCGAGACTGGGATTTGTCACTCCGTATGACGGAGAGGTATCTCTGGGCCCACTCGGTAATGCATCATCATAATGAGCTCAATGTGACTAAGTAGTTAGTCACGGGATCATGCATTACGGAACAAGTAAAGTGACTTGCCGGAAACGAGATTGAACGAGGTATTGGGATACCGACGATCGAATCTCGGGCAAGTAACGTACCAATTGACAAAGGGAATTGTATACGGGATTGCTTGAATCCTCGACATCGTGGTTCATCTGATGAGATCATCGTGGAACGTGTGGGAGCCAACATGGGTATCCAGATCCCGCTGTTGGTTATTAGCTAGAGAGGTGTCTCGGTCATGTCTGCATGATTCCCGAACCCGTAGGGTCTACACACTTAAGGTTCGATGACGCTAGGGTTATAAGGAAGGTTTGTATGTGATTACCGAATGTTGTTCGGAGTCCTGGATGAGATCCCGGACGTCACGAGGAGTTCCGGATTAGTCCGGAGGTGAAGATTTATATATGGGAAGTCATCATACGGTCACCGGAAATATTCGGGGGTATACCGGTATTGTACCGGGACCACCGGAGGGATTCCGGGGGTCTACCGGGAGGGTCCACCTGCCCTGGAGGGCCTTATGGGCTGTAGGTGGAAGGGAACCAGCCCCTAAGTGGGCTGGGCGCCATCCCCCCTAGGGCCCATGCGCCTATGGTTGGGGGGGACCCTAAAGGGGGGCGCCCCTTGCTTGGGGGGCAAGCCCCCTCCCCCTTGGCCGCCCCCCCCCCCCTCTAGGTCTCATCTAGAGGGGCCGACCCCCTTCCCCCTTCTCCCTATAAATAGAGGGGTGGAGGGAGGGCTGCAACACCACATCTAAGGTGCAGCCCCTCCCCTCCCCAACACCTCTCCTCCTCCGCGTGAGCTTGGCGAAGCCCTGCCGGAGAACTGCCACTCCACCACCACCAGGCCGTCGTGCTGCTGTTGGAGCCTTCTTCCTCAACCTCTCCCTCCTCCTTGCTGGATCAAGGCGCGGGAGACGTCACCGGGCTGCACGTGTGTTGAACACGGAGGCACCGTTGTTCGGTGCTTGGATAGGATTCTGCCGCGATCTGAATCGCTACGTGTACGACTCCTCCAACCGCGTTCTTGCAACGCTTCTGCATCGCGATCTTCAAAGGTACGAAGATGCACTCCCCTCTCGTTGCTTGTAAACTCCATAGATTGATCTTGGTGATGCGTAGAATTTTTTTTAATTTCTGCAACGATCCCCAACACTTCTGTGCTTCCCAAGGCACACGAGTCGACTATGCTTCAGTCGCCCACCCCCAGTCGAATGGACAAGTAGAAAGAGCAAATGGCTTGATTCTCAAAGGACTGAAACCCCGACTGATGCATGATCTCAAGCACGCAGCAGGTGCCTGGGTTGATGAACTTCCATCATTTCTTTGGGGAGTGAGGACAACTCCAAATCGGTCGACTGGCCAAACTCCATTCTTCTTGGTTTATGGAGCTGAAGCTGTCCTACCGAGTGACTTGCTTCACAATGCACCCCGAGTCGAGCTCTTCTCTGAAGACGAAGCAGAACAAGCCCGACAAGACGCAGTCGATCTCCTAGAGGAGGAAAGAGAGATGGCCTTAATCCGGTCGACCATTTATCAGCAAGACGTGCGTCGATTCCACGCCAGAAACGTGAGGGGCTGGGCCTTTCAAGAGGGAGACTTGGTTCTCCTAGTGGATCAGCAGAAACCACACAAGCTCGCCCCTGCTTGGGAAGGTCCCTTCATTGTCACCAGAGTTCTCCACAATGGAGCATACCATCTTTACAATGTCCAGCATCAGAAAGACGAGCCACGGGCTTGGAACGCGGAGCTGCTCCGCCCCTTTTATACTTCAGTACTCATTCGGATGAGATGTAATAAGAAATACCTTTGTAGTTTGTTTATCAAAGACAAGAGCTTTACAGTCTTCCTAAATGATTGTTGTTACTTTTGTTTGCGTCTGAAATCCCCCAGTGGGTGACTTAGCCGCGAATCCGTTTCGCCTAAGTGTGTAAAATCCTACCAAGTGGTGAGCAAGCCTCTCACTCGGGGGCTTAGCCGCGAATCCGTTTCGCCTAAGTTTGAAAAATCCTACCGAGTGGTGAGCACGCCTCTCACCCGGGGGCTTAGCTGCAGTCCAGTACTCGCCTAAGTTTGAAAAATCCTACCGAGTGATGATCAAGCCTCTCACTCGGGGGCTTAGCTGCAGTCCAGTACTCGCCTAAGTTTGAAAAATCCTACCGAGTGGTGAGCAAGCCTCTCACTCGGGGGCTTAGCTGTAGTCCAGTACTCGCCTAAGTTTGAAAAATCCTACCGAGTGGTGAGCAAGCCTATCACACGGGGGCTTAGCTGCAGTCCAGTACTCGCCTAAGTTTGTAAAATCCTACCGAGTGGTGAACAAACTTCTCACTCGGGGGCTTAGCTGCAGTCCAGTACTCGCCTAAGTTTGAAAATCCTACCGAGTGGTGAGCAAGCCTCTCACTCGGGGGCTTAGCTGCAGTCCAGTACTCGCCTAAGTTTGTAAAATCCTACCGAGTGCTGAGCAACTCCCCCACTCGGGGGCTTAGCTGCAGTCCAGTACTCGCCTAAGTTTGTAAAATCCTACCGAGTGGTGAGCAACCCTCCCACTCGGGGGCTTAGCTGCAGTCCAGTACTCGCCTAAGTTTGTAAAATCCTACCGAGTGGTGAGCAACCCTCCCACTCGAGGGCTTAGCTGCAGTCCAGTACTCGCCTAAGTTTGTAAAATCCTACCGAGTGGTGAGCAACCCTCCCACTCGGGGGCTTAGCTGTAGTCCAGTACTCGCCTAAGTTTGTAAAATCCTACCGAGTGGTGAGCAACCCTCCCACTCGGAGGCTTAGCTGCAGTCCAATACTCGCCTAAGTTTGTAAAATCCTACCGAGTGATGAGCAACCCTCCCACTCGGGGGCTTAGCTGCAGTCTAGTACTCGCCTAAGTTCGAAGTCCATCCCCATCCGCAAGGACGACAAGGTGCAGGTCGACTGCAACCTTCTCCTTCGGAGCTGCGCCACAAGTACAATGTGCGTTCCATCCCTATCCGCAAGGACGACGAGGTGCAGGTCGACTGCAACCTTCTCCTTCGGAGTTGCGCCACAAGTACAATGTGCGCTCCATCCCTATCCGCAAGGACAACGAGGTGCAGGTCGACTGCAACCTTCTCCTTCGGGGCTGCGCCACAAGTACAATGTGCGCTCCATCCCTACCCGCAAGGACGACGAGGTACAGGTCGACTGTAACCTTCTCCTTCGGAGCTGCGCCACAAGTACAATGTGCGCTCCATCCCTATCCACAAGGACGATGAGGTACAGGTCGACTGTAACCTTCTCCTTCGGAGCTGCGCCACAGGTACAACGTGTGCTCCCTCCTTATCCGCAAGGACGACGAGGTGCAGGTCGACCGCGACCTTCTCCTTCGGAGCTGCGCCTTAAGTACAATAGCTGCATCTCAAGTACAAAGATTGTTCCAATTGAAGAAGCAAAATCCACTCGAAGGCAAACACAAGCATATTCAGAGATAAACCAAGTTCAGATAAATCCTAAAGTTCCGGACGACAGATCAAAAGTATTCGAGCATCAAGCTCGAAGAAGTTTAACGATTACACAATCACTCGGCATTCCGAGGCAAATAAAGCTGGAGCATAATGTTTTTCGGTCACGCGTTAGGAGAAGGACTGGCTGGGTCGCAGAAATTGTCAAGGTCTATGCTGTCTGAAATACGAGTGGCAGCGTCAAGGAAAGTGTCCATGAAGGATTGGAAGGTGTGCCTCTTTGTGTTAACAACCTTGAGCTCCGCCAGCTTGTCTTCTTTGACGTCTTTGCAGTGCACTCGGACCAAGGACAACGCGACATCAGCGCCACAGCGAGCAGATGACTTCTTCCACTCTTGCACTCGGTCAGGTATTTGATTCAGTCGAGCCATCAGAGACTCGAGGTCTTGAGACAGTTCTGCCTGAGGCCAGAGTTCAGCATCAACCCGAGTCATCGCTGCCTTCAGGAGAGCAAGATAAGCAACCGCGCTGTCCATGCGAGATTCCAACCGCAGCACATTCATCGCAACATCATCCTTGACTGGACAATTTATGGGATCGAGACCCATCTTGGCCCGCCCAGTTTCTGCTTCAAAGTCTTGGCAAAGCTCTACACAGTCGAGTAAATGATGAGTCGATGATATAATCAAGCTGGACAGTCGGCCGTAATAAGTCAGTCAATCAACAGTACCTTCAAGTTTTAGGACCAGCTTTGCAGCAAGCTGGCCCAGATAAGACTCCAACTCGCCCTTCTTGGCCTTGAGGCTCCCAAGCTCATCAGTCAGCCTGTCCTTGTCTTTCTTCAGTCGCTCGACCTCCCGATTGGCGTCAGAGACAGCAGTCTTCAGTTTGGAGTTCTCCTCTTCTAACTTGCCGACTGAAGCAATCTTCTTGTCAGCAAGTGTTGTTTTCTCTCGCGCTTCCTTCTGTGCAGCAGCAAGATCCAGATCCTTCTTCTCCAAAGCCTGCTTCATTTTCTCTAAAGAAATAACATTCTTCAGACGGGCTTGGAGTTGACGGTTTTCACTACATACATCTGCTCGAGTGGAGTCACTCGGTTCAAAAATGGAAAGGAAAAGGGCCGGCGGTGAGAAAGACAGTTGACGATTGGTTACCTCCCATGGCAGCTACTTCATCACGAGCAGTCTTGAGATTCTTCTGGGCCAATTCCAGATCAAGGTTGAGGCTGATTTGCTGCTTGTTCATTGCAGAAAGCTGAGCCCCAAGATCACAAGATTTCTGCAGTTTAAGCCATATCAGTTGACCGAGATAAAAAGACATCACAGTGATAGCTACTCTAAGACTACCGCCGAATCAAACATTCAACGGCAGTCTCGGGGACTACACCCAGTGGGTGCACTTGGCGTGCCCCCACTGGTTTGAATAAACACTCGACATGGTCTGCCCAGTGCGAGAGTAAAAAAACAGTTCTTAGACCATAGTCGACTACCCGCAGTCAACCACGGTCTCGGGGACTACACCCAGTGGGTGCACTTAGCGTGCCCCCACTAGCTCTGGTGTCATTCGACCTGGCCAGTCCAGACCGAGTGACAAAATTCGGCTTCTCAGACCACAGTCGACTGCCCGCAGTCAACTATGGTCTCGGGGACTACACCCAGTGGGTGCACTAAGAGTGCCCCCACTAGTTCAAAGATTCAATCCAAGACGACTCAAATTGGCTTGTGCAACTTCAAAACAGTCACACCCCAGTGGGTGATCGGACGAGAAATATGATCACTCGGAAATCAACTAACCTAGACATTGGTCTGCAGAGCAACTCCGGCGTTGAAGGCCACCTGACTGGCCTCATGCACCACTTTCATTTGCCCCATCACAAGGTTCAACTGAAGAAGAGCTTCCTTGGCGGCAGACGGTGGGTCGTCCGGGGTTTGATACGCAGTGAAAAGCGATGATGGCAGAACAGTCGGAGCAACCACTGGGTCTGATGCGTGGGGTTGTATTGGTACAGCAGAAGTCTGAGCAGCTGATCCTGATGGGCAATCAGTCGACAGCAGGATAGCGAAAGTAACGTTGGTACGTGCCGGATCTGACGATCGCTCGACTGCCATCCCAGGCATCTCAGTCGACTGAGGAACCTGGGCCTCAGGCGCTTTCCCGCTCAGTTCCTTGTCCCTCCTCCTCCTTCCCCTCAGCGGTACTTCTTCTTCATCGTCTGGGAGCACAACAACGTCCTGTGGCGCT
Organism: Aegilops tauschii subsp. strangulata; assembly: GCF_002575655.3. Classification (NCBI taxonomy): domain Eukaryota; kingdom Viridiplantae; phylum Streptophyta; class Magnoliopsida; order Poales; family Poaceae; genus Aegilops; species Aegilops tauschii. Next base: position 125,846,119 of record NC_053037.3, read on the forward strand.
GCAACAAACAGAGAAAGTCAAGGAGATAGCTGACAACCAATCCAGTCGTCCAAATAAACTCGAGTCGGGCAGACTTACTGGCTTTCGAGGTAGCTGTGTCGTCGGTTTCCTCATTGTCTGGGGTCTTGTCGATATCCATATCAGTCGCGGCCGAGGCCGGGCTGTGAAGGTTCATCATCCACTCGGTCAGTACAAGAGAATCGTTCAGAACAAGAAAATACGGGGAGAACATTTACCCAGAAGCAACAGGAACGTCCATCTTGATTCTAGGCAAGGTCTTCCGAGCCTTCGAAGGATTGATCTTGGGCTGCTTGGTGACCTTCTCAGCCAATTCTGGAGTCGAAGACCGAGCGCGCTTTTGAGATGGAGCGCTCGAGGCCCCAGCCTTGCCGCGCCTGCCCGCGGGATCATGGTGCTGCTTGGATCGACTTTCAGAACGAGGTGGTGAGTCGGCTACCTCCTTGTCGTCCGACTCGTCACTCTCATCTTCATCATCGTCGGCTGGAGACTCCCACTCGCCGCTCTCCTCCGTGTTGTCCTCGCCTTCATGGTACTGCTCCAGAGCTTGTTCTCCATTGGGAATTGAGTACATTTCTGTATAAAATCTACAAAACAAGGAGCCGAGTGGAAATCAGTCGGATCAACAAACAGTCAGAAAACACATCCAAATTCAATCAGTTGTAATGGCCAAACCTTGTCTGGCTGGTTGCTGTCGCTGAAAGGTTTGACTCTCCTGGCGCCCCTGGGGTTGTCCTAGTTCCCGGTGATGCCGCTCAGCCACTCGGCCACTGTTTTGGCCGTCACCTCCTCCGGATGAACCCGAGCGGTATCACCAGCCCCGGAGTACATCCACATGGAGTGGTCACGAGCTTGGAGTGGTTGAATGCGCCGACTGAGGAACACCTTCAGCAGATCCATGCCGGTGACGCCTTGGTTGATCAGTTGAACTACCCTCTCGACCAACATGCCCGTCTCCGCCTTCTCCGCAGCGGTCAGTTTCAACGAAGATGGAGTCTGAACACGATCAAAAGAGAAAGGGGGAAGTCCAGTCGAGTGGCCTGGGGTCGCGATATCTTGGCAATAGAACCAGTTCGACTGCCAGCCCCTGACCGACTCAGGAAGAGTCATCAAAGGGAAGGAACTCCTCTTCCTCTTCTGAATGCCCAGACCCCCACACATCTGGATAACATGGGTTTTCTCGTCGTTCGAGTTCGCTTTCTTCACTGTTTGGGAGAGGATAGTGAAAATGTGCTTGAAAAGACCCCAGTGCGGTCGACACCCCAGGAAATTCTCGCACATGGACACAAATGTGGCAAGATATGTGATGGTGTTGGGAGTGAAATGATGGAGTTGAGACCCGAAGAAATTCAAGAAACCTCGAAAGAAGGGGTGTGGAGGAAGCGAGAAGCCGCGGTCGACATGAGTGGCGAGCAGAACACACTCACCCGGTCGCGGCTGTGGCTCCGTTTCCCCCTCCGGCAGCCACGCAGACTCATGGACGATCAGCCCTAGCTCGGCCATATCGTCCAAGTCTTCCTACTGAAGAGAGGATCGGATCCAATCTCCGTGGATCCAACCCGACGGCAGCCCCGAGCGCGATGAAGATCCCCGACTCGCCTTCTTGCTTTTCGCCGCCCCCGTCGCCTTCTTTGCGCGTTCCAGCGCCACCGTTCTCTCCTTCCCCATGGCGGCGGAGCGGCGGCGTCGAGAGTGGAGAAGCCGGACGAGGTAAAGGAGCAAGAGGAATAAGAAAGAGAATGGGCACACACAGTGCGGACACCTCGGCCTCGCCGCTTTTAAGGGCCTACTTCCGAGTGGCTGACACGTGGGTCCGGGCGATCCTGTCAAATCCCTTAACAGTCGCACACGGGATACGTGGCGAAAAAGGTGGCGCGGAAATCGAAACGCCCTACTTATCTACTCCGCTTACCACGGCGCGCTCCGCCTGGCGCGCTTCCACCAAAATTTCGAATCCCGCGAAATCCGGGATCCTCTACAACCGATCACGCCAAAGATTCCATGTCAGAGATAACACTCGACGGATGACGTTATAAAACCAGTCGGTCATTTCTGAATCGATCAAGGCGACTGAAACGAAGCCGAAGTTCCAACAACTGGCATCCATTTGGAGATGAAAGCAAGAGCCAAGAGCAAGGTCAACTTCAACCTTCTTTTCACTCGGACCTCAATCCATTCGGGGGCTAATGATGAGGACATAGACCTGGGGTAGGGTAATAGGCCTGACCTATACCTCCTACCTAAGGTCCTTGTCCTAGAAGCAAAGAGGTTCAGGAGTAAATAGAGGGGACCCAACAAAGGTGTCGAGTGTAATCCACTCGACCTACCATTCACTCGGAGACCCCCCTTGTTTATGTCACTCGACCACTAAACCACTCGACGTGCAGAAGACCTAAAGCCACTCCGCGCAGCAATGGTCGGGCATTTACTCTTAGACTTAATAGTCATTTATATTACTTTACTACAGACATTACCTGTAACGCTCCTACTTTATGAACATTGAACTCCTTGTGACGTGGGTTGGATGGGGTCCTGGCGCACTGTATATAAGCCACCCCCCTCCACTGTCACAAGGGTTCGCACCCCCTGTAATACACATGCATATAATCCAGTCGACCGCCTCCGGGCTCCGAGCCGTAGGGCTGTTACTTCCTCCGAGAAGGGCCTGAACTCGTAAAACTCGTGCGTACAGCTTCTCCATAGCTAGGACCTTGCCTTTACATCCCTACCCCCCATTCTACTGTCAGACTTAGAACCACGACAAGGGGCACCTGCGTAATTGTGCTGTGCTGTCCCTCTCCCTATAAATGGACATCACATCGCGGTCAAAATCTTTCCTCCACCTCTCCACCTCGACAAACCCTAGCGCCACCGCTAGCTCCCGACGACGCCGGCGACGAAGCGCTTAGCTGTCGTGACCTCACCGACGTCGTCCTCACGCCGGCTGCGGACATCGTCTTCTCCGCCGCTGCCGTAGGTGTCCTCCGTCGCCAAGTTAGGGCACGGAATATCGAACTGCTCGGCCTCCTCTCTACTCCGTCTAGCAGTTCATCGTGTGGTAATTAAAACTCACTTTTTACTGTCATTTTTATCTGATGGATTCATCTTTCCTTACCAAAAGTGGTTTCTGCCTCCACAAATTTGGGTATTCACTTATGCTTCACACATAGTTAGATTCCTCACTTGTACCTATTCTTGGATTCGTACAAATCTGGAACTAACTCTCAACATATAAGTGAATGCCCTCGCGCTATGAGCTCAATGTCTTCAAACTGATTTATCTTCAAAATCTTCTGAGAATGCATATGACCTCTTCCCCTTCCCCCGCATCTCTAATGTTGTCACAGGTACATGTTCGTGGGAGAATCCCTTGGTTCTCATAGTCTGCATTCATTTGCAGAGTTCTTATAGCATCACATCAATTCTCCCGAAGCAAGTTCGTGTCTGACCAGCAGACGGAAACCTTTGACAGCTTTGAAGCCATTCAGTCTGAACTTCATGTAGAAAAGGCTGCAAGGAAGGGAGGCAGGCAGCGCCGTGGGGGCACATCAAGGGATTTGCCGCCAGATCTCTTTGAGCTGTACAAGACTGATCCAGAAGAGGATTACAATCAGCGCAAAACTCGAATCCAGTGGATTCGACGATATTGGGCCGAGCAATGGTTCAAATACCGATACGTGACCCAGGAGTATGCTGAGAAGAATGCTATCAAGAGTCCTTGGGGTGATATTCTCATTAGAAATCTTCAACCCAAGAACAGAGCTGAAGCTATTGCTCAGGGGTTCTACCCCTGTATGGTCCGTGGACCACAGCCTGCCAATGTCGACCCATCATCATTGATATGGTGTCGTGACGATAATCTTTTCAAGCGCAACTTCCAGCATGCAAAGGCATCGGCCAAAGAGAACAAGAAGAGTCTTGGATGCAATTTAAACCCAGGCCCTTCTGCTCCGCGGGCTGATGGCACACGTGATGCAAATCCCAATGTCATCGGCCCCTTCAACAACTTTGATGGTCTCCTCTCCTACATCGCTGCTCAGAGGGCCACAGTGGATCAGACTGGAGATGAAGATGATTCTGATGAAGCTCCTGCTCCGCCGAAGCCTCAAAAGCAGAAGAAACCCAAGGCTTCAAAGCCCTCCACTACACCAAAAGCTTCACGTGCGAAGCCCTTGGCCACTGCTCCTCCTGCACCTAGTGTGCATTCTGAAGATCTTTCTCGCATATCCAAGACTGAGAAGAAGAAGAAGCCCATGCAGATCACTAGTCAAGCACTGACCCCAGCTGCAGTTCTGAGGAATGAGAACGAAGCCATTGATCTGTCTAGTGACGACGATCTTGGCGACGATGCTCTTGAGCTGCTGATAAAGAGCAAGCAAGAGGCGGAAATCTTCAATGATCTTCCCCTTTTCGATGGAGACATCCTGAACAAGTTCATTGATGAGTGGTTTGACAGCCCAAACCTCGGTTTTGATGATCTTCAGCTCCCAATCGGCCTCAGCGTCTCCTTCCACGGAGCCATTGCTCCTGAGCTGGCTCTAGCTCAGAGAATTGTTGAACTGAAGCACAAGATTGACTATGAAAAAGCCCAGTTCAAGAAGCATATGGCCAAGCTCAGTGTGACTGATGTCCAAAACTTCAAGCAAATGATGCATGAGCTCAAGGAGGCGTTTCACAAGAAACGTGACGAAGCTAAAGGTTCACGAGAGCGCATGAAGCTCCTCGCTGCCAAATGTGTTCAAGCTTACAATGAAGCTGAGAAGCGTAAGGCACTTGGGCGTCCTGGCATCGACCCCAAGATGGCTGCCAAGCAGAAGAAGCCTACTGTGGCCCCAGCTGAAGCCGAAGCCAGAAAGCAGAAGTCCAAGAACACCACTGACGATGCTCCACCGACCAAGAAGAGAAAAACAAAGAAGAAAGTCCAGGCTGCTCCCACAGAGCCCCTTGTCGTCGAGCCAATCTCAATTGCTCGTCCTGCATCCACACATCAAGAGCGTCGTTTGATAGTTCATGAGCCTGCTACCACAGAGGCTCCTGAAGCTGAAGACATTCCAGCTGTTGACCCCACCGCGGCTGAAGACATTGGTCCCCAATACAATGTAGATGATGATGAAGTCCTTCCACAAATCGAGCACCAAATGGTATCATCGCCTGTTCTCACGAACAACGAACTCATCAGCATTGGTCGTCCTTTGACGCCAATTGCTCAAGATGATTCATGGGCTGATCACCCTCAAGACTCCCCCCGTCAAGAAGAATCACCAAGTACTCCTCCAACTCAAGTCACCCCTCCGGTGCGTGATGATGATGATGACTTTGAGGCCCAGTCAACTCCCTCTCCAGAAGCGTCGCCCGTATTTCACAGGCTTCGCAAAGGACCTAGGCCCCAAGTCACTCTTTCGAGTGTTCCAGAAGGAGAAGAGCGCCAACACTCAGTATCACGTCAAGTGTTTCCTGAAGCCACTCCAACTGCGAACATCTCAGAGTCTGAAGCCAAAGTTGTTGAAGGCATTCCGGCTGCATCAGCCGATACAAGAAGAACCAAGAGAATAAGAAGAACGTGTTGCTACACCCCCGTCCAACACTGAAGTTGTTCTCGAGGAGAACGTGTCCAACCCTCCAGCTACTCAAGTGGAGGTTGATCACATTGAGGCGGCTACCAACACCAACACTGAAGCCAATGACGTTGTCATGGCTGAAGCACATGTGGCGCCTGAAGTCAATGTGGCGCCTGAAGTTAATGAGCCTGAAGTTAATGCACCTGAAGTTGTTGTTGCACCTAAAGCCATTATACCACTTGCAGCTCACGTCAATGCCGATGCTCCTGTACCGCCTCCAAGGCCACACACTATCGAGCTGGCATTTGATCGCAGCCAACCTGTCATGGTTCGCTGGCCCATTCTGGTTCCTCCACCTGCTGTCGGTCCACAATTTGACTATCATGTAGAGCACAGGCCTCAGGTCCAGAAGCCTAAGCCGAGGTTGCCAAGGTTTCCAGGTACTGCAACTTCACCAGGATCTTTCAATGTGAATGGCTTCATTGCACACAACACCTTCTTTGACAGCGACAAGAACCCATACTCAAGGCCAAGAATTTCATCTGATCGGTTCTGGAGCTATCAGCGGCGCAGTTACTACTCGTGTGTTCTTTATGATCAAGGGCGCATCTTTCCCCATATGCGTCTAGACTGTGAAGCTATTGCTGGACTGCCCTGCTAAGAAGAAGCCCTTGACTGTTTCCGAGATGCTGGTCTGCTGCCATTTGTGACTGATAAAGAGCACTGGAACGAAGAGCTTCTGCTACAATTCTATGCTACCCTCCACATTCACGGCTACAACAGGGATCCGAAGACATGGATCCTTGAGTGGATGACAGGCAATGTCCATCACGAAGCCAAAGCTCTTGATATCATCGAGCTCATTGGCCTGCCCACTCTAGGTGAACTCTTTGAACCTGGTTGTCAGCTTCACCGCAATGCATTGGAGAGCATCTTCCAGAAGCCTGAGCCCAACATGAGCCAAACGTTGAGCATGATGAAGCCACTGCCTCGCGACGCTGAATATCCCCGGGAATTCTTTGTTCAAGACCTAGAGTATCTGCCCCGCACTATCTATCATATTATCAGGCGAACTCTTTGGCCTATCAAGGGACATTCTCCTACAGCGAAGCTTGAAGGAGCAATGAAGACATTGGTTTTCTATATCCTCAATGGCATCAGCTTCAATGCTCAAGACTTCTTCATCAGGCAATTGGCTGCATCTGGCTCTGATATCTTTGGTCTGAAGTTCTACGCTCCATGGGTTATGCACCTTATCAAGCTTCATTCTGCTGTCTGCACGCAACCATTTGATATTCTTGCCAGAGGTTGATATGTCCGTTGAAGCCATCTACCCAGAACCTGCCAAGGAGCCTGTTTATCTTCACAACGCTAATCATCAAAGATTCACTCAGCCCATTGAAGGAGTTCTGGCTGCCACTCGTGTTTATCCTTTGGCTGGCAATACACGTGCACCTCATCGTGCTCATACTGAAGCCACTGAAAGCACAATTTCTCAAAGGCCTCGGAAGCGATCTCATGTTCTTAGACCGAGAGCTTCTCGTTGCCCTGCATCAAAAACAGGATAAGCATCATTACTGGCTGAAGCGTCAGATGCAAAACCTCTTGGTGGATGTCAACCGCATTCGCAATCTTGCCACCAAGAATGCTTTTGTCACTCATGAGACCTGTAGGAGGTCATGGAAGAGTCTGACTTTGCTCAGTGCTGAAGTTGATCTTCAAGATGATGGCTTCACCGAAAGATTCAAGTTTGATTCCACTCCTCCCAGGAATGTTGTCCTGCGTCGGACTCCCTCACTTGAAGACTCTGAGTACTCTTCCTCCGCAGCAACAGTTAATGCCAGAGTCATTGATGACGAAGATGATGCTACTTCACCACCTCCAACTTCAGCGCGTGTCGACACTGCACCAAGTTCTTCTGCACCACCAAACCTCAACGACGACCCTGCTGCTTCACCTACTCCTCATGGGAACGAGTAGAAGCTCTATGTCTTCAAACCTTTTTGGTCCTTACTGACAAAAGGGGGAGAAGCATATGAATTGATAGTCTTCAAGCGGGTCCATATGAGTGGTTGCTATACTTTTGCCAAGTGTTTACAACTCTCGCTTTTGATACATTTGGTTCTTTGAGTTGTAACACTTAAACTTGATGGTCGTCTGCTACTTTTACTGCTATTCTGTGATGCGATGATAAAATCCGCATGTGTGATGATAAATCCCGCACGAAGTCATATTGCAGACGTCCATTTACCATTATGCATGTCATTATCCTCGTTATATCTTTTATGCATGATGAACTGTCTTCATAAGTTGAAGAGGATCTCCATAGGTTCAACCTGCCATGTGCATTTGCATTCCAAAAGCAAAATACTTATATGCACATCTTCAGGGGAGCCTTTTGGTACTTATGAAGACAATATCTTAATCCTTTACAATTTCACATAATTTTATCCCCGTTGAAAACTTCAACCAGTTTGTCATCAATCACCAAAAAGGGGGAGATTTTAAGTGCATCTAGTGCCACCCCTAGTTGGTTTTGGAGTATTGACGACAAACCTGATTGAGGGACTAATGTGTTTGTGAGAATTGCAGGATAACACAGGTAGTAGTCCCTCATTGATTCGGTTTACCTACCGGAGATGACCCCTAAAAATGTGTGAAGACATTGAAGACAATGGTGGTATGTGAAGATATTCACGTTGAAGACTATGACATGAGAAGACATCGTATGAAGACTTTGGAGCGCGAAGACATAGTTGTTTCGTAGTTTCATTTTCTTCTTTGTTGAGTCATAGGAACCACCGTACTGTTAAGTGGGGTCCAAGTGAACAAAGTCAGAGTGACTGAAGTGATGCTCAACCAAATCCTATGTCTTCGAGCGAAGACAATGAGAGCAAATCTTATCCAGAGCTGGATGAGTCAGCTTTACTTGTAGCCCAAGTCAAGCTGCCGTGTGTGTTTGAAATCTGACCGTTGGAACATGTGTCAGTTCCTTAGTGACCCAGGGTCATTTCGGACAAATCAGGTCGGGTTGTCTAGTGGCTATAAATAGTCCACCCCCTACACCATAAATTGGTGGCTGCTCAGAGTTAGTGCACGGCTTTTGTCGTTTGAGAGCAACCCACCTCCGAAGCTTTTGAAAGAGAGAAATCCTTGCGAGGACAAAGCCCAAAACACCCAAAGCCAAAGAGTGTTAGGCATCACTGAAGCCTTTCTGTTCGCGTGACCTGAAGACTTGTTACACATGAGGACTGTGAATCCTCCAGCCGGTTAGGCGTCACGTTCTGAGCATCCAAGAGTCATTGTGGATTGCCGGTGAACGAAGTCTCTGAAGGTTTGGAAGTCTACCTTGAAGACTTACCAGAGTGATTGGGCGAGGACTGGGTGTCCTTAGATCAAGGGGAATAAGGTGAAGACACGGTCTTCTGAGTTAAATCTCAGCCTCCCTAACCAGACGTACAGTTGTCACAACAACTGGAATTGGTCCAACAAATCCTTGTCCTCATCAAGCGACTAGTTCTATCTTCTACCTCTCTTTACTTACAGGTTGTCTTCGTGAAGTCATTGCCTGCTTGCGTTACCTGTTTGACTTCACTATGTGACTTCTATTGGTGTTTGGCTTCATACTATCTTCCATCCTGATCATTACTACCTAGCTACTATTAGTCTTCGTGCTTTCACTTCATTGAATACTTGACTATGGCTCGCCTTGTGTAGTCTACCTTCCGCTGCATGTTAATAGGTTCATTTCTATTGTTTGTCTTCGAAACTCCCATGTTTTGAAGACTTTCATAAAAATCGCCTATCCACCCCCCCTCTAGTCGATAACTAGCACTTTCACCCACTCACTTCTTTCGAGAGAAACTCCTTCTCTAGAAAGGATCCATTCTTAACAACAAAGATCTTGCCTACGGATCTGTGATAGAAGGTGTACCCAACAGTTTCTTTTGGGTATCCTATGAAGACACACTTCTCCGATTTGGGTTCGAGCTTATCAGGCTGAAGCTTTTGCACATAAGCATCGCAACGCCAAATTTTAAGAAACGGTAGCTTAGGTTTCTTGCCAAACCACTGTTCATACGGTGTCGTCTCAACGGATTTAGATGGTGCTGTCGGATCACGGGTTCCGGCAAAACCCTTAAGGTTCGAACTCTGGGGTGCGCGCGAAGTTCTTTCCCTCCTACCGATCTATGCCCTAGCTCGCTAAGATCTCGCGGACGAACTCGACGAACTCGCAACACAGAAAGACATGAGATTTATACTGGTTCGGGCCACCGTTGTTGTGTAATACCCTACTCCAGTGTGTGGCGGTGGATTGCCTCTTGGGCTGATGATGAACAGTACAAGGGGAAGAACAGCCTCCTGAGGTTGAGGTGTTCTTGTGCTTGGCGAGCTTGTGTGGGTCTGGATCCGATGCCTACTACTGTGGTGGCTAGACCTATTTATAGAGGCCCTGGTCCTCTCCCCAAATATTGAGCGGGAAGGGAGCCAACAACGGCGGGCAATTTTGAAAGGGGACAGCTAGTACAAGCTATCCTGACAAAAGTGGTCTTCGCCTGCAAAAGGCTCTGGTGATGACACCGTCTTGGGCTCCACGGTGACCTCCGTCCTGCTGGCCTGCTGGTCTTGGTCTCGTTGCACTGATATGGAAACCTTTGCTTGATGCCTCGGTACTCCGCGCCTGCGCCTGCCTCCTTAGCACCAAAGAGGAAACAAGGACGCTGCGCACGCTGGCGCCCGCCTGATCTTGATCGTCATGGCTCACGTCACGAGAGCCTCGCGAGGTTTGCCTCGCCTTGATATCTCCGCTCCTCGCGAGCCTACCGAGCGTGGCCGCTCCTGAGGAGGTCTTGCGTCATCTGCCTCGCGAGGCTTGGCCCCTCGCGAGGGTCTTGAATGCCTTGTTGATGATGATGGGCCGTACGGGCCTGCCCGCATAGCCACGTCGTGGGCCGCAGGCAAGCAAGTCTGGGGACCCCCGTTCTCAGAACGCCGACATGTGCCCTATTTAACGTGAATGCATCTGTCTCTAATGCATAACCCAAAACGATAGTGGTAAACGGTAAGAGACATCATAGATCGCACCATATCTAATAAAGTACGGTTACGACGTTCGGACACACAATTACGTTGTGGTGTTGGTGGCGTCAGTTGTGAAACTATTCCACATTGTTTTAAATGAAGGCCTAACTCGTAACTCAAATATTCGCCTCCGCAATCAGATCGTAGAAACTATTTTTTTTGTTATGATGATTATCTACTTCACTCTGAAATTCTTTGAACTTTTCAAATGTTTCAGACTTGTGTTTCATTAAGTAGATATACCCATATCTGCTCAAATCATCTGTGAAGGTTAGAAAATAACGATACCCGCTGCGAGCCTCAACACTCATCGGACCGCATACGTCGGTATGTATTATTTCCAGTAAGTCATTGGCTCGCTCCATTGTTTCGAAGAACGGAGTTTTAATCATCTTGCCCATGAGGCATGGTTTGCAAGTATCAAATGATTCATAATCAAGTGATTCCAAAAGTCCATCCATATGGAGTTTCTTCATGCGCTTTACACCAATATGACCTAAACGGCAATGCCACAAATATGTTGCACTATCATTATCAACTTTGCATCTTTTGGCATCAATATTATGAATATGTGTATCACTAAGATCGAGATTCAATAAACCATACACATTGGGTGTATGACCATTGAAGGGTTTATTCATGTAAACAGAATAACAATTATTCTCTGACTTAAATGAATAATTGTATTGCAATAAACATGATCTAATCATATTCATGCTCAACGCAAACACCAAATAACATTTATTTAGGTTCAACACTAATCCCGAAGGTAGAGAGAGTGTGCGATGGTGATCGTATCAACCTTGGGATCACTTCCAACACACATCGTCACATCGCCCATAACTAGTCTCTATTCATTCTGCAACTCCTGTTTTGAGTTACTAATCTTAGCAACTGAACCGGTATCAAATACCCAGGGGCTACTATGAACACTAGTGAAGTACACATCAATAACATGTATATCACATATACCTTTGTTCACTTTGCCATCCTTCTTATCCGCCAAGTATTTTGGGTAGTTCCGCTTCCAGTGACCATTTCCTTTGCAGTAGAAGCACTCAGTTTCAGGCTTGGGTTTAGATTTGGCTTCTTCACGGGAGTGGCAACTTACTTGCCATTCTTCTCGATGTTCCCTTTCTTTCCCTTGCCCTTTTTCTTGAAACTAGTGGTCTTGTTAACCATCAACACTTGATGCTCTTTCTCGATTTCTACCTTCGCCGATTTCAACATCGCGAAGAGCTCGGGAATCATTTTCGTTATCCCTTGCATATTATAGTTCATCACGAAGTTCCAGTAACTTGGTGACAGTGACTAGAGAACTCTGTCAATCACTATCTTATCTGGAAGATTAACTCCCATTGATTCAAGCGATTGTAATACTCAGACATTCTAAGCACATGCTCACTAGTTGAGCTATTCTCCTCCATCTTGTAGGCAAAGTACGTGTCAGAGGTCTCATACCTCTCGACACGGGCATGAGACTGAAATACCAATTTCATCTCTTGGAACATCTCATATGCTTCGTGGCGTTCAAAACGTTTTTGAAGTCCCGATTCTAAGCCGTAAAGCATGGTGCACTAAACTATCAAGTAGTCATCATACCGAGCTTTTTCAAGCGTTCATAACGTCTGCATCTGCTCCTGGAATAGGTCTGTCACCTAGCGGTGCATCAAGGACATAATTCTTCTTTGCAGCAATGAGGATAATCCTCAGATCACGGACCAAGTCCGCATCATTGCTATTATCATCTTTCAACTTATTTTTCTCGAGGAACATATCAAAGATAAATGGGGAGCTACATCGCGAGCTATTGATCTACAACATTATTTGCAAATACTATCAAGACTATGTTCATGATAAATTAAAGTTCAATTAATCATATTACTTAAGAACTCCCACTTACATAGACATCCCTCGAGTCATCTAAATGATCACGTGATCCAAATCAACTAAACCATGTCCGATCATCACGTGAGATGGAGTAGTCATCAATGGTGAACATCTCTATGTTAATCATATCTATTATATGATTCACGTTCGACCTTTCGGTCTCCAGTGTTTCGAGGCCATGTTTGTACATGCTAGGCTCGTCAAGTTTAACCTGAGCATTCCGCATGTGCAAAATTGTCTCGCACCCGTTGTATGTGAACGTAGAGCTTATCACACCCGATCAACACGTGGTGTCTCGGCACGACGAACTGTCGCAACGGTGCATACTCAGGGAGAACACGTATACCTTGAAATTTTAGTGAGGGATCATCTTATAATGCTACCGATGTACTAAGCAAAATAAGATGCATAAAAGATCAACATCACATGCAATCAAAATATGTGACATGATATGTCCATCATCATCTTGTGCCTTTGATCTCCATCTCCAAAGCACCATCATGATTTTCTTCGTCATCGGCTTGACGCCTTGAACTCCATCGTAGCGTCGTTGTCGTCTCGCCAACTATTGCTTCTGCAACCATCGCTAACGCATAGTGATAAAGTAAAGCAACATGGCGTTTGCATTTCATACAATAAAGCGACAACCATAAGGCTCCTGCCAGTTGCTGATAACTTTTACAAAAACATGATCATCTCATACAATAACGTATATCACATCATGTCTTGACCATATCACATCACAACATGCCCTGCAAAAACAAGTTAGACGTCCTCTACTTTGTTGTTACAAGTTTTACGTGGCTGCTACGGGCTTCTAGTAAGAACCGTTCTTACCTACGCATCAAAACCACAATGGTGTTTCGTCAAGTTTGCTGTTTTAACCTTCAACAAGGATCGGCCGTAGTCTAATTCGATTCAACTAAAGCTGGAGAAACGGACACCCGCCAGCCATCTTTATGCAAAACTAGTTGCATGTCTGTCGGTGGAACCGGTCTCATGAACATGGTCATGTAAGGTTGGTCCGGGCCGCTTCATCCAACAATACCGCTGAATCAAAATAAGACGGTGGTAAGCAGTATGACCATCACCGCCCACAACTCTTTGTGTTCTACTCGTGCATACCATCTACGCATAGACCTGGCTCGGATGTCACTATTGGGAAACGTAGCATGCAATTTCAAAAAAAAAATCCTACGCTCACGCAAGATCTATCTAGGAGATGCATAGCAACGAGAGGGGGAGAGTGTGTCTACGTACCCTCATAGACCGAAAGCGGAAGCATTTGTTAACGCGGTTGATGTAGTCGAACTTCTCGTTCTGACCGATCAAGTACCGAACGTACAGCACGTCCGAGTTCTGCACACATTCAGCTCGATGAGGTCCCTCGAACTCTTGACCCAGCAAAGTGTCGAGGGAGAGCTCCGTTAGCACGACGGCGTGGTGACGGTGATGGTGAAGTGATCCGCGCAGGGCTTCGCCTAAGCACTACGTGAATATGACCGGAGGCGTAAACTGTGGAGGGGGGCGCCGCACACGGCTAACAATAATTGATGTGTGTTCTAGCGGTGCCCCTCCTCATATATATAGGTTGGAGGGGAGGAGAGGCAGCCAATGGGGCGCCCCAAGTAGGAGGAATCCTACTTGGGCACCTCCCAATTCGGCCTCCCCCCTTTCCTATTCCTATTCGGAGTAGGAAGGGAAGAGGGGGAAGGGGGAATCCTATTCCCTTTTTTTCTCCTTTCCTCCTTCCCCTTTCCTTCTCCAATTTGGCCAGCCCATAGGGGCGCACCAGCCATTTTGTGGCTGGTGTGTTTCCCCTCTTGGCCCATAAGGCCCATATCTTTTGCCGGGGGTGCCCGGAACCCCTTCCGGTGACCCGATAAGTACCCGGTACCCCCGGAACACTTCCGGTGTCCAAATACTATCATCCTATATATGAATCTTTACCTCTCGATCATTTCGATACTCCTCGTCATGTCCGTGATCTCATCCGGGACTCCGAACAACATTCGGTCACCAAATCACATAACTCATATAATACAAAATCGTCATCGAACGTTAAGCGTGCGGACCCTACGGGTTCGAGAACTATGTAGACATGACCGAGACACCTCTCCGGTCAATAACCAACAGCGGAACCTGGATGCTCATATTGGTTCCCACATATTCTATGAAGATCTTTATCGGTTGTACTGTAATGACAACATGCGTTATTCCCTTTGTCATCGGTATGTTACTTGCCTGAGATTCGATCGTCGGTATCTTCATACCTAGTTCAATCTCGTTACCGACAAGTCTCTTTACTCGTTCCGTAATGCATCATCCCGTAACTAACTCATTAGTCACATTGCTTGCAAGGCTTATTATGATGTGCATTACCGAGAGGGCCTAGAGATACCTCTTCGATACTCGGAGTGACAAATCCTAATCTTGATCTATGCCAACCCAACAAACACCTTCGGAGATACCTGTAGAGGATCTTTATAATCACCCAGTTACATTGTGATGTTTGATAGCACACAAGGTATTCCTCCGGTATCTGGGAGTTGCATAATCTCATAGTCAAAGGAATATGTATAAGTCATGAAGAAAGCAATAGCAATAAAACTTAACGATCATTATGCTAAGCTAACGGATGGGTCTTGTCCATCACATCATTCTCCTAATGGTGTGATCCAGTTCATCAAATGACAACACATGTCTATGGTTAGGAAACTTAACCATCTTTGATTAACGAGTTAGTCTAGTAGAGGCTTACTAGGGACACGGTGTTTTGTCTATGTATCCACACATGTATCAAGTTTCCGGTTAATACAATTCTAGCATGAATAATAAACATTTATCATGATATAAGGAAATATAAAATAACAACTTTATTATTGCCTCTAGGGCATGTTTCCTTCAGTCGCGGTATCCTACCAACGGGTCTACCGGAATCTACACCAACACTTAGATTTGCCACCTTTGGTTTTCTTGAGTGAACCGTGCAACTATCAAATATGGAGGAGTACAGGATGTGTGCAGCAAGAAGATCAACATGAAGAATGGCGGCCACCGACGAAACTTCTACATAAGGACATTTATTGGGACACAAGGGAGGACTTGTTCGACTCCAGAAACCCTAGAAGCATAGATTACTCATCTATAGATCCCTCATCTAGATCGTCCACGCCCACATTCGAGGACTTGCCTCCCAACTTGCCGGACATGCCATTGTACACCGCATTGTCACTTGTCGATGATATACTCACATAAGCAAGAGTTGGGTTATTACTGGCCACGTGAGGGCCCAAATCTCGGTAAAACTTGTGCCTCGTGTTCATCTGGTAATCTAAGGTGACGTCCCACTGCCATATAAATCCACATACGTGCATCGTATTGCTGTTAGATACACTTCGAAGCACCGTCGACAAGAGGAAGAGCTCGATGGATCTGGATGTTCCATCCTGCCATAACTGCCGCGTTTACAATGCCACGTAAAACAACCCCCAACCTCTAAACATAAACACCACAACCTAGTTTTTAGAATTACACTCTAGACGTTTCAGGGATAGAAGAGGTACAAGGAATCAGTTAGAGCGGTTTGTCCCGTGATTTTTACATTGGCAGTTTTTGTAACAAGAGGTGGGAATATGGAAATCGTCAGAATTGTTTTGAAACACTATTAAAGAATCTTCCACAGTAGCCCACCATGCAGTACGGTCACTGCCGTGTGGACCCGGCTCCACATGTCATCGGCACTACAGCATCATGCAGTACCACAGAGGATCTCAACCCGGCCGATGGCGATGGACCTCAACCAAAAGAGAAAAGGAGATACATGTTCCATTGGAGTCAGATTCAAGCATCACCCATATCGGACAAGGTCGCATCTGAAATCCTTCCGGAGCGTCAATCCAACAAACCAGAAGGAAGGAAAGAGATTTTTTGCCTGCCTCATCAGACGCCTGATCTTGCCACAGGGGACCGCCTTGACCGGCACACCAACCAAATCGTTGCATAGCCGCACTGTTCCCCAACGGTTGTCGCCGCACTGTTTCAGCCACGCACGCACACGCCCGGGCTCCAACAGCGACGTCTCCCACCCAGCGGCTCACGGTGGAGTCATGTTTATCCCCATGACCATGAGCCGAGCAACCGAGCTCCAGAGAGAGTCCAGACACCGAGCGTCGCTAGAGGATGGTGATGCAACCAACCACTGAATCTGTCTTCCACTCCGCATGCGGCCACTCCGGCGTGTTTGTGTGTGCCTCGCTGGCTCACACAAGTCGCCTGTTCGTGGGTTGGTCTGGTCTGGTTTGGTTTGTCCTGTAAACTGAAAGATGATTGTTGGACTATATGTGCTACTGCTCCCTCTGCTAATGGATATTTTTTTTCTCGAATACTCACGAGTGTGTGTATTATATATTATAAAAGAAAGGATGAAGAGCCCCCCACAATTATGTTACAACGCGGATTACAAGGCGTTTCACCGGCGTCCACCTATGAGCTAATTGGACTACTCGCCGTTTGCCCAAATCTCCTCGCAGTATACCCGCCTGCATCCGAACCTTACTTTCGCTCGCGACCCGGTCCAGAAATCGTTTCTGCTAATGGATATGGCGTATCGACTTGATAAAACAAGGTGCTACTAGGATCTTGATCATGTCGGCTAACAACGCTGAACGCGCCGGTTGATTCGACATCTATAACAAGTTCCTGATACGACTCATGAGCAAACATTCAGTCATTCGGCGGTTTGGAGTGTTTTCCTTCCTAGTACAGTAGAAAATAAGAGCATCTATATAAGACCTTCCTATATGTCATCGGACCCTTCCTATACTCCGGCGGATGGCCTGATCACGAAAATGTTACCTAACCGGACACTTCAAACCGACCATATATGTCCGGGCAGTTTGCCACCCCATACACAGCCCATATGTGGGGCGGATATGAAGACGTCTAGACACGTCCTTCACGTTGGAATCTGCCCACACTGGCCCACCCCGACCACACAAATATGTGTTCCTATCCGCATCCCGGATCAAACCCTAGGCACTCCACTTCCAAACCGCTCAGCTCAACCCCCAAGCTTTTCTTCGGCAATTTTCGGCATAGCGGGTAGCAGACCCGGATGGGGCGTGACCTTGCAAAGAAGCAAACCCGGGCGGTCTACGCCCTCGCCGGTGTGCCCCCAAAGAGGGGAAGGCGGAGGTCAGTGACGGACAACTCTCGCGGTGAGCAGATCCGACTCGATCCATATTACATCTTCGATTGCTGCTTCGGCGACAAAGACTGTAGGGGGAAGAGCAAATGCAAGGGCGGCCTTGGGTGAACTTCCTCCATAGCTATATAATTCAGAGCTAGTAGAATGTGTCGATTTTTTTGTATAAAGTCTCTCATGTTGTGTGTTGATCTAGTAGATAAATTATGCATATTATTTCGGCGTTGCGTGAGATTGCATGGATTTGAGGATTTGATTCCGTCAAGGCGCACGAGTTCAAGGTTTATTTCGGACTTCACTCCTGACGAAGGAGATGGTTGCGGACGGGACATGCGAGGGGTGATCGGTCACTGTTTATGGGTTCAGTTAGATCCTCTAAGAGCATCTACAACCAGACCTCTCAAACACGTCTCAAACGCCTGGGCAGGCCACCTGGTCATGATTTTTTGACCCATACGGGCCTCTCAAACGGCCCTCAAACACCCGGGCTGACCGGCACCCCCATATCCAGCCCAAATATGGGACGGATATAGGGGCGCCCGGACACGCCCGCCACGTCGGACCCGACAACCCGCCCCCACCCTAAATTGCATCAAATCCACCAAGCCCTTCCTCCTCCTCCCACCGCCCTCCAACCATTCTCGCGTCCGGACCCTCGCCGGCCTCCACCCTTTCTCCCAATCCTCACCTCCGGTCCTGATCCATCGCCGGAGATGTCGTCCAGCCCGACCCATACCGCCGCGATGGAGACGCAGTCCGCCTCGTCCGTGGGAGGCATGGTGTTGGCGGCGGCGACTTGCAAGGCGGAGAACGTCGCCCGCAAGTTGCGGGGCGTCGCAGGGAAGTACAGACGTGGTGAAGCAGCTGTCTCCTTCGCCGCGCCCGGATCCCCGCACCCCTTCCTTCTGAGCGCCTACGTGGATTACGCTGTCCGTCCCCTTTGGGGCATTCGATGATCCGAGCGCCGGCTGGGCCATTCCGGAGAGCTTTCCGGTCAGAGCAGGCGCCGAGCTAGTGATCCGATGCCATCCGTCACGCTCGGATATTGATTTCATTTTGCCTTGCCTGGTTTCTTAAACTATGATTTGTTTTGCTTTGTTACGAACTTTGACATTCGGACAGTTTGTATCATTGATCGACGTGCATGGATCGCATGAATTTGAGGATCAAAATTTACGATATGTGAATATGCGGCCAACATTTGAGGGGTGCCCGGTCAGTGCCCGCGGACGCGTCCGGACGTGTCCGCGGGCGTTTGAGGGGCTGAATTTGCCAAGTCAGACGCTCTAACGGCCCAGTGTAGTCCAAATGTACTTTAAGGGAATCGTGCCACTGTGACATGGTATACTGTACTGTCTGTCGGTGCAGCATGAAAAGCAGACACAAGATGACTGACCGCTCGGGCTCGGAGACGGGAACCTGTGGGTATTACCTGGACGGTGCAGTGTTTCTGCTCCCAACACTCATGCAGTGTCCGCGAACGGCGCCTCTCCAGTGGCATCATCGCCTGCCTGCCTGCCCGGGGCCGGAGACGGAGCCGACCGGCTGCCACGGGAGGGGCCGCCATCAGTCGCCGGCCATGCCGGGTTTGTCTATCAGGCGACGGACTTTCTTGCGTGCGAAATGATGCGACTGTGCCTGCTGTGGCATGCGGCGCGACCGGCGACGAGAAGACTTGCCCACAGGAGAGTCGACACGGAGCCGCTCGCGTCTCTCGGCCGGTTCTCCGCAATGTCCCCACGGCCATGTGGTCTCGGTTGGGACTCTAGGGACGTGTTTGGTTGCCTAGTTTTACTATTGGGCCTGCATAGCACGATGTTTAAAGCAGCTCTGGGCTTGCCTCGTTCGAAACGCATGAATCGGCAGTTTCTCCAAGGCCAGGCCCGAGCGGTGCACGTGGGCGAGCGCGGCTGCACGCGCGCGGCCACCCCCGATAAGCCGTGTTGCTTCCCGAAGCACCGGCAGTTATTAGCCTCACCGCCCCTCACCGCTCCCTCTCCCCACTCTTCCCCACTCTCCCAACTCTCACCGGCGGCGGCGGATCGGAGCAGAAGAAGAAGACCACCGGACTCCATCACCGGCGGCGGCGGATCGGAGCAGAGGAAGAAGACCACCGGACTCCATCAATGGCGGTAAGCACTTCTCTCTCTTCGACATGCACGCTAGATTCGATCCACGGCGATAGATTCGATCCACGGCGGAGGGGAATGGGGAATAGAGGTAGATAAGCATAGGGGTAGTTCACACTAGTTCATAGCAGTTCATACGAGTTCATACATGCAAGATCGGAATGCATAAGGTAGATTTCGGGATTGGGGGATAGGGGAATAGGGGGAAAGGGGGTACACAACGGACACCGGCTGGCCGCGGCGGCCGTCACCGGCGTGCGGAGCGGCTAGTCGAGCCGCTGGCCTTCATCTTCTTCATCGTCGTGCGGGCCGACGGGTCGTCCTCGTCGTCCTCGGCGGAGTCGAGGTCGATCTGCCAGGTAGGACGGACTGGCTCCGGCGCCCTAGCTGGCATGTGCACCGCCTCTTCTTCCTCCTCCTTAGGCTCCTCGCCGATGACTGCCGGTGGCACGATAGCCGTCTCCTAGTACACTGCGGCACGACGGTTATTAGGAGCCCAGTAGGTCATGTACTTGCACCACTTCTTCCTCTGTTTAGGGTCGTCGGAGACGGCCTGATTCATGGCCCAGCGAATGATGTCAACTGCCATCGCGCCCTTCGCTGGGTCAGGAATCAGCGTCTTCAGCTCTTCTTTAGTGGCCTTCATGAGCACGGCATTAGATTTGTTCTGCATGTCCGGCATGAAGCCGAAGTTCGAGCACACCTCCATGGTGTTCTCGAACTTGGTCCGGTCACCAGCCGTCCACCCGAGGAAGAAGGCCCTCCAGCCAATACCCCAAGGGAAGGGGTTGGCATTGGAGCTGGAGCTAGAGCTCATGGCGATGGGGAGGAGGAAGGTTGACAGTGAGAGAAAAGAGGGGGTGGGTAAATAGTGCTCGGCAGGGTGAGTAAATATAGGGGGGATGGAGAGGAGGAGAAGAGTGACAGTCATGCCATTTTAACTACAAGCTCTTGAATTAGCCATGAACTCTGTGCAATGCCTGACTCCATGACTTGTGTGCAGATCGAGGATACCAATGAGATGGGCACGGAGGTGCTCCCGGCCGTTGACAACAAGGGCAAGGAGCCCGTTCACCCAATGCCCGATGAGGTTGTGCTGCCGGCCACCGTCGAGGAAGACCCGAAGACGCCTGAGGGTGGCGACGACGAGGGCATGGAGGAACCCCCCCCAGCAACAAGCGCCGCAACTACAGCCACTACCATCACGAGGATGGCCCAACTCACTTCTGCAAGGTCATCCTTGCACCGAAGTTTGAGTGCATCCCCATGCCCCTGGACTTCACCAAGCACTTCGTCGCGGTGCCGACGGAGTTCAAGCTCAGGAACAACATCGGCTGCTCCTGGAAGGTGACGGTCAAGCTGATGAACGGCAGGGTGACCCTGGATCAGGGTTGGGCCACCTACGCAGCCGTTCATCAGATCAAGATCGGCCACATGATGACGTTCAAGCTCCTCACTCCTGACACCCTCAAGGTCATCATCTTCGACGACGATGGCATTGAGGTCGTCAACAAGTGCGGGAAGCACGACGACGTCTTCGCCGCCAAGGAGTAGGGCTGGGCCACCTCTTTCGAGCGTACTATCGAATTATGCTAGTTGATGGTTTATGCGTTGAACTATTATATCTGTGGTACTGCTTATATCTGAATTATGCTAGTTGATCCTCTGTTTATACTCTGTTGTGCTTATGATGTGTGATGCCGAAGTGTGGTGGTAACCTTACCAACTAGCCAAAGAGGTTACCACACATCAGGCCTTGCGTACAACCAAACACCATGTCTTGGGTTTGTGGACTAACATGCAGGCAACCAAACACCAGGCAGTGTGGTTCAGCCCATGCAGGTAAGAGGGCATGCAGGCAACCAAACAACATATATATGATGCATTTGAGGCTGCAGTTGCATAGCCAGGCTGAATAGAGAAGTGTATGCGATGCAGGCAACTGTTGCACACGGCAACCAAACACGCCGTAGGCGTGCCCCAAGCGTCGACCTGAAGACCCCGACTCCTCGAGGCTCGAACCCAGGCTGCGGTACAGTGCAGCGTGTGTGTACTGTGTGGACGACCGCTGGGTGCTCCTCACTGATCAGTGCCAAGTGTCGCGTGCAACGACTGTCCTGACAAGCCAAAACAGCTTGCTTCGGTGTCCTGGCTATAGTGAAAAATGAAAAGGGATGTTTGAACAGGCCAAATGAGCTCTGGAAGATGCATGGATCTGCCCAAGCCAGCACATTCAGCGGAACTTCATTATTAGCGTGACCAAATGTGAATGATAAGACAATTTACCTCTCCTCGTTTTTCCTTGGATAATCATTTGCTGCTGGTTATCTGTCCATCGTCCACACTCTGGGCCGTGCTACGTCAAGTAGGCACAGCTTTTCAGTCAAGTCCTAGGGTTCAGTTTATTCCCCTCAAGTCTGAAAATCGTCGACTTCACAATCTTCTTTCTCAATTAACCAGTCTTTGACCTGTTTAACTCTAGTTTTATCCTAGTCAGCACTCAGCAGTGCCACATGCTAGTTTTTTTTTCCAATCGGTCAAAACTAACAATCATGCTGGTAGACAAAGCAGTGATTTTTATCTTTTTGGACAACTAAGTGCTACTACCTCCGTACACTAATATAAGACGTTTTCGCAGTTTAAGTAAACCTTGCATTAGTTTACTATAAAGGCAGTGCTTCCTTTGTAGTCTAGTCTGTAAAGAAGTATAAGAGCGTTTAGATCACAACGCTCTTATATTTCTTTACGGAGGAATTGTATTAGGAATTACAAGGCCTTCCTTGAACACCCCAAGTTTCATATCTGAAACAAGTTTTCAAGAAACTGCTCGAGTTTTAACAAAAACTGCCCTACAAGATCGCATTGATTGGTTGAAAGGTTTGAAAGAAAAACGTGGTTCCAAGGGATTATACCTATTGGTACCTGTACCTTCCGCACAAGACAAGAACCTTTATTTCGTACTCCCGCGGAGGATCGGAGTGGTCATGATCAGTTTGTTAAGTAGGAACAAGTGCTCACAACCACCACACTCAAATCTCCAGCTTTCAACGCGTCAATGTGCGCACGACGAAGAAGCCCACACCGCCATTCATACACCTAAGTTGACTTGTGCTAGATCTGAAAGCAACGACAAACCAGATGGAAAACTGATCAATCTTCCAAGGTCGCCATTGCCGCAGCTCGCACGTGCTTCCAGGCTCTCGCTTGACAGTGGCACCGGTGGGGTTGTGCACCCGTCCGTGCCACTGCCACATACAGAGACCGAACTGACCGCTCCATATGCTCTCGCGGTCTCAAGCTTAATTGCTGGTCATGTAGGGAGGCCATGACCATGAGCTCGAGATATGTGGCTGATTTTGGTGCGAGCTTTTTGTTCGGGTCTTTGTTGCTGCTGCTGCCACTTTCCTGTCAGGAATGCGGAGGAATAGAGCTCCTTTCTGATGCTCGAGAGGGATGGATGTGTTGCTGGATTGTTCAGTGTTTGGTTGAGAGAAGAATCGGAGAAACGACTCTACAGTCATATGGTTTGCTGCTAAATACATAGAACTGACCCAGTATTCGATCAGTCATTGGTGAATTGGATGAGGCTGTCAAGTTTATCATCTTGACATGTCAACAAATAAGCATCAACTTATTTGTCAACTCGGGTGACGAGCTACCATCACCATATCAGCGTCTGACAAAACAACCATGCAGCTATATGCGTTAATCAGAAGGCTCTGCGGGCTCGTATTGTCGGCAACTCAGCAGCATCCACAGCAACTTTTCGCCTTTTCTGGACATAAATCATCACCTTCTCCATAAACCTGAAACCGACATCAAACGGCAGCGAATTTGCGGTCTAGACACCCCGACATAGACTCTTGAATTTCTGCCTTGCGCCAACCTTCCATTCATTAGAGGAATTGGACAGGACTGGCGACACCTCCAATTGGCAGGAGAAGGCATGCCATTCTGACTCCATGAACAAAGACATCGAACAATACACAACAAGTGGCCAAAAGCACATCGGGTAACATCTCGAGGATAGATGCATAGCGAGATATTACAGATTTACAGGGAGCATCCTAGCGATGTCAACATAGGATGGGTGCATGCCCCTAACCACAGACTAAACCCATATCTACACTGCTACACAAGACTGACTTTTTTTTCGAGAGTAGGAGTACTACAGAAGACTGATTGGGGACGCACTACAGAGGGTCACAGAAAGGTCAAAATATAAAGTTGGTGATAACTAACACCAGAGTCATGGAAAGTAGGGGTCTTCCTTGTTCTCATACTCCTAGGTTACAAACAACTGCCAAGAGCACTTGCAGTCTTCTTGAGCGGTCCAAAAGCATCACCATCCAGAAGAAAGCCCGCTATGCATGAATCCCTAAACAAGAAAACAATTTGCTGCATGAGACAAACTGATACCCCCAGTTCTTGGTCTCTTCGCTACAACTAAACTGATAAGGCAAAAATGAAAAAGAAAAGATAAGAAAACATCACGTATGCTTGTGTTCCGCAATACTTATTCAATAGTCACAAACAAAACTACATTATATATGTTTATTAAGCTGTTACCAGATAGGCGTAGGCCCAAAGCTAAGCCTTGGCATCACAATAATAAATACACCCTTATCTCGTGAACACATTGCTCTGTATACTTATTCTCGTAGCTTGTAAGTGCATGAGCGCTAGCTTGTCGTAGTGGTGAAAACAATTACAAATATATGGTGCAAAGTTGGAGAGTTATATAAAATGAAGTCAAAGACAAACTAAATGGCACATGTGGCATTTAAATGGAGATACAGCTATGCAGACATGTCGGTTAAAGTCAAGGGCCAGCATCTATCTGGTTAAATACTTTATACTCCCTCCCGTCCCAAAATTCTTGTCTTAGATTTGTCTAAAGACGGATGTATCAAGTCACATTTTAGTATTAGATACATCCCTATCTAGACAAATCTAAGACAAGAATTTTGGGACGGAGGGAGTACTTGTTTGTTATACAACTGTTCTTCCTTTGTTTGCTTTCCATAGAGGGCAAACAACTTTCAGGCAAAGTCCAGGGTGTTCAGCAAATGTTGATAGCATATCTACCTTATACTCGCAATCCGTACTCTTAGCATTCCTTTTACTGCCTATGCAAAACCCATAACATCTACGTGGAGTTTTCTCAACAATCTGCTCGTACTCTCTGACTGACTTTTAGCTAACTGAGCCAAGCACCTTTTAGTGGATGTAGAATACCCTTTTATTTTGCCCAAAGCTCCATCATTCCCACTCACACTCTCACTATAGACCTAGATATATAGGGAAGATAAGAAGTAGAAAACATGGAGGTCTCAAACATTATTCAAAAGCGATGTTCAGGAAGTAATTGCTCGGTCGGCTGGCGAGTAGGGCATTAATAGGCGAGCCAGTCAGTTAATCGGCCGATAAATCAGCTACTCGGTGATCCACCAAGCAGGGATTAATCGGCCAGTTAACTGATTTATTGGCCGATATTTTGAACAAGTGAAGATCATAACATGTATTCCTATATAGCATTACACTGACACGTACCGTCTGGGTCTGTGTAGGTGATGTGTCAACCAATCTGGCCCCATGTGAAACTCCAGCAGAACTAACAGATACCAAAGCAAAATCAAGATGATACCAGGGAAACAAAGATTGTACCATAAGATCTATATATTCCTACATGACACAGAACTACTCCTTCTGTCCCGTAATGTAAGACGTTTTTTCACACTACACTAGTGTTAAAAAACGTCTTACATTATGGGACGGAGGGAGTACAAAATAAAATGAAATCCACCTGTTCTGCAAAGCTAAAACTTCTGGAATAGGAGCATTGGGATACCACCTACAGACTTTGCTTCCTTGCAAACACAGTTGGCCTGATGTGATGAAAAATTAGGCAAATGATATCTGATGCTACTAATACACGTAGACAGCAATTACCAAAGGAGACCAAAGACAAAATAGAACTGCCGGAAAAAAAAAAACATCACCTTCACGCAGCTTGACAGTCACGGCAACAAAGAGAATGACAACTGGTCCTTGCTGCATCTGCTGCTGCAGAGTCTCTGCTGGGAATTGATTTGCATGTGCCTCCCACAAAGCAACAACAGCTGTCTCTCTTCAAACATAATCAGAAAATTCACAAGCATGTAGAACAGCACCGAAGACTGTCATGAAGCAACTAAAAGTGACCAACAATGAAGCTCTATAAACATACCTGCCATCACTTATGTACACGTTACGGACTGCCCGAGGTGTACCATTGACCGTAACAGTTTTCACATCTGAAACTCGCAGCATAAGACCAATGGCATCTGCATCAGGCACCAAAAGCAATCCTAGATTAGAGAGAGAAGAGCAGCAGCTGCACATACAATTATGGAGGCAGAATGATACAGTCACAAATACAGATTATATACCAGACATTAGCGCTGTGTTGTTTTCACGCGATCGGAGGACTTCATAAGGCGATATCTTGTATGCATACACCGGAAAACTATCAGGCACATGTTCATCCTTGATTATCTCTGTGTACTCCGTGAACATTGCCATGCAAGGATGATCAACGGCCCTATAGGGCAGACTAGAGTGGACAACCTTAAAGTGGTGTATGTAATACACATCATTCTCCTTGATGTGTTGCAAAAAGGGTGATGCAGACCACGCAAGTACTTGGCCGTCCATCATACCCCCCTATTTCATAAACATTGAACCAGCACGGTGACCTTACATGGTGAAGGTATATGAACAAGACATTACAAAATGACAAGTATCTCACCTGCTCATCGAGCATCACAAAATCGAGCCGTGGAATTCCTGTTCGTTGATGCTTGCTCATGTAATGTGAAATGCGCGCTATTCTGACTCGAACCCTCACCCGGTTGTTTGACGCCAGGGTCACATCCTTCAGCAAGGTGTAATCCATCTGCTAACAGAACAGGAAACAAAATCAGAGCTAAACCAAAACTAGGAAAACAATAAATAGGCATGAATCCACTAGAGGATACACAGTGTGCACCATTGCAACAAGAATAAATCTAACCTATATCCAAAAGGAGAGATGGTCTGTGCTGAATTAAACAGGGCAGAACACAAAACGGAGGACTGCTACAACATGACATGGACTGAAGAACTCAACAGATGCTTACTTAACCGTCCTTTTGTGAGCAATGTAAGCTACAATATCGTGATAGAATACCTCGCTGTCAGAATCTTCTGAACAATCTGCATCATTTTTAGATTCACCCATACCACCATCTTGTCCTGAACCATCCTCGCTCTCTTCATGATCATTGGGATCGACTCGTGCTTTCTTCGACTGTTTTTCAGCTAAGCGAGTCAAGCGCCTTATGGTGGGTGCAGGGCGCCCTTCTGTCTCGTCATCCTCCTCATCGCTGTCAATTATTCTAAGCAGTGCACGCTT
The DNA here is from genome assembly GCF_002575655.3 of Aegilops tauschii subsp. strangulata. Lineage (NCBI taxonomy): Eukaryota > Viridiplantae > Streptophyta > Magnoliopsida > Poales > Poaceae > Aegilops > Aegilops tauschii. Next base: position 125,873,437 of record NC_053037.3, read on the forward strand.
CCTACTGGGTGGAGCACCCAACACCCCCGCCTGCAATTCACCATCCTTGTTGTTCTTCTCGCCCTCATCTTCGCTGTCGCTGCTGGCCACCCGTGCGGTGGTGTGCTTCTTACCGCAGGGTGTGGTCCAAACGTCATCATTCTCCAGACCCACATTTCGGCGAACCCTCCGGTGGTCTCCACCACCACCACCTCCCCCGGCATCGTCAATCTCGTTTTCGCCATTGCTCCCACCGGTAACCGCCCGCACCGCACGCTTCCTAGGGGTCGGCACCGCGGGAACACCATCCTCCTCGCCGCTCCTCCCGTTGCCGGCATCAGCGGCAACCCCCTCTTCCTCGCCGTCACCGACCTCGTGAAAAGAACCATACGCCTGGACTGTTTTTGGCTTGGGGCCGCCCAAACCCTCCACCAATCGACCAGAGGCCTCCCCACTGGGCATGGCCTTCCTCCAGCGCGCGTTCTCGGCTTCGAGGAGCGAGACCCGGGCCTCCAGGTCGGCAATGCGGGGGGAAGTGGCGGCGAGCTCGGCCTCGAGGGCGCATACCTTCGCCGCGACCTCCGCGGCGTCCATCTCTAGCGGCGGCGGCGGTCGCGGGCGACGATGCGGCGGCACCGCGGCAGAACCCTAGCGTCGGAATGCTCGCACTGGTGGTCAGACGTCAGGAGGACTGTGCCACGATTGTGTGCGGAAAGAAGGAGAAGGAGAAGGAGAGGCGGCTTTGCCCTTTGCGCTTCTGGGCTGGCGACACGTGCGGTGAAATGGGCTGAGACATGCGGCATGGACCGCTTCTATAGGCTTTGTGCATTCAAGATGCTGGTCCCCTCTCGTTAGGGTTTTGCTTCCTCTCGACGGCGGTGGCGTTTTCTTCACCCCCCACCGTAGAGAACCTGATCTACCCTGCCTTCCCCCCCTCGCCGGTGATCTGGGGCTCGCGGGCCTCGACGATGGCAGGATCGGGGGAAGCGATGGGGACAATACCGCCTGCGGAACCAGCTTCTTCAGGCAAGAGATCTAAGGAGGACGGCGCGCTGTCGGGCGCGGCAGATGCTGATTTAGAAGCAATGATGGCGGAGCTCGGATTGAAGGAAGGAGACTTGCAAGATGTCGTGGTTGAGGATGAGGAACTCTCTGAAGAATCAACCAGATGGATGGCCCTTGCTAGGGTTCATACGGAGAAAACGTATAGCCAATATTGGTTTTTCAAGAACATGAGGGTTGCTTGGGATCTGGCTAAGGAGGTGAAAATCAGACCGCTGGAAGATAATCTGTACACGCTGCAATTCTCGTGCCTAGGCGATTGGGAACGGGTAATGCAAGATGGCCCTTGGACGTTCAAGGGAAAAGCGGTGGTCATCACTCCTTACGATGGTTTCACAAAGCCCTCCCTGATTGATCTCACAAAAATAGAAATATGGATGCAAATCCATGACCTGCCCGATGGTTTTTATCCAAAGATCAAAGCGCTCTCAACCACGGTGGGAGAATTCATATACGCTGAACCAAAATCTCAGGACTTTGAAGGAAACTTTGCACGCGTTCGTGTGAGGATTGACGTGACTAAACCCTTGAAGAATGCCGTTTCACTGGTGATCAAGAAGAAGGAAGGTATGCAGCGTGTAATCTTCAGGGTAAAATTTGAAAGGTTGCCGGACTGGTGTGCGGTATGTGGCTATTTAGGGCATCTCTTCAAGGAGTGTGGAGACGGTGTATGGCCACAGGAGGCGCTGGTCTTCAAGGACCTGAAAGCTTCATGGTTCAAAGGACCGGGGCAAGGCCCTGGCGAAAGCAGAGGAAACCGGAGTGGAAGGGGCCGAGGTCGCTCTACTGGTGGCCGAGGACGTGGCACCACCCAATATAACAGTATGGAATTAGAAGACAACATGGAAGAAGAGGATCACGAACGTGATGTCATGATGGATGATGCTGATCAAAACAGGAAGAGGGGAGCTCTGGTGCAGCCTAGTCATAAACCACAGCTTCCCCTACACCTGTCACGACGAACAAAGCCCCAATGCTTCCACCACCGAAAATGCCAGTAAGTCCCTCCTCGAAACAGGAGTCGAAGAGGACCAAACCCAGCTCGAGTGCGAACGAGACGTCTGCTCCAAAGAGTTCAGCTCCTACCAAGAACCCCGATGCGCATTTGGCGGGCCCCCAAGTGGGGTCGCGCCAGGCGCAATGAGTCTCCTGTGTTGGAACTGCCGCGGGGTTGGCAAACCCGCGACAGTTCGTGAGCTTCGTGATTTCACGAGGCAATTTGCCCCCTCTATAGCTTGTATTGTTGAAACACAGTTAGAGGGCTCTCGAGTAGAGGATTTGGCAGGGAGACTAGGTTATAATAAAAGTTTTGCAGTGAGCAGCTCGGGTAGGAGTGGAGGACTATGTATCTTTTGGAATGAGGAAATAAAGCTAGAAATTCTTGGGTACTCTGAGTATCACATCGATGTATCTGTTGAAGAGATGGTGGATGTCAAAACTAGAGTTACGTTTGTTTATGGTGAGGCACAGGTAAATGAACGATACAAAACCTGGAACATGCTGACCGGAATTGTGGGAGCACATAATCTGCCATGGGTGGTTATTGGAGACTTCAACGAGGTTCTACATGCACATGAACATGATGGAGTGGGAGCCAGAAGCCAAGCACAAATGGATTCGTTTCGTGATGCTCTTGATACTTGTGGCCTTACCGATTTGGGGTACAGAGGAAACAAGTGGACTTTTGAGCGAAGGGTGACAGGTGGAACGTACACCAGAGTCCGGTTGGACAGAGGGGTAGCAAATCCGGAGTGGCTGATGGCCTTCCCAGATGCAACAGTTGAACATAAAATTGCTACCACTTCTGATCACGTCCCATTGCTACTTAGTTTCCGCGACGTGCATGCGTGTACACGCGGACCTAGACCTTTTAAGTACGAGCTCTGCTGGGAAAGAGATGATTCGCATGCAGCAGTAATTACGGCCAGATGGGGACAGCAGCAGCAAGGGGATTCGGTGGAATCAGTGCGGCAAAAGTTGACGCGTGTCTCAGACGATCTGTCTCAGTGGGATCGCAATCATTTCGGGAATGTGCGGCTGCAGATTGCGGGACTGCTCCGCAGGCTACAGGAGTTGCGCGCAGCCCCAGGAAGATCCGGCCCCAATCATGAGGAATTAAAAATAACTGAAACACTGGTTGAATTATACCATCGTGAAGAGATTTTGTGGCGCCAAAGAGCTAGATTAGAGTGGCTAATGCACGGGGATAAAAACACTTATTTCTTTCACCTTAGAGCCAGTCGTCGAAGGAGGAAGAACAAGATAAAAGCACTCTAGAGGGAAGATGGCCAGCTGACAGAAGATATACAAGAGATGGAAGCCTTAACGACTTCCTTCTATAAAACGCTTTACACATCTGAAGGTGTACAGAACATGGACCAAGTGATTTCGACGGTACCGCGCAAGGTGACTCAGGGTACGAATGAGATTCTTAATGCCCCTTATACTGACAAGGAAGTCAAGACGGCTCTTTTTCAGATGTTTCCTATGAAGTCGCCCGGCCCGGACGGGTTCCCAGCACACTTTTTCCAGCGCCATTGGGAGATTTGTGGAGATGATATCACAAGAGCAGTTTTGAGGATTGTTGAAGGTAATGAGTCAGCAGCCAGCATTAATGATACAATCCTAGTATTAATCCCAAAGGTAAAAAATCCTACATTGCTAACTCAGTTCCGACCGATAAGTTTGTGCATTGTTTTATATAAAATTGCCTCTAAGGTGATCTCAAATCGGCTCAAGTTAGTACTTCCGGATATAATTTCCGAAGAGCAGTCAGCCTTTGTGCCAGGGAGACTGATTACAGACAACATCATCACAGCGTATGAATGTCTACATTTCATGAAGAGAAATAAAGCAAAAAAGCACCAGTCTTGTGCTTTGAAACTTGACATGGCAAAAGCCTATGATAGGGTTGAGTGGGAATATCTCAGGGCAATCATGGTGAAACTAGGCTTCACAGAAAGATGGATAAATATCGTTATGGGACTAGTAACAACAGTGAAGTTCTCTGTCCAGCTTAACGGTAAGAAGCTTGAGCAATTTACTCCTTCACGTGGAATCAGACAAGGGGACCCGATATCCCCATACCTGTTCTTAATAGCAGCAGAGGGCCTTTCGTGCCTCCTAAAATCTAGAGACGAGTCATCAAATTTGAGTGGCCTGCAGGTGGCACCGTCGGCACCATCAGTTAACCACTTGTTATTCGCAGATGATAGCCTGTTGTTTTTTAAGGCTAATGGTATGGCCGCTACTGAGGTGAACCTAGTGCTGGACATGTATTGCCAGGCTACGGGCCAACGAGTTAACCATAGTAAATCTTCCATCTTTTTCAGTAAGGGGGTCCCTGAATCCGTAAGGACGGAGATCAAGAATCTGTTGGGTGTACCGAATGAGACTCTAAATGAAAAATACTTGGGGATGCCATCTGATGTGGGGAGCTCAAAGAATGGAGCTTTCAAGTACCTAAAGGATCGTTTATGGTCCAAAGTTCAAGGTTGGATTGAAAATACTATGTCTTCAGCAGGAAAGGAGATACTAGTCAAGTCTGTGGCACAGGCGGTCCTGGTTTTCTCTATGTCGTGCTTTAAGCTTCCACGGGGTTTATGTGAGCACCTCAATATGCTTATCAGGAAATTCTGGTGGGGAAGCAAAGATGGTAAACGCAAGCCACACTGGGTCTCCTGGAAGACTATGACACAACCCAAAGGTATGGGGGGTTTGGGGTTTAAGGATTTCGAACTTTTCAATATGGCTATGCTGGCAAAGCAGGCATGGCGTCTGCAGCAATTCCCTGACTCCCTATGTGCTCGCCTACTGAAAAGTATCTACTACCCAAACACTTCGGTTCTTGATGCAAATTTGGGGAATCACCCAAGCCAAATATGGAGGAGCTTGATCGAGGGGCGGGATACCCTTAAGCTGGGTTTGATCAAAAGAATAGGTAATGGGGGAACGACAAGAGTCTGGGAAGAAAACTGGTTGCCACGCGAGGAAATGATGAGACCGTATGGGTGCATCTCACAGAACCCACCGGAACTTGTCTCAGAGCTCATAGATGCCACGTCAGCTCAATGGGACAGACACAGGGTGTCAGAAGTTTTTATGCCAATGGACGTTCGGGTAATAATGGCCATTCCGTTGTGCACCATGAACGTTCCGGATTTCTGGAGCTGTCATTACGAAAAGAATGGAAATTTCTCTGTTAAATCAGCCTACCGTATGTTGGTGGCGACAAGAGCTAGAAGAGAGGCATGGCTGGAAAGCACGGCGGGACCTTCCAGCACGTCCAGAGAGGAGGGAGCCTAGAAAAAGCTTTGGCAAACTCAAGTGCCGGGCAAGGTGAGGATGTTTCTCTGGCGATTGTCCAAACACTCGATCCCTACCAACGATGTGAGGACACACAGACATATGAGTGACTCAAGTGCTTGCGGCATATGTGGTGCTCACGATTCATGGAGGCATTCCCTAATAGAGTGTTCAATGTCCAGATGCATCTGGTCGCTGATGGACGCGGAGATCACGGAAAATCTTGCAGCTACAACCGAACCAAACGCCAAACAATGGTTGTTCACTATGATGGAGTCAATGTCACACGAGCTCTTTGTGAAGCTCTCGGTTATGCTTTGGGCGATATGGGCAGCGAGACGGAAGGCAATTCATGAAGGGATTTTTCAAAGTCCTCACTCTACATAGTTTCATCACCAGATTTATTGATGAACTAGACATGCTGAAGGTCAAACCACCCCAGGTGACTGGTGCCGGAGTAGCGATCAGGAGCGGAAGGCCGATAGCTCCTCCTCAAGTCCATGCAAAAATTAATGTGGATGCTGGTGTCCGCAAGGGCAGTAGGGGGACAACAGTGACGGTATGTAGAGACGAATCTGCCGCATATCTTGGCAGCTCATCCCTTGTGATTGCAGGTCTGGACGACCCTGAAGCTCTGGAAGCGATCGCTTGCCGAGAGGGTTTGGCACTGGCGGCAGATCTCCAACTACAGAATTTTGTGATTTCATCCGATTCCAAGCAAGTTATCATTGATATCAATAAGGGATGTAGGGGCAGCACAGGAGCTGTCATTAGCGAAATAAAAATACTAGCAAACTCTTTCCAATGTAATTTCATTTTCGAGTCTCGTGCATCCAATATGGAGGCACATAGTCTAGCCAAGTCATCGCTTTCTCTGGGTCCGGGGCACCACGTTTGGTTTGGCCAACCTCCTGATCCAAGATGTATCCCACAATTTGTGGTTTTTGATGAATAAAGTTTTGATTCCCCCCTAAAAAACAAGTTTGTGCATTCTTCGATGAGTTTGCAATGACAGTTTATTGAGGATCCAAAACAGAAAGGAAAGGAAGCAGAGCAAAGATACCCTCTCTCAAAAAAACATAATGGTCTGTAAGAAAGATCAACGAACAAATTATGAGACTTGAAGCAGGGCCTTCAGCTCAGTCTATCCCTGTACCACTCCATTACAGCCTGCAAGATGCCGCTGGTCAACAGTTGCCACAGAAGGATCAGCATGCTACAAATATATTAAAGGATAATGCTAGTAACACAACACTGATGGCCTCTCATGTTCCTGTGTCTGCATCCTCTGACTCACTTTATCGGCAAGCACTTCCCAAAAGAATTTATCATCAAGAAATCCCCAATATGCAAGTGCGAATTATCAATGCCCCTCCTTCTAATAATGTGCCGCCTCCTTTCAAATCTTGTCCTAAGAGAGCTTGCGACTCAATTCTTGGACCGTCTCCTCCTCCTGCAAAGAGGCAACCCATTTTAGGACAGGAATTAATGGATCGACTCAGGCTCCATCGAGTGATGTTGGAGTTGTTCTTGTTACTGTGCCCCAGGTTAACCCCTGTCCAAGTCTGCTTGGAGCTCCACCTGCTGGTCAGCTTATACACCGTCTTCAAGATGTACCTGCCGCTACCATTCCTGCTTCCAGTCAGACTCTTGCTGGTGATGTGGTACCCAAATATAGCAGTCAACATAGATCTAAAAGCAGTTGCTGGGATGTTCGTCCCTTAGGGGGGGTCTGGAGATACGCGACGACATCATCATGTGTCTCTTCGCTCTTGCACTGGGGCTGCTGTGGAGAAATGGCACCGTGTTGTTACTCATGTTGGTAGCGGCCTTTACCTGGGTACAAACAGGGCAGACACTCAACTTGGTGGTTCTTCTCAACCATATGCCAATAAGGATGGAGAGACCTATGATCCATGGCCCATTCGCACACCTTCATCGACAAGCAGTGCAGGCACAACCAACTCTCGTCGGGGCGGTTTCTCTCCTCCTGTCCTAGATCGCAACTACTATATGGGTGTGGATGCTGATTCTCACACTGGTGCTAACATAGCTCAGACTGCAATGGGAACTCTAACTGAGATTAGCACCCTTCGCCAAGGTAGTACAACGGAACTCAGGCAGGATCATACTAGTCAGAGCATGGATGTTGATTTAACAAATTGGCCAACGGCGCATGGCCCTAACGCGCCTCGGGCGCCATGAAAGCCATTGCCTGGAACTGTCGAGGCATGGGCCGGGGCCTCGGCGATGATCGTATGATGTTTCTGGCCAATCTCATCCGTTCCACTAAAGCTCAGATAATTTTTGTGTCTGAAATTAAGTCCTCTAAAGTTCGTCCTTGTGATCTTGTTAATCGTTTTGACATTGATGATACTATTGTAGTTCCTTCAAGAGGATCGTCAGGAGGGCTTTGGCGGATGTGGACCGATGAGCTTTAGGTTACTGTTTATAGCGTGTCGTTTCACTCCATCCTAGCTAACGTTGTTCATCTAGCTTCAGGTGTACAGTTTTGTCCTGTGTGTATCTATGGAGATCCTTATCATCGTCAAACTAGTACTATATGGAATCAGGTTGCCTATTTTGTGTATGATAACTTAGGAAAGCCAATGATCTGTATGGGTGACATGAATGACATCCTACATGATATGGACAAGTGCAATGCTAATGTTAATCAGTATAGGATGTCTGCTTTTCGTGCTTTAATTAAAAATTGTGGCTTATTTGACATTGGCTATAGTGGTCCGGCCTACACTTGGCGCAATAGGCAACACACTGCAAATCCTATTTATCAATGTTTAGATCGATGTTTGGTTAATCCGGATTGGTGTGCTTGCTATCCAAATATGAAAGTGCTTAATTTACCTATCCTTCTTAGTGATCAGGCGCCTATCTTGATTTCCACTGAGGGCCAGTTTTATAAACCTAAGCAATCCTTTAAATTTGAGAATTGGTGGCTGCTTGAGAAAGATTTCCATGCTCATGCTAAGGCAGCCTGGAATAGTACCAGGTCAGCCTCTTCTTCTACCAGGACTTCCTCTCTTGCAGGGTCATTAAAGAAATGGTGCAGGAAGAAAAAGCCTATTCACCAGGAGTTAAAAGAAATTGAGGGAAAAATCAATCAGATTCAACTAAAGCCTCTTCACCAACAAGATCATGCTCAAGAAAGCGCACTCACAATCAGGTATGAGCAGAATCTCTCTAAGCTAAATCAGTTTTATAAACAAAGAGCAAAGAAACCTTGGGCTAAGGATGGAGATAGAAATACCAGATTTTTCCATCAATCTGTTCTTAAGAGAAGAAAAAGAACACTACTGTTTCCATTAAGGATGAAAATGATGTTATACATTTTAAGCCAGGTCAAATTGCTAACACTTTTGTGAACTATTTCAGATACATCTTTTCTTCTCCTAACATCAATATGGGCAGGCCTTTTCTTGCAACTCAGCCTCTAATCCAATCAGATGATTTCACTTATTCCATACCAGATAAGCAGGAAATCTTGCAGATTCTCAAGGATATGAAGCTAAATGCATCACCTGGCCCTGATGGTTTCAATGTGGAGTTTTACCTTGCAACCTGGGATTGGATTGGGGATGACGTTGCTGCCTTGGTTACCATATTCTTGAAGGAAATATGCCCTAGAGGCAATAATAAAGTTGTTATTTATATTTCCTTATATCATGATAAATCTTTATTATTCATACTAGAATTTATTAACCGGAAACTTGGTACATGTGTGAATACATAGACAAACAGAGTGTCCCTAGTATGCCTCTACTTGACTAGCTCCTTAATCAAAGATGGTCAAGTTTCCTGACCATAGACATGTGTTGTCATTTGATGAACGGGATCACATCATTAGAGAATGATGTGATGGACAAGACCCATCCGTTAGCTTAGCATAATGATCGTTTAGTTTTATTGCTATTGCTTTCTTCATGACTTATACATGTTCCTCTGACCATGAGATTATGCAACTCCCGAATACCGGAGGAACACCTTGTGTGCTAAAACGTCACAACATAACTGGGTGATTATAAAGATGCTCTACAGGTGTCTCCGATGGTGTTTGTTGAGTTGGCATAGATCGAGATTAGGATTTGTCACTCCGAGTATCGGAGAGGTATCTTTGGGCCCTCTCGGTAATGCACATCACTTTAAGCCTTGCAAGTAATGTGACTAATGAGTTAGTTGCGGGATGATGCATTACGGAACGAGTAAAAGAGACTTGCTGGTAACGAGATTGAACTAGGTATGATGATACCAACGATCGAATCTCGGGCAAGTAACATACCGATGACAAAGGGAATAACGTATGATGTTATGCGGTTTGACCGATAACATCTTCGTAGAATATGTAGGAGCCAATATGAGCATCCAGGTTCCGCTATTCGTTATTGACCGGAGATGTGCCTCGGTCATGTCTACATACACTGGTGCGCGTCGGTCCTAAACAAATGGTTTTTAACTCCTTTCCGCGACGGCATTCGGAACCATCGCCAAGTGAGTGTGGGCGATAGGGGGGTCATTCCCACACGACCCAGAAACCGTCGGGGATATGCCGTCCTGGCACACACGCTCGGCAAAATGAGGTCGTGTGCGACCGGCGAGCACTCAAATACAGAAATACGTACAGTAGTGCTAAAAAATACAATTATACAGGCAAAATCATTTCCGGTCGTAAGTACATCCCACACAGTCAGTCACGGCTAAACGTTTCCGTTGGTATATACATCCCACACAGTCACTCCAAAGAAAACGTTTGCGCAAGGTGGCGTAACGCAAACAGTTTTCAAGAGAATGTCGTGTGTGATTGTTCATTGATCCAACACGGTTTATTCCTAGAAACTGTGTGCGTTGCCTGAGGTCATCGCCCACGGTATTTTCTCATTAACCTTTTGCAATAGGAAAACCCAATTAGCAAGCTAATTGACCAATTAACGGGCTAATTGCCCTATTATTAATAATCCATTTACTAATCTAATTGACATTCTGTAAGTGCATCTAGTGCCACCCCTAGTTGGTTTTGGAGTATTGACGACAAACCTGGTTGAGGGATAACACATGTAGTAGTCCCTCATTGATTCGGTTTACCTGCCGGAGATGACCCCTAAAAATGTATGAAGACATTGAAGATAATGGTGGTATGTGAAGATATTCACAATGAAGACTATGACAAGAGAAGACATCGCGTGAAGACTATGGAGCGCGAAGACATAGTTGTTTCATTGTTTCCTTTTCTTCTTTGTTGAGTCGTAGGAACCACCGTACTGTTAAGTCGGGTCCCAGTGAACAAAGTCAGAATGACTGAAGTGATGCTCAACCAAATCCTATGTCTTCGAGCGAAGACAATGAGAGCAAATCTTATCCAGAGTTGGATGAGTCAGTTTTACTTGTAGCCCAAGTCAAGCTGCCGCGTGTGTTTGAAATTTGACCGTTGGAACACGTGTCAGTTCCTGAGTGACCCAGGGTCATTTCGGACAAATCAGTTCGGGTTGCCTAGTGGCTATAAATAGCCCACCCCCTACACCATAAATTGGTGGCTGCTCAGAGTTAGTGCACGGCTTTTGTCGTTTGAGAGCAACCCACCTCCAAAGCTTTTGAGAGAGAGAAATCCTTGCGAGGACAAAGCCCAAACACCCAGAGCCAAAGAGTGTTAGGCATCACTGAAGTCTTTCTGTCCGCGTGACCTGAAGACTTGTTACACTTGAGGACTGTGAATCCTCCAGCCGGTTAGGCGTCGCGTTCAGAGCATCCAAGAGTCATTGTGGATCGCCGGTGAACGAAGTCTGTGAAGGTTTGGAAGTCTACCTTGAAGACTTACCAGAGTGATTGGGCGAGGACTGGGTGTCCTTAGCTCAAGGGGAATAAGGTGAAGACATGGTCTTCTAAGTTGAATCTCAGCCTCCCTAACCAGACGTACAGTTGTCACAGCAACTGGAACTGGTCAAACAAATCCTGTGTCCTCACCAAGTGACTGGTTCTATCCTCTCCCTCTCTTTACTTACAGTTTGTCTTCGTGAAGTCATTGCCTACTTGCACTACTTGTTTGACTTCACTGTGTGACTACTATCATTGTTTGGCTTCATACTATCTTCCATCCCGATCTTTACTACCTAGCTGCTATTAGTTTTCGTGCTTTCACTTCATTGCATACTTGACTATGGCTTGCTTAGTGTAGTTTACCTTCCGCTGCATATCAATAGGTTCATTTCTATTGTTTGTCTTCGAAACTCTCGTGTTTTGAAGACGTTCATAAAAATCGCCTATTCACCCCCCCTCTAGTCGATAACTAGCCCTTTCAATTGGTATCAGAGCAAGGTACTCCCTTGTTCTGTGTGATTCGGTTTAACCACCTGGAGTTTTAGCTATGTCGACTGCAGGGATAATCAAAGTCTCCGCTGCTTGCCCCGTCTTTGATGGAACTGAATATCCCTACTGGAAGAATAAGATGCGCATGCATCTTGAAGCCATTGATGTCGACCTCTGGTATGTCATCAAGAATGGCGTTCTGTAACATCCCAAATTTTCAATTTGGTATGTTATACATAGATCATCATTGCATATCATATTTTTATTGCATTTTGACAAATCCTCGATAAATTCTAAGCAACTCAAGGACCCTCGGAGAGAGTTGGGGATTTTCTCGAATTTTCATATTTGATTTTCATCAAATAATAAAACGAGGATTTTTTGTTTTAATTATTTTCTCTCCGGAAAAGTATTTCATAAAAAATTAATGAGAGGAGAAAATATGACTTCTCCAAAACAATTGAAATATTGGAGGAAAAATGTTAAAATCATTTATTGGATTTTATTCGGATTTGTTTGTAATTTTAATTGCATTAAAAATATTGTCTGTTTTCAAAACTGCATTTTTGTGTCAAAAAAATGTTCACCCTATTCTAAATATTCTAACTAGACGGGGAGAATTTGTTTTATCTTTTTTGGATTTTTATTTATTTTTCTATGAATTTTTCGGTGGAATGTTTAAAAACAAAAAAAAAATCACGCCGCGCCCGACCAGGCCGAGGCCCAGCCGAGCCGCCGTGTCCGCCACGGACACCGCCGCCGCCGCGCCATGCCCCCTCCTCCAAGCACCCCCCTCCTTTTATACCCCGCCGCCGCCCCCTCCCTCGCCACCCCGCACCCGGACCCGCCCCGAGCCGAGCCGCCGGAGCCCGACGCCCGAAGGCCGCCGCCGTTCGCCGCCGGAGCCGCCCCTCGCCGCCACCGAGCCCCCCGAGCCCCGCCGCACCCCGCTGCCCTCGCCGGAGCCCTGCCCCGACGAGGTACACCTTGCCATCGTTTGCCGGTTTATTTTAAAAAAAAACCGTTCATTGTTTTTAAAAAAAACCCTAGATCGGTTGATTTCTTCGGTTTTGTTATTTTGTGAACATTCACCGACCCGTTCGTTTTAACGAACGCGTTCGTCGGATTTTCTCTGTTAACGAACGTCCGTTCTTTAACCGTTCGTCCGTTTTTCTTTTTCGTCGGATTTTCCGCGATTATCTCAGATCTCGATTTCTGATCGGATCTTCGTTTCTGTTTAACTTTTCGCTCGTTTATCGGAATCAGGCGATTCAAGCGCCTAGAGTTTCGTCTTGAAATTCTCTTTCCGTATAACCTACTCAAACAAGTTTTTGCTACTGTAAAATTTGACCTAGATCCAGATTAGTAAACGAAGCTTGTTTCTTTCGCCGTTTGACTTTCGTTGCTTCGTTCGAGTTGATTCTTTTTGCAAACCGGAGTTCTTAAGTTGAAATTTCTGGTTGGATCTTTCATTCGAGTTTTACCTGTGCATTAGATGAGTACTTATTGTTTGCTTGTTTGTTTGTTTGCGATAGAGTACCCGGAGTGTGCCGCTTGTTACTTCGAATCGCTAGGTTTCGCGGATCATCAGCAAGGCAAGTAACACTTTGATCATACCCTTCCATACCCAGTTTTTATTGCATTAGATCAATCCTCAAACATTGCATGGTTAGGATCTAATTAAATTGTGGGTATTGGGAAGTAGTTGAGGTAGTACCTATTACCTGTTCTTTTATCAAACCCTTGGGAGTTACTTCTACGTTTGCTATTATATTGCCATGCTATGCTCGTAGACGTGGATTGGGTTTGAGAGACATTCACGACAGATGTGAGATTGTTAATAATGGTTTACTGAAGGTGGCAACTAAAACTCACATCTGGGTGGATTGAGGCACCTGGGGAACCCAGTGTTGTCTGTTTGTATAAGGACCGCCACCCAGGCTCAAAGGGATCATAAGATTATTCATGCTAGAAACTTCCGTGTGCAGCCACAAGCTATTATGGGCTCTAGCATAGTTGAGTAGGTTACATGATCTCTTGAAGAGGTGGGCTAGCAGATGTAGGGGGAAGTAGGTGTAACTGTCCATCCGGAGTAAAGAGTGATTGTTTCTGAAAGACTGTGTCTCGGTCATCCGTTTCTCAAACATCATGTAGTGCGAGAATCAAGCGGGGGCGATCGAGTCTTGTGGGGAAAAGTGCACAAACCTCTGCAGAGTGTACAAACTAATCATGGTTAGCCGTGTCCCCGGTTATGGACAACTTGAGTATCTAGTACCTGGATTATCATTTGAATCTCATCACCATGTTACTTTTAATTAATTTTGTTGGGTTAATGATGACTTTTTAATTGGGATTGAGATGCTGTCAACCATCTCAATGTTTAACAACCACCATGATAGTTAAATAAAATTTATTCCTTTGCAGTAGGGAAAAAATGGCTTTCCGCAAAAACTTTAACCATAGAGCTTTCCACCAGCCATATATGCATGTAGTATAGCATTATTATTGTTCATTATTCTCCATGTGTTATTTTGCCAGCATATTCCATGTGCTGACTCGTTTTCGGGCTGCAACGTTTCATGTTGCAGACTTTTCAGACGACGAGTAAGGTGCCTTAGGTCGTGGTCTTATACTCAGTGATGCCGTTGGAGTTGATGGACTCACTTATCTTCCAAGTCTTCCGCTGTTATCGTATTTAGATGGCCTTAAGCCATATTTATCATACTTATTCTCTTTGGAGATCCTCGATGTAATAAGTGTGTGATTGCTACTCTATTATAAATCCTCCGTTTGTACTGTGCGTGTCAGCATTACTGATCCAGGGATGACACTGGTGCACAGCAGCACAGACCATTTGAGGTCTGGTCGCTACAAAGGTGGTATTAGAGCACACGTTGACTGTAGGACACGACCACTAAGCTTAAGCCCTAGAACACTTCTCTCTTCTCATTTCTGACCCCTCTCCACTTTCTACTCTTTTAGGAATGGCGGATGCAAGGAGCAAGTTCATGCAACCAGATGAAGACACGCCTTTTGGACGACACTTGAAGGAAGTCACTAAGTACTTGAACATAGGAATACCAAGCATCACCGGAACCTACAACGCCACATTACCCGAAGAGGAGAGCTGGAAGATTCAAGTTCACATTCCAGGAAGGACGTTTGTGCCAGTTACTGAACCCATAAGATTAGTTTTTGAAGCACCAACCTGGAGTTTAGGGAAGAGCATGGCAGCCCACATCGCTATGGGACGCATTGGAGAAGTCTACCACCAGGAGCTTAAGGATACAATTTATCAGATTTGTGGACGCCGAGACGCGCAATGGGAGATGATCAGAACCAAGAAGGATGGATCAATTGCAGCTTTCATCCAGGAGCAAAACCAACATATCCGTCGCCAGGAGAACCAGATGTGCTCGGACAAGGAAGAACTGAAGAAGGCATTGACGAAGATCAAGGAGCTGGAGGAAGAACTCAAGGCTACACGCGAGGATTATATGGAGGAAATCGTCGCATTAGTAGGGAAGAATGACGACCTGGAGAAGAAGATCGGAGTATTCATGGGAAATCCAGTGCCAAAAGCAAAAGATGACGAATGCACTTGTCTGGACAACTACATCATCATCGACGATACCGACTCAGAACCAAGTGAAGATGACTTTGTTGATGAAGCTGGAGCAGACATCATGGAGTCTTCAACTGATCAGAATTTCTAAGTAGACCACCATATCAGTAGTAGTTTTCCCCCATTTAATAGTATAGTTCAAGCACTTTGTAACGCTAGTTAGATCGATTGTTATGCTTTGTTTGAATTGATTGAGTGATATTGATTGTATTTGTCTCATGAGCATAAGGGTAGTGTTTTCTCTCTAGACCTCATTCTATTCTTAACCCTCATCTTTTCTAACCCATCAGATGCCTCCGAGACGCGACCCCGGATTTGTTTTCCCACCAGAGATCACCCAGTTGATTCAGCAACAGAATGCCCTGATGCAAGTGTTAGTGCAGAACCAAGGCAACAACAACAACAACAACCCGCCGCCACCACCACCTGTTGATCACTTAGCCCGTTTCTTGAGGCTAAACCCGCCGGTGTTTTCCAGTAGCACCGAGCCGATTGTTGCAGATGATTGGCTCCGCAAAGTTGGAAGAGAGTTGACCACTGCAGGATGCACAGATGCGGAAAGAGTGCGTTTTGCCGCACATCAGCTTGATGGACCCGCAGCATCATGGTGGGAGAATTATACAGCCACGCACCCTATTGACACTGTCACATGGGACCAGTTTCAGCAAGCTTTCCGTACAGCTCATGTTTCAGCAGGAGCTATGGCTATGAAGAAGCGCGAGTTTCGCAACCTACGCCAAGGAGGACGCACCATAGGCCAGTATGTGGAGGATTTCAGTAAGTTAGCATGTTATGCACCAGATGACGTTGCTACAGATGCAGCCAAGCAGGAGAAATTTTTGGAAGGACTGAATGATGAACTGAGTATGCAGTTGATGGTAGCAACCTTCAACAACTACCAGGAGCTGGTAGATAGAGCTCTCATGATTGAAGGGAAGCAACAGCAGATTGAAAACCGTAAGAGGAAGTATGGACAAGGGAAGTATAATTCTGGAGCTCAGCAGAAACCACGATTTGCCCCGAAGCCGGGAGGACAGTTTCAGCATACCCATGGAGGAGGTAGTTCGCACAACCATAATGGCTCCAAGAATGGTAATGGGAATGGAGGAACCAACAGACAGAACCGCACCAACCCATCTACCCCAGCCAAGAGGGATCTAAGTCACGTTACCTGTTTCAAGTGCCAGAAGACTGGACATTATGCAACTGATTGTCCTGAAGCCCAAAATGGAAATGGTAATGGAAGCTCTGGGAAGAAGCCGAACCCGTTCAACAAAGGACACGTGAACCACGTGAGCGTGGAGGAGGTTGAAGCTCAGCCTGATGCAGTAATAGGTAAGTTTTTGGTTAAGTCATTTACTACAACCGTTCTTTTCGATACTGGTGCATCGCATTCATACATATCAAGGGGATTTGTGAATAAGTTTAAGCTGCCCACCAAAGTTCTCAGAACCCCTATGTTAGTAACCTCGCCAGGAGCAGAGTATATGGCAAGCCAAGGATGTTTTCAGATGCCATTGGCCATTGGTAGGCATGTTTTCCCCTCAGACCTAATAGTTTTGGAGTCGCAAGGTTTGGATGTGATTTTGGGAATGGATTGGCTATCGTTGTATGGAGGAAACATCGATTGTGCCAGCAAGTCGATTTTGCTTACCACCCCAGAAGGAAAAAGGATCAAGTATGTATCCCGGCATATGCCGAAGAGGACTCAAGTGAATTCCTTATCAGGAGTTGTACAGGAGGAAGTACCAGTGGTGAAGGATCATCCGGATGTATTTCCAGAAGAGTTGCCAGGCATGCCACCGGATAGAGACATTGAGTTCTTGATTGAACTTTTGCCAGGCACAGGGCCAATATCTAAGAGACTGTACAGGATGCCCGCAAAAGATTTGGAGGAAATTAAGAAGCAGATCAAGGAGTTACTGGATAAAGGCTATATTCGCCCCAAGTTCGTCACCTTGGGGATCACCAGTACTTCTAGTGGAGAAGAAAGATGGATCGCTGAGGATAGTTGTTGATTACCGTGGATTGAATGAAGTGACCATCAAAAACAAGTACCCACTGCCGATGATCAATGATTTGTTTGACCGCCTACAAGGAGCTAAAGTATTTTCCAAGATCGATCTACGATCAGGATATCATCAGTTAAAGATTCGAGAGCAGGATATACCTAAGACGGCTTTTACCACCAGATATGGACTGTATGAGTATACCGTTATGTCATTTGGTCTGACTAACGCACCTGCCTATTTTATGAACCTGATGAACAAAGTGTTTATGGAGTTTTTGGATAAGTTCGTCGTGGTGTTCATTGACGATATTTTAGTCTTTTCCAAGAATGAGGAAGAGCATGAGGAGCATTTGCGATTGGTACTTGAGAAGCTCAGAGAACATCAGTTATATGCCAAGTTCAGCAAATGTGAATTTTGGCTGAAGGAAGTTGGATTCCTTGGACATGTTATTTCTGGAGAAGGAATAGCAGTAGACCCTGCCAAGGTTGACACAGTGACAAGTTGGGAATCACCCACGACAGTTGGAGAAATCCGGAGTTTTCTTGGACTTGCAGGATACTACCGGAGGTTCATCGAGAATTTCTCGAAGATTGCTAAGCCCATGACTGAGCTATTGAAGAAGGACACCAAATTCAATTGG
This sequence comes from Aegilops tauschii subsp. strangulata, assembly GCF_002575655.3. NCBI lineage: Eukaryota > Viridiplantae > Streptophyta > Magnoliopsida > Poales > Poaceae > Aegilops > Aegilops tauschii. The sequence continues at coordinate 125,891,375 of NC_053037.3, forward strand.
ACTGAGGAATGTGAAGCTAGTTTCCAAGAGTTGAAGAAAAGATTGGTTACATCACCAGTGTTGATTCTACCAGATCAACGCACGGATTATGAAGTTTATTGCGACGCTTCTCGTCGAGGACTTGGACCAGTGCTTATGCAGGAAGGAAGAGTTGTTTCATATGCTTCACGACAACTTAAACCCCATGAGAAGAATTATGCTATGCATGATTTGGAGTTAGTAGCCGTGGTGCATGCGTTGAAGACATGGAGACATTTTCTCATCGGAAACCATTGTGAGGTGTACACGGATCACAAGAGTTTGAAGTATATTTTCACGCAGAAGGAGTTAAACCTCAGACAGAGGAGATGGTTGGAGCTCATTAAGGATTATGATATGAGATTGCATTATCACCCAGGAAAGGCTAACGTAGTAGCAGACGCGTTGAGCCGCAAGAGTCATGTCAACACCCTCATGACAGGAGAGTTACCTCAGGAATTAGCCGAGGACCTTCGCGAGCTATGTTTGGAGATAGTCCCAAGAGGCTATTTAGCGACACTGGAGATTCAGTCTACCTTGATGGAAAGGATCAGAGAAGCTCAGAAGACAGACAAGGAGATTGACGAGATAAAGGAGAAGATGAGCAAAGGAAAAGCCAAAGGATTTCGTGAGGACGAGCACGATACCTTATGGTTTGAGGACCGCGTTTATGTGCCAAATGATCCGGAGATCAGAAAGTTGATTTTGCAAGAAGCCCATGATTCACCGTACTCGATTCACCCAGGGAATACCAAGATGTATTTGGATCTGAAGAATACTTTCTGGTGGACCGGAATGAAGAAGGATATTGCAGAGTATGTAGCAGTTTGTGATGTGTGTCAGAGAGTGAAGGCAGAGCATCAGAAGCCAACAGGATTGCTACAACCATTGCCAATACCCGAATGGAAGTGGGATAAAATAGGCATGGATTTTATCACAGGATTACCCAGGACTCGTTCAGGCTATGACTCAATATGGGTTGTAGTCGACCGTTTGACGAAAGTGGCTCATTTTATTCCAGTGAAGACCACTTACACCAGTGCTAAGTTGGCAAAGATATACATGACCAGGATCGTATGTTTGCATGGAGTTCCGAGGACCATTGTATCAGACAGAGGAACCCAATTTACCTCGAAGTTTTGGAAGCAGTTACATGAAACATTGGGAACCAGGCTAGAATTTAGTACAGCTTTTCACCCACAGACAGATGGACAGACCGAGAGAGTCAACCAGATTTTGGAGGACATGTTGAGAGCTTGTGCACTAGATTATGGATCTAGTTGGGATGACAATTTGCCATATGCAGAGTTTTCTTATAACAACAGTTATCAAACCAGTTTGAAGATGGCCCCTTTCGAAGCTTTGTACGGAAGGAGGTGTAGAACACCGTTGTTATGGGACGAAGTTGGAGACCGTCAGTTGTTTGGACCAGATTTGATTAAGGAGTCTGAACAGAAAGTGAGGTTGATTCGCGATAGGCTCAAGGTAGCCCAGTCCAGGCAGAAGAGTTATGCTGATTCTAAACGAAAGGAGACAGTTCACGAAGTCGGAGACAGAGTTTATCTTCGAGTATCACCACTTTGAGGAGTGAAGCGCTTTGGAGTTAAGGGAAAGCTAGCACCCCGCTTTATCGGACCATACAGAGTTTTGGAACGTATGGGAGAAGTTGCCTACAAGCTGGAATTGCCCGAAGGATTGTCTGGAGTTCATGATGTATTTCACGTTTCCCAGTTGAAGAAGTGCCACGCAGAGATGGCTGAGATACCACTGAGAGATACTGTGCCGCTGGAAGCGATTCAGCTGGAAAGTGATTTGACCTATGAGGAGAAACCAGTTAAGATTCTTGAGTATGCCAGCTGAGTTACCCGCAGTAAGGTTATCAAGTTTTGCAAAGTCCAGTGGAGTCACCACACGGAAGATGAAGCCACCTGGGAGCGAGAGGAAGATCTACGGAAGGACCACTCCCACCTGTTTTCTAGCCAACCCGAATCTCGAGGGCGAGATTCATCTTAAGGGGGGTAGGTTTGTAACATCCCAAATTTTCAATTTGGTATGTTATACATAGATCATCATTGCATATCATATTTTTATTGCATTTTCACAAATCCTCGATAAATTCTAAGCAACTCAAGGACCCTCGGAGAGAGTTGGGGATTTTCTCGAATTTTCATATTTGATTTTCATCAAATAATAAAACGAGGATTTTTGGTTTTAATTATTTTCTCTCCGGAAAAGTATTTCATAAAAAAATTAATGAGAGGAGAAAATATGACTTCTCCAAAACAATTGAAATATTGGAGGAAAAATGTTAAAATCATTTATTGGATTTTATTCGTATTTTATTTGTAATTTTAATTGCATTAAAAATATTGTCCGTTTTCAAAACCGCATTTTTGTGTCAAAAAAATGTTCACCCTGTTCTAAATATTCTAACTAGACGGGGAAAATTTGTTTTATCTTTTTTGGATTTTTATTTATTTTTCTATGAATTTTTCGACAGAATGTTTAAAAAAAAATCGCGCCGCGCCCGACCAGGCCGAGGCCCAGCCGAGCCGCCGGCCCATCCCCGCGTCTCCTCCGCGAGCACGCCGCCTGCCGCCGCCGTGTCCGCCACGGACACCGCCGCCGCCGCGCCTTGCCCCCTCCTCCAAGCACCCCCCCTCCTTTTATACCCCGACGCCCCCCCCTCCCTGGCCACCCCGCACCCGCACCCGCACCTGCCCCGAGCCGAGCCGCCGGAGCCCGACGCCCGAAGGCCGCCGCCGTTCGCCGCCGAGCCCCGCCGGAGCCGCCCCTCGCCGCCCCCGAGCCCCCCCGAGCCCCGCCGCACCCCGCCGCACCCCGCCGCCCTCGCCGGAGCCCAGCCGAGCCTCGCCGGAGCCCTGCCCCGACGAGGTACACCTCGCCGTCGTTTGCCGGTTTATTTAATAAAAAACCGTTCGTTGTTTTTTTTTAAAAAACCCTAGATCGGTTTATTTCTTCGGTTTTGTTATTTTGTGAACGTTCACCGACCCGTTCGATTTAACGAACGCGTTCGTCGGATTTTCTCTGTTAACGAACGTCCGTTCTTTAACCCTTCGTCCGTTTTTCTTTTTCGTCGGATTTTCCGCGATTATCTCAGATCTCAATTTCTGATCGGATCTTCGTTTCTGTTTAACTTTTCGCTCGTTTATCGGAATCAGGCGATTCAAGCGCCTAGAGTTTCGTCTCGAAATTCTCTTTCCGTATAACCTACTCAAACAAGTTTTTGCTACTGTAAAATTTGACCTAGATCCAGATTAGTAAACGAAGCTTGTTTCTTTCGCCGTTTGACTTTCGTTGCTTCGTTCGAGTTGATTCTTTTTGCAAACCGGAGTTCTTAAGTTGAAATTTCTGGTTGGATCTTTCATTCGAGTTTTACCTGTGCATTAGATGAGTACTTATTGTTTGCTTGTTTGTTTGTTTGCGATAGAGTACCCGGAGTGTGCCGCTTGTTACTTCGAATCGCTAGGTTTCGCGGATCATCAGCAAGGCAAGTAACACTTTGATCATACCCTTCCATACCCAGTTTTTATTGCATTAGATCAATCCTCAAACATTGCATGGTTAGGATCTAATTAAATTGTGGGTATTGGGAAGTAGTTGAGGTAGTACCTATTACCTGTTCTTTTATCAAACCCTTGGGAGTTACTTCTACGTTTGCTATTATATTGCCATGCTATGCTCGTAGACGTGGATTGGGTTTGAGAGACATTCACGACAGATGTGAGATTGTTAATAATGGTTTACTGAAGGTGGCAACTAAAACTCACATCTGGGTGGATTGAGGCACCTGGGGAACCCAGTGTTGTCTGTTTGTATAAGGACCGCCACCCAGGCTCAAAGGGATCATAAGATTATTCATGCTAGAAACTTCCGTGTGCAGCCACAAGCTATTATGGGCTCTAGCATAGTTGAGTAGGTTACATGATCTCTTGAAGAGGTGGGCTAGCAGATGTAGGGGGAAGTAGGTGTAACTGTCCATCCGGAGTAAAGAGTGATTGTTTCTGAAAGACTGTGTCTCGGTCATCCGTTTCTCAAACATCATGTAGTGCGAGAATCAAGCGGGGGCGATCGAGTCTTGTGGGGAAAAGTGCACAAACCTCTGCAGAGTGTACAAACTAATCATGGTTAGCCGTGTCCCCGGTTATGGACAACTTGAGTATCTAGTACCTGGATTATCATTTGAATCTCATCACCATGTTACTTTTAATTAATTTTGTTGGGTTAATGATGACTTTTTAATTGGGATTGAGATGCTGTCAACCATCTCAATGTTTAACAACCACCATGATAGTTAAATAAAATTTATTCCTTTGCAGTAGGGAAAAAATGGCTTTCCGCAAAAACTTTAACCATAGAGCTTTCCACCAGCCATATATGCATGTAGTATAGCATTATTATTGTTCATTATTCTCCATGTGTTATTTTGCCAGCATATTCCATGTGCTGACTCGTTTTCGGGCTGCAACGTTTCATGTTGCAGACTTTTCAGACGATGAGTAAGGTGCCTTAGGTCGTGGTCTTATACTCAGTGATGCCGTTGGAGTTGATGGACTCACTTATCTTCCAAGTCTTCCGCTGTTATCGTATTTAGATGGCCTTAAGCCATATTTATCATACTTATTCTCTTTGGAGATCCTCGATGTAATAAGTGTGTGATTGCTACTCTGTTATAAATCCTCCGTTTGTACTGTGCGTGTCAGCATTACTGATCCAGGGATGACACTGGTGCACAGCAGCACAGACCATTTGAGGTCTGGTCGCTACACGTTCCCAAGACTGGTGAAGGTGTCACCCTGCTGATGTCAAGAAGTTCATTCAACTGAATTCTACTGCCAAGAACATCATCTGTGGTCATCTGACCAAAGGACAGTATGGCCATGTGAGTGCTCTGGAAACGTCGAAGCTAGTCTGGGACTGGCTCTCCAAGGTCAACGAAGGCGTCTCAACCCAGAGAGATCAAAGGATCAGTGTTCTTCGCAACCTCTTCAACCGCTTCAAGAGAAACGACAATGAGAATGTCCAGCTCACGTTTGATCGCCTCACTGACATCACAAATGAGCTTCGTGCTCTCGGCGCCACTGAGATCACCAAGCATGAAATCGTCAAGACACTACTGAGATCACTTGACAGCTCATTTGACACCCTTGCCCTGATGATTCAAGAACGCCCTGACTTCAAGACACTCGATCCGTCTGACATACTTGAGAGGCTCAACACACATGAGTTCCAGCTATCTGAGAAAAGAGATATCTATGATCCTAACTATGGCCGAACTCGTGCTTTTAAGGCAAAAGCTGTTTCCTCATCTGAAGAAGAATCTGACTGCAGTTCTGATGATCCTGAAGACATTGGAAAGGAACTTGCTATGCTTGTGAAGAATTTCCAGAAGTTCACTAAGAAGAAGGGCTTCAGAAAGTCTTCACGATCCAGCTCAAGAAATGATGAAGCTTCCACTCATGACTACAAGAAGAGAACATGTCACAAATGCAAGAAACCTGGACACTACATCTCTGAGTGTCCATAGTGGGACAATGAGAACAACAAGAAGAAGAAGAGCAAGGAATATGATTCTGATGACAAGAAGAAGAAGAAATCCTCAAAGTCTTCTTCCAAGTCCTCATCCAAGTCTTCATCTCATAAGAAGAGCTCATCTGGCAAGGCTCGTGCTTTTGTTGGCAAGGAGATGGATTCAGAGGAGGAGTCTGCTTCTGAGGAGGCAGAGGTGGAGTCTGAGGAGGAGTCCGACCCTGGCGTTGCAAGTCTGGCTCTAGCTACAGCCTACGTCACCAAGTCTATCTTCAACACTGAAGACAATGGCCCTGTCACCAACACTGATGCTAATGACAAGGAGGACTCTGCTCCCACCTACTGCTTCATGGCACGTGGTGCCAAGGTAAAATCACGCGATGCTTACTTTCAAACATCAAGTGAAGATGACTCTGATTGTGAATCCAAACCCAGCTACAAAACACTTGCTAAAATTGCAACTGAACAACAGAAAGCTATGGAACATACTCAAAAACTGTTAGACAAAAGCGATGATCTGTTGGACGCAGAAATGACCCGTTCTCAGTCCTTAATTGAAGACATAAAAAATCTTCATGTTAAGTACCAGGAACTTGAAGGTCGTCATGAAACGCTCTCAACCACTCATGAAAAGCTTTCCTATGATTATCTTCAAAGGAAGCAAGAGCTTGAGAAATTGAGAGCGGCTCATGAAGATCTTTAAAAAGAGAATGAGTCACTTCGCGCTCAACAGACCAGTCCCGCTCAGGAAGGATTTGAACCACCATGTCTAAAATGCCTTGAGCGTGATAACGCTACTTCTGTTGCTGAATGTTCTACTGTTGCTACTGTTGCAATATCTTCAACTGTTGATGTGGTAACTAACCCCTCTGCTGAGGATACCACTACTATTGCTGATGAAAATGCTAGGTTGAAGACATTGCTTGAAACAGGGATGTACAGAAGTCTCAAAGGGCATCAGACACTATGCGATGTCCTCAAAAAGCAGATTCTGAACCGAAACCCTAGGAAAGAGGGTGTTGGGTTCGAGAGGAAAATGAATGTTGATGGCTCCTACTGGATGCCTGAGCAGTATCCCAAAACCACATGGGTTGCTGCAAAGGGACCTTTAGTGGATCCATCCACCTTATTTGGCTTCACTTGTGCTAACCCTATTATCATTGATGAATCCTTTGATGCAAACTATAAACTGTTTAAGAATCAGAATGGTGAAGTGTTTGCCAGGTATATTGGTACTAACTGCAGGAATGGGCCACCTATGAAGAAGGTCTGGGTTCCCAAAATTGTCTTGAGAATCTTCCTGTGAATGTCATCATGACACCACCTGGGAAGACGACAAATCCCAGACCAAAGGCTTCATATGGTCCAAAGGCTTCATACAGATACATGACTCAACTGAGTCACCCTAACGCCAATGTTTTGCAGGGAATCGTACTCAGACTTAAGAATATGAGCATGTGTCTTCAAACCGCTATGTTCATAAAACTAAGAACTTTTCTGCTTATTCATATGAGTATCATTCATCTCCTGCAAGGCTATTTGCTAGGGCTCCAAAGCCGAAGTTCTCAGATGCTGCACTTAGACTCATTGCTTCTAAGCCACCCCTGAAGATGTGGGTGGTTAAGAAGAATTAACTTTCTTTTGCAGGGAAAGGTCTCCAGCCGGAAATCAAAGGCGTCTGATGCTATTGCTGGGGACCTAAAACATCTTGTAGGGCGCAAGATCAAATGCCCAAATGGTCTTACTATGTATTTTGTTCCTGAATCGCTTGCCAATCATCCTATCTTTCCTAATCTTGATCTAAGCTTTGATAATCCTCTTGCCCGTCAAATGTTTATGCTTCACAATACTCTTGGTGAAGCCTATCCCCCTAACTGTACTGTAGGGTATGACACCTCATGCTTCAGAATGGATTATGGACATCGGATGCACTAATCATATGACTGGTGATCGAAGTCTTCTCATGGACTCAACCTTACGTCCATCTGACAAGAGTCACATCACATTTGCTGACACTGGTAAAAGCAAGGTATTGGGTCTAGGTAGAGTTGCAATCTCAAAGGATCAGCACATGGATAAAGTGATGCTTGTTGAATCCCTTGGTTTCAACTTAATGTCTGTCTCAATGCTTTGTGACTTGAACATGATTGTGATATTTGGAAAATATCGTTGCCTTGTACTAATGGAATCTGACAAATCTCTAGTCTTTGAAGGGTACCGGAAAGATGATATGTACATGGTAGATTTCTCAGCAGGACCACAGCTTGCCGTATGTGTTCTTGCAAAAGCTTCAGAGTGCTGTCTCTGGCATCGGAGGCTAAGGCATGCTGGCATGAGGAACTTACACACTCTCGCAAAGAAGAAGCATGGCATAGGCATCGAGGGCGTCAAATTCAAGAAGGATCATTTGTGCGGTGCCTGCGAAGCTAGAAAGATGACAAGGGCCAAGCATCCCTCGAAGACAATCATGACGACATCTCAACCCTTCGAGCTGCTCCACATGAACTTATTCGGCCCTACTCACTACTCTACTCTCACTACAACTGCTTGTCTCTATGGGTTCGTGATTGTTGATGATTATTCAAGATATACGTGGGTGCACATAATTCTCTACAAGACTGAAGTGAAGGATGTCTTCAGACGCTTTGCCAACCGTGCCATGAACAACTATGGCGTCAAGATCAAGCATATCAGGAGTGACAACGGCACTGAGTTCAAGAACACCGGCCTCGACCTTTACTTGGATACATTAGGCATCACTCATGAGTTCTCAGCTCCGTACGCAGCTCAGCATAATGGCATCATGGAGCGCAAGAACAGAATGCTCATTGAGATGGCACGGACAATGCTTGATGAGTACAAGACTCCAAGAAAGTTCTGGCCTGAAGCTATTGATACTGCATGCCATGTCATCAACCGTGTTTATCTTCACAAGCTTTTGAAGAAAACATCCTATGAACTCCTCACTAGTAAGAAGCCAAATGTCAGTTACTTCAGAGTATTTGGTGCTAGGTGCTGGATCAAGGATGCACATCACACTTCAAAATTTGCACCGAAAGCACATGAAGGTTTTATGCTCGGTTACGGAAAGGATTCGCACTCCTACAGAGACTTCAACCTCTTTCACTATAAAGTGGTTGAAACTGTGGATGTGCGGTTCGATGAGACTAACGGCTCGCAAAGAGAGCACCTGCCAAATGTGCTAGATGAAGTTCCACGCAGTGAATCCATCGAGCTAATGGGAACTAGAGAAACCATACCGTCTGAAGCACAACCTGAAGAGGAACTTATAATTTCTGCACCTAATCAACCTGAAGACAACATGCTCAGCCCGAAGACAATCCTCCTAACGACGACAATGATCAGCAAGAACAGAATCTTCGTCCAGTTCATCCTCGTGTTGCAAATGAAGTACAGATTGAGAAGATTATTGATAGCATCAATGCGCCTGGTCCACTCACTCGTTCAAGAGCAACACAGCTAGCAAATTTCTGTGGGCACTTTGCATTTGTCTCAATATCTGAACCCAAGAAAGTTGCTGAAGCCTTCATGGAACCTGAATGGTTTCAAGCTATGCAAGAAGAGCTTCAACAGTTCAAGCTGAACAATGTCTGGGAACTTGTCAAGCGTCCTGACCCTCGCAAACACAACATAATAGGCACAAAATGGATATATCGCAACAAGCAAGATGAGCATGGTCAAGTTGTAAAAAACAAGGCTCGTCTCGTTGCTCAAGGATACACTCAAGTTGAAGGGATTGACTTTGATGAAACATTTGCTCCTGTGGCTAGGCTTGAAGCTATTCACATATTGCTAGCCTATGCAAACCATCACAACATCCTGCTGTATCAAATGGATGTGAAGAGTGCATTTCTCAACGGCAAGATTGAAGAAGAAGTGTATGTTGCACAACCTCCTGGCTTTGAAGATCCAAAACATCTTGATATGGTGTACAAACTAAACAAGGCACTGTATGGCCTCAAACAAGCCCCTCGCGCTTGGTATGATACACTCAAAGACTTCCTGAAGAGCAAAGGCTTCAAACCTGGTTCCCTGGATCCCACACTCTTCACGAAGACATATGATGGTGAACTGTTTGTGTGTCAAATATATGTGGATGACATTATCTTCGGCTGCACCAACCAGAAATACAGTGATGAGTTTGGACACATGATGCAAGAGCAATATCAGATGTCCATGATGGGTGAGCTGAAGTTCTTCCTTGGTCTTCAAATCCGTCAACAAAGCAATGGCATCTTCATATCTCAAGAGAAATATCTCAAAGATTGCCTGAAGAAGTTTGGAATGCAAGACTACAAAGGTTACACGACGCCAATGCCAACCAAGAGTCATCTGGGTCCTGACGCCAATGGTAAAGAGTTCAATCAAAAGGTATACCGCTCCATGATTGGTTCTTTACTTTATTTATGTGCATCTAGGCTAGATATTATGCTTAGTGTTTGCATGTGTGCTCGATTTCAAGCGGCACCAAAGGAATCGCATCACTTAGCTGTGAAGCGAATTCTTCGATATTTGGCTTACACCCCAACACTAGGATTATGGTATCCAAAGGGCTCAGAGTTTGATCTAGTTGGATTCTAGATGCTGATTATGCTGGAGACAAGGTGGATCGCAAGTCTACATCAGGCGCATGTCACTTTCTGGGACGATCACTTGTCTATTGGTCTTCAAAGAAGCAGAAATGTGTATCACTCTCCACTGCTGAATCTGAATACATTGCTGCTAGATCTTGCCGCGCTCAGCTTCTATGGATGAAGCAAACACTTAAGGACTATGGCAACCATCTGAAACAAGTACCACTCTACTGCGACAACGAAAGCGCCATCAAGATTGCCAATAACCCAGTTCAGCACTCGAAGACAAAGCACATTGAAATTCGTCATCACTTTCTTAGAGATCATGTCATGAAGGAAGATAGTGACATCATACACGTCAACACTGAAGAGCAACTGGCAGATATCTTCACAAAGCCCTTGGATGAGAAAAGGTTTTGCAAGTTGCGGTGTGAGCTAAATATCTTGGAATCCTCAAATGTCCTGTGATCAGGCACACATCCTAACACTTATGCATGTTGATGACTTAGATGTGCAACACACAAAGTAAAGTATATCTTCAATCAATGAAGACTTACACTCTAAGTGTGAATACATTAACGTGGAATCTGACTTCGGAGCGCCACGATAATTGTGCGCCATGTCTGGGTCTAATACTTCCTATACGGTGGGTAACGCCACCACCAAATTCTTCTGTTTGAAGTGTTTTTCTCATGGCGTTACATTTGCTATGTCTTCGCATTTGGTTTGTATTCATTAACAACATGACTTCATGTTTATCTTCACAATTTTGATTTGGTTTTATTCTGATATATACATATATTAGTGTACTGTCCTCTATAGCATTCACTTATAGCTATGTCTTCTTGTTTGAATCTTTTGAACTGAGTGAATGTGATCGGAACCTAACCTCTCTATGCTTTCTACCTCAAACTCTATCTATCCAAGTCATATGCATTCTGTTGAAACTGTCGAATGTCTTCACTGCGTCCTTGTCAGCAGAAGATACAGAGACAAACATTAAATCTGTTTTAAATGCTCAATTCTTACTGCCTGAAACCCGGAGAAGCCGGAACGTACATCCGACAGTCCAGGCGGGAATGGGAACGTGGGACAACTCCCAATGTGTTGCATGTTCGCCACGTATCCCTCAGATGTGAACCGCCAGGGGCACCTGCGTAATTGCGATGTGCCGTCCCTTTCCCTATAAATACACATCCAATCGTGGTCAAAATCTTTCTTCTATTGGGGTAACGCAGCAGAAAACAAAAAATTTCCGACCTACACACCAGCCCAGGACCACTATGCAGACTGCATACAAGGTTTGATCTGTTTCGTTACCGACTCGTAGCGCAGCGGAAGTAGAGTCGATGACGATCGGCGGTGCAGATCCCCGCAGCTAGGATTTACAACCTCCCAACCGCGAGGATGTATACCCTCATCTGCCCCTCGGACAGCCCTCCGGGATGTGGTCGGACAGTCCCCCGGACGGTGTCACGGACAGCCCTTCGTGAAGACCTTCGAAACTCGGACGGTCACTCGGACAGCCCTTCAGGAAGACCTTCGAAACTCGGACGGTCACTCGGATAGCCCTTCGGGAGGCACTCTCGAACTAACACCGAAACTACGATCTCTCTACATAGTTGCACACATACGGTGTCATCTATCTGGCAGGGCTTCGCCGTCCAGAACTAGTTCCTGCCGGAACCCAGATAGCCTTTCGGCTCTACGAAACTATTTCGCTGGGAGGGAGAGAGAAGCCAGATCATTGCATGGCACTTGTATGTGAGAAGGGATGAGGTTTGGGCTGCCCACTCCTCCTCTATTTATAGGAAAGCCAAGGGGTAGGGATGGCTCACAAAAACCCAAAATGCCCATGCAAATGTCACACATGAAGGGCATAATGGGGAGGGAAGTGGAGCTCCATGGAGCCCCACACATGTGGCCGGCCAAACCCCTTGGGGTCCCCCCATGAGGAGCATGCTTGGCTCCCAAGCCCTTCTAGAAGCCTTTTGGAAATATCCCAAAAGGTGACTCACCATAAAATATCCCAAAAAGCACTTTCACTATTCACGACGACATTTTTCAGCATCTGTTCGAACTGAAAATATTTATGTGGGCTTAGAACATTTCCAGTACCCACCATAATGATTTTCAACGCGTTCTGGAACAATTCCAGTTTAGTGATTTTCATCTGCGAAAAGCATCTGAACCGGTTCTAGCAGCTCTGAAACATTTCCGATTTTTATTTCTGAAAATTCCAAAAAGTTTCCAGAATGATTCTGGCACCCTCCAAGAATTATCAGGCATGTGCCGAAACCATTTTGACTTAATGGCATACCCCGAAACAACTTTTTCGGTTTCACCGAAACTCATCCGGTGACCTCTCTCTGCGGAACTTTTCCGATGTCCGAAACTTTTCGGTGTCCGAAACTTTTTCGATGATTTTCTCTCAGACTCCCTGTCTAGTATTCAGAAGATAGATGACCCTTAAGCGTGTGACCCTATAGGTTCGGTGAAGTATAGACATGACCCGGAACCCCTTCCGATCAATGATCAACATCGGAGTCGTGGACACCCATATTGACCCCTATACCCACACGAATAAATATTCGAGTGAACCTCCAGTTGCAGTGAGCTATTCCTGTTGCTTCGTGATATGTCACAAACACCCGAGGTGAGATTTATTGCATCCCCATGGACGAACAATTTGTCCACCATGCAAGTTACCTCGTTACCGGTTTTGTTCTCTTTTCTCGTTTCCGTGTTCCGGCATCCCAGTGATCAAATCACAAGGTGTCTGGCCAGACGATTATGGATACCGTAACACCGAGAGGGCCCGAGAATATCTCTCCATCGTCGGAGGAGCAAATACCAATCTTGAGCTATCAAGTTACTTGACATACTTTTCCATGAACCCGTAAGCCGCCGTAATAGCCACCCATTTACGGATGACGTTTAACAAACCCCAAAGTTCATGAAGCAAGCATGAAGAAACTCGATACTCTCACGGTCTAAGGAATCATGCAAACGTTAACCATCTCTGTGTTATGTACCATTAAACTTGTGACGAATGAATCTCATAGCATAACATCAATCCGGGTCGATTCAACACAAATGTTCTCTTAACATTGTGCCCTCAAAGTTGCTGGCATAGACATGCCCATGACCAGGAAAACAGAATCATCATGCAACACTTGAGCTAGTCTTAGAGGGCAGACTAGGAATACTTCTTACCGTTTATTATTCCACACGTGCATATGAGTCTTCCTCCGAGCCTCATGTTATTGCAGACTCGAGAAGCATAGCAGTTATAGCATGGAACATAAACATAATTTTGAACATGGAGATAAGTAATAGCATTTATTATTGCCTCTAGGGCATATCTCCTACAGACTCCCACTTTACACCTATGGCATACCGGTGTAAAAATGCTTCGCATGTGGTATAGCCTGATGTCCATCGGATCTGACAACTTCAGCTCCGTGTCTATCTCTGCATATCCTCGCATTTTCACGCTTTCACAAAATTCATATTTTGTGCGGACTTGGCTTTTATGTATGTGAATCACAGGTCGAACCTGGATTCCTCAGACTGAGTTATGGATAAACTACCTGCAGTAGTGTCCCATTGACAAAAGCCATCTTATATGATTCAACATCTTGTTTGTCGCTTCTAAAGCGTCAACATACTTAGTCATTTGTTATAGAATTCGCCATAGTATCCTGTTGGGAACAATTTCCAACTACCGTGCCACCATATTGTGTATTACACAAAACCCTTAACTTAAATCGAAAATCGAATGGAGAAAAGATGAAGACTGTATCGATGTAACATTTTACAACGAACTCTTCATGATCTCCGCTTGCGAGAAAACATATCATCAGTACTTACTCTAGTACTCAATGACATCTTTCACTGTTGTCCCACGATTAGTACTTTGATCACTTTAGTATCCATACTCGCAACACCTTGGGAGTATCGGACATATCTGGTTGTTTTACATACCATGGAATACATGATTAATCCAAACACAAAAGTGGGTGGAATCTTCATCATGTATTTTGCTCATCAGTGTTTTGGGACACCGAGTCTTGCAAAAAACTCTTCCATGTGACTCCGGCAACTCCTTGGCGGTTTTAAATGCTAAAAGGTTTTAGCACCTTGTCAATATGTATTCATTGCTTAGCCCTATTTGGTAAATCTATCTCCATAGATCATTATGCCTAATATTGAGGCTATTTAGCCTAAGCACTTCATCAAAAAACTATTTTCAAATGAAGTCCTAATTCGTGTCAAGAAATTTATTTCCAATTAACAATGTGTCAAGCACACAAGGTTTTTAGAAATATTATTACGCTCCCACTTACTTTCTTGAATTACAAGCATCTTCGTTACCCATTGATGAAGTCAAACCCCTTTGACCATTTCATCAAAGCACGAAGATTCCAACTCCATTTTGCTCTCTTTTGTCCATCGCTGGAACTCTGAAGTTTGCACCCTTACTAGCATCCTCTGGATAGACAAAACGCCTTGGACTGTAACACACGCAAGTCCTTGGTTTTATTTCCATCAGATGGAAATCCTATTGTCATCCATGTTTCATATCTCATGATTGAAATATGTATTATTTGCTAGTTCAACCCGAACCGACTTTAAGCATTGCTATGATGAAAACAACCTCATCGTAGTCAACTCTTTGAACTTGTTATTTCAACAAGTCAAGATTTATGGATAAAACATTTTTATCCATATCAGTTTTAAGTTCCATAAATATTCATTAGACTCTAAGTCTTCCGAAAGGTGTATCAAGGTTTTAATCTTGAATCACTTATATGGAAACTAACTCGGGTTGTATTGGCATTTAGCCAATTCCGGAGTCAGGGCCCATCAACGCTTCCTTGTGTATCGTAGGTATAATGTTGTCTGACAACAATATCTCGTTTGCGCACCTGAGAGGTTTGCACGAGCCTTGCCTACGTGGTTCAACTACAAGTTCGACAAAGTCCATACATTTTATTGTAGAGACTTCCGTATCAGTCGCAGTAGGAAACTCTGGAATTACTTCCAAGGTCTGTTTCCTTTGATCTGATGACGAAGATACTGTTTATCTCATCGAGTTGCACTATTCTCCCACTCACCTTTTTGAAAGAACCATTCTCTTTAAAAGCATACCGTTTCGTGGCAAAACTATTTGCCTCGGTATAGTGAGGGAGGAATACCCAACATTTTGGTATAACCTACAAAGTAGCACTTGTCTGATTTGGAATAGGTTTGTAACCTTTTACACAAGCCCCATATTCCAAATGTTAAGAAATGATATAACATGGTTGGGCATACCATACCATGGCTTCATTTCAACAGACCCAATGGAGCTCTTTTCAGTGTAAAAGCCGCAGTCTCTAAAGCATCACTTTAAAAGGGACAATGGCAATTTTATTTATGTCATCTTTGATCTTACCATGTCATAAATGGTTCGATTACAGCTCCACGGACTTTCCACTGGCAGTGGTGTTCCGGGAGGTGCAAGTTAGGAAACCCCTTTCACAACTCATCAGACATTCGCTAAACTTGTAACTCAAATATTCCTTTCTGCAATCGAATTGTAGAAACATAATTTCCTTGTTACAATAACTTCTACTTCATTTTTGAAAAACCTTTCGAATGATTTCAAAAGATCCAGACTTACGTCTCATCAAGTAAATATCCATATATCTACTTGAGTCATTTCTGAAGGTAGATAAATCCACTACTAACAACATTTATCGGACTACACACATCAAATGTATGATCACCAATAAGTTTGTTGTTCGTTCCTTATGGCATGTGAATGGTATTTTAGTCACTTCACTTTTTGGAGGAAAGTTGCAAGTGTCAGATGATTCAAAATCAAAAAGACTTCAAAATCCATCATAATGGAATTTTCCATGCTGGTTTCTCCAATGTGACCAAATGTAGTGCCACACTTGTGTGGTATTCTTTTAGTCTTGCGACATTTAGCGTCAGTGTTATGGATGTATCATATTACCATTAATATTCATAACATACATCCCATCTTGGATGGAAGCATGACCCTTCATGTTATTCATAATACTAAACAACAATTGTTGTTTTTATGAACAACTCTTTTGCAACAAATATTGTGCAATGGGCTAGAGTGTATGAAACTCTAAAATGAATTATGAAAGTAAACCTAGAGGTATTGTATTATTATCAACAGTGTTCAAGAACTCAGCTAAGTTACCATTTAAATGCCCATTTAATCGCTACTCAGTGCCTAACTGAGGCGAATAGCACATACTCGGTTCATTAAATGGTCAAGCCGATTAACTGGCATTTAATCGCTGGTTGTCAAACCGATTAATTGGTGATGGGTCAGGTAACTGAAGCGGCAATCCAGGCGACCAGGACATTATTTGGCCCCGTAACCTTCGGCGGTGCATCCTCCCTCTCCCAAATCACAGTGCCCCTTCCTCTCCTGACTCCTCACGAGTCATGACCATGGCTTCTCCTCATTGGCCCTAGCCACCGCTGGCGATCGCCCTGCTCCCGTCGCCGGCCATAGCCTCCTTCTCCGACCCTCATTCTCTTCTCCCCGTCTCTCCTCCAGCCCCTACCTGCAGGCTGCAGCAGCGGCGAGCCAGCGACATAGGACAGGCAGCAATGTCGGCGACCTAGGCCAGGCTGCAGTGCCGGCGACCCCTCGAACCAGGTCCCCATGGCTTCACCAACCAACAAGGTACAGTTCTGCTAAGATTCATCTCAAGGTTTTTAATCTCTGCTATGATCTCCATCTAGTTTGGCAACAAAATTTGTAGGGGTCTATGGTAGGTTCTACCGCTGCAAGTTCTCAAACTCTCAAGAGAAATTCAGATGACATGGGTTGGGAGTTCGCAACCTTGATTGATCCTCTAGATTTATCGCGAGTGAAGTGCAAGTTGTGTGGAAAAGAGATGTTTGGAGGGATCAATAGGATGAAGCAACATATTGCTCAGATCAGGGGGCAAGTCGCACCCTGCACGGTGGCCAACGCGGTTCAACAAAAGAGGTGTAGGGAAGCTTGTGAGGCATCATGACCAAACCGTCCAGGTAACAATTCTACCTCTTGTCCATGCTTTTTATATGCCTACGAGCTACGACATTATATTTTAGTATAAATGTATAATAAGTAGCTGTGAGCATTGGATTATGTGGTGTACAATACGTGAAAAACTTGTTACATGTTGCCAATATATTCTCATGTGCATCCGATTAATGATCGACCGATTAATTCAGTTAAATGGCCGATTAACCGATTAATTGCTAATCAGTAGTCGACCGAGCAGTTACCAGTTACCGAATTCCCGAACAATGATTATCAATATTCATAACATACATCTCATTCATAATGAAAGTATGGCCCTTGTGCTATTCATAACATCGAACATAAAAAGTTCTCTTATGAACAACTTTCTTGCAAGATACCTTGTGCAATGGGCTAGAGTTTGTAAAACTCTAAATGAATTATGAAAATAAATATAGATGACAATACACCAATGGAAGGTATAGTAACATTTACTATGTTCCCTGTGTATACCTAAATCTCATTCCTGGCTAGTCTTTCAGGCCATAGTAGTTCTTACATCGAGTTGCAACAGAATCCAATCGAGCGAGTATCTTTGTGATTAACTCACAATACCCAAGAATCAGTGATTAACAATTTAATCATAATTCCCAAGAACTATATCTTTGACCAGCCTTCTATACATCAAAAACTTGTATGACATTCATACATGAGCTGGATATTCCAGTCTTCTTTCTTATTTGCCTTTATACATCTAACAGTTTAACTTTTAGTATTTCTCCTACTCGCAAAAGAAGCACCCAACTTAAGAGTGGCATTAGCCCCGGACTTCCTAGGCGTGTAAGTCATACTAACACCCTTTGGACACTTCCTTTCTCTTTAAGTTGTTGTTTTATTCACCTTTCATTATATGATAGGTGTTCTTCTAGATCCCTTTCCCAACAGTCAAATGCATAGTAAACACTTTTACTAATACTTGCAAACAAACATTGCTTTGTTTGTATCTGAAAATAATTTTCAGTTCCATGAATATCATATAACTATCCCAACTTTCGAAGTTTGGGTTTCATGGAAGCAAACATACTCCACTTGACTGTAACAGAATTCTAGCTTTTGGATCAAAGGACGAGAGTCACATGATCCATAGCATTAGTGGGAGGATACGGAAAGCATGCGATAGGACAAAGTCCTTCTCGGCACTTTTGAGGACAATCCTCACATTATGTTACCAATCGTAAAGTTTTAACCAGATATTTAACAGCTATTCAATTTTAACAGGGAAGGTGGAAACGCGAGCCATTATTCTACAACTATTTTGCAAGAAACACTTAGACAGTGTTCATAATTAATTGTACTGAGAATTAAACATGTTAATTCAACAGTGCGCTCCCACACAAATCAATATCTCTCATAATTAATTTTGAGTGATACAAGATCCAGACTTCAATTCATCGCCATAGAATCATCATCTCATAACGGGAATTTTAATCGGTAGGCCAACTTGCCGATCACATCTCTATGTGACTCTTGCTCATCTTTCGATGCGTGTGTTCCGATCTCAGGACGATCTTGCCATGAACGTCAAGACAACCAAGTGATCTTGCTGCGAGGTCTGACCTCACCCGCCTCACACTTCTCTAATCGTTCGTACCCATGCCTCCATGGCGCACCCTGAAAAGATAGGTGCCGTGACGGTGCTACACTTGGGAGAACACTAACTACTTGATATTTAAGTGAGAGATCACCCTAATAAAAAGCGACTACCGCGTAATCAAGAAGGGTGCATCATAAGGGATAAACATCTCAGGCAATTCATAATAGCATGATATGGTATAGCCCTTTCTGACGGAGAATCTTTCATTTCTTCGTCTTCGGTATTCGCGTCGGTGTTCACCTTCGTGAAGATTGCCACCACCTTGTCGATGCACCAGATAATATTGCTATCTCTATAGCTAATAAAATAAGTGCATTACTTAAGGTTGACACGCAGGTCACTAAAGTGACAATCATATGGCTCCAGCCATCATGCCGAATCATGACACACAGGTCATGTTAATCAATTTACATCATATAGTCATCTCATACATAATCAAATTATTATGAGCACTGCTATACCACATCACATGCACATGCAAAACCCTCCTGCAAAACCAAGTTAGACGCCTCTAATCGGTTCATGCAAAGACTTGTTTTTCGTGGCTTCTAAGGTTTCGAATCAAACCGAAGCTACCAACATCCATCATCAAGTATGATAATTCAAGTCGCTAGATTAACTTTGCGGGGTGTATGAAACACGAGATAATAAAATCTCGTGCCCCATACTGAACTTCGTCATACGCATGACCCCCGTGCAGATCATATCTGCATTGCCCTTTCATCTGCTAAATTTCATCTTTCTTTTTAACTATGGTGGAATTCAATGAACTATTAGCACTTCGTTGATCAATCAGATCGCGGATTGCTAGAACATTGAAGCTCCACCATACTGTTATCAAGATCAGAAATATGCAAATTCCAGGGAAGCAACAAGAACATCGGGTAACAGATTTCATCTGTCACCCGCATAAATAATTCTCAGCAATAGATCTCATCTACTACCTAATTATATTATGCAATACCCATACATCTCTATGTATTCTAGATCGCAACCTGCATCTACACATAGCACGGCTCTTGATGCCACTGTTGGGGTAACGCAGCAGAAAACAAAAAAATTCGACCTACGCACCAGCCCAGGACCACTATGGAGACTGCATACAAGGTTTGATCTGTTTCGTTACCGACTCGTAGCGCAGCAGAAGTAGAGTCGATGACGATTGGCGGTGCAGATCCCCGCAGCTAGGATTTACAACCTCCCAACTGCGAGGATGTATACCCTCATCTGCCCCTCGGACAGCCCTCCGGGAGGTGGTCGGACAGTCCCCCGGACGGTGTCACGGACAGCCCTTCGGGAAGACCTTCGAAACTCGGACGATCACTCGGACAGCCCTTCAGGAGGCACTCTCGAACTAAGACCAAAACTACGATCTCTCTATAGAGTTGCACACATACGGTGTCATCTATCCGGCAGGGCTTCGCCGTCCAGAACTAGTTCCTGCCGGAACCCAGACAGCCTTTCGGCTCTACGAAACTATTTCGCTGGGAAGGGGAGAGAAGCCAGATCATTGCATGGCACTTGTATGTGAGAAGGGATGAGGTTTGGGCTGCCCACTCCTCCTCTATTTATAGGAAAGCCAAGGGGTAGGGATGGCTCACAAAAACCCAAAATGCCCATGCAAATGTCACACATGAAGGGCATAATGGGGAGGGAAGTGGAGCTCCATGGAGCCCCACACATGTGGCCGGCCAACCCCCTTGGGGGGCCCCCATGAGGAGCATGCTTGGCCCCCAAGCCCTTCTAGAAGCCTTTTGGAAATATCCCAAAAGGTGACTCACCATAAAATATCCCAAAAAGCACTTTCACTATTCACGACGACATTTTTCAGCGTCTGTTCGAACTGAAAATATTTATGTGGGCTTAGAACATTTCCAGTACCCACCATAATGATTTTCAATGCGTTCTGGAACAATTCCAGTTTAGTGATTTTCATCTGCGAAAAGCATCTGAACCGGTTCTAGCAGCTCCGAAACATTTCCGATTTTTATTTCTGAAAATTCCAAAAAGTTTCCAGAATGATTATGGCACCCTCCAAGAATTATCAGGCATGTGCCGAAACCATTTTGACTTAATGGCATACCCCGAAACAACTTTTTCGGTTTCACCGAAACTCATCCGGTGACCTCTCTCTGCGGAACTTTTTCGCTGTCCGAAACTTTTTTGATGATTTTCTCTCAGACTCCCTGTCTAGTATTCAGAAGATAGATGACCCTTAAGCGTGTGACCCTATAGGTGCGGTGAAGTATAGACATGACCCAGAACCCCTTCCGATCAATGATCAACATCGGAGCCGTGGACACCCATATTGACCCCTATACCCACACGAATAAATATTCGAGTGAACCTCCAGTTGCAGTGAGCTATTCCTGTTGCTTCGCGATATGTCACAAACACCCGAGGTGAGATTTATTGCATCCCCATGGACGAACAATTTGTCCACCATGCAAGTTACCTCGTTACCGGTTTTGTTCTCTTTTCTCGTTTCCATGTTCCGGCATCCCAGTGATCAAATCACAAGGTGTCTGGCCAGACGATTATGGATACCGTAACACCGAGAGGGCCCGAGAATATCTCTCCATCGCCGGAGGAGCAAATCCCAATCTTGAGCTATCAAGTTACTTGACATACTTTTCCATGAACCCGTAAGCCGCCGTAATAGCCACCCATTTACGGATGACGTTTAACAAACCCCAAAGTTCATGAAGCAAGCATGAAGAAACTCGATACTCTCACGGTTTAAGGAATCATGCAAACGTTAACCATCTCTGTGTTATGTCCCATTAAACTTGTGACGAATGAATCTCATAGCATAACATCAATCCGGGTCGATTCAACACAAATGTTCTCTTAACATTGTGCCCTCAAAGTTGCTGGCATAGACATGCCCATGACCAGGAAAACAGAATCATCATGCAACACTTGAGCTAGTCTTAGAGGGCAGACTAGGAATACTTCTTACCGTTTATTATTCCACACGTGCATATGAGTCTTCCTCCGAGCCTCGTGTTATTGCAGACTCGAGAACCATAGCAGTTATAGCATGGAACATAAACATAATTATGAACATGGAGATAAGTAATAGCATTTATTATTGCCTCTAGGGCATATCTCCTACATCTTCCAGCTCTCCACCTCAACAAACCCTAGCGCCACCGCTTGCTCTCGACGACGCCGGCGATGAAGCGCTTAGCTGCCGCGACCTCTCCGACGCCGTCTTCACGCCGGCCGTGGACATCGTCTTCTCCGCCGCCGCCGTAGGTGTCCTCCGTCGCCAAGTTAGGGCACGGAAGATCGAACTGCTCGGCCTCATCCTCTACTCTGTCTAGCAGTTCATCGTGTGGTAAATTAAAACCCTCTTTTTACCGTCTTTTAGATCCTATAGATTCATCCTTGCTATCAAAAGTGGTTTCTGCCTCCACAAATTTGGATCTATCCTGTCTGCATCTCATATGATGCCTAGTATATTCACTTATGCTTCACACGTATTTAGATTCCTCACTTGTACTTATTCTTGGATTCGTACAAATATGGAACCAACTCTCAACATATAAGTGAATGTCTTCGCGCTATGAGGTCAATGTCTTCTAAACTGATTTACCTTCAAAATCTTCTGAGAATGCATATGACCTCTTCCCCTTCCCTCGCATATCTAATGTTGTCACAGGTACATGTCCGTGGGAGAATCCCTTGGTTCCAATAGTCTGCATTCATTTGCAGAATTCTTACAGCATCATATCAACTCTCCCGAAGCCAGTTCCTGTCTGACCAGCAGAAGGAAGCCTTTGACAATGTTGAAGCCATTCAGTCTGAACTTCATGGCAACAGACAAGTCTGCAAGGAAGGGTGGCAGACAGCGCCGTGGGAACACATCAAAGGATTTGCCACCAGACCTCTATGAGCTGTACAAGACAGATCCAGAGGAGGACTACAATCAGCGAAAAACCCGAATCCAATGGATTCGAAGATATTGGGCAGAACAATGGTACAAGTACAGGTTCGTGACCCAGGAATATGCTGAGAAGAATGCCATCAAGCGACCCTGGGGAGACATCTTGTACAAAAATATTCCACCCAGGTCCAGTGCTGAAGCCATTGAACAAGGCTTCTACCCTTGCATGGTCCGTGGACCACAACCTGCAGATGCCGACCCATCTTCATTGCTATGGTGTCGTGACGACAATCTGTTCAAGCGCAACTTCCAGTTTGCCAAGAACTCGGCCAAAGAAAACAAGAAGTCACGGGGATTAGACTTCAACCCCGGTCCCTCTGCTCCTCGTGCCGATGGCACACGCGAAGCTGAACCCAATCTTGTTGGGCCCTTCTACAACCTAGAAGGTCTCATCACTCATATTATGGTTCAAGGGGCAGCCGTGGATGAACCTGCAGACGACGCTGATTCTGACGAAGCGCCTGCACCACCGAAGCCTAAGAAGCTGAAGAAACCCAAGGCTTCAAAGCCTTCCACTGCACCAAAAGCTTCACGAGCGAAGCCTCTGGCCACTGCTCCTCCTGCACCAAGTGTACAGTCAGAAGATCTCTCACGCATCTCCAAGTCTGAGAAAAAGAAGAAGAAGCCCATTCACACTCCTGGTCCAGCTCTGACCCCTGCTGCTATTCCGAGGAATGAAAACGACACCATTGATCTGTCCAGTGACGACGATCTTGCTGATGACGCTCTTGAGCAGCTGATAAAGAGCAAGCAAGAGGCTGAAATCTTCAATGATTTGCCTCTCTTTGATGTGGTAGTATTGAACAACTTCATTGATGAGTGGTTTGATACCCCCAATCTCAGCTTTGATGATCTGCAACTTCCCATTGGGCTAAGCGTCTCCTTCCATGGCACCATTGCTCCTGAACTGGCTCTTGCACAGAAAATTGTTGAGCTGAAGCACAAGATCGACTATGAAAAGGCTCAGTTCAAGAAGCTTGTGGCCAGGCTCAGCGTAACAGACGTCCAGAACTTCAAGGTCATGCTGCATGAGCTCAAGGAAGCGTTTCACAAGAAACGTGAAGAGGCCAAAGGTTCTCGAGAGCGAATGAAGCTTTTGGCTGCAAAGTGTGTTCAAGCTTACAATGAAGCTGAGAAGCGCAAGGCACTTGGGCGTCCTGGCATCGACCCTAAGATGGCTACCAAGCAGAAGAAAAAGCCTAATGTGGACCAAGATGAACCATCCAGGCGGGAAGAACCTCGCATTGTCTTCCCCGCCAGTATGACAGGCGTGAAGCCTAAGGTCCCCACAGTGGCTTAAGAGCTTCAGAAGACAAGGGCAGCTGAAGCCAAAGCCCGAAAGCGCAAGACCAAGAACACCACAGACGATGCTCCACCCACCAAGAAGCGCAAGACCAAGAAGAGAGATCGGGCTGCTCCCACAGAGCCCCTTGTCGTCGAGCCAATTTCTGTTGCTCGTCCTGCATCTGCACAACAAGAACATCGTTTGATAGTTCATGAGCCTGCTTCCCCAGAGGCTCCTAAAGCTAAAGACATTCCAGCTGTTGACCCCACCGCAGCTGAAGACATTGGTCATCAAGACAATGTTGAAGATGATGAAGTCCTTCCTCAGATCGAACACAATATGGTATCATCGCCTGTTCTTACGAACAACGAACTCATCAGCATTGGTCGTCCTTTGACGCCAATTGCTCAGGATGACTCATGGGCTGATCACCCACAAGACTCCCCCCATCAAGCAGAAACACCAGTTACTCCCCCAACTCAAGTCACCACTCCGGTGATTGAAGATGAAGACTTTGTGGCCCAACCAACTCCATCTCCACAAGCGTCGCCAGCGTTCCGCAGGCTTCGCAAAGGACCAAGGCCACATGTCACTCTGTCAAGTGTTCCAGAAGGAGAAGAGCGCCAATCGGTTTCACGCCAAGTCTTTCCTGAAGCCTCTCCAACTGTGAACAACCCCGAGACTGAAGCCAACATGGCTGAAGATATTCCGGCTGCATCAGCCGATGACCAAGGAGAACCACGAGTTGAAGAAGAACGTGTTGCTACACCCCCAACCAATCCTGAAGTTGTTCTCGAGGAGAACGTGTCCGACCCTCCAGCTACTCAAGTGGAGGTTAACAACATTGAGGCGACCACAAACACCAACATTGAAGCCAATGACGTTGTCATGGTTGAAGCTAATGTGGCGCCTGAAGTCAATGTGGTGCCCGAAGTGATAGCACCTGAAGTCAATGCTGCACCTGATGCAAATCTGCAGCCTGAAGTCACTACCACTGCCACTGCTCCTGTACTGCCTCCCACGCCACATACTATTGAGCAAGCATACAACTATGGTCAGCTGGTCACTGTCAGATGGCCTATTCTGGTTCCTCCACCTGCTGCTGGTCCACAATTTGATTATCATGTCGAGCACAGACCTCAGGTCCAGAAGCCAAAGCCAAGATTGCCCAGGTTTCCAGGTACTGCCACTTCACTAGGGTCCTTCAATGCCAATGGCTTCATTGCGCACAACACCTTCTTTGATAGTGCCAAGAACCCCTATTCCAAGCCAAGAATTTCATCTGATCGGTTCTGGAGCTATCAGTGTTGGGGAATGTAGCAATAATTCAAAATTTTCCTACGTGTCACCAAGATCAATCTAGGAGATGCTAGCAACGAGAGAGAGGGAGTGCATCTTCATACCCTTGAAGATCGCTAAGCGGAAGCGTTACAAGAACGCGGTCGATGGAGTCGTACACGCGGCGATTCAAATCGTGGAAGATCCGATCTAGCGCCGAACGGACGGCGCCTCCGCGTTCAACACACGTACAGCCCGGGGACGTCTCCTCCTTCTTGATCCAGCAAGGGGAGAGAAGTTGAGGGAGAACTCCAGCAGCATGACGACATGGTGGCAATGGAGCTCGTGGTTCTCCGGCAGAGGTTCGCTAAGCACTACGGAGGAGGAGGAGTTGGAGGAGGAGAGGGCTGCGCCAGGCAAGGGGTGCGGCTGCCCTCTCTCTCCCTCACTATATATAGGGGGAAGGGGGTTGGAGGAGGCGCCCTAGGGTTCCCTAGGGGAGGGGCGGCGGCCACAGGGGAAACCCTAGATGGGTTTGGGCGCCCCCACCCCTGGGAAACTTGCCCCCCAAGCCGGGAGGGGTGGCTGCCCTAGGGGAGGTGCCCCCACCTCTCCACGTTACGTGAGAGGGGTTGGGAGGGGCGCACAACCCCTTAGTGGGCTGGCGTGCCCCCTCCCCTTGGCCCATAAGGCCTCCCAACGCTTGCCGGGGCCTCCGAAACACCTTTCGGTCACGCTGGTCGTCACCCGGTACTCCCAGAACAATTCCGGACTCCAATACCCTTCGTCCAATATATCGATCTTCACCTCCGGACCACTCCGGAGTTCCTCATCACGTCTAGGATCTCATCCGGGACTCCGAACAACCTTCGGTAACCACATACTATTTCCCATAACAACTCTAGCGTCACTGAACCTTAAGTGTGTAGACCCTACGGGTTCGGGAACCATGCGGACATGACCGAGACACCTCTCCGGCCAATAACCAATAGCGGGATCTGGATACCCATATTGGCTCCCACATGTTCCACGATGATCTCATCGGATCAACCATGATGTCAGGGATTCAATCAATCCCGTATACAATTCCCTTTGTCTATCGGTATGTTACTTGCCCGAGATTCGATTGTCGGTATCCCAATACCTCGTTCAATCTCGTTACCGGCAAGTCTCTTTACTCGTTCCGTAACGCATGATCCCGTGGCTAACTCATTAGTCACATTGAGCTCATTACGATGACGCATTACCGAGTGGGCCCAGAGATACCTCTCCGTCATACGGAGTGAGAAATCCCAGTCTCGATTCGTGCCAACCCAACAGACACTTTCGGAGATACCTGTAGTGCACCTTTATAGCCACCCAGTTACGTTGTGACGTTAGGTACACCCAAAGCATTCCTACGGTATCTGGGAGTTGCACAATCTCATGGTCTAAGGAAACGATACTTGACATTAGAAAAGCTCTTAGCAAACGAACTACACGATCTTGTGCTATGCTTAGGATTGGGTCTTGTCCATCACATCATTCTCCTAATGATGTGATCTCGTTATCAATGACATCCAATGTCCATGGTCAGGAAACCATAACCATCTATTGATCAACGAGCTAGTCAACTAGAGGCTTACTAGGGACATGTTGTGGTCTATGTATTCACACATGTATTACGGTTTCCAGTTAATACAATTATAGCATGAACAATAGACAATTATCATGAACAAGGAAATACAATACTAACCATTTATTATTGCCTCTAGGGCATATTTCCAACAGTGTCCCACTTGCACTAGAGTCAATAATCTAGTTCACATCACCATTTGATTAACACTCAAAGTTCACATCGCCATGTGACTAATACCCAAGAGTTTACTAGAGTCAATAATCTAGTTCACATCACCATGTGATTAACACTCAATGAGTTCTAGGGTTTGATCATGTTATGCTTACGAGAGAGGTTTTAGTCAACAGGTCTGCAACATTCAGATCCGTGTGTGCTTTACAAATCTCTATGTCATCTTGTAGATACAGCTACCACGCGCTACTTGGAGCTATTCCAAATAACTGCTCTACTATATGAATCCGGTTTACTACTCAGAGTCATCTGGATTAGTGTCAAAGTTTGCATCGACGTAACCCTTTACGACGAACTCTTTTTCCACCTCCATAATCGAGAAAATTCCTTAGTCCACTAGATACTAAGGATAAGTTCGACCGCTGTCATGTGATCCATTCCTGGATCACTCTTGTACCCCTTGACTGACTCATGGCAAGGCACACCTCAAGTGCGGTACACAGCATAGCATACTGTAGAGCCTACGTCTAAAGCATAGGGGACGACCTTCGTCCTTTCTCTCTCTTCTGCCGTGGTCAGGTCTTGAGTCTTACTCAATACTCACACCTTGTAACACAGCCAAGAACTCCTTCTTTGCTGATCTATTTTGAACTCCTTCAAAATCTTGTCACGGTATGTATTCATTTGAAAGTACTATTAAGCGGTTTTTGATCTATCCTTATAGATCTTGATGCTCAATGTTCAAGTAGCTTAATCCAGGTTTTCCATTGAAAAACACTTTTCAAATAACCCTGTATGCTTTCCAGAAATTCTACATCATTTCTGATCAACAATATGTTAACGACATATACTCATCAAAAATTCTATAGTGCTCCCACTCACTTCTTTGGAAATACAAGTTCCTCATAAACTTTGTATAAACCCAAAATCTTTGATCATCTCATCAAAGCGTACATTCCAAACTCCGAGATGCTTACTCTAGTCCTTAGAAGGATTGCTGGAGCTTTGCATACTTGTTAGCATTTTTCAGGATTGACAAAACCTTCTGGTTGTATCACATACAACCTTTCCTCAAGAAAATCGTCGAGGAACAATATTTTGACATCCTATCTGCAAGATTTCATAAATAATGCAGTACCTGCTAATATAATTCCAACAGACTCTTAGCATCGCTACGAGTGAGAAAGTCTCATCGTAGTCAACTCCTTGAACTTGTCGGAAATCATCTTAACGACAAGTCGAGCTTTCTTAATGGTGACACTTACCATCATTGTCCGTCTTCCTTTTAAAATCCATCTGCACTCAACAGCCTTACGACCATCAAGTAGTTCTTCCAAAGTCTATACTTTGTTTTTATACATGGATCCTCTCTCGGATTTTATGGCCTCGAGCCATTCGTTGGAATCTGGGCCCACCATCGCTTCTCCATAGCTCGTAGGTTCATTGTTGTCTAGCAACATGACTTCCAAGACAGGATTACGTACCACTCTGAAGTAGTACGCATCCTTGTCGACCTACGAGGTTTGGTAGTGACTTGATCCAAAGTTTCATGATCACTATCATAAGATTCCACTTCAATTGGTGTAGGTGCCACAGGAACAACTTCCTGTGCCCTGCTACACACTAGTTGAAGTGACAGTTCAATAACCTCATCAAGTCTCCACCATCCTCCCACTCAATTCTTTCAAGAGAAACTTTTCCTCGAGAAAGGACCCGTTTCTAGAAACAATCACTTTTGCTTCCGGATCTGAAATAGGAGGTATACCCAACTGTTTTGGGTATTCTATGAAGATGCATTTATCCGCTTTGGGTTCGAGCTTATCAACCTGAAACTTTTCCACATAAGCGTCGCAGCCCCAAACTTTTAAGAAACGACAACTTAGGTTTCTCTAAACCATAGTTCATACGGTGTCGTCTCAACGGAATTGCGTGGTGCCTATTTAAAGTGAATGCGGTTGTCTCTAATGCCTAACCCATAAACGATAGTGTGGTAATTCGATGAGAGACATCATGGTATGCACCATATCCAATAGGGTGCAGTTATGATGTTCAGACACATCATCACACTATGGTGTTCCAGGTGGTATTAGTTGTGAAACAATTTCCACAATGTCTTAATTGTGTGCCAAACTCGTAACTCAGATATTCATCTCTATGATCATATCATAGACATTTTATCTTCATGTCACGACGATATTTAACTTCACTCTGAAATTACTTAAACCTTTCAATAATTCAGACTTGTGTTTCATCAAGTAAATATACTTAGCATCTACTCAAATCATCTGTGAAGTAAGAACATAACGATATCCA
This sequence comes from Aegilops tauschii subsp. strangulata, assembly GCF_002575655.3. Classification (NCBI taxonomy): domain Eukaryota; kingdom Viridiplantae; phylum Streptophyta; class Magnoliopsida; order Poales; family Poaceae; genus Aegilops; species Aegilops tauschii. The sequence continues at coordinate 125,920,851 of NC_053037.3, forward strand.
CTGCGTGCCTCAGCACTCATTGGACTGCACACATCAAAATGTATTACTTCCAACAAGTTGCTTTCTTGTTCCATCTTACTGAAAACGAGGCCTTTCAGTCATCTTGCCCATGTGGTATGATTTGCATGTCCCAAGTGATTCAAAATCAAGTGAGTCCAAACGATCCATCTGTATGGAGTTTCTTCATGCATATCTACCAATAGACATGGTTCGCATGTCTCAATCTTTTCAAAAACGAGTAAGTCCAAAGATCCATCAACATGGAGCTTCTTCATGCGTTTTATACCAATATGACTCAAATGGCAGTGCCACAAGTATGTGGTACTATCATTACTAATTTATATCTTTTGGCATGAACATGTGTATCACTACGATCGAGATTCAATAAACCATTCATTTTAGGTGCAAGACCATTGAAGGTATTATTCAAATAAACCGAGTAACCATTATTCTCCTTAAATGAATAACCGTATTGCGATAAACATAATCCAATCATGTCTATGCTCAACGCAAACACCAGATAACAATTATTTAGGTTTAATACCAATCCCAATGGTAGAGGGAGCGTACGATGTTTGATTACATCAACCTTGGAAACACTTCCAACACATATCGTCATCTCAGCTTTAGCTAGTCTCCGTTTATTCCGTAGCCTTTTATTTCGAGTTACCAACACTTAGCAACCGAACCGGTATCTAATACCCTGGTGCTACTAGGAGTACTAGTAAAGTACACATTAATATAATGTATATGCAATATACTTCTGTCGACCTTGCCAGCCTTCTCATCTACCAAGTATCTAGGGTAGTTCTGCTTCAGTGACCCTTCCCCTCATTACAGAAGCACTTAGTCTCGGGTTTGGGTTCAACCTTGGGTTTCTTCACAAGAGCAGCAACTGATTTGCCGTTTCATGAAGTATCCCTTCTTTCCCTTGCCCTTCTTGAAACTAGTGGTTTTACTAACCATCAACAATTGATGGTCCTACTTGATTTCTACTTTCGCGGTGTCAAACATCGCGAGTTGCTCAAGGATCATCATGTCTATCCCTGATATGTTATAGTTCATCACGAAGCTCTAATAGCTTGGTGGTAGTGACTATGGAGAACCATCACTATCTCATCTGGAAGATTAACTCCCACTCGATTCAAGCGATTGTAGTACTCAGACAATCTGAGCACATGCTCAACGATTGAGCTTTTCTCCCTTAGTTTGCAGGCTTAAGAAACTTGTCAGAGGTCTCATACCTCTTGATGTGGGCACTAGTCTGAAATCCCAATTTTAGTCTTTGGAACATCTCATATGTTCTGCGACGTTTCATAAACGTCTTTGGTGCCACAATTTTAAACCGTTAGCATTACGCACTGAACTATCACGTAGTCATCAAAACGTGTATGTCAAATGTTTCGCAACATCTACAGACGACGCTCGAGGTTCAGCACACCGAGCGGTGCATTAAGGACATAAGCCTTCTGTGCAGCAATGAGGACAATCCTCAGTATACGGACCCAGTCCGCATAATTGCTACTGTCAACTTTCAACTAAATTTTCTCTAGGAACATATCTTAAACAGTAGAACTAAAGCGTAAGCTACGACATAATTTGCAAAGACCTTTTGACTATGTTCATGATAATTAAGTTCATCTGATTATTTAATGAACTCCCACTTAGATAGACATACCTCTAGTCATCTAAGTGATACATGATCCGAGTCAACTAGGCCGTGTCCGATCATCACGTGAGACGGACTAGTCATCATCGGTGAACATCTTCATGTTGATCGTATCTACTATATGGCTCATGTTCGACCTTTCGGTCTCTTGTGTTCCGAGGCCATGTCTGTACATGCTAGGCTCGTCAAGTCAACCTAAGTGTTTCGCATGTGTAAATCTGGCTTACACCCGTTGTATGCGAACGTTAGAATCTATCACACCCGATCATCACGTGGTGCTTCGAAACAACGAACCTTCGCAACGATGCACAGTTAGGGGGAACACATCTCTTGAAATTTTAGTGAGGGATCATCTTATTTATGCTACCGTCGTTCTAAGCAAATAAGATGTAAACATGACAAACATCACATGAAAATCATAAAGTGACATGATATGGCCAATATCATCTTGCGCCTTTTGATCTCCATCTTCGAGGCACGGCATGATCACCTTCGTCACCGGCATGACACCATGATCTCCATCATCGTGTCTTCATGAAGTTGTCTCGCCAACTATTACTTCTACTACTATGGCTAACGGTTAGCAATAAAGTAAAGTAATTACATGGCGTTTTTCATTGACACGCAGGTCATATAATAAATTAAGACAACTCCTATGGCTCCTGCCGGTTGTCATACTCATCGACATGCAAGTCGTGATTCCTATTACAAGAACACGATCAGTCTCATACATCACATATATATAATTCATCACATCCTTTTGGCCATATCACATCACATAGCATACCCTGCAAAAACAAGTTAGACGTCCTCTAATTGTTGTTGCATGTTTTACGTGGCTGCTATGGGTTTCTAGCAAGAACGTTTCTTACCTACGCAAAAGCCACAACGGTGATATGCCAATTGCTATTTACCCTTCATAAGGACCCTCTTCATCAAATCCGATCCGACTAAAGTGGGAGAGACAGACACCCGCTAGCCACCTTATGCATCAAGTGCATGTCAGTCGGTGGAACCTGCCTCACGTAAGTGTACGTGTAAGGTCGGTCCGGGCCGCTTCATCCCACAATGCCGCCGAATCAAGATAAGACTAGTAACGGCAAGCAAATTGAACAAATCATCGCCCACAACTACTTTGTGTTCTACTCGTGCATAGAATCTACGCATAAACCTGGCTCTGATACCACTGTTGGGGAACGTAGAAATAATTCAAAATTTTCCTACGTGTCACCAAGATCAATCTAGGAGATGCTAGCAACAAGAGAGAGGGAGTGCATCTTCATACCATTGAAGATCGCTAAGCGGAAGCATTACAAGAACGCGGTTGATGGAGTCGTACTCGCGGCGATTCAAATCGCGGAAGATCCGATCTAGCGCCGAACAGACGGCGCCTCCGCGTTCAACACACGTACAGCCTGGGGACGTCTCCTCCTTCTTGATCCAGCAAGGGGAGAGGAGAAGTTGAGGGAGAAATCCAGCAGCACGACGGCATGGTGGCAATGGAGCTCGTGGTTCTCCGGGAGAGATTCGCTAAGCACTACGGAGGAGGAGGAGGAGTTGGAGGAGGAGAGGGCTGCGCCAGGCAAGGGGTGCGGCTGCCCTCTCTCTCCCTCACTATATATAGGGGGAAGGGGGTTGGAGGAGGCGCCCTAGGGTTCCCTAGGGGAGGGGCGGCGGCCACAGGGGAAACCCTAGATGGGTTTGGGCGCCCCCACCCCTGGGAAACTTGCCCCCCAAGCCAGGAGGGGTGGCTGCCCTAGGGGAGGCGCCCCCACCTCTCCACGTTAGGTGAGAGGGGTTGGGAGGGGCGCACAGCCCCTTAGTGGGCTGGTGTGCCCCTCCCCTTGGCCCATAAGGCCCCCCAACGCTTGCCGGGGCCTCCGAAACACCTTTCGGTCACGCTGGTCGTCACCCGGTACTCCCAGAACAATTCCGGACTCCAATACCCTTCGTCCAATATATCGATCTTCACCTCCGGACCACTCCGGAGTTCCTCGTCACGTCCGGGATCTCATCCAGGACTCCGAACAACCTTCGGTAACCACATACTATTTCCCATAACAACTCTAGCGTCACCGAACCTTAAGTGTGTAGACCCTACGAGTTCGGGAACCATGCAGACATGACCGAGACACCTCTTCGGCCAATAACCAATAGCGGGATCTGGATACCCATATTGGCTCCCACATGTTCCATGATGATCTCATCGGATGAACCACGATGTCGGGGATTCAATCAATCCCATATACAATTCCCTTTGTCTATCGGTATGTTACTTGCCCGAGATTCGATCGTCGGTATCCCAATACCTCGTTCAATCTCGTTATCGGCAAGTCTCTTTACTCGTTCCGTAACGCATGATCCCGTGGCTAACTCATTAGTCACATTGAGCTCATTATGATGATGCATTACCGAGTGGGCCCAGAGATACCTCTCCGTCATACGGAGTGAAAAATCCCAGTCTCGATTCGTGCCAACCCAACAGACACTTTCGGAGATACCTGTAGTGTACCTTTATAGCCACCCAGTTACGTTGTGACGTTTGGTACACCCAAAGCATTCCTACGGTATCCGGGAGTTGCACAATCTCATGGTCTAAGGAAATGATACTTGACATTAGAAAAGCTCTTAGCAAACGAACTACACGATCTTGTGCTATGCTTAGGATTGGGTCTTGTCCATCACATCATTCTCCTAATGATGTGATCTCGTTATCAATGACATCCAATGTCCATGGTCAGGAAACCATAACCATCTATTGATCAACGAGCTAGTCAACTAGAGGCTTACTAGGGACATGTTGTGGTCTATGTATTCACACATGTATGACGGTTTCCAGTTAATACAATTATAGCATGAAGAATAGAGAATTATCATGAACAAGGAAATACAATAATAACCATTTATTATTGCCTCTACGGCATATTTCCAACAATCAGCAGTGCAGTTATTATTCTTGTGTTCTTTATGACCAAGGGCGCATCTTCCCTCATATGTGTCTTGACTGTGAAGCCATTGCTGGATTGCCATGCCTTGAAGAAGCCCTTGACTGCTTTCGTGACACTGGATTGTTGAATTTTGTTACTGATAAGGAGCATTGGAATGAAGAGCTTCTGCTGCAATTCTATGCCACCCTCCACATTCGTGGCTACAACAGGGATCCGAAGACATGGGTCCTTGAGTGGATGACAGGCAACGTACACCATGAAGCTAAAGCTTTTGACATTATTGAGCTCACTGGTCTGCCCACTCCAGGTGAACTATATGAACCTGGTTGTCAGCTTCACCGCAATGCTTTGTAGAGCATCTTTCAAAAGCCAGAGCCCAACATGAGCCAAATGCTGAGTATGATGAAGCCTTTGCCACATGACGCTGATTACCCAAAGGAGTTCTTTGTCGAAGACCTAGAGTATCTGCCCCGCACTATTTATCCTATCATCAGGCGAACTCTATGGCCTGTCAAAGGACATTCTTCAGCAGCAAAACTTGAAGGAGCAATGAAGACTTTGGTCTTTTATATCTTCAGCGGCATCAACTTCAATGCTCAAGACTTCTTTATCAGGCAGTTGGCTGCATCAGGCTCTGATCTCTTTGGACTAAAGTTCTACGCTCCATGGGTTATGCGCCTCATCAAACTACATTCAGCTGTCAACTATCAGCCCTCTGCTCGCAACCATCTGATCTTTCTGCCAGAGGTTGATATGTCAGTTGAAGCCATATACCCAGAGCCTGCCAAGGAGCCTGTTTGTCTTCACAATGCTGATCACCAAAGCTTCACGCAACCCATTGAAGGAGTCCAGGCAGTCACTCGTGTTTATCCTTTGGCTGGCAATACACGCTTACCTCACCGTGCTCAAACTGAAGCCACTGAAAGCACTATTGCTCAAAGGCCTTAGAAGCGATCTCGTGTTCTCAATGACCGAGAGCTTCTCGTCGCACTGCATCAGAAACAGGATAAGCATCACTACTAGCTGAAGCGGCAGATGCAAAGCCTCTTGGTGGACGTCAATCGCATTCGCAATCCTGCCACCAAGAATGCCTTTGTTACACATGAAACCTGTCGGAGGTCATGGAAGAGTTTGACATTGCTTAGTGCTGACGCAGATCTTCAAGACGATGGCTTCACTGAACGATTCAAGTTTGACTCCACTCCTCCAAGGAATGCTGTCTTGCGTTGAACTCCCTCTCTTGAAGACTCTGACTATTCCTCCTCAGCTGCAATGGTGAATGCCAGAGTGATATATGATCAAGATGATGCTACTTCACCACCTCCAACTTCAGCGCGTATCGACACTGCACCAAGTACTTCTGCACCGCCAAACCCCAACACCGACCCTGTAGCTTCTCCTACTCCTTCTGGGAACGAGTAGAGGCTCTATGTCTTCAAACCTTTTTGGTCCTTACTGACAAAAGGGGGAGAAGCATATGAGTTGATAGTCTTCAAGCGGGTCCATATAGGCGGTTGCATTATATTTTTCCTAGTGTTTACAACTCTCGCTTTTGATACATTTGGTTCTTTGAGTTGTAACACTTAAACTTGATGGTCGTCTGCTACTTGTTTGCTATTCTGTGATGCGATGATAAATTCCGCCTGTGCGATGATAAATCCCGCACGAAGTCATATTGCAGACGTCCATTTTTCATTATGCATGTCATTATCTTTGTTATGTCAAATCATGCATGATGAATTGTCTTCATAAGTTGAAGAGGATCTCCACAAGTACAACATGCCATGTGCATTTGCATTCCAAAAGCAAATTACTTATATGCACATCTTCAGGGGGAGCCTTTTGCTACTTATGAAGACAATACCTAAATCCTTTACAATTTCACATACTTTTATTCCCGTTGAAAACTTCAACCAGTTTGTCATCAATCACCAAAAAGGGGGAGATTGTAAGTGCATCTAGTGCCACCCCTAGTTGGTTTTGGAGTATTGACGACAAACCTGGTTGAGGGACTAATGTGTTTGTGAGAATTGCAGGATAACACAGGTAGTAGTCCCTCATTGATTCGGTTTACCTGCCGGATGTTGGAAATATGCCCTAGAGGCAATAATAAATGGTTATTATTATATTTCTTTGTTCATGGTAATTGTCTATTGTTCATGCTATAATTGTATTATCCGGAAATCGTAATACATGTGTGAATACATAGACCACGACGTGTCCCTAGTAAGCCTCTAGTTGACTAGCTCGTTGATCAACAGATAGTCATGGTTTCCTGACTATGGACATTGGATGTCATTGATAACGGGATCACATCATTAGGAGAATGATGTGATGGACTAGACCCAATCCTAAGCATAGCATAAAAGATCGTGTAGTTTCGTTTGCTAGAGCTTTTCCAATGTCAAGTATCTTTTCCTTAGACCATGAGATCGTGCAACTCCCGGATACCGTAGGAGTGCTTTGGGTGTGCCAAACGTCACAACGTAACTGGGTGACTATAAAGGTGCACTACGGGTATCTCCGAAAGTGTCTGTTGGGTTGGCACGGATCGAGACTGGGATTTGTCACTCCGTGTGACGGAGAGGTATCTCTGGGCCCACTCGGTAATGCATCATCATAATGAGCTCAATGTGACTAAGGCGTTAGTCACGGGATCATGCATTGCGGTATGAGTAAAGAGACTTGCCGGTAACGAGATTGAACAAGGTATTGGGATACCGACGATCGAATCTCGGGCAAGTAACATACCGATTGACAAAGGGAATTGCATACGGGATTGATTGAATCCTCGACACCGTGGTTCATCCGATGAGATCATCGTGGAACATGTGGGAGCCAACATGGGTATCCAGATCCCACTGTTGGTTATTGACCGGAGAGGCGTCTCGGTCATGTCTGCATGTCTCCCGAACCCGTAGGGTCTACACACTTAAGGTTCGGTGACGCTAGGGTTGTAGAGCTATGTGTATGCGGAAACCCGAAAGTTGTTCAGAGTCCCGGATGAGATCCCGGACATCACGAGAGGTTCCGGAATGGTCCGGAGGTGAATAATTATATATAGGAAGTCAAGTTTCGGCCACCGGGAAAGTTTCGGGGGTTACCGGTATTGTACCGGGACCACCGGAAGGGTCCCGGGGGTCCACCGGGTGGGGCCACCTATCCCGGAGGGCCCCGTGGGCTGAAGTGGGAAGGGAGCCAGCCCCTAGTGGGCTGGGCGCCCCCCATGGGCCTTCTCCCCTGCGCCTAGGGTTGCAAACCCTAGGGTGGGGGGTTTCCCACTTGCCTTGGGGGGCAAGGCACCCCCCTGGCCGCCGCCCCTTGCCCTAGATGGGCTTTGGCCGCCGCCCCCCCTCCCAGGGGGCCTATATAAAGGGGGGGAGGGAGGGCAGCAACCTACAGCCTTGGGCGCCTCCCTCCTCCCCTGCAACACCTCTCTCTCTCTCGCAGAAGCTCGGCGAAGCCCTGCCGGAGACCCGCTACATCCACCACCACGCCGTCGTGCTGCTGGATCTCCATCAACCTCTCCTTCCCCCTTGCTGGATCAAGAAGGAGGAGACGTCGCTGCACCATACGTGTGTTGAACGCGGAGGTGCCGTCCGTTCGGCACTCGGTCATCGGTGTTTTGGATCACGGCGAGTACGACTCCGTCATCCACGTTCATTGGAACGTTTCCGCTCGCGATCTACAAGGGTATGTAGATGCACTCCTTTCCCCTCGTTGCTAGTAGACTCCATAGATGCATCTTGGTGAGCGTAGGAAAATTTTAAAATTATGCTACGATTCCCAACACCGGAGATGACCCCTAAAAATGTATGAAGACATTGAAGACAATGGTGGTATGTGAAGATATTCACAATGAAGACTATGACAAGAGAAAACATCGCGTGAAGACTATGGAGCGCGAAGACATAGTTGTTTCGTTGTTTCCTTTTCTTCTTTGTTGAGTCGTAGGAACCACCATACTGTTAAGTGGGGTCCCAGTGAACAAAGTCAGAATGACTGAAGTGATGCTCAACCAAATCCTATGTCTTCGAGCGAAGACAATGAGAGCAAATCTTATCCAGAGTTGGATGAGTCAGCTTTACTTGTAGCCCAAGTCAAGCTGCCGCGTGTGTTTGAAATCTTACCGTTGGAACACATGTCAGTTCCTGAGTGACCCAGGGTCATTTCGGACAAATCAGGTCGGGTTGCCTAGTGGCTATAAATAGCCCACCCCCTACACCATAAATTGGTGGCTGCTCAGAGTTAGTGCACGGCTTTTGTCGTTTGAGAGCAACCCACCTCCGAAGATTTTGAGAGAGAGAAATACTTGCGAGGACAAAGCCCAAACACCCAGAGCCAAAGAGTGTTAGGCATCACTGAAGTCTTTCTGTCCGCGTGACCTGAAGACTTGTTACACTTGAGGACTGTGAATCCTGCAGCCGGTTAGGCGTCGCGTTCAGAGCATCCAAGAGTCATTGTGGATCGCCGGTGAACGAAGTCTGTGAAGGTTTGGAAGTCTACCTTGAAGACTTACCAGAGTGATTGGGCGAGGACTGGGTGTCCTTAGCTCAAGGGGAATAAGGTGAAGACGTGGTCTTCTGAGTTGAATCTCAGCCTCCCTAACCAGACGTACAGTTGTCACAGCAACTGGAACTGGTCAAACAAATCATGTGTCCTCACCAAGTGACTGGTTCTATCCTCTCCCTCTCTTTACTTACAGTTTGTCTTCGTGAAATCATTGCCTGCTTGCACTACTTGTTTGACTTCACTGTGTGACTACTATCATTGTTTGGCTTCATACTATCTTCCATCCTGATCTTTACTACCTAGCTGCTATTAGTCTTCGTGCTTTCACTTCATTGCATACTTGACTATGGCTTGCTTAGTGTAGTCTACCTTCCGCTGCATATCAATAGGTTCATTTCTATTGTTTGTCTTCGACACTCTCGTGTTTTGAAGACGTTCATAAAAATCGCCTATTCACCCCCCCTCTAGTCGATAACTAGCCCTTTCACATTCATATTAAGCACATAATATATTCCATTTCCATATTAAGGAAGCAGGATTTCATAATTGAAATACATCGTTGTACAACATGGTATAGCTTCAGCACTCAGCCACCCCATTACACAACTGCACCAGCAGCAAGTTTCACATGCAACATCTAGAACCTTTCGAAATTAGCATCATAGACGGTACATAGAGAGATGCATCTCATCTGGAAAACTGCTGAAGCAGAAGGCGAATATTGAGCCTTCATTCATGTTGAAGGTCTTTGCAACTTTAGGCCAGTGCCTATGGATGATTGACCGTCCATCCTTCGACCTCTTCAGGAACACTTCAATATTGAACCGTGGGTGTTGTATGAAAACTTTCCTCGCCTCCTGACCACAGAGGTGGTTTGAGAGGTAATCATCAGTGAACCCTGAAAGCAAGGATGTGCATAAATATCTTCTCTATATTGGAAACGGGGCAAAGGAATAAAAAATATGCAAGGTATAATAGTTAGTACCATCTGGTAAACCTCAGTGCTTCCCATTGTTTCCCTGCAACACATATAAGGTAGTTAGTCATCAGGTTAAGTAAGGGTTCGCATGCTATCAGTAAAATATGTTGATGAAAAATAAGCACATTGCAGATTCATCAGATTAATTCAAGCCACATGGAAAACCCATTTATCCAAACCAAGCATGATTAAGAACTAGGAAATATAGCACTTGAATATGTTTCTCATGTATTAAGTGCAACCAAATTTGATTTATTCCTCACATGGTATACAATAACAGAATGCAGCCACAGCAATTGAACATTGCATTACAGAATTGAACCAAGCAGTTAACTAAACACCACAACAAATGAACCAAACGTTAACTGAGCACCACATTGCACAATATAACATACTCCTAATAGAAGATCAGACAGTTAACCAAACCAAGCATGCTTAACAACTTGGAAATATAGCAATTGTATTTGTTTCTCATGTATTTAGTACAGCCAAATTCGATTTATTCCTCACATGGTATACAATAACAGAATGCAGCCACAACAATTGAACATCGCATTGCAGAATTGAACCAAGCAGTTCACTAAACACCACAACAAATGAACCAAACGTTAACTGAGCACCACATTGCACAATATAACATACTCCTAATAGAAGATCAGACAGTTAACCAAACCAAGCATGCTTAACAACTTGGAAATATAGCAATTGTATTTGTTTCTCATGTATTTAGTACAACCAAATTCGATTTATTCCTCACATGGTATACAATAACAGAATGCAGCTACAACAATTGAACATCGCATTGCAGAATTGAACCAAGCAGTTAACTAAACACCACAACAAGTGAACCAAGCCACAACAAATGAACCAAGCAATTAACTAAACACCAATTGAACAATATAACATACTCCTAATAGAAGATCAGACAGTTAACCAAACCAAGCATGCTTAACAACTTGGAAATATTGCACCTTGAAGAATTGAACATCACATTTGCATAATTGAACCAAGTAGTTAATTGAACACCACATTGCATGACATATAGAACATATGCACTATAGCAGAAGATTGCATAGTAAAAGTAGATAGCACAATTCACTAGAATTTGTTAAGGAAAGGCAGTAGCTAGCAAACTGAACATGGGTCCTTATAGTGAGCTAATAAGACAAGCTACTCCTCATTGTTGGAGATATCGATGACGATTGGCTCCTTGGACATGGAAGAGGGCGAGGCCTCCGCATCGTGGGTGCCCTCGTTGTAGTGGTGAGTTGCCTGAGCCGCTCCAGGCACCAACCTGCTGACCCTCGAGATGAGGTAAGCACGTGCATGCTGAGAAAACACCTCGTAGTCTTCGTCGAAGGCACCGACGGTGGCCTCGAGAAAATGCCATGAACTGTCGTTTAAAGTAGCCAACCGCGTCACGGTGTCGGTGCGCGAGGCGTCAACGGTGGCCTCGACGGCGAGGTGCTCCTCTAAGATCTGGGGTTCGGCACGAATGGCAGCCATCACGACCTCATCCACGCATGCGGCCGTGATTTGCTTCTCCGCTGCCAAATGCTCCTTGAGGTCCTGGCTATACTGCGTGCACCATGGCTTAGGCCGGCGCTTATTTGGTGGAGGGGTCGGTGATTTGGGTGGAAGGTGTCGCGCTCGCGCCGGCGGTCGGGGCATGTGGGATGTGGAAGGTGGAGGAGGATGGGGGTCAGGTGTGGATTACCTGCCTGGATAGGCGAGGCCGAGCAGCGTGAAGGTGTTAGAAATATGCCCTAGAGGCAATAATAAATTGGTTATTATTATATTTCCTTGTTCATGATAATCGTTTATTATCCATGCTAAAATTGTATTGATAGGAAACTCAGATACATGTGTGGATACATAGACAACACCATGTCCCTAGTAAGCCTCTAGTTGACTAGCTCGTTGATCAATAGATGGTTACGGTTTCCTGACCATGGACATTGGATGTCGTTGATAACGGGATCACATCATTAGGAGAATGATGTGATGGACAAGACCCAATCCTAAGCCTAGCACAAGATCGTGTAGTTCGTTTGCTAAGAGCTTTTCTAATGTCAAGTATCATTTCCTTAGACCATGAGATTGTGCAACTCCCGGATACCGTAGGAATGCTTTGGGTGTACCAAACGTCACAACGTAACTGGGTGGCTATAAAGGTGCACTATAGGTATCTCCGAAAAGTGTCTGTTGGGTTGGCACGAATCGAGACTGGGATTTGTCACTCCGTGTAAACGGAGAGGTATCTCTGGGCCCACTCGGTAGTACATCATCATAATGTGCACAATGTGACCAAGGAGTTGATCACAGGATGATGTGTTACGGAACGAGTAAAGAGACTTGCCGGTAACGAGATTGAACAAGGTATCGGGATACCGACGATCGAATCTCGGGCAAGTAACATACCGATAGACAAAGGGAATTGTATACGGGATTGATTGAATCCTTGACATCGTGGTTCATCCAATGAGATCATCGTGGAACATGTGGGAGCCAACATGGGTATCCAGATCCCGCTGTTGGTTATTGACCGGAGAACGTCTCGGTCATGTCTGCATGGTTCCCGAACCCGTAGGGTCTACACACTTAAGGTTCGATGATGCTAGGGTTATAGGGAATAGATATACGTCGTTACCGAATGTTGTTCGGAGTCCCGGATGAGATCCCGGACGTCACGAGGAGTTCTGGAATGGTCCGGAGGTAAAGATTTATATATGGGAAGTCCTATTTTGGTCACCGGAAAAGTTTCGGGTGCTATCGGTAACGTACCGGGACCACCGAGAGGGTCCCGGGGGTCCACCAGGTGGGGCCACTGGCCCCAGAGGGCTGCGTGGGCCAAGTGTGGGAGGGGACCAGCCCCAGGTGAGCTGGTGCGCCCCCTCACCAAGGCCCAAGGCGCAGGGAAGGGGGAAAGGGGGAAACCCTAGGCTCAGATGGGCCTAAGGCCCACCTAGTGGTGCGCCCCCCTCTCTCCCCCCTCTGGCCGCCCCCCTAGATGCATCTAGGGCTGGCCGCAGCCCTTGGGGGGGAACCCTAGATGGGGGCACAGCCCCTCCCCCTCCCCTATATATAGTGGGGGTTTTGGGGCTGCCATGGATATGAGTCATCCTCTCTCTTTGGCGCAGCCCTACCCCTCTCCCTCCTCGTCTCTCGCAGTGCTTGGCGAAGCCCTGCTGGAGTGCCACGCTCCTCCATCACCACCATGCCGTTGTGCTGCTGCTGGACGGAGTCTTCCCCAACCTCTCCCTCTCTCCTTGCTGGATCAAGGCGTGGGAGACGTCACCGGGCTGCACGTGTGTTGAACGCGGAGGCGCCGTGGTTCGGCGCTTAGATCGGAATCAACCGCGATCTGAATCGCTACGAGTACGACTCCTTCATCCACGTTCTTGCAACGCTTCCGCATCGCGATCTACAATGGTATGTAGATGCACTCCCCTTCCCCTCGGTGCTAGATTACTCCATAGGTTGATCTTGGTGATGCGTAGAAAATTTTGAATTTCTGCTACGTTCCCCATCAGAAGGAGGGTCACCGGCGAGGAGGCGGCGATGCTGCAAGCAAGGAGTGAAGGTTTAAACTTGGAAAGGAAGGCGAAAACAGGGGAAATGTGGCTTTTGGCAAGGGGAGGGGGCGGGGAGGTAGATATTTCCGCGGCAGCCAAAAATTTGGGATCGCTTCAGCCAAAAAACTGGCGCGCAAAGTGTCATCAGATACGGTCCCATATTCAGAGCAGGTTGTGGACTGTAGCCGTCGCACCTTCTCGCGTAAGCCGTATGCGTTCTATACTCCGACGGTGCTCCAAGATATTTTGTGCTCCATCTCACACGGTTGGTTATAATAAACTGTGTGGGATGTTGTTCTAAAAAAAACTGTGTGGGATCTACTTGATTTTTCGTCTTGATTTGAATTATATAATGGGGTCATAGCGGCCATGGATGGTGTTTGAATTGCTAGACCTTTTATCTGCAGTGATCATAAAAGAATTGGAATTATTCAGGGTTCGTTTGGACATTTTTATGCATTACGTGAGTTTTCAATGCATTTATGTGCATAATTCAAATTTGAACTACATGCACATGCTCCAGCGCATATAAATTGGTTGAAAAATCAAATCTTTGTCCTTGGGTGCATGCTTAGGTCCCATGCAAGAAATGGGAATGAATTTCAAACACCAGGGCACCGTTGATTACCGGCAAAACATTGAGATGCCTGGCTTTTAAATTCTAGTAAATCCAAAACTCGTCTGAAATTCATGAAACTTGGCATGCTATCATGGAGCGGCATCAACATGGTGTGGTAAAGTTTTTGTCCCATTTGGGGCAGGTTTGGGTATATGCTTCTCACAAACCAGAGCTTCTCACAACAAGCATGATGGTTTCGGTAGGGAATGCCCCAACTATGGCGGCGAAACGATATCCATTGCCTCTTATTGCTTTCAAATTTTTTTCTCGTGTCAACATAGAACAACAGGAGTGTTGTGTTATTTTTTGTGATTTTTCGGGGTTCGTTTGGACATTTTTATGCATTAAGTGAGTTTTCAATGCATTTATGTGCATAATTCAAATTTGAACTACATGCACATGCTCCAGTGCATATAAATGGGTTGAAAAATCAAATATTTGTCCTTGGGTGCATGCTTAGGTCCCATGCAAGAAATGGGAATGAATGTCAAACACCCTGCCGTCGTCACTCGGCCGCAAACATTGAGATATTTGGTTTTTAAATTCTATTAAATCCAAAACTCGTCTGAAATTCATGAAACTTGGCATGCTATCATGGAGCGGCATCAACATGGCATGGTAAAGTTTTTGTCCCATTTGGGGCAGGTTTAGGTATATGCTTCTCACAAACCAGAGCTTCTCACAACAAGCATGATGGTTTTAGTAGGGAATGCCCCAACTATGGCGGCGAAACGATATCCATTTCCTCTTATTGCTTTCAAATTTTTTCTCATGTCAACATAGAACAACAGGAGTGTTGTGTTATTTTTTGTGATTTTTCGGGGTTCGTTTGGACATTTTTATGCATTAAGTGAGTTTTCAATGCATTTATGTGCATAATTCAAATTTGAACTACATGCACATGCTCCAGTGCATATAAATGGGTTGAAAAATCAAATATTTGTCCTTGGGTGCATGCTTAGGTCCCATGCAAGAAATGGGAATGAATGTCAAACACCCTGCCGTCGTCACTCGGCCGCAAACATTGAGATATTTGGTTTTTAAATTCTAGTAAATCCAAAACTCGTCTGAAATTCATGAAACTTGGCATGCTATCATGGAGCGGCATCAACATGGCATGGTAAAGTTTTTGTCCCATTTGGGGCAGGTTTAGGTATATGCTTCTCACAAACCAGAGCTTCTCACAACAAGCATGATGGTTTTAGTAGGGAATGCCCCAACTATGGGGGCGAAACGATATCCATTTCCTCTTATTGCTTTCAAATTTTTTCTCATGTGAACATAGAACAACAGGAGTGTTGTGTTATTTTTTGTGATTTTTCGGGGTTCGTTTGGACATTTTTATGCATTAAGTGAGTTTTCAATGCAT
The DNA here is from genome assembly GCF_002575655.3 of Aegilops tauschii subsp. strangulata. NCBI lineage: Eukaryota > Viridiplantae > Streptophyta > Magnoliopsida > Poales > Poaceae > Aegilops > Aegilops tauschii. The sequence goes on from NC_053037.3 coordinate 125,936,522, forward strand.
TTATGTGCATAATTCAAATTTAAACTACATGCCCATGCTCCAGTGCATATAAATTGGTTGAAAAATCAAATCTTTGTCCTTGGGTGCATGCTTAGGTCCCATGCAAGAAATGGGAATGAATGTCAAACACCCTGCCACCGTCACTCGGCCGCAAACATTGAGATACCTGGTTTTTAAATTCTAGTAAATCCAAAACTCGTCTGAAATTCATGAAACTTGGCATGCTATCATGGAGCGGCATCAACATGGCGTGGTAAAGTGTTTGTCCCATTTGAGGCAGGTTTGGGTATATGCTTCTCACAAATCAGAGCTTCTCACAACAAGCATGATGGTTTCGGTAGGGAACGCCCCAACTTTGGGGGCAAACGATATCCATTGCCTCTTATTGCTTTCAATTTTTTTTCTCATGTCAACATAGAACAACAGGAGTGTTGTGTTATTTTTTGGGGTTCGTTTGGACATTTTTATGCATTAAGTGAGTTTTCAATGCATTTATGTGCATAATTCAAATTTGAACTACATGCACATGCTCCGGTGCATATAAATTGGTTGAAAAATAAATCTTTGTCCTTGGGTGCATGCTTAGGTCTGATGCAATAAATGGGAATGAATGTCAAACACCCTGCCACCGCCACTCGGCCGCAAACATTGAGATACCTGGTTTTTAAATTCTAGTAAATCCAAAACTCGTCTAAAATTCATGAAACTTGGCATGCTATCATGGGGCGGCATCAACATGCCGTGGTAAATTTTTTGTCCCATTTGGGGCAGGTTAGGGTATATGCTTCTCACAAACCAAAGCTTCTCACAACAAGCATGATGGTTTCAGATAGAACACCCGTATGCAAAGTGAGAGCAGGATTTGTGCATCTCTTGAACACAAACGGTTCTTTTGGATGACCCGTGTGAACCACTTACAAACAAATTGGTGCGATTTGCATCTGTCATATTGGGTATGTTTCCATTTGCCAATACAAAAAGATTGACATTTGTTGATCTAGTAACATTGCCATTTGCCAACCTTGTAACACTGCGATCTGTCAAAATATGAAGCTAAAAATCACTAGCAGTTTCTAATTTTTGCAACTAAAATTCAGTAATTAAGCATAGATGGAGGTGAGGAGGCATGTTCAGCCAGGCGTGCAGTGGGTGGCGCAGTACTATTTGATTTGACAGCGGGCGGCGCAGTTCCCGATACGGCTTTAATGCAGGCGAGGGAGAGGGTAGCGGTTCCTGAAATGTTGAACGGCCAATGATGCATCCTCCTTCAATTAGCATCGTGTGAATGCATGAGGGAAGTAATGGGAGGACCGGGAAAAGAGGCAGCACAATGTGAATGCAACACAGTTTGCACTCATATAAAGGCGCCCCTCCATTCCAATGCATCTACCACATCGTACGCACCTAAGCATTTGCCTAAGCACCTACACTAATAAGCGCAAAAGTGCCCACTCCAGACCCATGGCGGCGATGCGCGCGAGCAGCCAGCGGCTGTGCCAGATGGTCCACGACGCCGTCCTGCGGCATGGCACCGTGGATCGTCTCCATACGGTGTTGGTGACCGGCTGGTGGATGGCCGCCGTCGACGCCAGCTAGGACTCTCAGTTGGACCAGATGATCGTTCGCACCACCAACAGGTTCACCGTCGTCAAGAAGGTCACGGACGACATCGCCGTACTCCTCTAGCCCGCGCGCCCGGGCTCCTCATTGCCTGCCACCCTAATCGGCCTCCATGGTCGGAACCTCTTTCAAGCACTGGTGGCCCTGCGACTGCCCGCCGATGCCACGAAGAATGTCCACCTGGAGGTCGCGCTCGCCGCGAGGCGCCTCCTGATGTGGAATGCTGCCTAGCATAATTTTCAATGTAATTTTCTTTATTGTGGTATGAATGTTCAGATCCATAACATTCAAAATAAAAGTTTAATATTGACATAAAAATAATAATACTTCATGCATACTAATAAAGCAATCATGTCTTCTCAAAATAACATGGCCAAAGAAAGTTATCCCTATAAAATCATATAGTATGGCTATGCTCTATCTTCATCACACAAAATATTTAAATCATGCACAACCCCGATGACAAGCCAAGCAATTGTTTCATACTTTTGATGTTCTAAAACTTTTTCAACTGTCACGCAATACATGAGCGTGATCCATGGACATAGCGCTATATGTGGAATAGAATGGTGGTTGTGGAGAAGACAAAAAGGAGAAGATAGTCTCACATCAACTAGGCGTATCAACGGGCTATGGAGATGCCCATCAATAGATATCAATGTGAGTGAGTAGGGATTGCCATGCAACGGATGCACTAGAGCTATAAGTGTATGAAAGCTCAACAAAAGAAACTAAGTGGGTGTGCATCCAACTCGCTTGCTCACGAAGACCTAGGGCATTTTGAGGAAGCCCATCATTGGAATATACAAGCCAAGTTCTATAATGTAAAATTCCCACTAGTATATAAAAGTGACAACATAGGAGACTCTCTATCATGAAGATCACGGTGCTACTTTGAAGCACAAGTGTGGAAAAAGGATAGTAACATTGTCCTTTCTCTCTCTTTCTCTCATTTTTTTGGTGGGCTTCTTTGGCCTCTTTTTTTATTTGGGCTTCTTTAGCCTCTTTTATTATTATTTTCGTCCGGAGTCTCATCCCGACTTATGGGGGAATCATAGTCTCCATCATCCTTTCCTCACATGGGACAATGCTCTAATAATGAAGATCATCACACTTTTATTTACTTACAACTCAAGAATTACAACTCGATACTTATAACAAATATGACTATGTGAATGCCTCTGGCGGTGTACTGGGATATGCAATGAATCAAGAGTGACATGCATGGATGATGAACGGTGGCCTTGCCACAAATACAATGTCAACTACATGATCATGCTAAGCAATATGACAATGATGGAGCGTGTCATAATAAACGAAACGGTGGAAAGTTGCATGGCAATATATCTCGGAATGGCTATGGAAATGCCATGATAGGTAGGTATGGTGGCTGTTTTGAGGAAGGTATATGGTGGGTGTATGATATCGGCGAAAGGTGCGTGGTATTAGAGAGGCTAGCAATGGTGGAAGGGTGAGAGTGCGTATAATCCATGGACTCAACATTAGTTATAAAGAACTCACATACTTATTGCAAAAATCTATTAGTTATCGAAACGAAGTACTACGCGCATGCTCCTAGGGGGATAGATTGGTAGGAAAAGACCATCGCTCGTCCCCGACCGCCACTCATAAGGAAGACAATCAATAAATATATCATGCTCCGACTTCATCACATAACGGTTCACCAAACGTGCATGCTACGGGAATCACAAACTTTAACACAAGTATCTCTCAAATTCACAACTACTCAACTAGCATGACTCTAATATCACCATCTTCGTATCTCAAAACAATCATAAGGAATCAAACTTCTCATAGTATTCAATGCACTTTATATGATAGTTTTTATTATACCCATTTTGGATGCTCATCATATTAGGATTAATTTTATAACCAAAGAAAATTACCATGCTGTTCTAAAAGACTCTCAAAATAATATAAGTGAAGCATGATAGATCAATAATTTCTATAAAATAAAACCACCACCGTGCTCTAAAAAGGTATAAGTGAAGCACTAGAGCAAAATTATCTAGCTCAAAAGATATAAGTGAAGCACATAGAGCATTCTAATAAATTCCGATTCATGTGTGTCTCTCCAAAAGGTGTGTACAGCAAGGATGATTGTGGTAAACTAAAAAGAAAAGACTCAAATCATACAAGACGCTCCAAGCAAAACACATATCATGTGGTGAATAAAAATATAGCCCCAAGTAAAGTTACCGCTAGACGAAGACGAAAGAGGGGATGCCTTCCGGGGCATCCCCAAGCTTAGGCTTTTGGTTGTCCTTGAATTTTACCTTGGGGTGCCTTGGGCATCCCCAAGCTTAGGTTCTTGCCACTCCTTATTCCAAAATCCATCAAATCTTCACCCAAAAACTTGAAAACTTCATAAGACATAACTCGACAGAAAATCTCATGAGCTCCGTTAGTATAAGAAAACAAACCACCACATTAAGGTACTGTAATGAAATCATTCCTTATTTATATTGGTGTTAAACCTACTGTATTCCAACTTCTGTATGGTTCATACCCCCCGATACTAGCCATAGATTTATCAAAATAAGCAAACAACACACGAAAAACAGAATCTGTCAAAAACAGAGCAGTCTGTAGTAATCTGTATCAAACGCATACTTCTGTAATTACAAAAATTCTGCAAAATAGGACGACCTAGATAATTTGTTTATTGATCTACTGAAATTTGAATCAGTATTTTCTCATTCTCTGGTGATTTTTAAGAATTGTTTTCGTGAGCATAAAGTTTCTGTCTTTTTCAGCAAGATCAAATAATTATCATCCAAGAAGATCCTATAGGTTTTACTTGGCACAAACACTAATTAAAACATAAAACCACATCTAAACAGAGGCTAGATTAATTATTTATTACTAAACAGGAACAAAAGGCAATAAACAAAAATAAAATTGGGTTGCCTCCCAACAAGCGCTATTGTTTAACGCCCCTAGCTAGGCATTGATAATTTTAACGATGCTCACATCAAAGAAAAGAATTAAAGCACAAAGAGAGCATCATAGAACACGTGATAAACACATCTAAGTCTAACATACTTCCTATGTATAGGCATTTTATAAGCAAACAAATTATCATAGCAAGCAAAAATTAGCATATACAAGGAAGAAGAAAGAGACGATAGCAATCTCAACATGACGAGAGGTAACTTAGTAAGATAAAAATTTCTACAACCATATTTTCCTCTCTCATAATAATTACATGTAGGATCATAGGCAAATTAAACAAAATAGCTATCACATAACATATTCTCAACACGATCCAAATGCATGCGAAGTTGACACTCTTCCAAAATAGTGGGATTATCATTAACTAAAGTCACGACCTCTCCAAACCCACTTTTATCAAAAATACCATAAGATTGAACATTCTCCAAATATGTGGGATCTAAAGTCATGACCTCTCCAAACCCACTTTTATCAAAAATACCATAAGATTGAACACTCTTCCAAACCCACTTTCAATATTATTGCGAACACTATTATCAATCTCATATTCATCATGGGGCTTAAATAAATTTTCAAGATCATAAGAAGAATCACCCCAATCATGATCATTGCAACAAGTAATAGACATAGCAAAACTAGCATCCCCAAGCTTAGGGTTTTGCATATTATTAGCACAATTGATACCAAGAGTATTTATAGTAAAATCATTGCAATCATGCTTTTTATTCAAGGAACTATCGAGTATGGGTGCAATAGCAATAATCTCATGTTTAACATAAGGAACTATAGCAAATTCATCTCTATAAATATTGGCATCATGGCCATAAGAATAGCAAGCATCATGTTCATCAAGGGATATTTCAATCAAATCATTGGAATCATAATTATCTATAGATTCATGCATATCATTATTTTCTTCCAAAGCAACGGTCGTTCTCTCAATAAATTCCTTAACATAGGCATTATGAGCATAGTTTTCATAGCAATATTTAAGTATGTCGGAATTTTCAGATTTGTAGAGAGTAATATCATACTTTTCAATCAAAGAAGCAACTTCATGAGCACCCTTAAAAACGACAAATTCATCAATTTGTTCGATATCATAGTAACTATAAACACCCTTTTCATAAGAAGATAAGATTTCATTATCATTAAACTCACATAGGCAGGGAAGGTGTTTTTTAGGGTTCTTAGAGCAACAAGTAAAATCATAAATTTCACAAAGATTCCACTCATAGCATAGCAAATTATTTATTTGATACCATAAGAGCTTCCCCTTTTCAGACAAACGATGACACACAAAATGAGCATGCTCATCTAAAGATTTTCCCTCAACTAAACTAGTTGGGGTTTCAGCACGAGCACATATAGATCGAAGATGATCCAAGTAGAACACTTTAAGTGGATCCACAAGCAAATTCATCTTCATAAATATTGGCATCATGGCCACAAGAATAGCAAGCATCATGTTCATCAAGGGATATTTCAATCAAATCATAGGAATCATAATTATCTATAGATTCATGCATATCATTATTTTCTTCAGAAGCAACGGTCATTCTTTCAATAAATTCTTTGACATAGACATTATGAGCATAGTTTTCATAGCAATATTTTAGTATGTCAAAATTTTCAGATTCGTAGAGAGTAATATCATACTTTTCAATCAAAGAAGCAACTTCATAAGCACCCTTAAAATCAACAAATTCTTCAATTTGTTCGATATCGTAGTAACTATAAACACCCTTTGCATAAGAAGATAAGATTTCATTATCATTAAACTCACATAGGTAGGGGAGGTGTTTTTTTAGGGTTCTTAGAGCTACAAGTAAAATCATAAATTTCACAAAGATTCCAAGCATAACACAGCAATCTATTTATTTGATCCCATAAGAGTCTCCCTTTTTCAGACAAACAGTGATGCACAAAATGAGCATGCTCATCTAAAGATTTCCCATCAACTAGGCTAGTTGGGGTTTCAGCACGAGCGCATAAGGATCGAAGATGATCCAAGTAGAACACTTTAAGTGGATCCATATCAATAGATTTTTCGCAAGCAAAGATGCAAGCAAATAGAAGGTTCACAAACAAAAACACATACGGGAAGAAGGCGAAGGAAAGGCAAAGGTTTTCGAAAATCGTTTTAGAAGTGGGGGAGAGAAAACAAGAGGCGAATGGCAAATAATGTAATGCGAGGGAGAAGAGTTTGTGATGGGTACTTAGTATGTCTTGACTTGAGTGTAGATCTCCCCGACAACGGCGCTAGAAATGGCTAGTTGACGGGAGATCAAATCTTGACTTGACTTGGCGCAAATCTCCCCGGCAACGGCGCCAGAAATCCTTCTTGCTACCTCTTGAGCATGCGTTGGTTTTCCCTTGAAGAGGAAAGGGTGATGCAGCAAAGTAGCGTAAGTATTTCCCTCAGTTTTTGAGAACCAAGGTATCAATCCAGTAGGATACTACACGCAAGTCGCCTAGTACCTGCACAAACAATCAAGAACCTTGCAACCAACGCGATAAAGGGGTTGTCAATCCCTTCACGACCACTTGATAAAGTGAGATCTGATAAACATAATAAGATAAATATTTTTGGTATTTTTGTTGTATAGATTGGAAAGTAAAGATTGCAAAATAAACGATGACAGAAATAGCTAGTTGAGGGAAACTAATATGATGTAAAATAGACTCGGGGGCCATAGGTTTCACTAGTGGCTTCTCTCATGATAGCATGTATTACGGTGGGTGAACAAATTACTGCCGAGCAATTGATAGAAAAGCGCATAGTTATGAGAATATCTAGGCATGATCATGAACATAGGCATCACGTCCGTGTCAAGTATACCGAAATGATTCTGCATCTACTACTATTACTCCACACATCGACCGCTATCCAGCATGCATCTAGAGTATTAAGTTCATAAGAACAGAGTAACGCATTAAGCAAGATGACATGATGTAGAGGGATAAACTCAAGCAATATGATATAAACCCCATCTTTTTATCCTTGATGGCAACAATACAATACGTGCCTTGCTGCCCCTGCTATCACTGGGAAAGGACACCACAAGATTGAACCCAAAGCTAAGCACTTCTCCCATTGCAAGAAAAATCAATCTAGTAGGCCAAACCAAACTGATAATTCGAAGAGACTTGCAAAGATATCAATCATGCATATAAGAATTCAGAGAAGAATCAAGTATTGTTCATAGATAATCTTGATCATAAACCCACAATTCATCGGATCTCGACAAACACACTGCAAAAAGTATTACATCGAATAGATCTCCAAGAACATCAAGGAGAACTTTGTATTGAGAACAAAAGAGAGAGAAGAAGCCATCTAGCTAATAACTATGGACCCAAAGGTCTGTGGTAAACTACTCACACATCATCGGAGAGGCTATGGTGTTGATGTAGAAGCCCTCCATGATCGATTCCCCCTCCGGCGGAGCGCCGGAAAAGGCCGCAAGATGGGATCTCACGGGTACAGAAGGCTGCGGCGGTGGAAAAGTGGTTTCGTGGCTCCCTTGCATGTTTTCAGGGTATAAGAGTATATATAGGCGAAAGAAATAGGTCGGTGGAGCTCTGTGGGGCCACGAGGGTGGGGGCGCACCTACCCCCCTGGGCGCGCCCTCCTGCCTCGTGTCCTCCTCGCGGAGTTCCAGACTTCCACTCCAAGTCTCCTGGGTTGCATTTGTTCCAAGAAAGATCCTCGCGAAGGTTTCGTTCCGTTTGATATTCCTTTTCTGCGAAACACTGAAATAGGCAAAAAAACAACAATTTGCACTGGGCCTTCGGTTAATAGGTTAGTCCCAAAGATAATATAAAATAGCATATTAAAGCCCATTAAACATCCAAAACAGATAATATAATAGCATGGAACAATCAAAAATTATAGATACGTTGGAGACGTATCACCTCCATTTGCAAGAAACCGTCGACCTACACATCCATGTGTACGAGCGAATCGTGTACATAGGTATCTACAAGGCCAGTGAGGACGCTACGATGTTGGCCTTCTTGAGCCGGCTGGAAGCCTTGGATGCCTTAGTTGAGAAGCACCTTGACCTCGCCATGCAAGCCGCCGCTCCTTAGCCGCCAGTCGGTGGACCGGCCGGCGCGCTGAGTTGAGGAGGAGGAGGTCGTACGTTGATGGATGCATCTTTCTTCTTGCCTCCTGTAACCACCACTGCGATCGCATCATCATGGCCTTAATTCTTATTTTTTATTGCATTCTCGTTCCAGTCAATACAGACATGTGCGATCCCTTTTCTCAAAACAGACATGTCCGTTCCAGTCTTATTTTGATTGGCTTGAATGAAGGTCTATCCCGCCGTTAGGTGCCGTAGCGCGCTCTACTCGCCGTTAGGTGCCGCGGCACGCTCTGCTCACGTCCGTTGGCGCGCTCTGCTCGCGTCCGTCGGCACGCTCGGCTTGTGGACTGCTTTTCCTTTGATACGTCTCCAACGTATCTATAATTTATGAAGTATTCATGCTATTATATTATCTGTTTTGGATGTTTATGGGTTTTACTAAACACTTTTATATTATTTTTGGGACTAACCTATTAACCGGAGGCCCAGCCCAAAATGCTGTTTTCTTGCCTATTTCAGTGTTTCGAAGAAAAGGAATATCAAACGGAGTCCAAATAGAATGAAACCTTCGGGAGAGTTATTTTTGGAACGGAAGCAATCCAGGAGACTTGGAGTAGACGTCAGGGAAGCTTTGAGGAAGGCACGAGGCAGGGAGGCGCGCCCTACCCCCTGGGCGCGCCCCCCACCCTCGTGGCTCCCCTGACCGACTTCTTTCGCCTATATATGTCCATATACCCTAAAAACATCGAAGAGCACAATAGATCAGGAGTTCTGCCGCCGCAAGCCTCTGTAGCCACGAAAAACCAATTGGGACCCTGTTTCGGCACCCTGCCGGAGGGGGGGATCCCTCACCGGTGGCCATCTTCATCATCCCGGCGCTCTCCATGACGAGGAGGGAGTAGTTCACCCTCAGGGCTGAGGGTATGTACCAGTAGCTATGTGCTTGATCTCTCTCTCGTGTTCTTGAGGTGGTACAATCTTGATGTATCGCGAGCTTTGGTACTATAGTTGGATCTTATGGTGTTTCTCCCCCTCTACTCTCTTGTAATGGATTGAGTTTTTCCTTTGAAGTTATCTTATCGGATTGAGTCTTTAAGGATTTGAGAACACTTGATGTATGTCTTGCATGTGCTTATCTGTGGTGACAATGGGATATCACGTGATCTACTTGATGTATGTTTTGGTGATCAACTTGCGGGTTCAGTGACCTTGTGAACTTATGCATAGGGGTTGGCACACGTTTTCGTCTTGACTCTCCGGTAGAAACTTTGGGGCACTCTTTGAAGTACTTTGTGTTGGTTGAATAGATCAATCTGAGATTGTGTGATGCATATCGTATAATCATACCCACGGATACTTGAGGTGACATTGGAGTATCTAGGTGACATTAGGGTTTTGGTTGATTTTTGTCTTAAGGTGTTATTCTAGTACGAACTCTTGAATAGATCGATCCGAAAGAATAACTTTGAGGTGGTTTCGTACCCTACCATAATCTCTTCGTTTGTTCTCCGCTATTAGTGACTTTGGAGTGACTCTTTGTTGCATGTTGAGGGATATTTATATGATCCAATTATGTTATTATTGTTGAGAGAACTTGCACTAGTGAAAGTATGAACCCTAGGCCTTGTTTCCTAGCATTGCAATACCGTTTACGCTCACTTTTATCATTAGTTACCTTGCTGTTTTTATATTTTCAGATTACAAAAACCTATATCTACCATCTATATTGCAATTGTATCACCATCTCTTCGCCGAACTAGTGCACCTATACAATTTACCATTGTATTGGGTGTGTTGGGGACACAAGAGACTCTTAGTTATTTAGTTGCAGGGTTGTTTGAGAGAGACCATCGTCAACCTACACCTCCCACGGATTGATAAACCTTAGGTCATCCACTTGAGGGAAATTTTCTACTGTCCTACAAACCTCTGCACTTGGAGGCCCAACAACGTCTACAAGAGGAAGGTTGCGTAGTAGACATCAAGCTCTTTTCTGGCGCCGTTGACGGGGAGGTGAGTGCTTGAAGGAATATCTTTAGATCTTGCAATCGAATCTTTTTGTTTCTTGTTTTATCACTAGTTTAGTTTATAAAAGAAAATTACAAAAAAATGGAATTGAGTTTGCCTCATACGCTTCATCTTTTTAATATCTTTCGTGAGAATGATGGAAAGTAAAATTGTTCTCAAGTGCTAGAAGAAGAAGTCTTTAAAATGGTTGGCACTAAATGTTTGAATGATGAGCCTGATTGCAATGTTGTTAGTATGAACTCCTTGAATATCCATAGTACTAATGATGATTGCACTAGTCATGATGAAAATGTCTCTTATAAGCATGTCGACTTTTGTGGAGTGCATAGAGTTTGCAAGTACACACCAAATAGGGAAGATAGATTTTGCAAGAGACATAAGTATTTAGAAACTAAATGGTTGCAAGAGAGGCTAGATGTTTGTGCTGAAAATTTAAAATTTCTTTGCCATACTTATGAACTTTGCAATGAACGTGGTCATTTAAATCTCCAATGCAAATTATTTCATGATCGTATCGTGTCCAAAAATTGTGACGATTTGATTTCCCTTGCACATCATAATGAACTTAGTTTGCTTTTGGGTTATGAAGAAATGAAACGTATAACTAAGCATATTCCAGAATATAACCTTGAGAAATTCCTCGATATTGATCTAGAAGAAAATTTTATGTATTGTGCGGTGAATTGCATTGAAAATCCTTATATTGCCAATTACATAAAGAAAAGAAAACAAATAGAAGATGAAGAGAATACTAACGAAAGGGAAGAGACTTCCCAATATCCTCCTATTATTTCTTATGATGAATCAGGTAACGAGGAGGAGCTTTCTATTCAACCAATCTCGTTAATAAGGAACTCAAAAAAGAGGGTTAAACCCACACATAATGTGAAGAAGAAAAAGAAAAGACGGAGAAGCCAAGGTGAAAAGGTATCCCTCCCAAATGATGTTGCTCCTATTACTCATTGTGATGATGATAATTGCTATACTATTGGTGCTATCCATACTATTAATGATGAGAGTGATCATGCTTATGATATGAAAAGGCCCAAGCTTGGGGATGCTATGTTTGATGAGAATGACATGTTTGAGAATATATTTGCTGCAATTAATGTTTGTCCCAAGGTTGGGGATGCTATGTCTAATGAAGATGATATTTTTAGCCTCTCAAGTTTTGATGAGCAAATTTATTATGATGATAGCATGTCTCCTATTTATGATGATTATTGTGGTGAAACCTATGCTATAAAGAGTAGTGATGATTATATTTATAAAACTTGTCATGATTATGATTACCCTTTTTCTGAAAATTACTCTTATAATGTGGAAACAATTTATAATATTCGAGTCTCTTATGATACTCCCACTATTCCGAATGAGAAGAATTTTGCTTATGTAGAGAGTAGTAAATTTCCTATGCTAGTAGATCATGAAAATAATGCTTTAGGTGCTGGTTATATGGTTGGATTCATTCATGATGCTACTGAAAATTATTATGAGGGAGGAACATATGCTTGTAGGAGTTGCAATAATATCAAGTTTCCTCTCTATGTGCTTAAAGTTTTAAAGTTATGCTTGTTTTACCTTCCTATGCAAGTTGATTCTTGTTCCCATAAGTTGTTTGCTCACAAAACACTGTGCATAGGAAGTGGGTTAGACTTAAATGTGCTAGTCATATTCTTCATGATGCTCTCTTTATGTTTCAATTCTTATCTTTTATGTGAGCATCATTGAAATCATCATGCCTAGCTAGAAAGGCATTAAAGAAAAGCGCTTGTTGGGAGACAACCCAATATTTACCCCTACTGTTTTTGTGTGTTCACATGATTAAGATACTGTATTAATCATGTTTTATAGGGTTTTTTTTCAATAAAGTGCCAAGTAGAACCTTTGGGAAGACTTGGGTGGAAGTTAATGTGATCTTGCTATAAAAAACAAAAACTTTGCTCTCACGAGTTTAGCTGCCATGTTTTGCAGAAGAGTGGTTTTAGGTTGATTCTTTTTGCAGAAGTTTAATAGACAAATTCCTCAGGTCCACCAATTTATTTAAGAGTTTTTGGAGTTCCAAAAGTACACGTTTGATACAGATTACTACAGACTGTTCTATTTTTGACAGATTCTGTTTTCTATGTGTTGTTTGCTTATTTTGATGAATCTATGAGTAGTATCGGAGGGTATGAACCATAGAGAAGTTGTAATACAGTAGATATTACACCAATATGAATTTAGAATGAGTTCACAACAGTACCGAAGTGGTGATTTATTTTCTTATACTAACGGAGCTTACGAGTTTTCTGTTGAGTTTTGTGTTGTGAAGGTTTCAAGTTTTGGGTAAAGATTCGATGGACTATGGAATAAGGAGTGGCAAGAGCCTAAGCTTGGGGATGCCCAAGGAACCACAAGGTAATATTCAAGGATAACCAAGAGCCTAAGCTTGGGGATGCCCCGGATGGCATCCCCTCTTTCGTCTTCGTCCATCGGTAACTTTACTTGGAGCTATATTTTTATTCACAACATGATATGTGTTTTGCTTGGAGCGTCATTTTATTTTGTTATTATTTGCTTGCTTTTATTTATAATAAATTTTTTCATCTCTATTTTCAATAAAAATGTCAAGGATAGCCTTTACCATGCTTATTTTGCAAGTATACATGTTGCTGTTTCAAAACAGAAAGTTTATCGCTGTTGCAAAAATTCCCTAGAAAATCCAGAATATGATAAAATGTTGAAACTTTTTGCATATTGAGCTCTGATAAATTTTCTACAGTTTGGTAGAATTTCATAATGTTTGGAGTTAGGGAAGTATTGATACTCTTGCATTCTTTACAGACTGTACTATTTTGGCAGATTGCTGTTATGTTTGCATTGTTTGCATATGTTTGCTTGTTTAATGATTCTATTTGAGGATAGGAGTATTAAATATGTAGAGGCATTTATTATTCAATGTTGAATAATAATTTTAGTGATTTGTTACAGTAGAGAATGATAAGGTTTCTGCATTGGTTTATACTAACTTATCTCACGAGTTCTTGTTGAGTTTGGTGTGGATGAAGCTTTCGAGATTTAGGAAACCGTGATATGAGAGGAATTAAGGAGACACAAAAGCTCAAGCTTGGGTATGCCCAAGGCACCCCAAGATAATATTTCAAGAAGTCTCAAGCATCTAAGCTTGGGGATGCCCCGGTAGGCATCGCACCTTTCTTCTTCAACAATTATCGGTTAGTATCGGTTGAGCCTAAGTTTTTGCTTCTTCACATGATGAGTGCTATCCTTGAAATGTCGTTTTATTTTGTTTTGCTTGCTGTTTGAATAATATCTCAAGATCTGAAATTCTTAAATGAGAGAGAGTCTTCACATAGCTACATAATTATTTAACTACTCATTGACCTTCACTTATATCTTTTTGGAGTAGTTTGTCATTTACTCGTGTGCTTCACTTATATCCTATGAGTAAATGGTTGAATGATTTGAATGTCATAAATCTGAAATTATATATGTTTCATATGCCTTTCCCCTGGGGAGTAATACCTTCACATATAAGAAGTAGAGGTGGTAAATTTTTTGAAGGTTAGCAAAAATTATATTGGTCACTTGAACAATTCATGAAAGAATATTGAAGGAAGAGAGATTTCACATATAAATATACTATCTTGGACATCTTCTATGATTGTGATCCCCATTAATTATTTTCAAACCTGAGCAAATTAGTTGAAGTTGGACAAGGAAGACAACATAATGAGTTATGCTTGGGTATATTTGTATAGAAGTTATATTGTTATGGATCCTCTAACATGTGGTGCTTGCCATTTAGAATCCTTTGCTAGCCAAAATATCTGTACTAAGCGGGAATACTGCTTGTGCATCCAAAATCCTTGAACCAAGTTCCTTCCATGAGTGTCCACCATATCTACCTATATGCGATATTTACCTGCCGTTCCAAGTAAATTTGCATGTGCCAAACTCTAAACCTTCAAATAATAATCTGTTTTGTATGCCCTAATCGCTCATGTAGCGACTAGGGGCTGTCAGTATCTTCCATGCTAGGTGGGTTATTCTCACGATGAGTGGACTCCGCTCATCATTCATGAGAAAATGGCTGGTAACTGGGATGCCCGGTCCTATGATCAAAAGATCAAAAACAAATTTGCAAATAATTTAAACAAACTCCCCCAGGATTGTTGAAAGTTGGACGGCACCCATTGTTTCGGACAAGCCGTAGAGTGTGATTGTTGGTGGAGGGGGAGTAAAATCTTTACCTTTCTGTTTGGGAACCGCCTATAATGTATCTAGTATGGAAGATATTGGGAACTCTTGGTCGTTATGTTGACAATGAAAGCATACCTCTCAAAATTATTTTCATCTCTGTTTTAGCTTCGAGCTCTGGCACCTCTGCAAATCCCTGCTTCCCTCTGTGAAGGGCCTATCTTTTACTTTTATGCAAGAGTCAGTAGTATTCCTTCTCATTCCAACCTACTTTTTAGTTGGCAAGCATCATGTGGTGGAGAAAGATCTAAGCATATATGGCCATTCAAATATATTTGAGCATGAATTATTATTGTTGACACTACCCTTGAGGTAAAAGGTTGGGAGGCGAAACATTAAGCCTCTATCTTTCTCTGTGTTCGATGAATACTATTTGTTCTAAAAATATGCTTTGAGTGGTAGCAATCATGGAAGACTATATGATGGTTGAGTATGTGGGATTTGCTAAATCAAAGCTCTTACATAGACCCTTCCTAAAAATAAGATGAATTGCAATTGTTTGATGACTGAGAACTGTTTGTTAGTTTTCAAGAAAGTTTATGATCTATACTTTAACATGTGAATAGCTTGTTACTTGATCATGAGAAGCTTTATGTTATGAGCTACTGTTATGACATATAATGATGCTAGAAAAGGTGATTGAAATTATCATTGATCAAACTTGTGCACCTGCTAGCATTCACACTTCATAAATTAGTTCTTTTATCATTTACCTACTCGAGGACGAGTAGGAATTAAGCTTGGGGATGCTGATACGTCTCCAACGTATCTATAATTTATGAAGTATTCATGCTATTATATTATCTGTTTTGGATGTTTATGGGCTTTACTAAACACTTTTATATTATTTTTGGGACTAACCTATTAACCGGAGGCCCAGCCCAAATTGTTGTTTTCTTGCCTATTTTAGTGTTTTGAAGAAAAGGAATATCAAACCAAGTCCAAACGGAATGAAACCTTCGGGAGAGTTATTTTTGGAACGGAAGCAATCTAGGAGACTTGGAGTAGACATCAGGGAAGCTTCGAGAAAGCCACGAGGCAGGGAGGCGCGCCCTACCCCCCTGGGCACGCCCCCACCCTCGTGGGCCCCTCGTGGCTCCCCTGACCGACTTCTTTTGCCTATATATGTCCATATACCCTAAAAACATCGAAGGCGCCGCCGCAAGCCTCTGTAGCCATGAAAAACCAATCAGGACCCTGTTCCGGCACCCTGCCGGAGGGGGGGATCCCTCACCGGTGGCCATCTTCGTCATCCCGGCGCTCTCCATGACGAGGAGGGAGTAGTTCACCCTTGGGGCTGAGGGTATGTACCAGTGATAATCCTCAAGTGTAGGGAATCATCATATCAATTTCCAAAGGTGGAAGTGATAAGTATGGAGTGTCGAACACACATACGACTCTACGTACACCGAACGTTTGCTTCCAACTAGAAACGATAAATAAAACTATGTTGTGGGTATGAAGAGGATAACTTTGCATGATATTGGAGAACTAAAATATAAAAGTAGTTGCTGTTATCATAAAGTTAGAATATACTACTAAAAATTATAAATAGCGAGTGTGGAATAATGATGGATCGGTGTGCGGAATTGTCCTAGGAAATTGTTAACAAGACCGATAGTCGTCATTGCAATTTCATATGAGGGAGAGGAATAAGCTAACATACTTTCTCTTCTTGGATCATATGCACTTATGATTGGAACTCTAGCAAGCATCCGCAACTACTAAAGATCATTAAGGTAAAACCCAACCATAGCATTAAAGCATCAAGTCCTCTTTATTCCCATACGCAACAACCCCCTTACTCGGGTTTGTGTTTCAGTCACTCACCAACCCACTATAAGCGAATCATGAACGTATTGCAACACCCTACAATGGTAGTCCCTCACGCTTGCGCGACACGGAGAGCACCATAGGATAGCACCAATAATAAAACATACAACTCATACCAATCTAGATCATCAATCAACCCAAAGACAAAGGATATCTACTCAAAACATCATAGGATGGCAACACATCATTGGATCATAATATGTGGCATAAAGCACCATGTTCAAGTAGGGATTACAGTGGGGTGCAGGAGAGTGGACCGCGTAAAATAGATGAGGATGGTGATGATGATGGTGATGTTGATGAAGACGATCACCGCGGCTATGATTCTCCTCCCGATGGCACTCCGGTGCCACCGAGAGAGAGGAGGAGGGGTTCTCCCCCTTGTGCTTCGTCCTCCATAGCCTCCCCCTAGATGGGGAGAGGTTCTCCCTCTGGTCCTTGGCCTTCATGTCGATGATGGCCCCTCCGGGATCCTCCTCCGGGGCCTCCGGTGATGATGGCCCCCTCCGGCAGGGTGCCAGAGAGGGCCTAGATTGATTTCTCGTGGCTACAGAGGCTTGCGGCGGTGGAACTTTCGATCTAGGTTATTTTCTGGGGGTTTCTATATTTATAGGAATTTTTGATGTTGGTTTCACGTCAGGGGGGGTCTCTGAATCGTCCACGAGGCAGGGGCCCACGCCCAGGGGGGTGGGCGCGCCCCCCACCCTCGTGGACAGCCCGGGACTCTTCTGGCCCAACTCTTTTGCTCCAGGGCTTCTTTTGGTCCATAAAAAATCAACAAAAATTGGCACGTCAATTGGACTCCGTTTGGTATTCCTTTTCTGTAAAACTCAAAATCAAGGAAAAGCAGAAACTGACACTGGGCTCTAGGTTAATAGGTTAGTCCCAAAAATCATATAAAATAGCATATAAATGCATATAAAACATCTAAGATGGATAATATAATAGCATGAATACTTCATAAATTATAGATACGTTGGAGACGTATCAGCATCCCCAAGCTTAATTCCTGCTCGTCCTCGAGTAGGTAAATGATAAAAGAAATAATTTATGAAGTGTGAATGCTAGCAGGTGCACAAGTTTGATCAATGATGGTTTCAATCACCTTTTCTAGCATCATTATATGTCATAACAGTAGCTCATCTCATAAAACTTTTCATGATCAAGTAACAAGCTATTCACATGTTAAAGTATAGATCATAAACTTTCTTGAAAACTAACAAACAATATTCTCAGTCATCAAACAATTGCAATTCATCTTATTTTCAGGAAGGGTCTATGTTAGAGCTTTGATTCAACAAACTCCACATACTCAACTATCATTTAATCTTTCACAATTGCTAACACTCACGTGATATTTATGGGTTCAAAGTTTTAATCGGACACAGAGAAAGATAGGGGCTTATAGTTTTGCCTCCCAACCTTTTACCTCAAGGGTAATGTCAACAATAATAACTCATGAAAACCTACATCCAAGTGGATATATATATCCGGATCACTCCAACACAAAGTGCTTGCCAAAGGAAAAAGTGTAAAAAGGAAAGGTGATGATCACCATGACTCTTGTATAAGGGTAGAAGGTAAAAGTAAAAGATAGGCCCTTCGCAGAGGGAAGCAGAGGTTGTCATGCGCTTTTATGGTTGGATGCACAAAATCTTAATGCAAAAGAACGTCACTTTATATCGCCCCTTGTGATAAAGACCTTTATTATGCAGTCCGTCGCTTTTATTTCTTCCCTATCACAAGTTCGTATAAAGCTTATTTTCTTCGCACTAATAGATCATACATATTTAAGGAGCAATTTTTATTGCATGCACCGATGACAACTTACTTGAAGGATCTTACTCAATCCAAGGTAGGGATGGTGGACTCTCATGGCAAAACTCGTTTTAAGGGATATTCGGAAGTACAAGTAGTATCTCTACTTGGTGCAAAGAATTTGGCTAGCATGAGGGGGAAAGGCAAGCTCATCATGTTGGATGATCCATGACAATATAACGTTTTGGATGTAGGAAAACATAACCCATTAAGTTGTCTTCCTTGTCCAACATCAACTTTTTAGCATGTCATATTTTAATGAGTGATCACAATTACAAAAGATGTCCAAGATAGTATATTTATATGTGAAATCTCTCTTCCTTCAATATTCTTCCATGAATTGTTCATGTGACCAATTCTACGTTTGCTAATTTTCAATAAGTTTACTACCAATACTTATTATGTGTGAAGTCATTACTCCCCATGTTATAAGCATATGAAACATATATAAATTCAGATTTATGATATTCAATTCATTCAACCATTTACTCATAGGATATACGTGAAGCACGTGAGTAAATGACAAACTACTCCAAAAAGATACAAGTGAAGAACACTGAGTAGTCAAATAATTAACTAGCCATGGGAGGATTCTTTTTCATTCAATAATTCAGATCCAATGATTTTATTCAAACAGCAAGTAAAATTAAAAATACGCTCCAAGAAAAACACATATCATGTGACGAATAAAAATATAGCTTCGAGTAAGGTATACCGATAGTTTTGAAGACGAAAGAGGGGATCCCTTCCGGGGCATCCCCAAGCTTTGGCGCTTGAGTATTCCTTGAATATTACCTTGGGGTGCCTTGGGAATCCCCAAGCTTAGGGTCTTTCCACTCCTTATTGTCCTCATATCGATATCTCACCCAAAGCTTGAAAACTTCAATCACACAAAACTTAACGGAACTTCGTGAGATAGGTTAGTATGATAAAGAGTAAACCATTCACTTTGGTACTGTCAAAGACAAGGTTAGTAATTGTTCTCACACAATTCCTACTGTACCATATCATTTCTACAATTTATATTGAGAAATATAAGCCATAGAAACTAGAAAACAAGCAAACTATGCAATGAAAACAGAATCTGTCAGAAACAGAACAGTCTGTAATGATCTGAACAGCGACTATACTTCTGCTACTCCAAAAATTATGAAATAAATTGGTGGACGTGAGGAATTTGTCTATTAATCTGCTGAAAAAAGAATCAACTCAAAAGCACTCTTCTGTAAAAAATGGTAGCTAATCCCGTGAGCGCAAAGTTTCTGTTTTTTACAGCAAGATCACATTAACTTTCACCCAAGTCTTCCCAAAGGTCTTACTTGGCACTTTATTGAAACAAAAGCTATAAAACATGATTACTGTGACACTCGGATAATTAAGCTATAGTAACCCTCTACTAATGATGCCATGTCACCTTGATTTCTATTAATAAACTCGTGTTAGTTCAAAACGATTCAAATTCAAATTTTAATTATAGGCAAACAATAAAAGTTCTCAAGTATTAAATAAAATGTTCGGAGTGAGCGAAATAATGCATAGGTAATTATGGCGGAGAAACCACACTTTTATAAAATGTTTAAATACTCTAAAATGATTTAAATCGTAGCAAAAACAATTATATAAATGCCTTTGGTATTTTATAAAATACTAAACTATTTTATTTCAGGTAAAACTTTTATGGCAGTGGGTTGTTCTGAAATATTATTCTAGGAGCTATTGTCATATTTTACAAAGCTAAGGAAAATATAAAATAAAATAAAACAGAGTTGTAAGAAAAGGAAACAGTAAAATAGAAAAAAAAAGGAATAGGAGCAAACTACGTGGGCTCTAATGCTACAGGAGCAATACCCAGCCCACCCCCTTTCATCCCCCGCGCTACAGGAGGCAGGGGGCTCGTGGCAGGCATCTAGCCGCCATGGCCGTGCCCAACCACGCGCCGGCCATCCCACAGCTCCCCTGTTAGATAAGGCCGAGCCAGACCCCTGTGCAAACCCTAGCACCTCCCCACTTCCCCTCCCCTCGCGCTGCTTCGCTCTCTCCCTCTGTGTCTTGTTCACCCGACTAGGTCATCGCCGTCACCGCATCGTCCCCGCGACCACCGTCGTCCCCGCACCCCACCAAGGAGTCCAGGAGCTCTGCAGTGTTCTTCTACGTCATCTACGGCCACCCGTTCGAGCTCGACGACTCGGCATCGTGCGGATCGAGGTCTTCTTCCACCTCCGGCCACCGCGGGCTCACCGTCGATCCGCGTCACCTCGTAAACCCCGGCCCCGCACGAGCTCGCCATCGTCTTCCTCTCGGTGAGCTACACCGGTTCCCCTTCCCCCCCCCCTTTGATTTCGTCGCCGTAGACTGTCGAACCACCGCGCCCCAGCTCCTGGATGCCGCCCCCCGTGGTCGTGCTCCTCTCGGCCCGTGGCCGCACCCTGGCCCCGCCCAGGCGTGCTCACCGCACCGCGACCGCGCCCAGCCGTGTCGCCCACCCGCTCGTCGTTGCCCGCGCAGCCGCTCCTGCTGCCGCAGCTGATGCTCGCTTGCTGCTGCTCCTGCAGCTGCTACTGCCTCGCGACGCCCGCTCCCATGCCTGCTTGGTTGTTCGCTGCTCCGCTGCTACTCCTGCTAGCTGCTGTGATAGATGCTGCTGCTGCTTACTACTGATGCGGCTGCTATGCTGCTGTTTCTCGCATGTTACTACCGCTGTTGGCTGCTCCGGCGCCCCCATGGGTTGTGCGTGTATGTGCACAGCGGTGGGGCTGGTTGTGCCTCTGGCCGACCCTATGCAAATTAGCTTAGGGGCTAATTAGTAGTTAGGTTTGGTACTAGCCATATGACATGTGGACCCTCATTTAATTAAGCTAGTTTTTATTTATTTGTTAGGTATAGCCTATGACATATGGGCCACACCCTGCCCTTTTGACTAGTCAGAGTTGACTTGGTCAATTCGGATTAAAACAAATTAAAATAAAACCAGAAATTTAAGAAATTGTTTAAAACTTTGAAAAATCATAAAAAATAAACCGTTTATCAAATGAAAATACTTTGTACATGAAAGTTGCTTAGAAAAGCGAGACGGATCCGAATACGCAGTCCGTTCATCTGCCACGCGCCCCTAGCATAGCAAACATGCAACAATCCCCCTCCATTTCATCTGTCCGAAAATGTCAAACACCGGGAATACTTTCCCGGATGTTTTCCCCACTTCACCAGTATCACCTATTACTGCGTTAGGTCACCTCTAGACCGCGTATTGCCATGTTACGCTTTGTGATGCTTTGATTGCTCTGTTATTTATTGTGTTTCCCCTCCGTTACTTCTTTCCGCTAGACCCCGAGACTGCCGGCGATCCCCAGTTCGACTACGGTGTTGACGATCCCTCCTTCTTGCTAGAGCAACCAGGCAAGCCCCCCCTTGATCACCAGATATCGCCTATTCCTTCTCTCTACTGCTTGCATTAGAGTAGTAGCATGTTACTGCTTTCGGTTAATCCTATTCTGCTGCATAGCCTGTCATTGTTGCTACAGTTGTTACCCTTACCTGCAATCCTAAATGCTTAGTATATGATGCTAGTATTTCATTAGTGGCCCTACACTCTTGTCCGTCTGCCATGCTATACTACTGGGCCGTGATCACTTCGGGAGGTGATCACGGGCATATTCTATATACTTTATACTGTTACATTACTTATGATACTGTTCGGAGATGGGGGCTGAAGGGGCAGGTGGCTCCATCCCGGTAGAGGTGGGCCTGCGTTCCTGACGGCCCCCGACTGTTACTTTGTGGCGGAGCGACAGGGCAGGTTGAGATCACCTAGGTGAGAGGTGGGCCTGGCCCTGGTCGGCGTCCGCGGTTACTTTAAAATAACACACTTAACGAGATCTTTGTATTTGATCTGAGTCTGTCCACTGCCTATACGCACTAACCAACTATGCAGGAATAGTTATGGGCACTCGACGCCATGGTATCAGCCGAAGCCTTCTTGACGTCAGCGACTGAGCGGCGCGCGCCGGATTGGACTGGAATGCCTGCTCTTGTATTAGGGAGGCTAGGTCTGCTTCCGGCCGCCCTCACAACGTGCAGGTGTGCAATGGGCGATGGGCCCAGACCCCTGCGCCATAGGATTTAGACCGGCGTGCTGACCTCTCTGTTGTGCCTAGGTAGGGCTGCGACGTGTTGATCTTCTGAGGCCGGGCATGACCCAGGAAAGTGTGTCCGGCCAAATGGGATCGAGCGTGTTGGGTAATGTGGTGCACCCCTGCAGGGAAGTTTATCTATTCGAATAGCCGTGATCTTCAGTAATAGGACGTCTTGGAGTTGTACCTCGACTTTATGACAACTAGAACCGAATACTTAATAAAACACACCCTTCCAAGTGCCAGATATAACCCGGTGATTGCTCTCACACAGGGCGACGAGGGGAGGATCGCCGGGTAGGATTATGCTATGCGATGATACTTGGTGAACTTACCATCTACTCTCTTCTACATGCTGCAAGATGGAGGCTGCCAGAAGCATAGTCTTCGACAGGATTAGCTATCCCCCACTTATTCTGGCATTCTGCAGTTTAGTCCACCGATATTGCCCCTTTACACAGATACTCATGCATAAGTAGTGTAGATCCTTGCTTGCGAGTACTTTGGATGAGTACTCACGGTTGCTTTTCTCCCCATTTTTCCCCCTTTCCTTTCTTCTTGGTTGTCGCAACCAGATGCTGGAGCCCAGGAGCCAGACGCCACCTTCGATGACGACTCCTACTACACCAGAGGGGCCTACTACTACGTGCAGGCCACTGACGACGACCAGGAGTAGTTTAGGAGGATCCCAGGCAGGAGGCCTGCGCCTCTTTCGATCTGTATCCCAGTTTGTGCTAGCCTTCTTAAGGCAAACTTGTTTAAGTTATGTTTGTACTCAGATATTGTTGCTTTCGCTGACTTGTCTATGATCGAGCACTTGTATTCGAGCCCTCGAGGCCCCTGGCTTGTATTATGATGCTTGTATGACTTATTTTATTTTTAGAGTTGTGTTGTGATATCTTCCCGTGAGTCCCTGATATTGATCGTACATGTTTGCGTGTATGATTAGTGTACGATTGAATCGGGGGCGTCACAATTACTATAGTAGCTTAACCATGTAAACACACAAAAACAGTAAGGGTAAATATTGGGTTGTCTCCCAACAAGCGCTTTTATTTAATGCCTTTTAGCTAGGCATGATGATTTCAATGATGCTCACATAAAAGATAAGAATTGAAACATAAAGAGACCATCATGAAGAATATGACTAGCACATTTAAATCTAACCCACTTCCTATGCCTAGGGATTTGTGAGAACATAATTTATAGGAATAAGAATCAACTAGCATAGGAAGGCAAAACAAGTATAACTGCAAAACTTTAAGCACATAGAGAGGAAACTTGGTATTATTGCAACTCCTACAAGCATATATTCCTCCCTCATAATAATTTTCAGTAGCATCATGAATGAATTCAGCAATATAACCATCACATAAAGTATTCTTTTCATGATCTACAAGCATAGAAATTTTTCTACTCTCCACATAAGCAAAATTCTTCTCATTCGGAATAGTGGGATCACTAATTCCTAAAGTTGACACTCTTCCAACCCCACTTTAGATTATAGTATTATTCATACTCCAAAAGATATAAGTGAAGTTCATGGAGAATTCTACAATTAATATAGACTAACCAATATCCAAGCTCAAAGTATATAAGTGAAGCACACGAAGCATTCTATAAAACCATACTCAAAACATTTAAGCGAAGCACAAAGAGCAATTCTATAAGGTCATACTTAAAAGATATAAGTGAAGCACATGAAGTATTATATAAATCAATTAAGGGTTATCTCATACTAGCATGGTTCTTAAAGGAAAAACAAAAACACAAAGGACACAAATCATGTGAACAAAACAAAAACCGAGGTACACCGATATTTGCTGAAGAAGAAAGATGGGATGCCAACCGGGGCATCCCCAAGCTTAGATGCTTGAGTATCCTTGAAATATTTACTTGGGGTGCCTTGGGCATCCCCAAGCTTGAACTCTTTCCTCTCTTTATTCTTCTCACATTGATAGCTCCTCGATCTTCGAACACTTCATCCACACAAAACTTTAACAAAAACTTTGTGAGATCCGTTAGTATAATAAAGCAAATCACTACCTTTAGGTACTGTTGCAAACTTATTCCAATTTCATATTAGAACTATATCTACTGTATTCCAACTTCATCATGGTTCATACCCCCCGATACTACCCATAGATTCATCGAAATAAGCGATCAACACATAGAAAACAGAAGCTGTCAAAAACAGGACAGTCTGTAGTAATCTGGAAGTTTAGTAAACTTCTGTAACTCCAAAAATTATAAAATAAATTTGACAATTTGAACAATTTGTACAGAAGTAATGTGCAAAACGTTTCAGACCCATTTGACCTTCCAGTAAAAAATGAAAAATAACGCACTACAGCCAAAGTTTCTGTTTTTGTTCTGCACATAGTAAACAAGCAATCTAATCATCCTAAAACCAAAGCTTGGCACATTATTTTTATAATACAATGGATATATGAAAGGGGGTAATTATTTACAGAGAAACTTCCATGAAAAATTCTACATTGTTTCCGTGAGCATGAACACAAGTGCTCAAGGTCGACCCTCACTTCTTCAATGCATAACTTTCCAATCACTTCTCTTTTTGAAAAACTTATTAGGCATGAGAGGCAAGTATTTTTTTTTTGGTATTTTCATTCTTTAATTTTTTTGTATGTTTCACCCACAACTAAACAGAAACAAAAAGAAAAAACAAAATCTACTTAGTGAAGAAAGCAAACAAGCACACACGAGAATATCAACCCCACGCTATTGCTCCCCGGCAAAGGCACCAGAAAAGAACCAGTAGCTATGTGCTTGATCTCTCTCTCTCTCTCTCTCTCTCTCTCTCTCATGTTCTTGAGGTGGTACGATCTTGATGTATCGCGAGCTTTGCTACTATAGTTGGATCTTATGGTATTTCTCCCCCTCTACTCTCTTGTAATGGATTGAGTTTTTCCTTTTAAGTTATGTTATCGGATTGAGTCTTTAAGGATTTGAGAACACTTGATGTATGTCTTGCATGTGCTTATCTGTGGTGACAATGGGATATCACGTGATCTACTTGATGTATGTTTTGGTGATCAACTTGCGGGTTCAGTGACCTTGTGAACTTATGCATAGGGGTTGGCACACGTTTTCATCTTGACTCTCCGGTAGAAACTTTGGGGCACTCTTTGAAGTACTTTGTGTTGGTTGAATAGATGAATCTGAGATTGTGTGATGCATATCGTAGAATCATACCCCACGGATACTTGAGGTGACATTGGAGTATCTAGGTGACATTAGGGTTTTGGTTTATTTGTGTCTTAAGGTGTTATTCTAGTACGAACTCTTGAATAGATCGATCCGAAAGAATAACTTTGAGGTGGCCTCGTACCCTACCATAATCTCTTCGTTTGTTCTCCGCTATTAGTGACTTTGGAGTGACTCTTTGTTGCATGTTGAGGGATATTTATATGATCCAATTATGTTATTATTGTCGGGTGGTAGGTGCGACATATGCCAACGGGTGGCTTATCATTGTGGGTGCCAATAAAACGTCGCTGGTGCCTGGAAACGGGATGAGGCGAAGACATGCACGCCGGCGGATCTTACCCAGGTTCGGGGCTCTCCGAGGAGATAACACCCCTAGTCCTGCTCTGCGGGGTCTCCGCATGATCACTAGATCAGGAAAAGTAGCTACAGTCGCTCCCAGAGCTGATGGGTTCAAGGGAGAAGAAGAACAAGGCTAGCTCTTGCTTCTCTCTCTTTCTATGGTGTGTGTGCTATGCTCCGAAGCCAAACCTTTGCATGGGTGCCCCGGGGGGGTTATATAGGCCTACCCCCCGGGGGTACAATTGTAATCCAGCTGGGCACTGGTCCCAGTCGTCAGTGTCTACGCTCGCCGGCTTCTCCGCCGGCTGTTGCGGCCCGCCGACTGGTGGGTCCCGCCGGCTGCCGGCCTCTTGGTCGACAGACCGACCCCACCGCCTAGGATCTTGTCGGCGGCTGCTTACTGTAGCCTCGCCCCTGATGACGAGGGCTTCGTTGAGGTAAGTGTGGCTACAGTGGGCCGCCTCGAGGGCTCTCACTGTAGCCTTACCTCGTCTTGTCTCCTTAATGTGGCACATGCTTCGAGGGAGGGGGTAGCCGACTTCTGGGGGCCGGCTATGCCCTTGGCCGACTGGGGGAGGCCGGGCCGCCTCCGCGCCTCTCTCTGGCTGAAGGGGCCCGCCGCCCGTGGGCCGTACCGGCGTCTGCCGTGGGTGACGTCGAGGCTAGCATGGCTACAGTGCCGAGCCGGACGGGAGACGGCCGTCCCGTACGGCGTCCTGTGGCCATGCCTACCTCGGGTTTCGGGGGCAGTGGGCCGCACTGCGGACACACCCCGTCTTGTCACCGTTATGTGGCGTAGCTTTGGTGGTTGCGGTCTTGGCCGGCTTCTTGGAATCGGCGTTCTTCGGGGCCGGCTTCGGGGAAGTCGGCATCCTTTACGGCCGGCTTCCCGGAGTCGGCCACCCCGTGGTTATCCCGGGGGGGAGGTTGCTGAGGCTGGGTCGCCTTCCGTGAGTCGGCTTCAGAGGTAGCCGGCCAGGGAAGATGGTCCGATGCTTGGAGCGCTTGAAGGCCCAAAGGCCTGATAATTTTTTGGAAGAGCCAGGGGCAGTCGGTTAGGCTACCCGTGGCCATTTACTCCGACAATTATTGTTGAGAGAACTTGCACTAGTGAAAGTATGAACCCTAGGCCTTGTTTCCTAGCATTGCAATACCATTTACGCTCACTTTTATCATTAGCTACCTTGCTGTTTTTATATTTTCAGATTACAAAAACCTATATCTACCATCTATATTGCACTTGTATCACCATCTCTTCGCCGAACTAGTGCACCTATACAATTTACCATTGTATTGGGTGTGTTGGGGACACAAGAGACTCTTAGTTATTTGGTTGCAGGGTTGTTTGAGAGAGACCATCGTCAACCTACACCTCCCACGGATTGATAAACCTTAGGTCATCCACTTGAGGGAAATTTGCTACTGTCCTACAAACCTCTGCACTTGGAGGCCCAACAACGTCTACAAGAGGAAGGTTGCGTAGTAGACATAATCCTTGCGTGTTCAACTGCTATATGCATATATATATATATATATATATATATATACATATATATATATATATATATATATATATATATATATATATATATATATATATATGGTTGCTCGCCGTTGAGGCGACCGCGAAGCGCTCTGCTCGCGTCCCTCCGCGCGCGCTCTGCCAACGGTTGGGCGTGCGCACGATCTCGTCGGGGGCCCCGTATGCATGCGGTTGCTCCGCGCGCTTTGCCACGTGATGCAGTTACGTGCGGCACGATAAAGTTAAGCGTTGTAAATTAGAACTGACATCAGGGCCTGCCGATATTCCTGGCCGTCTGGCTTCCCCTTTAATTCCCGCGGCCATTATAACCTTAGTCTCTTCAACCTTTCGATCGCGCCCCACAACACAACAAGCACACCCACGACGACACATAGAGAGGGGATGTCCAGCGGCACTCCAATGGAGTTCGGCGAGCATAGAGTGGAGACCCACGCGAGGGAGACAGATCTCTCGGTGGTGTACACCATCGACCTGGCCGTGGTGGACGACTACATCAACATCGTTGAGCAGTTGCTTGTTGGAGACAAGTACAAGGTGGTCGGCATCGACCTCCGATACACCGCCGGTCGTCCCGGCATAGATCAGAAGGTTGCCATCGCCCAGTTGTGCGTGCGCCATCATGTCCTCATCTACCACTACTGCATGGCCACAAAGCCTTGCGACCGTTTCAATAGGTTTGTCAACAGCACCGACTACAAGTTCGCCACTGTGGAAACCAAAGATGACGTAAATGCGCTCGGTGTTACGGGCTTGGCCTGCAAGAACCTTGTCGAAATCCATGACCACTACAGGGTCTGGGGCAGCACGAAGAAGGACTCCCTGGTCGAACTCTCCTCGGCCTTCATCAACCCCTACAACGAAAAGATGAAGCAGGATGCCCAGAGAACAAGCCCCCTATCCTGGCACAGGGCCTGGATGCGGCAACTGGATGAACCTCACCTCAGGTTCGCGGCCAAGAACGTGTACACATGCTACGAGATGCACAGGAGGATCGTTGACATGAGGAAGTGCCTCGTTACCCAAATCGATGAGCCCGGATCGAGCCACAAGCAGAGCAAGCGTCACAAGAAGTAGATGATGGTCAGATGAAAGTTTATGCTAGTTAATCATGCATGTAATATATAGTTTACTTTATTGGTGTGTGGAAATGTCATGTGTGTAGTAGCCACCTATGTAATTATGCATGTAATAGTTTACTTTGGTGTGTGCAAATGCCATGGTTGTAGTAGCCACCTATGTAAGTGGATATTTAATTTGGTTATGCAAGCATGTCCTTATAAGTGTGTGTCTGTCTCTATATATATACTGAACTATTTGTCTTTTTTGTCCAGGACACATACAGTCGTATTTTTTAATCCCTCCGTTGGATCATGTTATATTATAGGTGTGTCAGTTCAGTATTTTTTTCAGAATTTTTGACAACTTTTGCACCGTTGAAACCCTTAACTAGTTATGTGGCAAGCACTTGTAGTATATATATATATATATATATACAGCCGGTCTATTCTGCTAATATTAGTAGAATAACTATTCTGATAACACTTCCGCACTGCACGCTCAACGCAGGTGCACGTCATTGTTTGAACCAAGTGTGCTGCAGTACTCAGGCGAGTGAACTTCTCGTCGCAAAAAAACTGCACGCTGTGTTTTTTCGATACCTTTTTCGCTCTAGTTTTTAACCGTTTGTCGGAACGAGGCATGTAATATACCGTTGAAAAGCTACGGATTATGCGCTTCTTCGCCATGTTGAACACTTTTCGAGATTCCTCATGGTTTAAGAGAAGTTTTGAAAATGGTGCGGACCACGACGAGTGGCAGCGAGCGTTTTTTCGCGTTTTTTTTTCTAAACCGCTCGTCCGAATGAAGCAAATGATACACCGTCGGAAAGATATCGTTGAGGCGCATCTTTTTCATATCTATTATTTTCTCTAATTCGTTACGGTTTAAGAGCAGTTTCAAATTTATTAAATCACGGAATTCTGTTTTTTTTTAATCAAATTTTCGGTACTATTTTCGCTCTAGTTTTCTAACAGTTTGTCGAAACGAGGCGTCTAATATACTGTTGAAAATCTATGAAAGAGGCGCAATTTTCATATGTTGAAATGTTTTCGAGATTCCTTACGATTTTTAGTTAATTTTGAAAATTGTGCGGATGATGACGAGAGGCAGCGGCCGTTTTTCGAGAAATTTTTAAAAACCGCTGATCGGAATGATTCAAATTATGCGCCGTTGGAAAGATATCGATGGGGCGCAACTTTTTCATGTAGAACACGCTCTCTAATTCCTTACGGTTTAAGAGCAGTTTTGAATTTACCGAAATGCGGACACTCTGTTTTTCGCGACACCAAAATCGACGAGTGAACCGCATCGGACAGAAAACCGCACTGCTTTCGAACTTGAAACCGCACTGCATCAGACAGTCAAGTGAACTTCATGATTTCTCTTGTCGAACACAATTTTTTCGTGTGTTTTGTACCAGGAGACGAGACTAGCAAACCACACACAAGAGAATAGCGAACCACACCAACGAGAGTAGTGAACTTCATGATTTCTCTTGTCGAACGTAATTTTTTCGTGTGTTTTCTGTTTTGTACCAGGAGACGAGACTAGCAAACCACACACAAGAGAGTAGCGAACCACACCAACGAGAGTAGTGAACTTCATACTTCTTTTCGACAATCTTTTGCTTTACAAAGTGAACCACTTTGACTCACTACAAAATGAACCACATTGCAATGGCGACAAAGGGAACTGCATTATTTTTATTTTTTCTAGCATTTTCTCTTTATAATTTCATCTCAACTGCGAGGCCAGGTGTAGTGAACCACACGCGACAGCAAAATGCACTGCAAGTGCGGATGCAATTCTTTTTGAACACACGACGCCATGCAGGAACAAGCGCAATTTGAATTTTGCATCGGAGGAAGTGAGCCGCGACCCAATTCGAAACAAACTGCATGCTTTTTTGTTCGTAACCACGAAGGGGTTGTTAACAGAGAAACTACATCATGCTTTCAACATCCGATTTTTCACAAATTATAAACTATGTCCATACAAATTTGCAAAAGAATTCTTCCAAAAATAAGAAAAAACTGAACTCCTCTATAGAAGTTTTTACAAAGTAAAGTCCTCTATACTATGCACTGCACTGCAAATCTCAATGGACAATTTTTTATGAACTTTACTAGGGGAGCCCCAATCGAACTCCACGACCCACAATACAGGACATCAATCAAACTCTAAACGAAGTGCATGCAGGAGAGCGAGTCTTTTGTTTCTTTTCCTATAATTGGTTTTTCCTCCTTTTTTCTGCATTAGAGAACATAGGGGACTGATCTGTGTCTTCATTCGAGCTTACACCGAACATCACACACACTGCAAAAAGAAACTTTAACATGCGAATTGCAAAAAGAAAAAAGTGGGCTGCAGCACTTGGTCGCCGGGGAGCTCGCTATCGAACGGGATCCATGGTGTGGCGCAGGGACAAGATTGAGATGGCCATGGTGCCACCTGCGGGGCACAAGCGAGGTGTGAGGGAGAGGTGAGGAGGAAGAAGGAAAGGAGGGAGAGGAGGGCGCTCACCTCCTGTGGGGCACAGCACTGCATTGGCGCTCGTCGTGGACCGCACTTCACCCACCGAAGAGCTGCATCCCCTGCTGGATGCCAGCGGGCTGCACCAACGCGACTAACGCACTGCACTCGTACATGTCACAAACTGCAAGGGGGCTTTACCGCTCGAATGACACAGACTGGTGCTGGGAGTTTCTGCCCTCTCCCCATGGTGGATGGCAACTGACAGAGAAGGGGATGACGGTGAGAGGAGGAATCGTCGGATCGAGGCCATTTTTCCTGGCCAGAAGAGAAGCTGGGGGGCACATGAGCGTGGATCCCGTTCCCAGCGGAGGTAGGAGACGACGAGGCCAGCCGGAGAGGAGGACCCCGAGGCAGCTCCAGGGCCGTGGACCGGATCTGGCTCGAGGAGGTGTGGGATTGGTAAAATCTCACCGGATCTGGCCCATAGAGGAACGGCCAGTCGTCAGAGCGCCACCAGGATCGCGGGGGCTGCGCCGAAGAGGACGAGCAGGTGGTTGCGGGGAGCAGTGGTGGCGCACTAGGGAACTGGGTGGGGCGAAGCGATGCATGGGAGGGGCGGCGCGGCAGGGGCGACGGCAGAAGGAGATGGGGTGGTGCGGCGGGTGGCAGCCTAGGGAGGTGCTCTGGCGGCGGGGGGGCAGGTCGGCGGCGCATCGGAGGCGGTCGCGGCTTCCGGTAGCGTTGGAGGAAGGTTGGGGGCGCGAGGGGCAGACGAAGGAGGAGAGGGGCGCCAGGGGGCCGCGGCCGCTCGGGATCCGGTGCCTGAGCCACGCCGGAGCGCCGTGCTTGTGGGGATGGGGATGGAGGGTGGTCGCGCTAGGGTGTGGGTTGCTGTCGGGAGATGGGAATCGGGGAGAGGTGGGTGGGGGCTTGACAGCGGAAGAAGGTGGGTTTGGTGGGGTGGGGTGTGCGTGGGGTGGGTATTTGCAGTTCGGTGGGGCTGTGGCGCGCGCGTGACAATGCGGGGTGTTAGGAGAATAAGAAACTGATGTGCACAATAAGACTCTTAAGGGTGTTATCATAATAGACCCACCCCATATATATATATATATATGTGTGTGTGTGTGTGTGTGTGTGTGTGTGTGTGTGTGTGTTTTTGTTCTGTATGCAATCCCATCGCACAACACACACGTCTTGTTAAGTTGAACCGTTTCTGTTCTCTTGGGTCAAGGCAAATAGTTCATCCGAGTGAACCACATGCCGTATATCGCACACACCTTCATCTGGCTGACCGTTTCTTTTGTGTTGCCTAACCACAAACAGTTCATCCGAGTGAACTGTATGATGTACATCGCACACACCTTCATCTGGCTGCCCGTTTCTTTTCTTCCTCCTCATCGAAAACAGTTAATTGAACTGAACCATATGCCCTGAATCACACACGCAACTAAAATCTGAACCGTGTTTGATGCATCCTCTATCGCAAATGTTTTGCACCTTTTTTGACGGTTTTTTACACCACCGTTTGCGATTATGGCATCGCACACAGTTTCGTCGAAGGGTCTCTGATCGTAGTGTCACATTAGCAGCAACCTGCACTAATGATAGTTCTCGAACCCGTAGGGTCCGCACGCTTAACGATCGATGACGATTTGTATTATGAGTTATGTGACTTGATGACCGAAGTTTGTTCGGAGTCCCCGGATAATATCACGGACATGACGAGGAGTCTCAAAATGGTCGAGAGGTAAAGATTCATATATTGGAAGGTTACATTCGGACACCGGAATGGTTTCGGAAAGTATCGGATAAATTTTGGAGTACCGGGAGGTTACCAGAACCCCCGGGGGAAGTATTGGGCCTTAATGGGCTTTAGTGGAAAGGAGAGAAGGGCCAGAAGGGGAGGCAACGCCCCCCCCCCATGGCAAGTCCGAATTGGACTAGGGAGGGGGCGGCGCCCCCTCTTTCCTTCTTCCTCTCTTCCTCCTTCCCTCACTCCCCCTCTTGGAAAGGAAGGGGACTCCAGCTAGGATTGGGAATCCTAGTTGGACTCCCCTATGGCGCGCACCCCCCTTGGCCGGCCTCCTCCTCCCCCCTCCTTTATATACGTGGGAGGGAGGCACCCCAAAGGCACACCAAGTCTTCTCTTAGCCGTGTGTGGTGCCCCCTCCACAGTTACACACCTCGGTCATATCGTCATAGTGATTAGGCGAAGCCCTGCGCCGGTAACTTCATCATCACCGTCGCCACGCCGTCGTGCTGATGGAACTCTCCCTCGTCCTCAACTGGATCAAGAGCTCGAGCGACATCATCGTGCTGAACGTGTGCTGAACACGGAGGTGTCGTACGTTCGGTACTTGGATCGGTTGGATCGTGAAGACGTTCGACTACATCAACCGCGTTACTAAACGCTTTCGCTTTCGGTCTACGAGGGTACGTGGACACACTCTCCCCGCTCGTTGCTATGCTTCTCCTGGATAGATCTTGCGTGATCGTAGGAATTTTTGAAATACTATGTTCCCCAACAGTGGCATCCGAGCCAGGTCTATGCGTAGATGTTATATGCACGATTAGAACACAAAGAGTTGTGGGCGATAATAGTCATATTGCTTACCACCAACGTCCTACTTTGATTCGGCAGTATTGTTGGATGAAGCGGCCCGGACCGACATTACATGACCTCGTTCGTGAGACTGGTTCTACCGACGTGCTTCACACACAGGTGGCTGGTGGGTGTCTGTTTCTCCAACTTTAGTTGAATCGAGTTTGACTACGACCGGTCCTTGTTGAAGGTTAAAACAGCACACTTGACGAAAAATCGTTGTGGTTTTGTGATACGTCTCCAACGTATCTAAATTTTTGATGTATTCATGCCATGTTTATAATATTTCTACATGATTTTGGTATGATTTGGTTAGAACTAACCCGGACTGGCGCTGTTTTCAGCAGAACTACTGTGGTGTTGTTTTTGTGCAGAAATAAAAGTTCACAGAATGCGCTGAAAATCAACGGAGATTTTTTCTGGAAAATATAAAAAATACTGGAACGAAGAGTTACCGGAGGGGAGTCCCGTGGGCCCCACGAGGGTGGAGGGCGCGCCCCTGTGCCTCGTGGACTCTCCATGGGGCCCCCTGACTTGTTCTCGATGCCAACCTCTCCTATAAATCCCCAAACCTCCAGAAAATAACCTAGATCGGGAGTTCCGCCGCCACAAGCCTATGTAGCCACCAAAAACCAATCGGGGCCCTGTTCCGGCACCCTGTCTGAGGGGGGGAATCATCACCGGTGGCCATCTTCATCATCCCGGCGCTCTCCATGACGAGGAGGGAGTAGTTCACCCTCGGGGCTGAGGGTATGTACCAGTAGCTATGTGTTTGATCTCTCTCTCTCGTGTTCTTGATTTGGCACGATCTTGATGTAACGCGAGCTTTGCTATTATAGTTGGATCTTATGATGTTTCTCCCCCTCTATCTCTTGTAATGGATTGAGTTTTCCCTTTGAAGTTATCTTATCGGATTGAGTCTTTAAGGATTTGAGAACACTTGATGTATGTCTTGTGTGGGATACCTGTGGTGACAATGGGGCATTCTATTGATTCACGTGATGTATGTTTTGGTGATCAACTTGCGGGTTCCGTGACCTTGGGAATCTATGCATAGGGGTTGGCACACGTTTTCGTCTTGACTCTCCGGTAGAAACTTTGGGGCACTCTTTGAAGTTCTTTGTGTTGGTTTGAATAGATGAATCTGAGATTGTGTGATGCATATCGTATAATCATACCCATGGATACTTGAGGTGACATTGGAGTATCTAGGTGACATTAGGGTTTTGGTTGATGTGTGTCTTAAGGTGTTATTTTACTATGAACTCTAGGGCTGTTTGTGACACTTATAGGAATAGCCCAATGGATTGATCGGAAAGAATAACTTTGAGGTGGTTTCGTACCCTACAATAATCTCTTCGTTTGTTCTCTGCTATTAGTGACTTTGGAGTGACTCTTTGTTGCATGTTGAGGGATTGTTATATGATCTAATTATGTTATCATTGTTCAGAGAACTTGCACTAGTGAAAGTATGAATCCTAGGCCTTGTTTCGAAGCATTGCAATACCATTTTCGCTCACTTTTATTACTTGTTACCTTGTCG
This sequence comes from Aegilops tauschii subsp. strangulata, assembly GCF_002575655.3. Classification (NCBI taxonomy): domain Eukaryota; kingdom Viridiplantae; phylum Streptophyta; class Magnoliopsida; order Poales; family Poaceae; genus Aegilops; species Aegilops tauschii. The sequence continues at coordinate 125,972,073 of NC_053037.3, forward strand.
TTTTTATAATTTCAGATTACAAAAACCTATATCTACCATCCATATTGCACTTGTATCACCATCTCTTGGCCGAACTAGTGCACCTATACAATTTACCATTGTATTGGGTGTGTTGGGGACACAAGAGACTCTTAGTTATTTGGTTGCAGGGTTGTTTGAGAGAGACCATCTTCATCCTACGCCTCCCATGGATTGATAAACCTTAGGTCATCCACTTAAGGGAAATTTGCTACTGTCCTACAAACCTCTGCACTTGGAGGCCCAACAACGTCTACAAGAAGAAGGTTGCGTAGTAGACATCATTTTGATGCGTAGGTAAGAACGGTTCTTGCTAGAAGCCCATAGCAGCCACGTAAAACTTGCAACAACAAAGTAGAGGACGTCTAACTTGTTTTTGCAGGGCATGTTGTGATGTGATATGGTCAAGACATGATGAGATATAAATTGTTGTATGAGATGATCATGTTTTGTAACCGTTATCGGCAACTGGCAGGAGCCTTATGGTTGTCGCTTTATTGTATGAAATGCAATCGCTGTGTAATTACTTTACTTTATCACTAAGCGGTAGCGATAGTCGTAGAAGCAATAGTTGGTGAGACGACAACGATGCTACGATGGAGATCAAGGTGTCAAGCCGGTGACGATGGAGATCATGATGGTGCTTTGGAGATGGAGATCGAAGGCACAAGATGATGATGGCCATATCATGTCACATATTTTGATCGCATGTGATGTTTATCTTTTATGCATTTTATTTTGCTTAGTACGGCGGTAGCATTATAAGATGATCTCTCACTAAATTTCAAGGTATAAGTGTTGTCCCTGAGTATGCACCGTTGCTACAGTTCTTCGTGCTGAGACACCACGTGATGATCGGGTGTGATAAGCTCTACGTTCACATACAACGGGTGCAAGCCAGTTTTGCACGTGCAGAATACTCGGGTTAAACTTGACGAACCTAGCATATGCAGATATGGCGTCGGAACACTGAGACCGAAAGGTCGAACGTGAATCATATAGTAGATATGATCAACATAGTGATGTTCACCATTGAAAACTACTCCATCTCACGTGATGATCGGACATGGTTTAGTTGATATGTGTCACGTGATCATTTAGATGACTAGAGGGATGTCTATCTAAGTGGGAGTTCTTAAGTAATATGATTAATTGAACTTTAATTTATCATGAACTTAGTACCTGATAGTTTTTGCATGTCTATGTTGTTGTAGATCAATGGGCCGTGCTACCGTTCCTTTGAATTTTAATGCGTTCCTAGAGAAAGCTAAGTTGAAAGATGATGGTAGAAATTACACGGACTGGGTCTGTAACTTGAGGATTATCCTCATTGTTGCATAGAAGAATTCCGTCCTGAAAGCACCGCTAGGTGCAAGACCCGCTGCAGGAGCAACTCCAGACGTTATGAACGTCTGGCAGAGCAAAGCTGATGACTACTCAATAGTTCAGTGTGCCATGCTTTACGGCTTAGAATCGGGACTTCAACGATGTTTTGAACGTCATTGAGCATATGAGATGTTCCAGGAGTTGAAGTTAATATTTCAAGCAAATGCCCGAATTGAGAGATATGAAGTCTCCAATAAGTTCTATAGCTGCAAGATGGAGGAGAATAGTTCTGTCAGTGAACATATACTCAGAATGTCTGGGTACCACAACCACTTGACTCAACTGGAAGTTAATATTTCAAGAAAATTTCCACCATGCTTGCTAATTATACTTTTAAAGGTGGAATACCAAAGAAACTAGGAGATCCAGGAGTACCAACTATACCATGCTCCATTAAAAGAAACTATGTTAGAACTGCTTTATGTGATCTTGGAGCCGGTGTTAGTGTTATGCCTCTCTCTTTATATCGTAGACTTGATTTGAATAAGTTGACACCTACTGAAATATCTTTGCAAATGTCCGATAAATCAACTGCTATACCTGTCGGAATTTGTGAGGATGTACCTGTTGTGGTTGCAAACATTACTATTTTAACGGACTTTGTTATTCTTGATATTCCCGAGGACGATAGTATGTCTATTATTCTTGGAAGACCCTTTTTGAATACTGCAGGGGCTGTTACTAATTGCAACAAAGGCAATGTCACTTTTCATGTTAATGGTAATGAGCATATGGTACACTTTTCGAGGAAACAACCTCAAGTCCAAAGTATCAATTCTATTGGAAAAATTCCATCAATTATTTTTGGAGGTTTTGAATTCCTCTTCCTACTGTCAAAAAGAGATATGATATTCTTATTATTGGGGATGTGCATATCCCCGTTGAGGTAACCTAGTGCTATTCGAAAATTCTTCGGTTTCATGCGATTCGGAATGAGTTTGTTAACAAGACCTGATCAACCTTGTTAGTGGATTCCTTTTGATGAGCATGAGATGGATGAAGTTAGAAAGCACAACCTTCTGTACCTTCTTTTTACTTTCTGTTATTTAGATTAAATAAAGCAAAATTAGTATTTTCTATCTGTTTTCTGATTTATCCGTGCAATAAAAAAACACCCCAACAATAAAAGTTCTCCAAATGCCCCAAAATTGAAATATGATTTTTTCTGGAATATTTGAGAATATCTGGCACTGAGAACACAGCAGGGTGAGCAAGCACCTGGCCACGAGGGTCCAGGGCGCGCCCACACCCCCTGGGCGCGGCCCCCTGCCTCGTGGGCCCATGGTGGCTCCCCTCCACTTATTTCTGCAACCACACACTCCTTCCTCCCAAAAAATCACCAGCCATCTCAAGCACGAGTTCTAGCTCATTTTGCTGCGATTTTCGATCTCCTTGCTCAAAGCTCCACTCACAAAACTGCTTTGGGGGATTGTTCTTTGGTATGTGACTCCTCCAATGGTCCAATTAGTTTTTGTTCTAGTGCTTTATTTATTGCAAATTTTTGCTGCCTAGGTGACCCTGTTCTTGAGCTTGCATGTCAAATTATATGGTCCCAAGTAGTTCTAATGCATGATATAGTCTCTAGGTACTTGTGGGAGTAGTTGCTATCAATTTTGGTGAGCTTGGTTCACTTTTATTTGAAGTTACTAAAAATTTCAGAAATTTTTCAGAGGAAGAAATATGTTTAGGAAGATGTACCAAGGTGGTCCTTCAAGGAAGCAAGGACCCAGACCTGCAATACATGAGCCGGACCATGAACCACCAAGAGAAGCTCAAGTGCGGCCCTGTGAATGGCCGTCAGAAAATTTCATGGTCCGAGCAGGAATTAAGGAGGCATTTGAGGCATATGTGCGTAACGCTGATTTGGAGGGCTTCATGTCAGATAAGTGCCTCCAACACTACTACCTTACCGATTCCTTTATAAGGAGATTTAGATTTTCATCATCACGCAACTCTCACACAGTCCTGTTTGATCTTTATGATAAATCCTATACCATGGACCTAGAGGATTTTACTACTGCTTGTAAACTCCCGCAGTGGGGTAGTGCTAGTGAACCCCGCAAATCTGAGTTTAGAGATTTCCTTGCTAGTATCACAGTGGGGGAATCTAGAGAAATTACACAAGCTACCATAGGGAGCATTCATTTTCCTACTATACATTATTTTCTCTCTTTATAGGCCGATGCATAAACGGTAAGGATGAGGCATGCCACATGTGTGTTCCTAACCTCAGTGTTCTCAGGAGTGCTGTATTAGGAGATAAACATTATAATTTGGGAGCTATTGTGGCGCGTACGTTGCATAATAACAGTATAAATGGAGATTTGTTTGGTGGAATTTATGCAACCCGTTTAGCTAATTATCTTGAGATACCTATTCGTGATTATGATATGGAATTGCCTCCTCCTTATCTAGATTTTAATGCCATGGTTCGCCATCAGTTTGTTGAGAGGAATGAACCGCCTCTCCAGTACCGACTAATCTTTGACAGGCGTCACACTGTCAATATTGTTCTCCCTGCTCCTACTCTCTTTGACTTTCAGGCAAAGGGGAGATATGTCATAACCAGGGAAGAGGCAAATGAGTACGAGAGGAGGACGAGGGCAGCTCGCCTCCAAGATGCGGCCCATGATGCAATAGCCACTGCATCTCAGTACGACCCCATTTACAACTTCGGATATCCGCTAGGCCAGCCATGGCCCTAGACCAACTTAGGCCAAAAGCCTAAGCTTGGGGGAGTACATATTTCTCACCGACATTACATTCATGATTCACACACTTACTCTAGTTGTCGGTGCTCATACTTTTTCATTGTACTATCCATGCTAGTTTATTTTCCTTTTTATGCTTTCTTCTTGTGTGTTTAAAAAACCTTAAGAAAAACCAAAAAAATTAGTTGTAGCTTTTAGCTAATTTACTTTTCATGTTGTAGTAGTAGTAATTAAAAGAAAACCCAAAAAGATTTCTTGTTCTTCTTTTGCTTGTTGGGAGCTTTCCCGTGTAAATAGTTTTATTTCTTTTCTTTTCTTTGGGGGTCGATAAGAGAAGACCATTATGAAAATGTTAAAGTGGCTCTTATTTGCATTATTGTTAATTTAACCAAGAGCCCATATTGCCTTGTCTTCTCCTGTTTATTGAATGCTTGCAGATTCCAGCTTAGTCCAAAGCACGTGCACTATTATTATTATCACCATTCGGTCGTGCAAGTGAAAGGCGATAATGACGATATATGATGAATTGATTCAGATGAGAAAAGCTGGTATGAACTCGACCTCTCTTGTTTTTGTAAATATGATTAGTTCATCGTTCCTGATTCAGCCTATTATGAATAAACATATTTGCAATGACAATTAGAGATTTTAGTTGCTTATGCCATGCTTAATTAGCTAGGAGTTTATAATGGTTTACCTTGCATGCCAACATGCTATTAAAATGGTTGTGATGTGGTATAGTAGGGTGGTATCCTCCTTTGAATGATTCGAGTGGCTTGACTTGGCACATGTTCACGCATGTAGTTGAAACAAAATCAACATAGCCTCCACGATATTTATGTTCATGGTGGATTATATCCTACTCATGCTTGCATTCGGTGTAAATTAATTTTAATGCATGTTCATGACTGTTGTCGCTCTCTAGTTGGTCGCTTCCCAGTCTCTTTCTAGCCTTCACTTGTACTAAGCGGGAGTACTGCTTGTGCATCCAATCCCTTAAACCCCAAAGTTATTCCATATGACTCCACCATACCTTCCTATATGCGGTATCTACCTGCCGTTCCAAGTAAATTTGTATGTGCCAAACTCTAAACCTTCAAATGAGATTCTGTTTTGTATGCTCGAATAGCTCATGTATCAACTAGGGCTGTCTGTATCTTCCATGCTAGGCGGGTTATTCTCAAGAGGAGTGGACTCCACTCCTCACTCACGAGAAAATGGCTGGTCACCGGGATGCCCAGTCCCATGCTTTAAGAAAATAAAATCAAAATAATTGCAAACAAAACTCCCCCAGGATTGTTGTTAGTTGGAGGCACCCGTTGTTTCGGACAAGCCATGGACTGATGTTTGTTGGTGGAGGGGGAGTATAAACTTTACCATTCTGTTTGGGAACCGCCTATAATGTGTGTAGCATGGAAGATATCGAGATCTCTCGGTTGTTATGTTGACAATGAAAGTATACCACTCAAAATATTATTTATCTCTGCTTCAAAATTGAGCTCTGGCACCTCTACAAATCCCTGCTTCCCTGTGCGAAGGGCCTATCTATTTACTTTTATGTTGAGTCATCACCCTCTTTTTAAAAAGCACCAGTTGGAGAGCACCGCTGTCATTTGCATCCATTACTATTAATTTATATTGAGTATGACTATGACTGGATCTCTTTTACCATGAATTATAATGTTTAGTCAGTCCTTGATCTTCAAAGGTGCTCTGCATTTATGTTTTGCAGTCTCAGAAAGGGCTAGCGAGATACCATTTTGTTATATCATATTATGATTGTTTTGAGAAAGTGTTGTCATCCGAGATTTATTATTATTGCTCCCTAGTTGATTATGCCATTGATATGAGTAAACATGAGACCTAAATGTTATTGTGAATATGGTTAGTTCATAATCTTTGCTGAAAACTTGAATGCTGGCTTTACATATTTACAACAACAAGAGCAAACAGAGTTTGTAAAAGTTTTTCTTTATCACTTTCAGTTTATCAACTGAATTGCTTGAGGACAAGCAAAGGTTTAAGCTTGGGGGAGTTGATATGTCTCCGTCGTATCTACTTTTCCAAACACTTTTGCCCTTGTTTTGGACTCTAACTTGCATGATTTGAATGGAACTAACCCGGACTGACGCTGTTTTCAGCAGAATTGCCATGGTGTTATTTTTGTGCAGAAATAAAAGTTCTCGGAATGACCTGAAACTTCACGGAGATTATTTTTGGAAATAATAAAAAATACTGGCGAAAGAATCAAGGCCAGGGGGCCCACACCCTGTCCACGAGGGTGGGGGCGCGCACCCTACCTCGTGGGCCCCCTGGTGCTCCACCGACCTCAACTCCAACTCTATATATTCACGTTCGGGGAGAAAAAAATCAGAGAGAAGGATTCATGGCGTTTTACGATACGGAGCCGCCGCCAAGCCCTAATCTCTCTCGGGAGGGCTGATCTGGAGTCCGTTCGGGGCTCCGGAGAGGGGAATCCGTCGCCGTCGTCATCATCAACCATCCTCCATCACCAATTTCATGATGCTCACCGCCGTGCGTGAGTAATTCCATCGTAGGCTTGCTGGACGGTGATGGTTCGGATGAGATTTATCATGTAATCGAGTTAGTTTTGTTAGGGTTTGGTCCCTAGTATCCACTATGTTCTGAGATTGATGTTGCTATGACTTTGCTATGCTTAATGCTTGTCACTAGGGCCCGAGTGTCATGATTTCAGATCTGAACCTATTATGTTTTCATGAATATATGTGAGTTCTTGATCCTATCTTGCAAGTCTATAGTCACCTATTATGTGTTATGATCCGGCAACCCCGAAGTGACAATAATCGGGACCACTCCCGGTGATGAGTTTGAGGAGTTCATGTATTCACTATGTGTTAATGCTTTGGTCCGGTACTCTATTAAAAGGAGGCCTTAATATCCCTTAGTTTCCAATAGGACCCCACTGCCACGGGAGGGTAGGACAAAAGATGTCATGCAAGTTCTTTCCCATAAGCACGTATGACTATATTCGGAATACATGCCTACATTACATCGATGAACTGGAGCTAGTTCTGTGTCACCCTATGTTATAACTGTTGCATGAATAATCGCATCCGGCATAATTATCCATCACCGATCCAATGCCTACGAGCTTTTCACATATTGTTCTCTGCTTATTTACTTTTCCGTTGCTACTGTTACAATCACTACAAAACTATCGCTGTTACTTTTGCCACGGTTACCATTACTTCCATACTACTTTGCTACTAAATACTTTGCTGCAGATACTAAGTTATCCAGGTGTGGTTGAATTGACAACTCAGCTGCTAATACTTGAGAATATTCTTTGGCTCCCCTTGTGTCGAATCAATAAATTTGGGTTGAATACTCTACCCTCGAAAACTGTTGCGATCCCCTATACTTGTGGGTTATTAATCTTGTTTAATGCGAGACGGTTATTCATTTAAATCAGAGAATATTGGTTGTTCTATTTATACGAGTAATATCTTTTATGGTCATGCACCCTTAATGAGTGGTCTATTTTTGTTGAATCTTTATTGTAGTTACACACATATTCATAATATTTAAGCCAAAAGATGCAAGGTTAATAATGATAGTGCAACTTATTTGTGGGCACCGCCGTTTAGGTCATATTGGTGTAAAGCGCATGAAGAAACTCCATGCGGATGGGCTTTTGGAATCACTTGATTATGAATCACTTGATGCTTGCGAACCATGCCTCATGGGCAAGATGACTAAGACTCCGTTCTCCGGAATAATGGAGCGAGCAACAGACTTATTGGAAATAATACATATTGATGTATGCGGACCAATGAGGGTTCAGGCTCGCGGCGAGTATCATTATTTTCTGACCTTCACAGATGATTTGAGCAGATATAGTTATATCTACTTGATGAAGCATAAGTTTGAAACATTTGAAAAGTTCAAAGAATTTCAAAGTGAAGTAGAAAATCATCGTAACAAGAAAATAAAGTTTCTACGATCCTGATCGTGGAGGTGAATATTTGAGTTATGAGTTTGCTTTTCATTTGAAACAATGTGGAATAGTTTCGCAACTCACGCCACCTGGAACACCACAGCGTAATGGTGTGTCCGAACGTCGTAACCGTACTTTATTAGATATGGTGCGATCTATGATGTCTCTTACTGATTTACCACTATCGTTTTGGGGTTATGTTTTAGAGATGGTTGCATTCACGTTAAATAAGGCACCATCTAAATCCGTTGAGACGCCATATGAACTGTGGTTTGGCAAGAAACCTAAGTTGTCGTTTCTTAAAGTTTGGGGTTGTGATGCTTATGTGAAAAAGCTTCAACCTGATAAGCTCGAATCCAAATCGGAGAAATGTGTCTTCATAGGATACCCAAAGGAGACTGTTGGGTACATCTTCTATCACAGATCCGAAGGCAAGATATTCGTTGTTAAGAATGGATCCTTTCTAGAGAAGGAGTTTCTCTCGAAAGAAGTGAGTGGGAGGAAAGTAGAACTTGATGAGGTAATTGTACCTTCTCTCGAATTGGAAAGTAGTTTATCACATAAATCAGTTCCAGTGATTCCTACAACAATAAGTGAGGAAGCTAATGATGATGATCATGAAACTTCAGATCAAGTTACTACCGAACCTCGTAGGTCAACCAGAGCACGATTCGCACCAGAGTGGTACGATAATCCTGTTCTGGAAGTCATGTTACTAGACCATGATGAACCTACGAACTATGAGGAAGCGATGATGAGCCCAGATTCCGCGAAATGGCTTGAGGCCATGAAATCTGAGATGGGATCCATGTATGAGAACAAAGTGTGGACTTTGGTTGACTTGCTTGATGATCGGCAAGCCATAGAGAATAAATAGATCTTCAAGAAGAAGACCGACGCTGACGGTAATGTTACTGTCTACAAAGCTCGACTTGTTGCGAAAGGTTTTCGACAAGTTCAAGGAGTTGACTATGATGAGACCTTCTCACCCGTAGCGATGCTTAAGTCTGTCCGAATCATGTTAGCAATTGCCGCATTTTATGATTATGAAATTTGGCAAATGGATGTCAAAACTGCATTCCTTAATGGATATCTTAAAGAAGAGTTGTATATGATGCATCCATAAGGTTTTGTCGATCCTAAAGGTGCTAACAAAGTGTGCAAGCTCCAGCGATCCATTTATGGACTGGTGCAAGCCTCTCGGAGTTGGAATATACGCTTTGATACACTACAAGAGATCAAGCCTACTGTGACGAGCTGAAGAACGTCATCGAACATTGATAAACGTCATAGAATACCCATGTGTGACATTTTTCGTGCGTCACAAGCATCGTCACATAATCCCCGTCATAGATTACTCCTAGTGACGGCGCGTGCCCAGAACGTCACTAAATATTTTACTTTCAGTGACGTTTTGTACATTGTCGCCGTATTTGGTGACAAACCAACGTCGGTGGATTTTCCTTGGCCCAATGGACATTGTGTTTCTAAATTGGCCGAGCCCAATAACTTGGCAATTTACATTTTATATCCATTCTCTAGGCCATGGCCAATTGCAGCCCGATATTGTTTGGTACAATAATCAATTTTTATTGGCCTGTTGTTGGGCCATATCCATTTTGCACTAATTATTTTAAATTTATTTATTTTATTTGTATAGTTTCTATGCATTTAATCCATATTTCCATTGTGCAAGTCAGTCGTTCAACACATAATATTTTCGCATCACATGGCAGCCAATTAATCTCGAAACAATGTGCCTATTTCACAGCACACATCATCATCATACTTTTGCTAATAGAACAAAAGATCAGGTTCATAGTCCACATACCACATAAGCCGAAATGACACAAGTTACATAGAAACCTGATAAAACATGCAACATCAATAGACACTAAGTATTCGATTAAAAAATGGGTATTGTCTTGATTTCGAAACATAATTGTATAGCTTTTATCTTCATCAAAGCAAGGAACATTTGTTGATTGCCTCTTCTCCTAATTTAATGAAGGCAGCTGATACGTCTCCAACGTATCTATAATTTTTGATTGTTCCATGTTGTTTTATTATCAATCTTGTATGTTTTATAATCATTTTATAGTTATTTTTATATCATTTTTTGGTACTAACCTATTGACATAGTGCCAAGTGCCAGTTGTTGTTTTTTCCATGTTTTTTACATCGCAGGAAATCAATATCAAACGGAGTTCAAATGCCACGAAACTTCACGATGATTTTTTATGGGCCAAAAGGAAGCAGATGGGCCCTGGTTGCACCTGGGGGAGTCCCGAGGAGGGGACAACCCACCAGGGTGCGCCAGGAGGCCCTGGCGCACCTTGGTGGGTTGTGCCCACCTCGGGTGCCCCCCGGACCGCCTCTTTGCTCTATAAATACCCCAATATTCCGGAAACCCTAGAAGCGTCAACGAAATATTCATCCAGCCGCCGCAGAGTCCAGAACCACCAGATCCAATCTAGACACCATCACGGAGGGGTTCACCACTTCCATTGGTGCCTCTCCGATGATGCGTGAGTAATTCTTTGTAGACCTTCAGGTCCGTAGTTAGTAGCTAGATGGTTTTCTCTCTCTCGCTGAATTCTCAATACAATGGTCTCTTGGAGATCCATATGATGTAACTCTTTTGTGGTGTGTTTGTTGGGATCTGATGAACTTCGAGTTTATGATCAGTTATATATTTTTATATCCATGAAAGTTATTTGAGTTTCTTTGATCTCTTATATGCATGATCTCTTATAGCCTCGTATTTCTTCTTCGATATTTGGGTTTTGTTTGGCCAACTTGATCTATTTATCTTGCAATGGGAAGAGGTGCCCGGTAGTGGGTTCGATCTTACGATGCTTGATCTCAGTGACAAAAAGGAAACCGACACGTATGTATCATTGCTACTAAGGATAAAAAGACGAGATCTAAATCTACCGCCATATAGATAAACGGATCTTGTCTACATCATGTCATAGTTATTATTCAATTACTCCATTTTTTCATGAACTTAATACACTAGATGCATGCTGGATAGCGGTCGATGTGTGGAGTAATAGTAGTAGATGCAGCCAGGAGTCGGTCTACTAATCTTGGACGTGATGCCCATGTAATGATCATTGCCTGGATATCGTCATAATTATTTGAAGTTCTATCAATTGCCCAACAATAGTTTGTTTATCCACCGTTTGCTATTTTTTTCGAGAAAAACCACTAGTGAAATCTACGGCCCTCGGGTCTTCTTTCTCATATATTTGACTTGCGATCTACTTTTCCTTTGCATTTTTATTCAGATCTATTAAACCAAAAAAATACAAAAATACCCTGCTGCGTTTTATCTTTATTTATTTTATTTGGCGTTCGATCTATCAATCTACTGCAATTTACCTCACGTCTGCTTGCCTATCTTGAGGCGCCGTACCCCGGAAGTGATTGACAACTCCTTTAACACGTCGGGTTGCGAGGTGTTGTTGTTTGTGTGCAGGTGCTGTTTACGTTGTGTTGCTTGGTTCTCCTACTAGTTCGATACCTTGGTTTCATAACTGAGGGAAATACCTACCATCATTGTGCAACATCATCCCTCCCTCTCCAGGGAAATACCGACGTAGTTACAGCTACCATCAGCAGCTAAAGTCGCTGTAACACTAATTTGTCCATCCCAACTTCTTCCGAGATGACTTGCGTAGCATCCTATCATATGCATATGATTAGAATTTGCAACAAACATATAAACAAATCAATAAGCAGAGGACATGATGTGATTATAACACCAGTAGTGGCTTGCTATCTCGTGCATGTGCAGCTAATATACTTACAGACACATTACAACAATCAGCATATATATTAATCCATGCAGATTTATTGCACATAACTGGTACTTGCGGGCAAGAGCAATTTTGGTTGACTTACTGTAGGAAGACAGAGAAACAGAGAGAGGACGTAAGCGATCTCACCGCTACCGGTTAGGGCGGTGGTTTCAGATTACGCTTGATCCTAGCAAGCACGTCTACTCCACGTGCAAGACAACCAACATTGGCTGATGAGGGGCTAATCACCTAGGGAACAACACAAACACGTCGCCGATGCAACACTTTGACACACGGACCACAATGCAGAACTGTGTCCTGTGTGGATTGTAACTAACCAAAAGTTTGGAAAGGCATAGATGTGGATGAAGCTGGCTATAGTCATTGCTGCCATGCGCTGCAGGATCCGGCTGGATGGAGTATGGGGAGTGACGCATTGTTCTTCCTGCACAGAGGAACGACGTTAGATCGAGATCATGTGAATCGGAGGCAAGACAAAACCAGGGGCAGCGGGAAAGAGGGCTTAGAGCAACTTTAACGGGGCGACCCAAACGGACGCGCGCTTTGTCCGTTTTTTGTTCGTTTGGGTCGGCCAGACGGACGTGCGCGTCCGCATTTTAAAATGGTTCGGCTTGATCGCCCAACAGAAAGGCCGACCCAAATGTACCGGCATGGAAAAAGAAAACAAGTTACACGAAATAAACATAATTAAACATAAAATGGCCGGTCAAACGCCGGCCAAAGTCCACCTAAATCTAGTAAACATTAAATAAAACATTAAAAAAGTCTGCGCCCGCCTGCTGCCACCCCGCACGCTGCCGTAGACGTCGTCGGCCTTGCCCTTGCCCTTACCGTCGATGCCGGCGTCGTCGGTGAGGTCGATGAAGACCGGAGCAGGGCCAGCCCACCCGAACGTCGCCTGGTACGCTGTCAGGGCAGCCTCCTCCGGCGTCTGTTGGGGCGGCGGCATTGCGGCCAGCCGCGCGCGCTCCTCCTCCTCCTCCTCCTTGAGCCGGAGCGCCTCCGCGTCACGTTGGAGCATGGGCTCGTAGCGCATCTGCTCCTCGCCGTCGGCCTGCTCCTGGCGGAGCCAGTGCTCCTTCCAGCGCTCGAGGTGGGCCTCCTCCTGCTCCGGCGTCGCGGCGAAATGGACGGGAGGCGCGCTCACCCACTCGCGGTACTGGCCCGTCCACGAGTAGGCCTCCTCCGGCCAAGTGGGTGGAGGCGGGGAGCGCTTACGCGTCGGCTCCGGCTCCGGCTTGGGCTGGACGGGCGGCGACGGTGGCGGTGGCGGCACAAAGAGCGGGTTGTGGACGGAGTCCCCCGCCGCCGACAGGGCAAGGGCTTGCTCCAGCCCATCCCAGTGCGCGTCCTCCTCGAGGCGGCTAGCCTCCAACGCGTGCTGCATGGCCTCCTCGAGGGCGGCTTGGTACTCCGCCTCCGCCTCCATGTCCTCCGGGTCTACCTGCGGGGGCGGCGGTTGCTCCTCGTGTTCGAGGGCGAACCACGCCTCCCAGTTGGGGGAGTCGGCGGCGTACTCTGGCAGCCGACGCTGCTCCGGCGTGAGCTGCGCGCGGCGCCTGCGCACCTCGTCGTCGTGCGACCGCTGGCTACGCGGAACCGCCGGCACCGGGATCCGCTGCGGATCCAGATGCCAATGGTGCGGCACCGTGACATCGGGGTACAGCAGTGGCTGCCTGTACTCCCAGTGCCACCGCGCTTGGTGCACCGGGATGTGCAGACGCCGGCGACCAGGGCGGAAACGCGGCGCCGCTGGAGGAGGAGGGGGAAGGGGAGCACGGGAGGACGAGGCGCCGGGGGTGCCCTTGCCCTTGCCCTTGCCATTGCTGCTGCCGAAGAGGCCCATGGGCGCGCTAGGGTTTGCGGTCGCCGGCGAGGAAGCAAAGGGAGTGGTGGGGGGCCAGATATGGACGGGAGAAGTGGATGAGGCCGACCCCGCCGCACGCATGGTTAAAAAAGGACGCTTCCACTGGCTGACGCGTGGGCCTGCTGTCCGTGGTCGTCATAAATAAGACGACCGGTGATGGTTGGGTGGCCGCGAGGTGGGAACGCGGCGGACGGCGATGAGACGTGCGGCGCGTCCGCTTCGCGTGCGTGCCGACGCATTCCAGGCGTAATTTTGGACCGAAATGGGTCGGCGCGGACGCCAGGCAGATACGATTTGAGTTTGGGTCGGCGCGTTGGGCCTCCATTTTTATCCGCGCCGATTCAAACGGATGCGGGCGGACGAAATGGATCGCCTCATTGAAATTGCTCTTGCGCAGAGAGATGAAGAAAACACGGCGGCGCCGGATCGCCGATGCCTCATATTTTTCTGCTGCTACTCAACTCATGACTGACACGTCGTACCATGACTGAGATAAAGGGACAAGCGGATCTGAAAAGGTAGATAGTGTGGCGGCTTCGTTGTTCAACACAGCCAGATCCGTGCGCCGTGAAGAGTTGAGGTGTTGGTGGCGTCAAGTGCCATGCGGTCTGGTCGGGCGGCAATCGCATCCCCAGCGGTCAGATCGATTGTGAGCTTGAAGGGAAGAAGATGAACTCCCTGTCGGTGGCCTTCGCAACGTGTAGGAGCGGACGAGTTTGAGGCGCTGGAGGGAAGGAGTGACAGTCGGGAGAGGTGGCCAGATGCCGCTCGCAGCTGAGGATGACGCCAGTGGTGCCAGATCGAGATCCCAACATGGTGGCGGCGGCGCTAACCAGAAGCTAAAATAGCGATTTGGTTTGTGCTAGTAAAATACTGAAGAGTCGTGCGATCGTGGGAGATATTTGTGAATTTTTTTTTAGAACTGGGAGATATATGTGCTAGGAGAACGTGTCACTGGTATGGCTGGCCCATGTAGATTTCATGTCCTGCCTCTTTTTGCTTTGAAATTTTGTTCTCACGTCTCCATACTTTTGCTAGGTTGCAAAAAGTGAATCCTTTGTCACGGTCAATTAATATTTCGCCGAAAATAATTTGTTCAATATTTTATTATTTAACCAATGTCATTTATAAATTATAGACGTATCTTAGTCATAGTTAAGGGAAAAAAAAACTGGACCGGTGACCGAACATGTGAGACTGTCGGTTCAGATATTTACTCGCAAGACCGTTGGATCACTTGTTGTCTTGTTCCATTCCTGGAAGGTTTTAAGTGCGCGTGGTGCGGTCGCTGAATGAAAAAATAAACATAACCGGGATGAAAAGGAGAAAACAAAGAAAAGAAGAAACAAAAATACCGATAGGAAACTTGAAAAATGAAAAGAAAATAGTTTTCATCCTATGCTACTTTGCTGCAACACCCTTTCCTCTTCAAGGGAAAACCAACGCATGCTCAAAAGGTAGCAACGCTTAATTGGACTTTCACAAAGCACATACCTTGATAAAGTTTTGAAGAAGTTCAAAATGGATCAGTCAAAGAAAGGGTTCTTGCCTGTGTTACAAGGTGTGAAGTTGAGTTAGACTCAATGCCCGACCACTGCAGAAGATAGAGAGAAAATGAAAGTCATTCCCTATGCCTCAGCCATAGGTTCTATCATGTATGCAATGCTGTGTACCAGACCTGATCTGTGCCTTGCTATTAGTTTAGCAGGGAGGTACCAAAGTAATCCGGGAGTGGATCACTGGACAACAGTCAAGAACATCCTGAAATACCTGAAAAGGACTAAGGATATGTTTCTTGTTTATGGAGGTGACAAAGAGCTCGTCGTAAATGGTTATGTCGATGCAAGCTTTGACACTGATCCAGATGACTCTAAGTCGCAAACCGGATACGTATTTATATTGAATGATGGAGCTGTCAGTTGGTGCAGTTCCAAGCAGAGCGTCGTGGCGGGATCTACGTGTGAAGCGGAGTACATAGCTGCTTCGGAAGCAGCAAATGAAGGAGTCTGGATAAAGGAGTTCATATCCGATCTAGGTGTAATACCTAGTGCATCGGGTCCAATGAAAATCTTTTGTGACAATACTGGAGCAATAGCCTTGGCGAAGAAATCCAGATTTCACAAGAAAACCAAGCACATCAAGAGATGCTTCAATTCCATCCGCGATCTAGTCAAGGAGGGAGACATAGAAGTTTGCAAAATATATACGGATCTGAATATTGCAGACCAATGTAATGGCATGATCATATTGACGGTGTGGTGGCAGTTTCTTTGGTTCTCCAAACACGTCGCTGTACTTAGCTTGCACTTAGCTTTCGCCATTTTCTTCCTCTTCTTCTTATCAGCCTTGGGGATCTTCGTCTTGCGAGTTTCCCTCTTCTCTTCCTTCACTTTCTTCTTGTTTTCCTTGCGAGCAGCCTTCCTTTCCTCGGGCCCCATCTTTGTGGACTCGTGCCACGAACCGTCTTCGTCGGAACTAGAGCAAGATTCACTGTCACCCGATTCATCTTCCTCCTTGTTCTCCAAGGAGCAGCACTTAGTTTGCAGGTCCAAGGGTTCTTCCGGTGTATTTTGTGCCGATTGTGCTTCCTGGTTTTCGGTATGCTCATTTATAGTCCGCACAAATCCTAACAGTGGCTGGTCATAAAGCTTATCTGCTGTTGGCTCATAACCGATAGAGGGACGTTGCATCATGGACATGCTGACAATCTCTGCCTCACATTGCTTCACATAATCCAACGTCTATCAAAAAGAGCAAAGCAGATAATATTATCAGTAAGTGAACTGGATAACATGCAGCACAAACATACAAAGAAACAAAATAAACACAAAATAGTTACAAACTCGTGTAAGAGATCTGGGAGACAAGACTAATTGGAATCAACATAATAAACTATGTAGATGAGATAAAACAGTTACCACAAAGGTAATGGCAATACCATGAATTAAAACATAGTATAAAATAGAGATGATTGACGAGTAACAGATATATGCAGTAAATAAATGTATGCCTCAGACTAGGATCTCTCACTGAAGAAGTGAAGATGCTCACTGTTGTAAATGACATTTCTGGCAAAGCTGCACAAATGCATAGTAATAACAATAATCATATTCCTACCTGCACCAAGACAGTCGGAGCAATTGCATCATCATCTGCAGCTGTATCTCCATTTTCCAGAATCTTCTGCTGAACCTGTTGTAACCACAATTTTGTTAACCCATCGGATCGTCTGCCCAAGGATAAGCATAGTATCACACAAAAATCGATGATTACAAAGCATTGTAACTACTCAAAGTAAAATAAGGGCATGCCTTCTCCAGGTAATCATCAACATCTTCATCAGCGATATTTTGATCCACAACGAAATTAAATAGCTCTGTTACTGTCATGACAGCAACGCCTCGTTTTTTAAAGAAATCCTGAAAACAGCATTGCACGCGCATTAAATACCACGAGTTATCCATGTCTGGTCAATTTTAGTTTAATTCTACTCACATTAACATGCAAGCAATCTTCCTTCAGGAAATCCAAAGCTGAAGGATGGTCAAGGTCGACAGACTGTGAAACATCAATGATGTACAAGTGCCCCTGCACAACAAGCAAATAAGAATGAGGAATCTGGTTGACTGGGAAATGAAAGAGGTTAAGAAGGCTTACTCAAAAGTGCTCAACTACCTCAAAATAAAGAATGTTGTATTCACTCAAATCACCGTGGACAAGCTTGCACTTTTGGTAAAGTGTCCGCATTGTTGTAACAATCTGAAAATAAGCTGCAGTAAGTATATTGGAAAATGTTACCATAAGAGTACCCAAAATCTAATGTTTGGATACTATGTGGTTCCTTATTCATTCTTCTATAGGTAAAGACCATATTCAGCTGACATTTCAACTGGTAGTTAATCTTTGCATACGCCATGTACCTCAAAGTAAGTTTCACGCAACTTGTCATCCGACAAAGCAGCATCCTTAAGTCGAGGAGCAGCCCAACCTCCTTTTCCTGAAGGAGAACCAACTCAATTTATTAGACGAAATGATAATACCTATGAAAGTACTGTTCTGTGGGATGTTCTGCTACGAGGCGTATGTTTTGAACAATTATTAGGTCATGATATGATACCATGTTTATAGGAAAATGTTGATAGGCATTGAATAAGCAAATGTCACCACAAGTTTTACCTATAAATTCCATCACCAAAACATGAAGCCTCAAGAGCAATGGTGTCACACCTGCATCCCACTGATGATGCAGTGGACAAGGAAAGAGTGGACCCACTCGCCAGACATGTAGGCCCACGGGCAGAGCTGTGTGTGTGTGGTTACTTAAGTGTGCGTGGTAGGCAGAGAGAGGCATGCGTGTATTGTGTGAACTCTGTATCTCACCTAACCTTCTCTGTATCTCACCTCCTTCTCCTGTTCCTCACCTTCTTCTTTCTCAAGGAACAAGCTGAACTCGATCTATTTCCCCCGATCCACCCTTGTTTCGATCCTAGCAACCCTGGGTTCGTTACAAAGGTAATCAGAGCCACTTCCCTTTTTTCCCCCAATTTTTTTCCGCCAGTTCGTGCTCACATCCTCTCGATCGGACCGTAACATCCACCGCTGTGGGTGCCAATTCACTCCAGTGAGTTTGCCCAAAATCCCCAGCGGGGTTGGACCGATTTGGAGCGAGGGCGACGGCGCCGCCATCCAAACCTTCTGCTCAAACCCGCCACATCCTCGTAGCCATGTCGGAAACCTCGGGAGAGATCAAATCGTTGTTGGAATCGCTCTTGACGCGGTTCGAGGCGAGCCAGATCACCGCCGCCAAGCATGTGGAGGCGCAGCTCGCCTTCAACGAGCAGGTCTCGAGCGACCTCACGCACCTCCGCCGCCAGATGGACCTGACGCAAGCAGACGTCGATGAGGTGCGCCAGCAGCGCCCCGATCCCGACAAGCAGCAGGCGGCCGCCTCCTCTCACCAGCACCAGTTCATGCCCAGGGGAGGCGCTCCACAAGTGTCCTCCAGAGTTCAGGGGCCGGTCGCACGTCTCGTCAATGACGGCCCGCCCCTCATCCCGCAACGCCCCGTGGTCACCATCACCGGGGCAGGCCAGATGCCGCCACCAGCTTCTCCTCGCGGGCTTCCTCAGGCACTGCACGCGGATGACTACTACGTCAAGCCCCCAAAGCATGACTTCCCCAAGTTTGATGGCACGCTCAGTAACAAGTTCTTCATCACCCAATTTCTGCTCGGACTGCGAGACGATTTACGGGCAGCAGTACGACTCCAAGCACCCACGAGCATCACTCGCGCCTCCGTGCTCGCGAGAATTCAGGAAGAAGAAGCAGATGCACATCGTCCGCGACCGCGCGTGTTTCCGGTGGGGCGCCCACCAACGCACCCCATCGCTCTGCCTCCTCGACCACAAGCTGCACCGCGACCTGCCGCTGCCCCCGCCGCTGCTGGAGGGGATGACTTTGCGCGAGAGCGGCAACTACGCGATCACCGCCGCGCACATGGCCTCTGCTTCCGTTGCGGCGATCGTTACTCCAGAGAGCACCGCTGCAAACAAGCCACGCAGTTGCTGACAATACACATGGGTGAGCACGGCGAGATCCTTACTGAAGATGCAATTCAGGCCATGGAGCTCTTGGATGACCAAGGCGCAGCCCCAGCAGACCAGGAGTGTTGTGTCCTGTCAACGCAAGCGGTCTCAGGCACGGAGACGCCGCGCACAATCCGTCTTCGCGCACTAGTGGGAAATCAAGTGATGCTCCTCCTTGTCAACTCCGGCAGTACACACAGTTTCATCTCGGCATCTTTCGCCGAGAGGATTGCAGCGACAACAACACCCCTGCCGCCGGTGGACGTTCGCGTGGCCAACGGTGAGCGTCTGGTCTGCGACAAGCTGGTGCCCGGAGTTAAATGGTGGCTGCAGGGGCACACCTTCACTACGGATATGCGCCAGCTCACGCTCGGGGCGTACGACGGCGTGTTAGGCATGGACTGGTTGGAACAGTTCAGCCCAATGAGCTGCCATTGGCTCAACAAGACGCTCACATTCGAGCATGAAGGCGCCACAATCACTCTGCAAGGTGTCCGACAGAGTGCAGTTCAGTCCTTGGAGCCAATTGAACCAGAACAGTTCAACAAATGGCAAGCAGGAAATGACATATGGTACATGGCACTCATTGATCGCCAGCCACCCTCTAGTGACACCGTTAGCAAGCTGCCAGTGGGTATTCAGACGGTCCTCAATGAGTACAGCGACGTGTTTGGAGAACCAAAGAAACTGCCACCACACCGTCAATATGATCATGCCATTACATTGGTGGAAGGAGCACAACCAGCAATATGACCCTACCGATACTCGCCATTGCAGAAAGATGAGATCGAGCGGCAAGTCAGAGAAATGCTTGACTCCGGGGTGATCGCGCACAGCATGAGCCCTTACGCAGCCCCGGTTCTCTTGGTAAAAAAGAAGGATGGCTCATGGCGCTTCTGCGTCGACTATCGTCGCCTAAACGACACCACTGTGAAGAATCGTTTTCCCCTTCCCATCGTAGATGAGTTGCTGGATGAACTTGCTGGCGCCCGGTATTTTTCCAAACTTGATTTACGGGCGGGCTACCACCAAATACGGATGAGAGAAGGCGACGAAGAAAAGACGGCATTCAAGACTCACCATGGACACTTCCATTTTCGAGTCATGCCGTTCGGCCTGACAAACGCACCAGCCACCTTTCAATGCCTCATGAACCAGATCTTCTCCAAGTATGTACGCAAGTTTGTGATCATTTTTCTCGATGACATCTTGGTGTTTAGTGAATCACTACAGGAGCACGAGGAGCATCTTCGGCTGGTGTTTGATCTTCTTCGAGAGCACCAACTTTTTGCCAAACTGTCCAAGTGCTCGTTTGCTCAGGAGAGCATCGACTACCTTGGTCACGTCATCTCAAGCACCGGAGTGGCAACAGATGCGGAGAAAACCCAAGCCATGCTCAACTGGCCGACACCCTCCACACCAACTGAGCTGCGTGGGTTCCTTGGCCTCACCGGCTACTACAGAAAATTTGTAGCCCGGTATGGCATCATCGCCAAGCCATTGACGAATTTGCTGACGAAGAAAGGATTCCAGTGGACTGAACAAGCGCAGGCCGCCTTCGACCTCCTCAAACGCGCCATGGCCAGTGCCCCAATGCTCACATTGCCAGACTTCACCAAACCGTTCAGCATAGAGACTGACGCCTGCGACACGGGCATCGGTGCCGTGCTCGTGCAAGAAGGACACCCGGTGGCGTACTTCAGTAAGGCCTTAGGTGTGCGCAACCAGAAGCTTTCAGCTTACGAGAAGGAATTTTTGGCCGTCATGATGGCAGTGGACAAATGGCGAGCTTATTTGCAACGCGGCCAGTTCACCATTGTCACTGATCACAAAAGTCTGTGTCACTTGGGTGATCAACAGCTCGAGACAGATTTGCGACGCAAAGCAATGTCCAAGTTGGTTGGCCTGCAGTTTAAGTTTCAGTACCGGCGTGGAGTGGACAACGGAGCGGCAGATGCCTTGTCACGGGTGGGCGCAGCACTGGATGTGGCCGCGCTCTCGCTGTGTCAGCCTACTTGGGTACAGGAAGTGGCCAATTCATATGCCACAGATTCTGATGCTCAGGAGAAACTAACGCGGCTCGCCATCCATAGTCCCGACGAGGAAGGGTTCGAGCTGCACAAGGGGCTGATTCGACGCCAAGATCGCCTTTGGATTGGAAGCAACACAGCTTTGCGCACCAAACTGATCAGTGCGCTGCACGACAGCGCAATCGGTGGGCATTCAGGCAACACAGCAACTTACCAGCGCTTGAAGAAGAGGTTTCTCTGGACTGGCATGAAACGGGAGGTGGAGGACTATGTGAAACAATGCTTAATCTGTCAGCAGGCTAAACATGAGCATCGCCGACCGGCCGGACTGTTGGCTCCTCTCCCCATTCCCACGGCGCCATGGCAGGACCTCACCATGGACTTTGTTGAGGGGTTGCCAAAGTCTGAAGGGCATGACTCGATCATGGTGGTCGTTGACCGGCTGACGAAATTCGCACACTTCATCCCTCTTCATCATCCGTCCAACGCGGCGCAGGTGGCGCGCGTCTTTTGGGACAATGTCGTCAAGCTCCACGGCCTCCCCAACTCTATCGTCTCCGACCACGACCGCGTCTTCACCAGCGCGCTCTGGCGAGAGCTCTTCACCACGGCGGGCACCAAACTGCTGTACTCCACGGCGTACCATCCCCAGACCGACGGCCAAAGTGAGCGCGTCAACCAATGCATGGAGATGTACCTCCGTTGCGCGATCCATGACGCGCCGCACCGTTGGCGTCGCTGGCTTCCAACGGCGGAGTTCTGGTACAACTCTACCTTTCATTCGTCAATCAATTCTTCCCCCTTCAAGGCGCTCTATGCTGTGGAACCCAACCTCGGCGCCATGGCCCTCTGGGATGACAAGACAACCCCGGTCCTCGATGCCGAGCACTGGGACTGGGGTGCACACACGGCTCGTCTACGAGCACAGATCCTTCGTGCGCAGCACCGGTTCAAGAAGCAAGCTGACCGCCATCGCACGGAGCGTGAATTCGAGGTGGGCGACTCTGTGCTGCTCAAACTACAGCCATATGCACAATCCTCTGTCGTCAATCGACCGTGCGCCAAGTTGGCGTACAAATTCTTCGGGCCCTTCAAGATTCTGGCACGCATCGGCAAGCTCGCGTACAAGCTGGAGCTACCCACTGACAGCCGCATCCACGACGTCTTCCACGTCTCGCAACTGAAGCCCTTCACACCCAATTACTCGCCCGTGTTCTCCGAGCTGCCACGACCACCGGACTTGTCCATCACCGACAACGAGCCAGTGGAAATCATGGAGCGCAGGATGGTCAAGAAGGGCGATCAAGCGCTGGTCCAGGTCCGCATTCGTTGGTCTCCTTCAGCGTTGGGCACAACCTGGGAGGACTATGAAACACTACGGCAACGATTTCCGGCGGCGAGTATTTGGCGCGAGACGATGACCGGTCAAGACCAGACAACGCGTGAAGATGAAGCACAAATGGAAGACGGGGCTTTCTCTGAAGAAGAGGGGCATGTCACACCTGCATCCCACTGATGATGCAGTGGACAAGGAAAGAGTGGACCCACTCGCCAGACATGTAGGCCCACGGGCAGAGCTGTGTGTGTGTGGTTACTTAAGTGTGCGTGGTAGGCAGAGAGAGGCATGCGTGTATTGTGTGAACTCTGTATCTCACCTAACCTTCTCTGTATCTCACCTCCTCCTGTTCCTCACCTTCTTCTTTCTCAAGGAACAAGCTGAACTCGATCTATTTCCCCCGATCCACCCTTGTTTCGATCCTAGCAACCCTGGGTTCGTTACAAATGGCTTCGGGCATCGAATTCCTTCTGCTCTAACTCTGAACAAGGGAAAGAAGTGTAAATCTTTCTACTTCAATGACTGAAAGTATTTTGCGAGGTATTGTAGAAGAAGATAACAATTATAAAGGGTGGGAATTTAATTTAGAGAGAGACAGAACAAAATATAGGATAGCAACAGCTTATGCTTCCAAATGCATCATCTTTTTCCCCAAAAAGTTAAACCCAATTCAACAACAGAATCCCATTGAGAAACATCTTGCCAAATTACTGGAATGAAAAAAATGAATAAAGCACGCTTAATGAGAATATTTCATACCGTAAAAGATTTCGCATTTCCTTTTCAGCCCAAGTCTTTACCATTTTCCGAGGATTATGCTTGCAGTAACCATGTCTAAAACGATAATCTCCTTGAACGTATCGATCTCTATCCCTGCAACAAGCAAGTGTGTACTTTGTTCAGACGGGAACCTTTTTGAATCAAAACAATTTAGAAGTGCTGAAAGGATACAACAAAATTGCCATAAACAGCATTCTGATGTAGCTTTGAGTATCCAGTTATTATAAGACAAAGCAAGTATAACATCCATATCTTACTTAAAAACAAGCACTGAAGTTTTATAGACTTTGATTGCTAACTCACTGCCATCTGTCTTTGTTGCATGATATACATTTGCCTACAAAGGAAAGAAAAACAAATCAACTGCCACAGTTAATATTGAGTGTGTTATTCTAATTATAGATTTCTAGAATGATGAATACAAAATGCAACTTGTAGTAGTAAATCCGCGGGTGCAATGAAATTGGCAAGTAGCAGATGCCTTGTAGCTACGATGTGCACTGCAAATTGAAGGTTACCTCTTTTCCGGTTGAAATGCAACCATTTATGTTATTAAAAACACCACGGTTTAGCATTTTGAACAAAACCATGCGGGTTCTTGGGTCAATAGCCTGCATATAAATAAAAAATCGAATGTTCAGAAAAAGAACTTCACTAAAACATCATTCATTACATAAACTATAGAGATAAAGCATGTTTTTGTCTTCCCAGTTAATCAAAATTCATAATTTTATCTGGATGGACGAATGAGCAAGTATGCCCTGCCTATAAGAACTGAAAATATCATGCAATCATCAGATAAAGTAATCAAATCACATGTGCAATAGAGGGCATTTCTTTTGAGGGCCCACAATGACAAGAAATATTAATTAAACAAATTGCCCCCCCCCCCCCCCCCCCCCGCCCGCCTATCAGCATTGAAGCAATGGTACCTAATTAGTCAGGAGAACTCATAAACAGAAATGCAGTAGGCACCCAAAAAGAGGAATGCTCAAACTTCAAACTAACAAATTTCTGCTTCACGAACTTACACAACCGGCAATAGATAATGAAGCGGAACTTAAGTCTTCAATAAGAATTCTTATTCATGTACATCAAACCAAACGTTTTATAAGTAGTAAATAAACTTTGATTAACTGCATACTTGATGAGGGGAGAAATTTTTAAAACAGACAGCCACTTGACAGAAAGCAAATTAGGGTGAAAGGCTACAGGATTGATTCTTATTGCTGAAGGAATATGAAAGTGCATGGATTCAACTTCCAAGCAGGGAATGAAATAAGCATCACCAAACAGCAAAAAATGTACAAACCTGTTCAACTGTAGCACGATCTGCCTTCCCAGTGTTCCTTGTTTTCCCAATTGCAGTATCTCTTATGCTGTCCCTGATTGCAGTTGTCACGGAATTTGACATCCCCACGTTCATTCTACCTTCCCACTCCTGAGTGGTTCAAAACTCACGGCATCAAATAATAAGCAAAAAAGGTACAACACCCAGATGAATAAAGCATGACCGGTGTTTTGTTCGTTCAGATAAATATATCCATATGGTAAGGCACCAGTGTTACATAAAAATCAATACTGCAACAGACATCAAAACTTGAGCCTAATTATTTCAGTTAGTGGTTTGCAGAGTGACATTGGAAACTTGGAAATTCCCTAGCTGACACTACTAGGCCTAGCTCCAATATGAAGTGCAACTGTTCTCTTTAGTAATTTTAGGTAACCAACTTTAATCAAAAGATAGTGAACCATTGAACCCTAGTCCTTGATAGCATAAGCCCAATAAATGTTATAGCACAAGCCAATCAGTATACTGATCCAAGGTGAGGAGTTGAAACCGCATACCTCCAACGGAGCGGCACGGACGTGTGAGGCGAGCTTCTGTGTGCGGTTGGAGAGTGGCTGGAGTGTGCGCGCGAGCATGCCGCCATGTGCGTTCGGCCTCCGCGCCGCAGCCGCACTTCCGGCAGCCGAGAATGTTGAGGAAAGACGTGTCGAGCCATCCGGGCCCTCCGCAGTGTCAAGCCAGTCTAGGGCTTCACCCACGTCATGGTAGGACCAATACTCCTCGTCCTCCTCTGCCTCTGCCTCTGTCTCCCTAGGCTCCTCGGATGCTGCTGCTGGTTTCTCTTCGGCATCCGCAAAGCGCCCATCCAACTCACCCTGCCGCAGAGCGAAGGTTTGTGGGACGTGCAACGCTGAGGCGACTGGCCACGGCGGTGGCCATAACTGTGCGGTTCTGCAGGAGCAGCAAAAACCTATGAAGCACCGATACAAGGACCGGCACACGGGATACGGCAATTTCTAGAAACAGCAATACGGCGAGTATATGTAGAAATAATTAATAAAATGTCTCCAACCAGATGCTGGGAGCCTCTTTTCAAGTCCTTACATGTTTAGCCATTCCAAAGTCTGCAAGCTTAACACGACCCCTAGGATCTACTAGTATGTTTGCACCTTTGATATCCCTGCATGCTGTGTAAAGGTCCTACCACCAGCTCCCAGCAGCAAGCCGCAACCAGCTCACACACACGCAGTCAGCAAGCACACGCAGCAGCAAGCAAGGGCCCAGCGGCGAGCGCACCGGAGGAGCACGACATGCAGGAGGCAACAGCGCGGTATGACCGGAGGAGAGCAGGGATTAAGAAGTTACCTTGCTGGCGATGGGCGGGGCGGCGGAGGCGACTACAGGCGGCGGCGGCGGCGGCGCGCTCGTGCGGTCGCTCGATACACCCTTGTGCTCTGTTCTGTTAGAAAAAAAAAAACTGAACTGGCAATTAGGGTTAGCAGGTGGGCTTCTACTGGACTGGATGCTGCCCTCCCGTGTCCCTGACGTGTCGACAGCCTCCCGGGGGGCGCGACTATGTCTCGCTTATGGCAAGACGTAGCGCAGCCTCGCGTAGCCGCCAGAAATGGGCCGGCCCAGCGCAGACCACAGTTCTTCAGCGCTTTTTTTTCTTCCATATTTTTTTCGCATTTTTGCAATGTTTTTTTTACTTTTTTATATTTCGAAATATTCTATATAACTATATATTTTTAATACAGTAGCAGACACGAACAACAGACGCTCATACATACACATATGTACTCACCCATAGAACGCATACACACATACCGTACTCCTATGAGCACCTGACTGAGCCGACACATCATCTTGAGATTGTTAAAGTCATCACAGATGCCTTCATACAAAAGGAACGTCTCTTCCCACTTAACGCACATTGCCAGAAGGCCTAAAATAAACTCAGAAAAATGCGAGCACTAGTGTCAAGTCCAGGACTTGAGTTTCCGGTGGGCTGGGATACCACTGTCCTCCTAACCATCCAAACACGCGTTGGTTCCCCTAATATATATTATAAAAAACACTTTATGCACACAAAAATGTTAGTCACGCATTTGAAAAATGTTTGTACAATAAATGTTTCTATTTTATACGAAAATTATACAATGTGTATGGAAAAAGACATCAAAACATGTATATGAAAACATCTATAGCGAGATATACCTCCCGCGCTTACGCGGGTTTATCAACATTATTTTTTCCAAATGATAAATGACACACATGTGCACGAAGTAACACTGTCCTAATGTTTTTACACTAAAGTTGCCATATGAGAAAAAAAACCCTAAAAAAGTTTGAAACTTGCCATCCAAAGGGAAATTTGCCATACTTCACATCTAAAGTTGCCATCTTCAGATAACTAAACTTACCATCAAAAAACAACAGGATGAAATTGCTTCGTGCCACACGTGTGACACTTATCAATGTCTTTATTTTTATTTTGCAATCGAAAAAGCTAGGCCATCTCCTATTGGGCGCTTAACGCGCCTGTTTGTACAAAACGCATACAATGCGCGTGTTTGTTTTGTAGTGGGCCGGTCCATGCACCTTGCCACGTAGATACGGTTTTGGGAAGCTTCTGGTTTTTTTTTCTCTTTTCTTTTTTTACTTTTTTCTGCTAGTTTTTAGGTTTGGTTAGTTTTTTATTTTTTGTTCATTAATTTTGTTTTATTGAATATCACAAAAAATGAAATTCTTGACTTTTTTATTTCTTAATTTTTTGAACCCGTGAACTTTTAAAAATCTGTGATAGTTTTTCAAATTTCTAAACATTTTTTTTCAAATTCGTAAACATTTTTCTTCAAATCCACAAACTATTTTTAAAATTAATGAACAATTTTTAAATTTATGAACTTTTTCAAATAGTGAACATTTGTTTTTCAAATTCATGAACTTTTTTATTTCATGAACTTATTTCAACTTCACGGATTTTCTCAAATTCGTGAATCTTTTCAATTCACGGCATGGGAATACTCATAATAGGTCGAGGATCTCGGCCGACTCCGGCTTCCTACCGCCCTCGACTAATTTGAGCGTGTGATGATGGACGTGTGGGTAGAAGCGAACGTCTTGCTGGAGTTCAAGAACCTTGCGCTATATCACATAAAGGACGCACAATCGTACGTGAACAGCGTGGCAATGGAAATCGAGGCAGCGAAGCGGCCCCCACCAGTGAGTTCACTTACAAGCAGAGGAAGAGTGTGTAATCCAACCTAAATGAGTCCTAGAGTCCTGTACCCAAGCTAAATTCTTACATGTATCTATTCAGATCCTACTATTAACAGACTAAGATCACTGCTTAGATCATTTTTATGAACAACTTCCACTACGAGTTTGGGAAACACATGCATATTTTTAAAAATAAACAAGACCAACCAAAACCAAACAAAGGACACCCCGAAAAAAGAGGGAGGAAAGACAAGAGTGGAGAGACGGAGAAGAGATGTATTGTGGCAGGAACACACCGCGCCAAGAAGAAGCACAGAGAGATATCAAACAGCAGCTCCGAAGGCCTATATGCATAGCAAAGAAAGTAAAGGATGGTAAGCGAGAAGAAGACGAGCAAGAGCAACAGGGCCTAGAAGGGACATACCTTGAACGAAGAGATAGAGAGATAAGAAGAGGGACAACAGAACAACAAAGCGGGAACTCCAAATACATGCAAGTAGGAAAAGGACGGTGAGTGGTTACAACATACCAGGCAAGACGAAACTAGACTCAAACCTTAGTCGGTGTCAAGAGCAAGCGTCAAGAATAGGCACAACCAAAGAACAAAGCAGAACCCCGGGCAGCTACAGATACGAGGGGGGGAGAAAAGAACGGTGAGCAAGAACATTGGATCGGGAATAGGCGCAAGCAAAACCAGGTCCGAACCTCAGTCAGCTAGAGAAGCAAATGACACGGCGACAGACGAAGCAAACATGACGCCAACAAGCAGCAAAACCACCGACGAAGTTGGAGGAACCAACCACACGTTGCAAGAAGCACCTAGCATGCGTAGCCTGTGGCATGTGGTGTGAAATGGCGAACATGAAGAATATACAGCGGGAGCAAGAATAGGACATACAAGCGCTAGGTGCCACCTCATGAATAGTGCAAACCAATCGCGAGAGAGGGGGCGAGATAACAACAGCATGAAACACTAACCCGTGGGACCAGAAACACACGGGCCTTGGAATAGCCACGGGGCCAAAATACAGAGTCGTGCAACACAAACCATGGCATACCGAAGGCAAACACAAAGATAGCAAAAACAACACAGAAAAACATGTATCCGCACACAAAGAAATAGAACATGACTACCACCCCCACCGACCCAATTACTGACCCCAAAATTTCAAACATGTATTTAGAATTATCGGAAAACTACAAAAAAATAGTGAAAATAAGCTCGTTAGGAGCCCATCCAAAATCGTTGTAGACCCAACGAATTACTAGCTCCCAACCACACGGGTGGAGTGAAATCCACCAACAACAAAATCAGTAACTAAAAGACTAAAAAAGCTTTTATTGAGTCGTTTAAATTATGCATACAATGACACAACAACGACATGATGTTGCATGGTAAGAAGAGAAAAGGAAAAATAATACCACACGCATCATCTTATGCACTAAGGAGAAACAGTGCATTCTTTCGGTTCATGCGACCTATGGGATGTAACAGGGCCACCGCCCTCAGGCGAGAATATATAGACGGAATGGTGTATTCATATATGCAAACTGAAAAACCAAACAATGAGGCCCTGTTCGGGACGTGGGTTCAGAAAACAGAGGAAAAGAAAAACGCATAGGTATGGGATGGAGTGCAAAGTGAAACCTGCAAGCTTCCAGAAAGAGGAATGGGAATCTATGGGGTGTTCTGAATAAAGGAAAAAAGTTTTGGAATCTGCACACTTCTCTAGGAAATAGAACTAGCCGTCATGTGCCTGGGCATTGTATTCTTGCCGTCGATTTCTCTAGCTGTTGCTTCTTCTTTCTCTTGCTATATAAGCACATACAATGCACTGCCAACAACTTGTTCTTGTCATTTCTTCTCCTCCCCTGTAAGAACTTCTCTAGGAACTCATAGTTCAGTCTTGTAGCGGCAATCCATTTGTTCCTCTAACCTCAAAATTCATTCATTCCTGAAGCTGAATGGATCCAAACTACAGCCGGCGGTCAAGAAACGAAGATGATTTTGTACATTTCATACTCCCTACATTACAAGGTAGCTCATCCCAATCATCTGAGAGGAGAGCAATACATACATCCATCCTGAATGGAGCTACTTATGTGCATGAAGCTCTTACCGGCCACGAGGTTCTATGTGAATGGCAGTTTCATATGGAGAGATCAATCTTTCAAGCTTTAGTACAAAAACTGTGTGAAAAGCACCTTCTCTAGGATGCAAGGTATATCTCTGTGCAAGAGCAAGTAGCTATATTTTTGTATGCAGTATCAGAGAACGCAACCAACAGAACATTGCAAGATAGATTCCAGCACGGTGCAGATTCATTTAGTACTTATTTCCACGCCGTGCTCAACGCGATTACTCGACTCACATGCAACTACATACAACCTTCTGTACACCAGCATCCCATATTAAGGCAACAAAAGTTTTCATACTTTAAGGTAATGTTTTCAAGCCCTATCATGGTGAACTGGTATTGAGCAAATCTAGCTTATATTTATATATCTAATTATAGAATTAAATCTGCAGAATTGTATTGGAGCTATTGATGGTACTCACTTTCCCATGACTATTCCTCCTGGGCAACAAGACCCATACAGAAATAGAAAACAAGGTCTTTCACAAAATGTAATGGTTGCATGTGACTTTGACATGAAGTTTGTGCATGTACATGCTGGATGGGAGGGATCTACATTTGATGCAAGGGTTTTGAAAGATGCACTGGACCATGGATTCAATGTACCGCCTGGAAAATTTTATCTTGTAGATGCGAGTTATGCAAATACACCCCAATTCATTGCTCCATACCGAGGAACTAGATACCATTTACAAGAACAAGGAAGAGTTCAGCAAAGGCCATAGTGCTACAAGGGGTTATTTAACCTTCGACATGCTCAACTAAGAAATCATGTCGAAAGAATTATTGGCATACTGAAAGCAAGGTATCCCATACTAAAGGCAACTACAATGTTTGATATTGACACACAAGTTAATACTGTTGTAGTGTGTTGTGTATTGACAATTTCATAAGGCTACATAATTGAGATATGACACTGCTAGATAGAGCTACAATGGATGTTAATGAAAGCAATATGAAGGATGTACTAGATGGAGATGTCAAATACAAAAAAGATGTGATTGTATTTAACAACTTGAGACAAGCTGGAAATGAGATGCGAGATGCCATGGCAATGCAAATGTGGGCAGATTACATTGCTAGAAGATAAGCATATGTATTGTGTAATTTTCCCTTATGTTATGTAACTATTTGGTTGTACTGTACTCCATATGGGCAGATTACATTGCTAGAAGATAAGTGATACGTCTGCAACGTATCTATAATTTATGAAGTATTCATGCTATTATATTATCCATCTTGGATGTTTAATGGGCTTTACTATGCACTTTTATATTATTTTTTGGGACTAACCTATTGACCCAGAGCCCAGTGCCAGTTTCTGTTTTTTCCCTTGTTTCAGTGTTTCGCAGAAAAGGAATATCAAACGGAATGAAACCTTCGGGAAAGTTATTTTTGGAACGGAAGCAATCCAGGGGACTTGGAGTGCACGTTAGGGAATCAACGAGGAGGGCATGAGGCAGGGGGGCGCGCCCACCCCCCTGGGCGCGCCCTCCACCCTCGTGGGCCCCTCGTGGCTCCCCTGACGTATTTCTTCCGCCTATATATATCCATATACCCTAAAACCTTCGGGGAACAGAATAGATCGGGAGTTCCGCCGCCGCAAGCCTCTGTAGCCACCAAAAACCAATCGGGACCCTGTTCCGGCACCCTGCCGGAGGGGGGAACCCTCACCGGTGGCCATCTTCATCATCCCGGCGCTCTCTATGACGAGGAGGGAGTAGTTCACCCTCGGGGCTGAGGGTATGTACCAGTAGCTATATGTTTGATCTCTCTCTCTCTCTCTCTCGTGTTCTTGAGGTGATACGATCTTGATGTATCGCGAGCTTTGCTATTATAGTTGGATCTTATGATGTTTCTCCCCCTCTACTCTCTTGTAATGGATTGAGTTTTCCCTTTGAGGTTATCTTATCGGATTGAGTCTTTAATGATTTGAGAACACTTGATGTATGTCTTGCGTGGGATAACCGTGGTGACAATGGGTTATTCTATTGATCCACTTGATGTATGTTTTGGTGATCAACTTGCGGGTTCCGCCCATGAACCTATGCATAGGGGTTGGCACACGTTTTCGTCTTGACTCCCCGGTAGAAACTTTGGGGCACTCTTTGAAGTTCTTTGTGTTGGTTTGAATAGATGAATCTGAGATTGTGTGATGCATATCGTATAATCATACCCACGGATACTTGAGGTGACATTGGAGTATCTAGGTGACATTAGGGTTTTGGTTGATTTGTGTCTTAAGGTGTTATTCTAGTACGAATCTATGATAGATTGATCCGAAAGAATAACTTTGAGGTGGTTTCGTACCCTACCATAATCTCTTCGTTTGTTCTACGCTATTAGTGACTTTGGAGTGACTCTTTGTTGCATGTTCAGGGATAGTTATATGATCCAATTATGTTATTATTGTTGAGAGAACTTGCACTAGTGAAAGTATGAACCCTAGGCCTTGTTTCCTATCATTGCAATACCATTTACGCTCACTTTTATCATTAGTTATCTTGCTGTTTTTATAATTTCAGATTACAAAAACCTATATCTACCATCCATATTGCACTTGTATCACCATCTCTTCGCCGAACTAGTGCACCTATACAATTTACCATTGTATCGGGTGTGTTGGGGACACAAGAGACTCTTTGTTTTTTGGTTGCAGGGTTGCTTGAGAGAGACCATCTTCATCCTACGCCTCCCACGGATTGATAAACCTTAGGTCATCCACTTGAGGGAAATTTCCTGCTGTTCTACAAACCTCTGCACTTGGAGGCCCAACAACGTCTACAAGAAGAAGGTTGCGTAGTAGACATCAATAAGCATATGACTACTTTAGTCAAAAACTGCAGAAAGACATTGCTTTAAGAGCCATTTAACATTGCATTAAAATTCAAATGAGTTTGACACTTCCATAATCATGTGCCCAGTAATGCACATGCACAACCTACTACAAGTTAACTATGACAAGTGCATCATAACCATGTGTCTAGATATGCACATGTACAAAATATATCACATCCTATTACAAGTTACCTGCGCCAAGGATCATATCCATGTGTCCATAAATGCACATGCACAAAATATATCTTAGTTTTAAGCTAGCCCTCCCCTAGTACGAAATACTAGTTCCATTTGATTAGGTATTCCGAATTTTTCCAGTCAACCAACCTAACCGTAATTCGTTACTTGAAAATGATAGAAATACTTCCCTGTTCTCCTTGTTGGCGGTGAAGATGTCCGCTGCTTTTAGCATATCTGCCATCGAAAGATCCTCCAACCTTTCAAGTGCTTTGATGCATTTCTTGATGCTGAAGGGGTCCTTTAATTTCCTCTCCTCAATGGCTGCATACCTATCTATTTCTTCCCTTCTGAGTTTCAGGTATCTCTCATGAAAATTCATGAGGTTATAATCCACAAAAAATATACCATTAGTAGCTTCAAGCGATATATTTGTCGTGACAAACAATTTCGATCACATCGACACATGTCGACTCAGGTGACACCAAACCGGACGAACCGAGCACCAGAACGTCAACCCGAACTAACCGAGAAGCAGCTGCCCCAAGGACCTCCTAACAGGCCACCGACAACACATAAAGAGTGGCTAAATCGTAAAAAAAATGTATCATTAGCAACTTCAATTGTTATATTTGCCATGACAAACATTTTCAATTACATTAGCGCATGCCAACACAGGCAACACCAAACTGGATGAACGGAGCACTACGACGCCGAGCCGAACAAACTAAGAAGTAGCATCCCCAAGGGCCTCCTAACCGGTCACTCACAACACAACAAAAGTGGCCGGCAAACTGGACCCAGAAAGCAATGACACTCCACCAACCCAGCAACATCGCACGAGAGGTACCCGGCACAATCCGACCCAGCACAGGCCAACAACTGAATAAGTCGTGGCGAGGGTCACTCCGACCAATGCACGAAGTGGCACATGCAGGTGCAACGAAAAACACTACAAAAAGGTGGCTCCGAGGCACCCATGGACCGCACATCATGGACCCTCGAGGTGGTTGGCATGGTGAAGAACACCCCGACGATATCGGATGGGGGTAAAGCTGCCACGCAGGCAACGACGCGAGGCGCGCGTCGGTCAGACAGCGTGGAGGCCAAGCGGGAGCGAGGATGCCTCAATTGAGGTGGATACTTCAAAATCCTTTTAAAGGAGTAATGTGAACTTGATTGTAATCCCTAAGTTTTGAGTAATATACAAGAGTTATTTCGCAAAAAATATGATAGAGAATTTACACTCATATCTTACTTTTGTTATATCAACTTTTTTTAGTGAATCAATTTTTTTGTGGGTGATCTAGTGAATCAATATGAATGTAATTATTCTTGTGTGTTAAAATTCAAAATAACATCGATATGTGAAAGCACAAGTGCTCCCTGGGTGGTTTTGGTAATTAATGACAACATATCTCTTGTTGGACTAATGTTTTTATCTAGTATATTTCAGACAAGTTCAACAGATGGAGTGGCATGGACAAGAGGATGTGGAACCCCTTCAAGACGCTAAGGACAAAGGATTGGCTCAAGCTCAAAAGCTCAAGACTCTACACTTTAATTTTAGTGATCCAAGATCACATTGAGTCCATAGGAAAAGCCAATACTATTAAAAGGGGATGAGGTGTTGCTTAATGGCTCGCTTGCTCAAAGTGCTTAGTGATATGCTCCAAAACCCTCAACCACTTTCTCATATCCACATATGTCCCAAACCAAAAGTCAAACTCGGCCCCACCGAAACTTTCTATCCGGCGCCACCGAGTTCATTTGACATAGCCACTACCAGAAACCCTAATCAATTCGGTCTCACCGATGGGATCCCGGTCTCACCGAGATGGGCTTGCAAACTCTCTGGTTCCTGTTGCCATAAATTCGGTCCTACCAAATTTTGTAATCGGTCTCACCGAGTTTGCCTGACCAACTCTCTGGTTAGCCTATTACCAAAATCGGTCCCACCGAGTTTATGCAATCGGTCAAACCGAGATGAGGTTTTACCCTAACCCTAGCACATCGGTCCCACCGAGTTGATCATATCGGTCCCACCGAAATGCCTAACGGTCACATTATGAACTAAATCGGTCCGAACGAGTTTTCTGATTCGGTCCCATCGAGTTTGGTGATTTGTGTGTAACGGTTAGATTTTGTGTGGAGGCTATATATACCCCTCCACCCACTCTTCATTCGTGGGGAGAGCCATCAAAACATGCCTACACTTCCAGTATACATTTTCTGAGAGAGAACCACCTACTCATGTGTTGAGGTCAAGATATTTCATTCCAACCACATAAATCTTGATCTCTAGCCTTCTCCAACTTGCTTTCCACTCAAATCATCTTTCCACCAAATCCAAATCCGTGTGAGAGAGTTGAGTGTTGGGGAGACTATCATTTGAAGCACAAGAGCAAGGAGTTCATCATCAACACACCATCTATTACCTTTTGGAGAGTGGTGTCTCCTAGATTGGTTAGGTGTCACTTGGGAGCCTCCGTCAAGATTGTGGAGTTGAACCAAGAAGTTTGTACGGGCAAGGAGATCGCCTACTTCGTGAAGATCTATCCTAGTGAGGCAAGTCCTTCGTGGGCGATGGCCATGGTGGGATAGACAAGGTTGCTTCTTCATGGACCCTTCATGGGTGGAGCCCTCCGTGGACTCGCGCAACCGTTACCCTTCGTGGGTTGAAGTCTCCATCAACGTGGATGTACGATAGCACCACCTATCGGAACCACGCCAAAAATCTCCGTGTCTCCAATTGCGTTTGCACACTCCAATCCCATCCCTTTACATTCTTGCAAATTGCATGCTTTACTTTCCGCTGCTCATATACTCTTGTCATGCTTGCTTGATATGTATTGTGAATGTTTAAACTTGTGCTAAAACTCTACCTTAACTTGAAGAAACTAAAAACTGCAACTTTTTCTTGCTAAGAGTCTATTCACCCCCCCCCCTCTAGACACCTCTTCTCGATCCTTTCAATTGGTATCAGAGCTTTGGTCTCCATTGCTTTGGTTTAAACACCTTTGGAGGAAGATGGATGAGTCTACGTTGGGGAGTCTTAGACGTAGAGTGCCTATACTTGATGGAGAGTACTTTCATGAGTGGAAAAATGAGATCCTTGAGATTTTCAATGAATATCACTTGAACAAGTACATTACTAGTCCTTGCATTTCCCCTAGTGATCCTTTGCATCCCTCTCCCGATGAGGATCTTGACATGATTCGCAATCTTAGAACTATCAATCTTATCATTAGAGGATTGCCCAAAAATTTGATTGCTAGCTTACCTGCTCTTGATTGTGCTTACACCATATGGAGATTTCTAGAGGAACGATTCCCAAATTATTCCTTGAAAAATCTAGATGAGATTCTCCATAAGTCTGTTGCCTTGAATAGGATGAGTACTAGTGATCCTAAGTTTGATGATTGCCTGTTTGAGCTTCGTGATCTCATGCGTGCCAAAGGAGATGTTGGAATTATTAGCAATATAATTTCCGAAGTCATTAGAATCCATAGAGATGAACATTGTTACGGTCATACTTCTAATGGATCACCTTCTCTAGGAGATGATCAATTACAAGATGATGTTGAACATGGATACTATGATGAGGATGATGATAGTGACTTTGATGTTGATGAGTCTATGAGACACTTTGGTCTTATGGCTAATCTTCGCGGCTACATGGCTGGAGGAAAGGAATGGGTCCTTGATAGTGGATGTACCGATCATATGACCGGAGACAAGGATATGTTTCGTGACCTTGCTGAAAACGACGGCCCTCGGAAGTATGTCACTTTTGGTGATAACTCAAAGGGTAAGGTGGTTGGCCTTGGTAAGGTGGCCATCTCACATGACAGCTCCATACAAAATGTTATGCTCGTTGAATCTCTTGGCTACAACTTACTTTCCGTATCTAGACTTGTTGACTTTGGTTTCAACGTCCTATTTACTGAAGTAGATTGCCAAGTGTTTCGTAGAGATAATCATAAAATGGTCATTACTGGTATACGTAGAGGTGATCTTTACATTGTTGACTTCACTAAAAAGGCTCAACCTAGAACTTGCTTTATTGCTAAATCTTCGAAAGGTTGGTTGTGGCATAGAAGGTTAGGTCATGTGGGCATGCAAAATCTTGATAAGCTTATTAAAGGTAATCATATCCTCGGAGTAAAAGCTGTTATATTTGACAAGGATAGATTGTGCAGTGCTTGTAAAGCAGGAAAACAGGTTGGAGGAAGTCACCCCGTGAAGAACATAATGACCATGAGAAGACTGCTCGAGCTACTTCATATGGATCTCTTTGGTCCCAATGCTTACAAGAGTCTCAGTGGAAACTCATTTGGTCTAGTTATAGTTGATGATTTTTCAAGATTTACGTGGGTGTTCTTTCTTGATGATAAATCGCAGGTTCAAAAGATCTTCAAGAACTTTGCTAGGAAGGCCCAAAATCAATTTGAAGTGAAGATCAAGAAGGTTCGCAGCGACAACGGAACGGAGTTCAAGAACGCAAATGTGGATACCTTTCTTGACGAAGAAGGGATTTCACACGAGTTCTCAGCTACGTACATGCCTCAACAAAATGGAGTTGTTGAGAGGAAGAACCAAACTCTTATTGAGATGGCGAGAACGATGCTTGATGAGTACAAGACTCCAAAACACTTTTGGGCGGAAGCGGTTGAGACGGCTTGTCATGCAACAAATCGCTTGTATCTTAACAAGCTACTCGGCAAGATGGCATACGAGCTCCTCACCGGTAACAAACCCCAAGTTGGATACTTTCAAGTATTTGGCTCAAAGTGCTACATTCTTGATAAGCATCGTCGTTCTAAAATTGCTCCTAAGTCTCATGAGGGTTTCCTACTTGGTTATGGCTCAAACTCTCACACTTACCGTGTCTACCCGAAAGGTTGAAGAGACGGTAGATGTGAAGTTTGATGAATCTAACGGCTCGTAAGTAGAGCAATTGCCAATTGATGTAGGAGACAAAGACCCTTCGGAAGCAATCCAAGACTTGTATATTGGCAAGATTCGACCAACGGAGGTGAAGGAGAGTACCTCGTCCGTCCAAGTGGAAGCTTCTACCTCATGACAAGGTGAACCAAGAGTTGACATGGAAGCATCCACAAGTGGGACACCAAGATGAAGAAAACGAGGAAGTACACCAACATGAACCTCATCAACCTCCTTCTCCACCACAACAAGAGAACGGCAACGTCAACAATGAAGAAGGCCAAGAAGAAGGACAAGTTGATGAAGAAGATGTTCCACCCCGACCCAAGCAAAAGCTCTCACGAGTTCGAGCAAGAGTCTCAAGAGACCATCCCGTCGAACAAATCTTCAATGATATTCAAACCGGGAGAATCACTCGCTCTAAAACTTGTTTGGCTAACTTTTGTGAACATTATTCATTTATCTCTAGCATTGAACCTATGAAGGTTGAAGAAGCATTGGAAGATCCGGATTGGATAAACGCCATGCATGAAGAGCTACACAACTTTCAGAGAAATCAAGTGTGGACATTGGTCGAGAAGCCCGACAACAACCACAACATCATTGGTACCAAATGGGTGTTTCGCAACAAGCAAGACAAAGATGGTCAAGTCGTACGCAACAAAGCACGTCTCGTCGCCCAAGGCTACACTCAAGTTGAAGGTATGGACTACGGTGAGACATATGCCCCCGTTGCTAGACCTGAGTCCATCCGCATCTTACTTGCCTGTGCTAATCACCATGATATCACCTTGTACCAAATGGACATTAAAAGTGCCTTTCTAAATGGTGAAATTGAGGAGGAAGTTTATGTTAAACAACCTCCCGGCTTTGTCAATCCTAAGAAACCCGACCGTGTTTACAAACTTCACAAAGCTCTTTATGATCTTAAACAAGCTCCTAGAGCGTGGTATAAATGCTTGACCAAGTTCGTTATTGAAAAAGGCTTTGAGATTGGAAAAATAAATTCTACTCTTTTTACTAAAAGGGTTAATGGTGAATTATTTGTGTGCCAAATTTATGTTGATGATATCATATTTGGTTCGACTAACCCTCATTTTAGTGAAAAGTTTGGAAAGCTAATGTCGAAAAAGTTTGAGATGTCTATGATGAGTGAACTCAAGTTCTTTCTTGGTTTGCAAATCAAGAAAACTAAGGAAGGCACCTTTGTTTCTCAAACAAAGTACACCAAGGACTTACTCAAGAAGTTCAACATGCAAGAAAGCAAAGGTATGAAAACACCCATGCCTACTAGTGGACATCTTGACTTGACCAAGGATGGCAAATTGGTTGACCAAAAGGTTTACCGCTCTATGATTGGTTCATTGTTATATCTATGTGCCTCGCGTCCCGATATTATGCTAAGTGTGTGCATGTGTGCACGATATCAAGCAGCCCCCAAAGAATGTCATCTTAAGGCTGTGAAAAGGATAGTGAGATACTTAATACATACACCAAATTTTGGCATTTGGTATCCCAAGAGGTCCTCTTTTGATCTTGTTGGCTATTCCGTTTCGGACTATGCCGGAGACAAGGTTGATAGAAAGTCCACTTCGGGTACTTGTCAATTTCTTGGTAGATCTCTTGTGTCTTGGTCCTCCAAGAAACAAAACTCGGTATCCTCATCCACCGTCGAAGCGGAATACATTGGCGCTGGTTCATGTTGTGCTCAATTACTTTGGATGACCCAAACTCTTAAAGATTATGGGATCAATGTGAAACATGTTCCATTGCTTTGTGACAATGAGAGTACTATTAAGATTGCTCACAATCCCGTGCAACATTCTCGAACTAAGCATATTGAAGTTCGTCATCATTTCATTCGAGATCATGTTGCTAAAGGGGACATTGATCTTAAGCATGTTCGTACCGATAAGCAGTTGGCGGATATATTCACCAAACCGCTTGATGAGAAAGTATTTTGCCGTTTGAGAGGAGAATTGAACACCATTGATGCTTCAAACTTGGAGTAGGAACTCCATTTGGATACATGCAAGGCATGAACCTATGACTAATCCTTGACTTTCTCTCTTATGATGATGATTCACGTGTCTTGGATACATTTGTACCCTTGCATGCTATCTAACCCTTGGAGGTACTTGGATGAATCTAAATCCATGAGATTGCAACACACTCACATCTTGAGCAATCTCTACATCACCAAGTCTCTACACCATGGTGGTTGAAGACAAGGAAGCATGAAACCCTTCAACATATCCTTTGACAAATTCTATATATCAAATTTCATTTTTTGGGGATATGACTATTGGATATGACCCGCCCAGGAGGGGCCGGGTTATCCCAACGGCGATTCATCTAAATGAAGCCCAAGAGTATATTGAAGATGGTGGTTCATGAGACAGGCTTATTAAAGGGCCCAAACCCGAAGGCGGCTTAAGGCCCATAAGTATAAACCGCCATGTATATGTAAACTTCTATTATAAGGCATGTAAGATAAGTCACCGAACCGGACACGTTGTATGAGCCGGCGGGACTCTGTAGGCCGCAGGGCGTCAACCTGTGTATATAAGGGGACGACCCGGCAGCGGCTTAGGGCAAGAAACAACAGATCGAGAGCCGGGCAGAGCATATTCGCTTCCTGGTAATCGAAACCCTAGCAATACCACCTCAAACTGGATTAGGCCTTTATCTTCGCCGCAAGGGGCCGAACCGGTATAAACTCCTCGTGTCCTTTGTCCTGTTTAACCCCTTTAAGCTAACTCCATCGCAATGGCTCCACAACTAAGTCCTTCCATGAGGACATCTGCTGTGACACTTCCACGACAGTTGGCGCCCACCATGGGGAAGGCGCACGGTGGTTTCGAGTTCTTGAAGGGCGGCTTCGAAGGGATCAAGGGATACGCAGTAGGCCGGATGACCAAGAGTCGTCGCGGCAAGCTCTATATCGACGATGCAGGCTGGGGCCCCGAGGCCGGCTCAATTGAATACGGGTACCGAGTCCCCTTCAGTGGAATCCACGTCTTCATCGGCAAGATCGGCGAACCGGGCCCTGAGCCAGACGTCTGCACCGACATCATCGAGACGGCTCAGTATGCATGACTTGCCCGGGTTAAACCCGCCGTGAAGCGTGCCTTTGTTGGGTTCATCCACGGGGCTGAATTGGAAGGCCCCGTGTCTGGTGGTGAGACGGCCGTCTACTCTGATGGTGAGTCGTCCATAGGCGAGACTAATTCAATGTATCAGCTGCAAGACGGACGATTTGGGGGCTATTCCGATGGCGACAGTATTCCGGACCCCCATGAGCCGCCGAACAGAGTGGCGATCTTCATGGCTGGCACCCAGCCGGCTCTCGGATGAACAGCCGCCGCGGCCATGACTTCCAGTGCGGCGGCGGTAACAGCAGCTGGCGCTGGCGGGTCAACTCGCCCGCCGGCTCAAGTTTTAACAGATCTGTTAGACGATCTGGTGACTCTGATGGGAGTGGAGGTAACCGCCGACAACCAGGAACAACATAAGGTGGATGTGGCTAAGTTGCGTGATGAGATCGCGCAAGCTAAAGCGGAATTGGCAGCGAAAAACACTAGGATGGCTGAAGAGCGGGCTGTCTTAAACGCCCAGGCACAGCGGATTCAAGCAGATTCATACCGGCTTATGGTGGATTAGAACGCTTCAAACAAAGTCTTGAGGAGAAAACGCCAAAGTCGTCTGCCCTCGATTTATGAGTCAAGGAATCTCTTCAACACACCCGGAGCGGGGGCTAGCAACCCGCCGGTGATAAACCAGACGGTTGAGGCGCCAGGGGGTGGAGCGTCAGGTCAGCCACGCATAGCAGGTTCTCCGCATATGAATAACACCTCGTCTCAGCACGTAGTGACGCCGCCGGGTCATTACTCCACCCCTCTAGACAACATGATCGCTGCAGCTACGCGACTGGCGGCTCTACCGGTCGAGGGCGAGTCTCCGACGGCGGTCGAAACCAGAAGGGCCAGGGAGCTTCATCAAACGGCTTTGGTACAGCAGCAGGCTTATTCCTATAGTCGTGACCGGATTCATGCGACCCCTCGTCCAAGCCGGAGCTATAGTAGGCACATTGACTCGCCAGCAGTTTTGAGTACTGAGCGGCGTCGTAACCAACCTCATGGACATGACCCGGCGCGCAATGGTGCCAATGCGCAGGATTTGGTAGACCATGGCAGAGCGCACCGGGAGGCCGAACTGGCGTCTCAGCTGGCGGCTCCCAGCACGCGCCGGTTTACCCGACGACTTCAGTTGAGGCGGGTGTAACTTCAAGAGCTTTCGGTGTGTCGTGTCTAACAGCGGCTCTACGGAACGAGCGTCTGCCCAAGGACTTCAAAGGCCCTCGCAAGGTGCCCAATTACACAGCAGATCAGCCCCCCGAGGCCTGGTTGAGAGTTATGAGATGGCTATGGAGATGTTGGTGTTGGGGAACGTAGTAATTTTAAAAAAATTCCTACGCACACGCAAGATCATGGTGATGCATAGCAACGAGAGGGGAGAGTGTTGTCCACGTACCCTCGTAGACCGACAGCGGAAGCGTTATCACAACGCGGTTGATGTAGTCATACGTCTTCACGATCCGACCGATCAAGTACCGAACGCACGGCACCTCCGAGTTCAGCACACGTTCAGCTCGATGACGTCCCTCGAACTCCGATCCAGCCGAGTGTTGAGGGAGAGTTTCGTCAGCACGACGGCGTGGTGACGATGATGATGTTCCACCGACGCAGGGCTTCACCTAAGCTCCGCAACGGTATTATCGAGGTGTAATATGGTGGAGGGGGGCACCGCACACGGCTAAAATATCGTATATCAAGTTGTGTCTTTGGGGTGCCCCCCTGCCCCCGTATATAAAGGAGCAAGGAGGAAAGGGCCGGCCAAGGGGAGGTGGCGCGCCCAAGGGGGGAGTCCTACTCCCACCGGGAGTAGGACTCCTCCTTTCCTTGTGGGAGTAGGAGAAGGGAAGGGGAAAGGAGAAAGAAGGAAGGGGGCGCCCCCCTCCCTAGTACAATTCGGACTAGCCCATGGGGAGGGGTGAGGCCACCCTTTGGGGTCTTTTTCTCCTTTCCCGTATGGCCCATTAAGGCCCAATATGAATTCCCGTAACTCTCCGGTACTCCGAAAAATACCCGAATCACTCGGAACCTTTTCGAAGTCCGAATATAGTCGTCCAATATATTGATCTTTACGTCTCGGCCATTTCGAGACTCCTCGTCATGTCCCCGATCTCATACGGGACTCCGAACTCCTTCGGTACATCAAAACTCAATAAAACTGTCATCGTAACGTTAAGCGTGCGGACCCTACGGGTTCGAGAACTATGTAGACATGACCGAGACACCTCTCCGGTCAATAACCAATAGCGGGACCTGGATGCCCATATTGGCTCCCACATATTCTACGAAGATCTTTATCGGTCAGACCGCATAACAACATACGTTGTTCCCTTTGTCATCGGTATGTTACTTGCCCGAGATTCGATCGTCGGTATCTCGATACCTAGTTCAATCTCGTTACCGGCAAGTCTCTTTACTCGTTCTGTAATACATCATCCCGCAACTAACTCATTAGTCACAATGCTTGCAAGGCTTATAGTGATGTGCATTACCGAGTGGGCCCAGAGATACCTCTCCGACAATCGGAGTGACAAATCCTAATCTCGAAATACGCCAACCCAACAAGTACCTTTGGAGACACCTGTAGAGCACCTTTATAATCACCCATTTACATTGTGACGTTTGGTAGCACACAAAGTGTTCCTCCGGTAAACGGGAGTTGCATAATCTCATAGTCATAGGAACATGTATGAGTCATGAAGAAAGCAATAGCAACATACTAAACGATCGGGTGCTAAGTTAACGGAATGGGTCAAGTCAATCACGTCATTCTCCTAATGAGGTGATCCCGTTAATCAAATGACAACTCATGTCTATGGCTAGGAAACATAACCATCTTTGATTAACGAGCTAGTCAAGTAGAGGCATACTAGTGACACTCTATTTGTCTATGTATTCACACATATATTATGTTTCCGGTTAATACAGTTCTAGCATGAATAATAAACATTTATCATGATATAAGGAAATAAATAATACTTTATTATTGCCTCTAGGGCATATTTCCTTCAGTCTCCCACTTGCACTAGAGTCAATAATCTAGTTCACATCGCCATGTGATTTAACATCAATAATTCACATCACCATGTGATTAACACCCATAGTTCACATCTCTATGTGACCAACACTCAAAGGGTTTACTAGAGTCAATAATCTAGTTCACATTGCTATGTGATTAACACCCAAAGAGTACTAAGGTGTGATCATGTTTTGATTGTGAGATAATTTTAGTTCAACGGGTCTGTCACATTCAGATCCGTACGTATTTTGCAAATTTCTATGTCTACAATGCTCTGCACGGAGCTACTCTAGCTAATTGCTCCCACTTTCAATATGTATCTAGACCGAGACTTAGAGTCATCTAGATTAGTGTCAAAACTTGCATCGACGTAACCCTTTACGACGAACCTTTTGTCACTTCCATAATCGAGAAACATATCCTTATTCCACTAAGGATAATT
The DNA here is from genome assembly GCF_002575655.3 of Aegilops tauschii subsp. strangulata. NCBI lineage: Eukaryota > Viridiplantae > Streptophyta > Magnoliopsida > Poales > Poaceae > Aegilops > Aegilops tauschii. Next base: position 126,016,800 of record NC_053037.3, read on the forward strand.
TTGACCGCTGTCCAGTGATCTACTCCTAGATCACTATTGTACTCCCTTGCCAAAATCAGTGTAGGGTATACAATAGATCTGGTACACAGCATGGCATACTTTATAGAACCTATGGCCAAGGCATAGGGAATGACTTTCATTCTCTTTCTATCTTCTGCCGTGGTCGGGTTTTGAGTCTTACTCAATTTCACACCTTGTAACACAGGCAAGAACTCTTTCTTTGACTGTTCTATTTTGAACTACTTCAAAATCTTGTTAAGGTATGTACTTATTGAAAAAAAACTTATCAAGCGTCTTGATCTATCTCTATAGATCTTGATACTCAATATATAAGCAGCTTCACCGAGGTCTTTCTTTGAAAAACTCCTTTCAAACACTCCTTTATGCTTTGTAGAATAATTCAACATTATTTCCGATCAACAATATGTCATTCACATATACTTATCAGAAATGCTGTAGTGCTCCCACTCACTTTCTTGTAAATACAAGCTTCACCGCAAGTCTGTATAAAACTATATCCTTTGATCAACTTATCAAAGCGTATATTCCAACTCCGAGATGCTTGCACCAGTCCATAGATGGATCCCTGGAGCTTGCATATTTTGTTAGCACTTTTAGGATTGACAAAACTTCCTGGTTGCATCATATACAACTCTTCTTTAATAAATCCATTAAGGAATGCAGTTTTGTTTATCCATTTGCCATATTTCATAAAATGCGGCAATTGCTAACATGATTCGGACAGACTTAAGCATAGATACGAGTGAGAAACTCTCATCGTAGTCAACACTTTGAACTTGTCGAAAAACCTTTTTTGCGACAATTCTAGCTTTGTAGATAGTAACACTACTATCAGCGTCCGTCTTCCTCTTGAAGATCCATTTATTCTCAATTGCTTGCCGATCATCGGGCAAGTCAACCAAAGTCCACACTTTGTTCTCATACATGGATCTCATCTCAGATTTCATGGCCTCAAGCCATTTTGTGGAATCTGGGCTCACCATCGCTTCTTCATAGTTCGTAGGTTCGTCATGGTCTAGTAACATAACCTCCAGAACAGGATTACCGTACCACTCTGGTGCGGATCTTACTCTGGTTTACCTACGAGGTTTGGTAGTAACTTGATCTGAAGTTACATGATCATCATCATTAACTTCCTCACTAATTGGTGTAGGAGTCACAGGAACAGATTTCTGTGATGAACTACTTTCCAATAAGGGAGCAGGTACAGTTACCTCATCAAGTTCTAATTTCCTCCCACTCACTTCTTTCGAGAGAAATTCCTTCTCTAGAAAGGATCCATTCTTAGCAACGAATGTCTTGCCTTCGGATCTGTGATAGAAGGTGTACCCAAATGTCTCCTTTGGGTATCCTATGAAGACACATTTCTCCGATTTGGGTTTGAGCTTATCAGGATGAAACCTTTTCACATAAGCATCGCAACCCCAAACTTTTAAGAAACGACAACTTTGGTTTCTTGCTAAACCACAGTTCATAAGGCGTCGTCTTAACGGATTTTGATGGTGCCCTATTTAACGTGAATGCAGCTGTCTCTAATGCATAACCCCAAAACGATAGTGGTAGATCGGTAAGAGACATCATATATCGCACCATATCTAATAAAGTACGGTTACGATGTTCGGACACACCATTACACCGTGGTGTTCCAGGTGGCGTGAATTTGTGAAACTATTCCACATTGTTTTAATTGAAGACCAAACTCGTAACTCAAATATTTGTCTCCGCGATCAAATCATAGAAACCTTATTTTCTCGTCACGATGATTTTCTACTTCACTCTGAAATTCTTTGAACTTTTCAAATGCTTCAGACTTATGTTTCATCAAGTAGATATACCCATATCTGCTCAAATCATCTGTGAAAGGTCAGAAAATAATGATACCTGCTACGAGCCTCAATATTCATCGGACCACATACATTTGTATGTATGATTTCCAACAAATCTGTTGCTCTCTCCATAGTTCCGGAGAACGGCGTTTTTAGTCATCTTGCCCATGAGGCACGGTTCGCAAGAAGTGATTCCAAAATCCCATCAGTATGGAGTTTCTTCATGCGCTTTACACCAATATGACCTAAACGGCAGTGCCACAAATAAGTTGCACTATCATTATTAACTTTGCATCTTTTGGCTTCAATATTATGATTATGTGTATCACTACGATCGAGATCCAACAAACCATTTTCGTTGGTGTGTATGACCATAGAAGGTTTTTATTCATGTAAACAGAACAACAATTGTTCTCTAACTTAAATGAATAACCGTATTGCAATAAACATGATCAAATCATATTCATGCTCAACGCAAACACCAAATAACACTTATTCAGTTTCAACACTAATCCCGAAAGTATAGGGAGTGTGCGATGATGATCATGTCAATCTTGGAACTACTTCCAACACACATCGTCACCTCGCCTTTTACTAGTCTCTGTTTATTCTGCAACTCCCGTTTTCGAGTTACTACTCTTTAGCAACTGAACCAGTATCAAATACTGAGGGGTTGCTATAAACACTAGTACCTTTGTTCACTTTGCCATCCTTCTTATCCACCAAATACTTGGGGCAGTTTCGCCTCCAGTGACCAGTCCCTTTGCAGTAGAAGCACTTAGTCTCAGGCTTAGGTACAGACTTGGGCTTCTTCACTTGAGTAGCAACTTGCTTGCCGTTCTTTTTGAAGTTCCCCTTCTTCCCTTTGCCCTTTTCTTGAAACTAGTGGTCTCGTCAACCATCAACACTTGATGTTTTTCTTGATTTCTACCTTCGTCGATTTCAGCATCACGAAGAGCTCGGGAATTACTTTCGTCATCCCTTGCATACTATAGTTCATCACGAAGTTCTACTAACTTGGTGATGGTGACTAGAGAATTCTGTCAATCACTTATTTTATCTGGAAGATTAAATCCCACTTGATTCAAGCGATTGTAGTACCCAGACAATCTGAGCACATGCTCACTAGTTGAGCAATTCTCCTCCATCTTTTAGCTATAGAACTTGTTGGAGACTTCATATCTCTCAACTCGGGTATTTGCTTGAAATATTAACTTCAACTCCTGGAACATCTCATATGGTCCATGACGTTCAAAACGTCTTTGAAATCCCAATTCTAAGCCGTTTAAGCATGGTGCGCTAAACTATCAAGTAGTCATCATATTGAGCTAGCCAAACGTTCATAACGTCTGCATCTGCTCCTGCAATAGGTCTGTCACCTAGCGGTGCATTAAGGACATAATTCTTCTGTGCAGCAATGAGGATAATCCTCAGATCACGGATCCAATCCGCATCTTTGCTACTAACATCTTTCAACATAATTTTCTCTAGGAATCATATCAAAAATAAACACAGGGAAGCAACAACGCGAGCTATTGATCTACAACATAACTTGCAAAATACTGTCAAGACTAAGTTCATGATAAATTTAAGTTCAATTAATCATATTACTTAAGAACTCCCACTTAGATAGACATCCCTCTAATCATCTAAGTGATTACGTGATCCAAAGCAACTAAACCATGTCCGATTAACACGTGAGATGGAGTAGTTTCAATGGTGAACATCACTATGTTGATCATATCTACTATATGATTCATGCTCGACCTTTCGGTCTCTGTGTTCCGAGGCCATATCTGTATATATGCTAGGCTCGTCAAGTTTAACCTGAGTATTCCGCGTGTGCAACTGTTTTGCACCCGTTGTATTTGAACGTAGAGCCTATCACACCCGATTAACACGTGGTGTCTCAGCACGAAGAACTTTCGCAACTGTGCATACTCAGGGAGAACACTTTTGTCTTGAAATTTTAGTGAGAGATCATCTTATAATGCTACCGTCAATCAAAGCAAGATAAGATGCATAAAGGATTAACATCACATGCAATCAATATAAGTGATATGATATGGCCATCGTCATCTTGTGCTTGTGATCTCCATCTCTGAAGCACCGTGCTCGTGATCTCCATCTCCGAAGCACCGTCATGATCACCATCGTCACCGGCTCAACACCTTGATCTCCATCGTAGTATCGTTGTCGTCTCGCCAACTTATTGTTTTTACGACTATCGCTACCGCTTAGTGATAAAGTAAAACTATTACATGGCGATTGCATCTCATACAATAAAGCGACAACCATATGGCTCCTGCCAGTTGCCGATAACTCGGTTACAAAACATGATCATCTCATACAACACATTATATCACATCATGTCTTGACCATATCACATCACAACATGCCCTGCAAAAACAAGTTAGATGTCCTCTACTTTGTTGTTGCATGTTTTACGTGGCTGCTACGTGCTTAGCAAGAACCGTTCTTACCTACACATCAAAACCACAACGATAGTTTGTCAAGTTGGTGCTGTTTTAACCTTCGCAAGGACCGGGCGTAGCCACACTCGGTTCAACTAAAGTGAGAGAGACAGACACCCGCCAGTCACCTTTAAGCAACGAGTGCTCCGAACGGTGAAACCAGTCTCGCGTAAGCGTACGCGTAATGTCGGTCCGGGCCGCTTCATCTCACAATACCGCTGAACCAAAGTATGACATGCTGGTAAGCAGTATGACTTATATCGCCCACAACTCACTTGTGTTCTACTCGTGCATAGCATCAACGCATAAAACCAGGCTCTGATGCCACTGTTGGGGAACGTAGTAATTTCAAAAAATTTCCTACGCACACGCAAGATCATGGTGATGCATAGCAACGAGAGGGGAGAGTGTTGTCCACGTACCCTCGTAGACCGACAGTGGAAGCGTTATCACAACGCGGTTGATGTAGTCGTACGTCTTCACGATCCGACCGATCAAGTACCGAACGCACGGCACCTCCGAGTTCAGCACACGTTCAGCTCGATGACGTCCCTCGAACTCTGATCCAGCCGAGTGTTGAGGGAGAGTTTCGTCAGCACGACAGCGTGGTGACGATGATGATGTTCCACCGACGCAGGGCTTCGCCTAAGCTCCGCAACGGTATTATCGAGGTGTAATATGGTGGAGGGGGCCACCGCACACGGCTAAAATATCGTATATCAAGTTGTGTCTTTGGGGTGCCCCCCTGCCCCCGTATATAAAGGAGCAAGGAGGAAAGGGCCGGCCAAGGGGAGGTGGCGCGCCCAAGGGGGGAGTCCTACTCCCACCGGGAGTAGGACTCCTCCTTTCCTTGTGGGAGTAGGAGAAGGGAAGGGGAAAGGAGAAAGAAGGAAGGGGGCGCCCCCCCTCCCTAGTCCAATTCGGACTAGCCCATGGGGAGGGGTGAGGCCACCCTTTGGGGTCTTTTTCTCCTTTCCCGTATGGCCCATTAAGGCCCAATATGAATTCCCGTAACTCTCCGGTACTCCGAAAAATACCCGAATCACTCGGAACCTTTCCGAAGTCCGAATATAGTCGTCCAATATATCGATCTTTACGTCTCGGCCATTTCGAGACTCCTCGTCATGTCCCCGATCTCATCCGGGACTCCGAACTCCTTCGGTACATCAAAACTCAATAAAACTGTCATCGTAACGTTAAGCGTGCGGACCCTACGGGTTCGAGAACTATGTAGACATGACCGAGACACCTCTCCGGTCAATAACCAATAGCGGGACCTGGATGCCCATATTGGCTCCCACATATTCTACGAAGATCTTTATCGGTCAGACCGCATAACAACATACGTTGTTCCCTTTGTCATCGGTATGTTACTTGCCCGAGATTCGATCGTCGGTATCTCGATACCTAGTTCAATCTCGTTACCGGCAAGTCTCTTTACTCGTTCTGTAATACATCATCCCGCAACTAACTCATTAGTCACAATGCTTGCAAGGCTTATAGTGATGTGCATTACCGAGTGGGCCCAGAGATACCTCTCCGACAATCGGAGTGACAAATCCTAATCTCGAAATACGCCAACCCAACAAGTACCTTTGGAGACACCTGTAGAGCACCTTTATAATCACCCATTTACATTGTGACGTTTGGTAGCACACAAAGTGTTCCTCCGGTAAACGGGAGTTGCATAATCTCATAGTCATAGGAACATGTATGAGTCATGAAGAAAGCAATAGCAACATACTAAACGATCGGGTGCTAAGTTAACGGAATGGGTCAAGTCAATCACGTCATTCTCCTAATGAGGTGATCCCGTTAATCAAATGACAACTCATGTCTATGGCTAGGAAACATAACCATCTTTGATTAACGAGCTAGTCAAGTAGAGGCATACTAGTGACACTCTATTTGTCTATGTATTCACACATATATTATGTTTCCGGTTAATACAGTTCTAGCATGAATAATAAACATTTATCATGATATAAGGAAATAAATAATACTTTATTATTGTCTCTAGGGCATATTTCCTTCAGTTGGATGTTAGTGGGGCTGCGTACGCTAAGTACTTCACCATAATGTTGGAGGGGACGGCCCGTACCTGGTTGAAGGGGCTGCCGGCTAATTCCATCGGGTCATGGGCAGAGCTGAAGGCCCGGTTCATCCAGAATTTCAAAGATACATGCAAGCAGCCTATGTCGATCGTGGATTTGGTTTCTTGTGTTCAAGCTGAGGACAAGTCAACGACCAACTGGGTGCGTCGGGTCTCAACTATCATACATTATTCAGATAACATCAACGTCGGCTCAGCGGTTCTAATGTTGGAGAAGAATTGCCGTTTTATTCCGCTCAAACAGAAGCTTGGGCAGCTTAAGCGTCATTGCAACGACATTGGGGAGCTTATGGCGGCTCTTGTTAAGCGACTCTGATGGTACCAAGGACCCCGACTCTGAGGATGAAAGATTGGGAAAGGGAAAGAAGAGTAGCGGCATGAAGCGATAGCAGTACAACCCTACCAATCAAGGCGGCAACGGTAAGCGCAAGGCTGATGATTTTGTGGCTAACACCGGTTCCAGCAACTACTCGGCATCCTCGGAACATCCTGATTTTGCTATCACATCCTGAACAAGTGTCGATTTACTGATGATTCAGGATGTTCCAGCAAAATTATTAGCCTTGCGCATTATCACATCCTGAACCATAATCCAAAGGGAGGGAACTCTTGCAAATGATTCAGAGGTCTTGATGTTGCTCTTGCTTAATCCAGGCATCACCCAGGAAGGGACAATGTCTTTCGGTTTTCACCTCAAGCCATGGAGCATGCCAAAAATCTTGCCGTTGGACCATCACCGAGGCTAATCAACGTGAACATGGATTTTGCAAACTAACCCATGCTCCTGCGAGTTCAGTTCGGGTCATTGTTGTTGTTGTTGCTTTCGCTTTCCTATTTTGCACTAAAAAGTACTACCTTTACTAAATAAATATGCAGCTTTGTGTGTGAATCGGCAGTTGAGCAGCATCTCCAAAAGAGGCACTAGTACCACAGCGGAAACCGCATCAGAGATCAGACAACCACTTTTCTTAAAACAGGATTGCTATTTCACATCTAGATGAGATATAATATCTCACGTCTAAATGCATAGCCATTGGATTTTGTCCTGTCTTTGAGATTCGCGCGTACAACTTTGTTCGTTCCGCGTCGTGCGCGCTCGCGTCGCTGGTGCCGTTGCCTGTCTTGCGGCCCGTTTTTCCCGTGGATCTTGTGTAGCGGGCCGTTGTTTGTTGGGCTAGCGGGCCGTTTTTTTGTCTATGTGGGAGCAGGTTCGTGAATTAGAGGGCGGTGATTCATTTTTGTCCTCTTCACATCCTTCTCCTTCCCGAGGCATTCATTTCGCCCCGTTCCCCATTCTTCTCTTTGTCAGTTTCGCTCGGAGGCAACGATGACTTCCGGAGAGCTACAAGAAGAGAGAGACGCATTGGAGTGAGTTGCATCTGTTGTTCTCCCCCTTCTTCTTTTTGTTTCTTCTTGTATGTGGTTTTCTCACAGATCTAGTATCTAGTTTATGGGTTGTTTTTGTGTGTTAATCGAATCTAGGGTTCGTGCTTCCAATGCCTCCATGAGTTTGTTTCTTTTTGTTTGTGTGTCCATCGATTTTAGGGAAGGTTTTTTGCCCGCTCGCAATCCCCCTGAATGTTAGAAGCACGAGGCTCCTTTTTTCTGTCTGTGTTTTTCGATCTATCTAGTGGTGGGTGGAGTGGTTCTGCTGGTGAGGTGGGGATTTCGGGTGTAGATAAAGGATTGATGAAAGATTTGAGTGTGTCACTGCTCATTTTTGTATAGATTATAGCCTCTTTTTTTGGTAGGTGGGGGATCAGATCTTTTGTTCAATCTCTCTGATAGACTCACGGATGATTCAAAAAGATTTTTTCAGTGCCATGTCGTGTGTAGTTTGTTTAATGGCGCCGATTTTACATGCTCTGCTAAATCCCCAGTAGATACAGATTCAGAAACATAAATGTTCAGAAAGATTCAGTGTTGTGATTCAGATTTTATATGCTCTGCTAAATTCACAGTAGATACAGATTCAGAAAGATTGAGTGTTGTGATTCAGGTTTTATATGATCTGCTGATTTTTTTTGTCTTTTTGCTGTCCATGTGGTGTTCATCTTTTTTGATTTAAAGGGTGTGTCTACTGAATTTAATTTATGAAATGATCTGTATTTCCTCTCTGAGCTGCACCGCGAAGGAGGACAGGGACGAGCGGCAGGCCGGTGACCAGCTGCGCATCTCTCTTCTTCGTTGCTGATTCCTGCCCAGGTACTGTTCGATCTGCTTGTGCATGCTGGTCTGAAGTACTGTTCGTGTGTGTTTTTGTGTGTATGCGATGGCTTGTGTTTATGCCTTTGTATAGCATGCGTCTTTATGATTGGTTAGCTGCAGTTTGGAGGACAACATAGTTCAGTTTTTGTGCATGTCATCTTTAGAAGTTATGTTTCTCTTTTGTTTCAATTTTCTGTTGGTTGTACATGGACAACAAGAGGGAGATGCTAATTTAAGCGGCCATGTGTCGTAGGGCATGATTAGGTTTGTATGATAGTTTGTCCCTTTTTTTGTGTTCTCTGCTTCAGATATGCTAATAAAAAAAGAACTTTTCCACTTAATTTTTGTTTTTGCATATGTGGGTTCTTGTGATTTAAGTTGTCTGCAATTTCAATTTCTCTAAGAAGGTTATTTTAATTTGTCTTTTTTTCTTGCAATATTTGAGAGGTGTGCAACTTTCAGAAGATGCTCTATCCCGCAAAAACCAGCGGTTTTGCACAAGCAACTCTGTTCATTAGTTTTGAAGGGCATGACTGGTTTTTATATGTGACTGATGTTATGCCCAGTAAAATTAAGCCGCCATCCTTTCTAGAGTAGGATTTTTTTTGTCTAGCATTACTCTGATGGAATGTTCTGTTTCTCCTGTGTATGTATGTGATGCAATTTTTTTGTCCGATGTTTTTTTCCAGAGAACACACAAATATTTTGCTATATAGACAAAATTTAGGACTAACTTGGGGGAAGAAAAGGGTTAATGGGGGTGGAGGATGAAGGGTACTGTAGGGCGGGGTGGGGTGGCCATAGACATTTCCATCAGAGTTGTAAGTGCAATAGAAAAGATTCACAAACATTTGTCAGTTTTTTGCAACCTTTTCCCAGCCACCTAAGCTTTCTTTTCTGCAAGCAAGCATGTGTTCTTTTTTTGTAGATTCAGTATCCCATGTGTATTTGTTCTGTAATCAGTTCTTGTCAGTTAGCAGTGCTGTCAGCTAACGGAGTTTTCACTGTTTTATTCAGGATTTGCAACCAGGATGTTGTGCCCAGTTTTCTTCTCTCATTGCGCGTCGGACAACGACACGACATTCGGCATGTTTTTCCGGGATCCGAATGAAAGACTTGTGGTAATGTGTGCTGACATGCGCTCAGTGTGTTTTTTGTAACCTTTTTCTATTTTTGTAGTTGTTTATTTTGACTCATGTTTTCATTCTTTTCTTTTCAGCTACTGCCATGCTCTGTGACAGAGCGTTTCCCCAAGCACTTTGCTAGTGACTTTCTGAACTTTCGAGCTCATGGCCACCGGTACGTTGTTTATGTGTACACAGGATCTGACAACAAGAAACGTATCGGTGGCGATGACTTGTCGAAGTTCATGAAGGACTTCAACTTGGGGCTTGGGCAGCTTGTTGTTTTTGTGATGACTGGGTGCATTGCAAAAGCATTTGTCTGCTCCTTCGGTGCTGGCTTTATTGATGGAGGTGGAGCTGGAGTAGCACAACAAGAGGAAGAGCAAGGAGGTGCTGACGAAGAGGGACATGTGGATGAGGAGGGGATTGACGTAGAGATCATGGGAGAAGCACCCATAGGCATCATATACAGCATGGGTGTAAGTTTGGATTTGGAGGAGGAAGGCCGTCTTGCCATGATGATTGACATTGAGCAGGGGAACATTGCTTCACGGTTTGTTCATCGGTTCACAAGCACCAACATCATGAAGAAGTCAATGGTATGTTTCTTTTTGTAACATTTTTGTACATTAGTAGGAGATAAACATCTTTTGTTTTAGGAATCAGATCTGTTTTTTAACTTGTATAGATCAACATTTTAACCTCCAATCATCATATCAGCCAGGATCAAACTACCTAATTACCTAGGTATACATCAACATTTTTTTCTCTTTTGTATCTCATTTTTTGTTTGTTCTTTCTTTTTTGCATAGAAAATCCCAAACCAAGTGTGTGTGCTCCTGAATATTGGAGCTGAAGGATTTATTGGAGTTCGCTTGGGAGAAGGCCCGCTCTCAAGGGTTGCATTCAAAACAGCCAAGGATGGACGCATGGTGTTCAATAAGGAGTGGGGAGTTTTCGTGTCAACCTACAACTTGCAAGTAGGGAGTGCTGCTGTGTTCACCTTCAGTAGGAGCAATGCTGCCCCCTTTGATGTGGTCTGTGTTGTTGACATCCTGAGCATATGAGCTTATCAAATGTCAGCACACAGCCTGCATTGTTTTGCTCGCCATCTTCATTTTGCTGGCCTGCGCGCCATGCCTGTTTTTTATATGAACTTTGTTGGAGTTTTTGCTTTTTCTTATGGTTGAAATGCACTTTATGGTGTAGAATTTGAACATCGTCCGTCATGGAATTTATGCTACCCCCTGCTGGCCTCTGTGGCTTTATTTTTTTTGGAATGTGAGGCATTCAGTCTTTTAGTATGCAATATCAGCAATAGTATGGAAGTATCTCATCTTTTTTTGGTGCTTATAAGAGGGTGAATATAATTGGATTTTTCTTTTTTATATTCTTTTTTATTTTTCTGTGGTGGTTCATGTGTATCAGGGATAGTATGGAAGCATATAGGGGAGTATATGTTCATGTGTATCAGGGATATAGGAGTATTTTTAGTGGTGAGAAATTTGTTTTTTTAAGTTTTAAATACGTTTCATGTCTATGTCGAGATGTTGTTGTGTTTCGGCCCAGTCGCAACAACACCCCCCGAGTCACAACTCGAAATGTTGTTTGTGTTTCACCCCAATTGCAACTCGACCCCCCGACTCGAAACTCAAGACGTTCAGTATTCACCCCAGTTGCAACACCACCCCCGAGTCGCAACTCGAGATGTTGTTGTGTTTCACCACAGTTGCTACACCACCCCGAGTCGCAACTCGAGATGTTTTGTGTTTCACCCCCAGTTGCAACCCCACCCCTGAGTCGCAACTTGAAGATGTTGTTTGTGTTTCCCCCAGTTGCAACTCCAACCCCCGACTCGCAACTCAAGATGTTGTTGTGTTTCGCCCCAGTTGCAACTCCACCCCCGAGTCGCAACTTCGAGATGTTGTTGTGTTTCGCCCCAGTTGCAACTCCACCCCCGAGTCGCAACTCGAGATGTTTTGTGTTTCATCCCAGCTGCAACTCCAACCCCCGACTCAAGACATTTTTGTATTTGTCCCAGTTGCTACTCCACCCCTGAGTCGCAACTTGAAATGTTGTTGTGTTTCCCCCAGGTGCAACTCCACCCCCCCGACTCGCAACTCAAGACGTTTTGTATTCGCCCCAGTTGCAACACCACCCCCGAGTCGCAACTCTGAGATGTTGTTGTGTTTCACCCGAATTGCAACTCCACCCTCGAGTCGCAACTCGAGATGTTTTTGTGTTTCACCCCAGCTGCAACGCCACCCCCGAGTCGCAACTCAAGACGTTTTGTATTCGCCCCAATTGCAACTCCCCCCCCCACGCCCCCCGACTCGCAATTCGAGACATTTTTGTATTCGCCCCAGTTGCAACACCACACCCCGAGTCACAATTTGAGAATGTTTGTTGTGTTTGACCCCAGTTGCAACTCCACCCCTGAGTCGCAACTCGAGATATTTTGTGTTTCACCCCAGTTGCAACTCAACCCCCGAGTCGCAACTCGAGATGTTTTGTGTCTAACCCCAGTTGCAACTCCACCCCCGAGTCGCAACTCCAGATGTTGTTGTGTTTCCCCCAGTTGCAACTCCAACCCTCGACTCGCAAGTTGTCACGCCCAATATGCGATACTATCCTAAAGAGACTCGAAGGCCCCACCAAGGATAGAACCGCATATTGAAACGCTTTTGCAAGGTGGATATCATTACATCAACATTACATAATATTTGGGGATACATACAAAGCAAACAAATGCCGCAAGAATACATCAATACATAAGAACAACATCCGACTACGGATGAAACATAAACAGAAACTCAAACGACATCCACCCTGCCAGCCCAGGCTGCCGACCTGGAACCTATCCCCTGATCGAAGAAGAAGCAGAAGAAGAACTCCAAAACAAGCAAACATCGCTCTCGCGTCATGATCATCGCAAAACCTGTACCTGCAACTGGTGGTGTAGTAATCTGTGAGCCACGAGGACTCAGCAATCCCATTACCATGGGTATCAAGACTAGCAAAGCTTAATGGGAAAGGAAGGGGTAAAGTGGTGAGGTTGCAGCAGCGACTAAGCATGATATGGTGGCTAACTTACGCCAACAAGAGCGAGAAGAGAAGCAAAGGAACGGTCGTGAAACTAGCAATGATCAAGAAGTGATCCTGAACTCCTACTTACGTCAAACATAACCCAGAAACCGTGTTCACTTCCCGAACTCCGCCGAGAAGAGACCATCACGGCTACACACACGGTTGATGCGTTTTAATTAAGGTCAAGTGTCAAGTTCTCTACAATCGGATATCAACAAATTCCCATCTGCCACATAACCGCGGGCACGGCTTCCGAAAGATAATACCCTGCAGGGGTGTCCCAACTTAGCCCATTATAAGCTCTCACGGTCAACGAAGGATATTCCTTCTCCCGGGAAGACCCGATCAGTCTCGGAATCCCGGTTACAAGACATTTCGACAATGGTAAAACAAAACCAGCAAAGCCGCCCGATGCGCCGACATCCCGATAGGAGCTGCACATATCTCGTTCTTAGGGCAACACCGGATGAGACATCCTACGAGTAAAACCAGACCTCGAGTTTCCACGAGGTGGCCCCGCAGTCTACTCAGTTCGGACCAACACTTAGAGAAGCACTGGCCCGGGGGGGTTAAAATAAGATGACCCTCGAGAGAGCGACTCCCTAGGGAAAAGAAATAGGCTGGACAAATGGTAAAACCATGGTTGGGCCTTGCTGGAAGAGTTTTATTCAAAGCGAACTGTCAAGGGGGTCCCATAAATCACCCAACCGTGTAAGGAACGCAAAATCCGGGAACATAACACCGGTATGACGGAAACTAGGGCGGCAAGAGTGGAACAAAACACCAGGCATAAGGCCGAGCCTTCCACCCTTTACCAAGTATATAGATGAATTAATAATTTAAGAGATATTGTGATATCCCAACATAAACATAATCCAACATGGAGCAATCTTCATCTTCACCTGCAGCTAGCAACGCTATAAGAGGGGCTGAGCAAAGCGGTAACATAGCCAATCAACGGTTTGCTAGGAAGGGTGACAAAGGTTAGAGGTTCATGGCAATTTGGGAGGCTTGAGGAACAAGTGAATAGGTAGCGCAGCAAAGCGATAGAACGAAGCAACTAGCATAGCAATGATAGTAAAGAGATCCAAGGTGACGGTCATCTTGCCTGAAATCCCGCTAGGAAGAAGAACGAATCCATGAAGAAGAAGAAGCCACGAAGACGAACGAATCCTCACGATCGCAACGACACGGGAACTATCGAGAAGAAGCACACAACAAGGTAAACACACCACACATGAACAAGACATGATGCTCAACCAAGAATGAAGCATGGCAAGGCTATATGGAGCTACTCATGACAAGGAATGATGCATACGATAACAACACATCAAGGCAAGTTTAAATGAGGCCAAAAACAACATATAACAATTCCGGTAAGTCCTCATATGCAAATTTCGAAATTAGTCCAGAACTGAACAAGCATTAAGTTGAAGTTGTTAAACAGCAAGTTAAAGAGCACCATGATGATCTACACGAAATTCTAGTCAAGTTACATATAAAGTTCATTAGATTCGGAGCTACGGTCTAGAAGATATGAGCAAAACAAGATAAACATGGCATTGATGCAAAATGCATACAAACATCAAGCAAACACCTCAAAACAAGGATGCAACATGATAATATGGAACTACATACAGAACTAAGCAAGTTTCATATAGAGCATGCTCAAAACGGAGCAACGGTGCAACACATACACTTCAAACAAGTCATGGCAATAATCTGTCCAAAACAGCAACTAGGCATATAGCAATCATCAAAACAATATGCTACAGCAACTCAACATGAAAACAAAAGGCATGCACATGATGTACAGGTAAAGCACAACAAAACATGAACACTGAGCTATCTCCAGAAATCACTAGAACATTTTCAAAAGGACATGGCAAGATTGCAAATAATAACAGGTTCACAGACTTAGCAGAATTGGACATGACAGAAATAGCATCAGGTTACAACGTTTAGAGCACAAAACCAACATGCTACAGGAACTTAACATGGCAAAACAAGGCATGGCATGAATCTACTCAAAGCATATAACAAAAGTCCCTTACTGACCATAAGACAAAAAGGACCAGAAGATATGATGGCACCCATGTAAACATAGCAAGTTTCGTTATCAGGTTTCAGACTTGGCAGAAAACAGAGCATGGCAGAAACTATAATAAGAAGGCATGTTGGTGAGCTTGATGCACTCACCACAAAGCAATGCATGACAAAATAAGCATACCTACAGCAATATGGCATGTTTATAAAGCTAACCATGGCAAGAACAATAGCATAGCATGTATGGATCCACTACAATAAGCTTGGCAAAATTGCATATCATGTTAAGAATCTGCCAGAAATATTTTATAGCAAAAGAAGAGCAAGATTGAGTCATGCTATGGCACTCCATAATTGCAAACAAGGGCAGGAATGGATCAATTATAACAATAGCTACAAAACATCCTTACTGAACATCTCCAAAATATGCATGGATCTCTCTGTAACATCAAGTTAACAAGGCAACAAAATTACAGCAGACAAGGACTTAGAGAAATCACCAAGTCCCTGAAATCAGAAACATTACGGGGCCTACTTTGCATACTTGTGCTAGTCACCACAGAGATCACAAAAATACATGGACTACACCACTGGAAAGATGGCATGGCATACTTCAAAACACATGTAGAGCTCATGCTCAAAAGATGCACAGATTAAAAGATACAAAAAAGACAAATCACCAAGTTCTAATAAGAACCAGAGAATAACAGCAACTAGCCCTCTTCCAACAGAGATTTGGGCATCAAGATGACCTCTAATGAACATGGTGCAATTGAACAAAATGAAGAGCATCACGAGACGAACAATTTGACATATCATATATGCAAAATGGATCTACGAGCGGAAAGTTACGCTAGGTCAAACAAGTGCACATGAGATGGAAAAATCTAGGACAGACAAAAACAGAAAAAAAAACAGGTGAGCGCGACTTAGCTATTCTACGCACGGGCGGGATTTAAGCAAACTGGAGCTCACCTAGGGCCCTTGGGCTTGTCGGTGCTGGGCTGGGCCATCAGGGGGTTGAGGAGGCAGGCCGGGGCAGCGCCCGACGCTGGGCTGGGCCGCGGGGCCCACGGGGTCAGGCCGGCGCGGGGACGCGGCTGGACGGTCAACGGCGAGCGGGACGAGGCAGGGGCGCCGGCGCGGCAGAACTCCGGCTCCGGCCAGCGGCGGAGGAGGCCAGAACGGGGCGGCGCTGTGCCGAATCTTGCCGGAGCGAGGCCTAACGGCGACGAGGAGGCAGCGGTTGGTCGGGCATGGCCGCGGGGCGAGGTCGTCGGCGGGGCGGACGGCGACGGGAGGCGGCGCGAGGACGAGCGGTCCGGCGGAGGAGCGGGGAGGCGAAGGGCATCGCCGGCGAGGCGGGGCGCTGCGGGCGCGGCGGCGGAGGGAAGGCGCGCTGGCGACGGCGAGGCTCGCTGGGGTGCCTCGAGGCGGCGGGGCGAACGGGAGGAGCTCCTCTCCTCCCTGGCTCGGGACGAGGAACGGGGCACGGGGCCTCGGGCGCGCGGCGGCGGCACGGTCGGGCCGAGCGGGCCCGCGATGGGCCTGCCGGGCCGCGGCGCTAGGGAGGCGAGGGGAGGACACATGGCGGCGGGGCACTGGCTGGGAGCGCGGGGACGGCTGAGGTGGCGCCCTAGGAGTGGCCGAAGGGGCGTGGCGCGGTGGCGGCTGGCCAATGGGGAGCTGCCAAGTGGCGAGGTGGAGGTGGCCGGCGCCGGAAAACGAGGGGGAGGCGGCGGAGATCCCGAGGAGGAGGGGGATAGCTGCGGCTGGGGGTTAGGGGAGGCTAGGGCCTGCCCAAAATGGCAAGGGAGGGGTTTATATAGGGAAAGGGGGGTTAGGATTAGGGTTAGGAGGGGTTTCGGAGCTCTCCGATCGAAATCGAACGGTTCCGGACGCAATGAGGGGTAGGCTGGGCCTAGGGGCTGGACTTGGACTGTGGGAGAGGAGAGGGAGAGAGACCCGGCGACGGTTACGGAGACCGAAACGTCTGACGAAGGTACCGCCAACGATACCGCTATGAGTTCAACGGTTGGGCTATCAAACGGACTCCGAAAGCGATGAAATTTGACGGGCGGTCTGTCGGTGCTATACCAAGGCCACTCGGCAAATACCGACCCTTTCCGAGTACGTTTAATACCCGCACACGAAAAGAGACAAAAGGGGGCGCCGGGTGACATAGGAGTGCCGGATTGCAAAACGGACAACGGGAAAAATGCTCGGATGCATGAGACGAACACGTATGCAAATGCAATGCACATGATGACATGATATGAAAAGCAGATGATGACATGACAAAGTGCAACACGCAAGCAAATGACATGGCAACGACAACGAATAACTGGGTGACACCTGGCGCATCGGATCCGGGGCGTTACACAAGTCAAGACGTTTTTATATTCGCCCCAGTTGCAACTCCACCCCCGACTCGCAACTCGAGATGTTTTGTCTTTCTTCCCAGTTGCAACTCCACCCCCCGAGTTTGCAAGCTGAGATGTTGTTTGTGTTTCCCCCAGTTGCAACTCCAACCCCTGACTCAAGACATTTTTGTATTTGTCCCAGTTGCTACTCCACCCCTGAGTCGCAACTTGAGATGTTGTTGTGTTTCCCCCAGTTGCAACTCCACCCCCCCGACTCGCAACTCAAACATTTTGTATTCGCCACAGTTGCAACACCACCCCGAGTCGCAACTCTAAGATGTTGTTGTGTTTCACCCGAATTGTAACTCCACCCTCGAGTCGCAACTCGAGATGTTTTTGTGTTTCACGCCAGCTACAACGCCACCCCCGAGTCGCAACTCAAGACGTTTTGTATTCGCCCCAGTTGCAACTCCACCCCCCACGCCCCCCCTCCCCGACTCGCAACTCGAGACATTTTTGTATTCGCCCCAGTTGCAACACCACACCCCGAGTCGCAATTCGAGAATGTTTGTTGTGTTTGACCCCAGTTGCAACTCCACCCCCGAGTCGCAACTTGAGATATTTTGTGTTTCACCCCAGTTGCAACGCAACCCCCGAGTCGCAACTCGAGATGTTTTGTGTTTAACCCCAGTTGCAACTCCACCCCTGAGTCGCAACTCCAGATGTTGTTGTGTTTCGCCCAGTTGCAACTCCAACCCCCGACCCGCAAGTCAAGACGTTTTTGTATTCGCCCCAGTTGTAACTCCACCCCCCGACTCGCAACTCGAGATGTTTTGTCTTTCTTCCCAGTTGCAGCTCCACCCCCTGAGTTTTGCAAGCTGAGATGTTGTTGTGTTTCCCCCAGTTGCAACTCCAACCCCCGACTCAAGACATTTTTGTATTTGTCCCAGTTGCTACTCCACCCCCGAGTCGCAACTTGAGATGTTATTGTGTTTCCCCCAGTTGCAACTCCACCCCCCGACTCGCAACTCAAGACGTTTTGTATTCGCCCCAGTTGCAACACCACCCCCGAGTCGCAACTCTGAGATGTTGTTGTGTTTCACCCGAATTGTAACTCCACCCTCGACTCGCAACTCGAGATGTTTTTGTGTTTCACCCCAGCTGCAACGCCACCCCCGAGTCGCAACTCAAGACGTTTTGTATTCGCCCCAGTTGCAACTCCACCCCCACGCCCCCCGACTGGCAGCTCGAGACGTTTTTGTATTCGCCCCAGTTGCAACACCACACCCCGAGTCGCAATTCGAGAATGTTTGTTGTGTTTGACCCCAGTTGCAACTCCACCCCCGAGTCGCAACTCGAGATATTTTGTGTTTCACCCCAGTTGTAACTCAACCCCCGAGTCGCAACTCGAGATGTTTTGTGTTTAACCCCAGTTGCAACTCCACCCCTGAGTCGCAACTCCAGATGTTGTTGTGTTTCCCCCAGTTGCAACTCCAACCCCCGACTCGCAGGTCAAGACGTTTTTGTATTCGCCCCAGTTGTAACTCCACCCCCGACTCGCAACTCGAGATGTTTTCTCTTTCTTCCCAGTTGCAACTCCACCCCCTGAGTTTTGCAAGCTGAGATGTTGTTGTGTTTCCCCCAGTTGCAACTCCAACCCCCGACTCAAGACATTTTTGTATTTGTCCCAGTTGCTACTCCACCCCCGAGTCGCAACTTGAGATGTTGTTGTGTTTCCCCCAGTTGCAACTCCACCCCCCCGACTTGCAACTCAAGACGTTTTGTATTCGCCCCAGTTGCAACACCACCCCCGAGTCGCGACTCTGAGATGTTGTTGTGTTTCACCCGAATTGTAACTCCACCCTCGACTCGCAACTCGAGATGTTTTTGTGTTTCACCCCAGCTGCAACGCCACCCCCGAGTCGCAACTCAAGACGTTTTGTATTCGCCCCAGTTGCAACTCCACCCCCCGACTCGCAACTCAAGATGTTTTGTCTTTCATCCCAGTTGCAACACCACCTCCGAGTCGCAACTCTGAGATGATGTTGTGTTTCGCCCCAATTGCAACTCCACCCCCGAGTCGCAACTCGAGGTGTTGTTGTGTTCCCCCCCAGTTGCAACTCCACCCTGAGTTGCAACTCGAGATATTTTGTGTTTCACCCCATTTGCAACTCCACCCCCGACTCACAACTCGAGACGTTGTTGTGTTTCCCCCCAATTGCAACTCCACCCCTGCGTTGCAACTCGAGATGTTTTGTGTTTCACCCCAGTTGCAACTCAACCCCCGAGTCGCAACTCGTGATGTCTTGTGTTTCACTGTAGTTGCAACTCCACCCCCTGACTCGCAACTCGAGATGTTTTGTGTTTCACCGTAGTTGCAACTCCAACACCCGAGTCGCAACTCAAGACGTTTTTGTATTCGCCCCAGTTGCAACTCCACCCCCCTGACTCGCAACTCTGAGTTGTTGTTGTGTTTTGCCCTAGTTGCAACTACACACCCGAGTCACAACTCGAGATGTTTTGTGTTTCACCCCATTTGCAACTCAACCCCCGAGTCGCAACTCGTGATGTTTTTGTGTTTAAACCCAGTTGCCACTCCACCCCGAGTTGCAACTCAAGTTCACCCCAGCTGGAACTCCACCCCCCGAGTCGCAACTCGAGATGTTTTTGTGTTTCGCCCCAGTTTGCAACTCCACACCCCCGACTTGAAATTCAGGATGTTTTGTGTTTCACCGTAGTTGCAACGCCACCCCCGACTTGCAACTCAAGACGTTTTTGTATTCGCCCCAGTTGCAACTCCACCCCCCTAACTCGCAACTCAAGACGCTTTGTGTTTCACCCCAGTTGTAACACCACCCCCCAAGTCGCAACTCGAGATGTTGTTTGTGTTTCACCCGAGTTGCAACTCCACCACCGAGTCGCAACTCGAGATGTTTTGTGTTTCACACCAGTTGCAACTCAACCTCCAAGTCGCAACTCGTGATGTCTTTGTGTTCAAACCCAGTTGCAACTCCACCCCTGAGTCGCAACTCGAGATGTTGTTGTGTTTCCCCCAGTTGCAACTCCAACACCTGGGTCGCAACTCAAGACATTTTGTGTTTCGCCCCAGTTGCGACACCAGCCCCGAGTCGCAACTCTGAGATGTTGTTTGTGTTTCGCCCCAGTTGCAACTCCATCCCCGAGTCGCAACTCGAGATGTTTTGTGTTTCACCCCATTTGCAACTCAACCCGCCGAGTCGCAACTCGTGATGTTTTGTGTTTAAACCCAGTTGCAACACCACCCCGAGTCGCGACTCTGAGTTTTGTTGTGTTTTGCCCCAGTTTCAACTCCACCCCGAGTCGCAACTCGAGATGTTGGTGTGTTTCACCCCAGTTGCAACTCCACCCCCGAGTCGCAACTCGAGATGTTGTTGTGTTTCACCCCCAGTTGCAACTCCACCCCCGAGTTGCAACTCAAGTTCACCCCAATTGCAACTCCACCCCCGAGTCGTAACTCGAGATGTTTTTTGTGTTTTGCCCCAGTTGCAACTCCACCCCTGACTCGCATCGAGATGTTTTTGTGTTTCGCCCCAGCTGCAACTCACCCCCCGAGACCGTAACTTGAGACGGGGTGTACTTTTTGAAGTTTCCCTAGTTGCACTCAAGCCTCAAGTCGCAACTCAGGTAGGGGGGAGGAGGAGGCTCTTTTTTCTTCCTTTTTATGGTTTTTTGCAATTAGGCCCTTGATATGCTATTCTCCCACCCTCGACTTGCAACTTGAAGAGTTGCATTTTTTGTTTTTGTATTCACGCCAGTTGCAACTCCACCCCCGAGTCACAACTCGAGATGTTTTGTGTTTCACCGTACTTTCAACTCCGCCCCCAAGTTGCAACTCGAGTGGGGTGTACTTTTTGTAGTTGGTCTAGTTGCAACTCAAACCTCAAGTTGCAACTCAGGTGGGGGGAGGAGGCTCTGTTTTTTTCTTTTTGTTTTCATTGGTTTTGTGCAATTTTAGGCCCTTGAGATGCTACTCTCCAACCATCGACTTGCAATTTTAGGTGGTGGAGAGTTGCTACTCTCCAGCCCCCGAGTCACAACTCGAGATGTTTTGTGTTTCACCGTAGTTGCAACTCCACCCCCTAACTCGCAACTCAAGACGTTTTATATTCACCCTAGTTGCAACACCACACCCGAGTCATAACTTGAAGATGTTGTTTGTGTTTCACCTCAGTTGCAACTTCACCCCCGAGTCGCAACTCGAGCGTCTGTACATTTTGTAGTTGCCATTGTTGCAACTCAAACCTCAAGTCGCAACTCAGGGGGGGAGGAAGCCTCTGTTTTTTTCTTTTTATTTTTCATGGGGGTTTTGCAATTAGGCCCTTGACATGCTACTCTCCCACCCTCGACTTGGAAACTCATAGGTTGCATTTTTTTGTGTTCACCCCCAGTTGCAACTTCAACCCTGAGCCCGCAACTAGAGATGTTTTGTGTTTTCACCGTAGTTCCACTCCCCGACTAGCAACTCAAGATGTCTTTGTATTCGCGCCAGTTGCAACACCACCCCCGAGTTGCAACTCGGGATGTTTGTTATGTTTTCACGCAAGTTGCAACTCCACCCCTGAGTCGCAACTCGAGCGGGGGTGTACTTTTTGTAGTTGCCCTAGTTGCAACTCAAGCCTCAAGTTGCAACTCAGGGGGGGCTCTGTTTTTTTTGTTCTTTTTTGTTTTAATGGGGCTTTGCAATTAGGGCCTTGCCATGCTACTCCCTGCCCTCGACTTGCAACTCGAAGGGTTTGCATTTTTCGTTTTGTGTTCACCCCAGTTGCAACTCCACCCCCGAGTCGCAACTCGAGGTGTCTTTGTGTTTCACCGTAGTTGCAACTCCACCTCCGACTCGCAACCCAAGACGTTTTGTATTCGTCCTAGTTCCAACTCCACCCCTGAGTCGCAACTCGAGACGTTGTGTGTTTCTCCCCAGTTGCAACTCAACCCCCGAGTCGCAACTCAAGATGTTTTTGTGTTTCACCATAGTTGCAACTCCACCCCCGAGTCGCAAATCAAGATGTTTTGTGTTTCACCGTAATTGCAACTCCACCCCTGACTCGCAACTCCAGACGTTCTGTAGTCGCCCCAGTTGCAACACCACCCCCGAGTTGCAAATCGAGATGTTGTTGTGTTTCCCCCCAGTTGCAATTCCACTCCCGAGTCGCAACTCGAGATGTTTTTGTGTTTCACCCCAGTTGAAACTCAACCCCCGAGTTGCAACTCGACATGTTTTCTGTTTCGCCCCAGTTGCAACTCCACCCCCGAGTCGCAAGTCGAGAATGTTGTTGTGTTTCCCCCTAGTTGCAACTCCACACCGGAGTCGTAACTCGAGATGTTGTTGTGTTTCACCTCAGTTGCAACTCCATCCTCGAGTCGCAACTCGAGATGTTTTTTGTGTTTCGCCCCAGTTGCAACACCACCACCGAGTCGCAAACTCAAGATGTTGTTGTGTTTCACCCCAGTTGCAACTCCAACCCCCGAGTCGCAACTCGAGCGGGTGTACTTTTTGTAGTTTCCCTAGTTGCAACTCAAGCCTCAAGTTGCAACTCAGGTAAGGGGGGAGTATGCTCTGTTTTTTTCTTTTTGTTTTCATGGGGCTTGCCATTAGGCCCTTGACATGCTACTCCCCAGCACTCGACTTGCAACTCGAAGGGTTGCATTTTTTTTTTGTATTCAGCCCAGTTGCAACTCCACCATAGTTGTTTTTGTGTTTCACCATAGTTGCAACTCCACCCCCGACTCGCAACTCAAGACGTTTTGTGTTCGCCCCAGTTGCAACTCCACGCCTGAGTCGCAACTCGAGATGTTTTGTGTTTCACCCCAGTTGCAACTCCACCCCCGAGTCGCAACTCAAGATGTTTTTGTGTTTCACCATAGTTGCAACTCCACCCCCGAGTCGCAAACTCAAGATGTTTTGTGTTTCACCGTAGTTGCAAATCCATCCCCGACTCGCAACTCAAGACGTTTTGTATTCGTCCCAGTTGCAACACCACCACCGAGTCGCAACTCGAGATGTTGTTGTGTTTCACCCCAATTGCAACTCCACCCCCGACTCGCAACTCAAGACGTTTTTATATTCGCCTAGTTGCAACTCCACCCCCAACTTGCAACTCAAGACGTTTTGTATTCGCCCTAGTTGCAACACCACCACCGAGTCGCAACTCGAGATGTTGTTGTGTTTCATCCCAGTTGCAACTCCACCCCCGAATCGCAACTCAAGATGTTTTGTGTTTCATCGTAGTTGCAACTCCACCCCCCGACTCGCAACTCAAGACGTTTTATATTCGCCCTAGTTGCAACTCCACCCCCCCGACTCGCAAAAGACGTTTTGTATTCGTCCCAGTTGCAACTCCACCCCCCGAGTCGCAACTCAAGATGTTTTTGTGTTTCACAACTCGAGCAGGTGTACTTTTTGTAGTTACCCTAGTTCATAGTCAAGCCTCAAGCTTTTCGAGATGTTTTTTATGTTTTTTTGTTTGTTGTTGTTGTTGTGTGTTGTTGTTGCTACTGTTCTTGTTGACCCCCACCAACATCTTTTTGTCGACCATTCCCTTATTGAACATGGAGTTTATGCCACGGTTTGGTAGTGGACAATATTTTGCTGGTGACCTTCGTAGGTATCAGGCTATCTTTGATGGTAGACAGGGCCCAAGATGTCGTTCACCATGCCCTTTTTTTTGCACAGATAAACGACACTAGCATGGCGGGCAATTTGTTGGCTGTTGTACAAAGAAGACGCCGGTGTTTTTTTGTCAGCACGCCGAGCCTAACGTAGGCGGAAAAGTCGTGGTCGAGTGTCCCATGCACCCACGGTGGTCTTTTTATGCAGGTTGACCATTTAGTTTTTGTAACAGCTCAAAAAGCTCAACAACAACTTGTTTTTTTAACTCAACATTTTTTTAGTTTGTTTTCAATGTTCGAATTTATTTTGTCATGTTTGTCTTGCAAATTTTTGAAGTTTTTCCTCACTGCCTACTTGCTAGTTCAAACCACAAACAAGAAGTTTTTTTTGCTACTAGAGAGGGAAGCATCATTTTTGTAATTGAAACAGTTTTTAAGTTTTTCCAGGGGGATTTCTGCAAGATATACCAAAGCAGCAATGGATCTCTCATAATTATCCACACCGACACATTTACTCTGTGCATTTTTTTCGTGTGGCACTGTTTGAAATCGTGGAGGTGGAGCAGAGGAGGAGGAGACGGGGGTAACTACCTCGAAGGCGATGGCGACCGAGCTGGCCGCCGACGACATCTCCCCCCCCCCCCCCCCCCCCCCCCCCCGTAGTGCACCTCCGCGCGACGGGCGAGGCACTCGCCACGGACATGGCGGGCGAGCACCGCGCGGGAGGCGAGGGTCGCGGCATGACGACCGTCTACGACCTCTGCACTGCCGACAAGCGACCGTCGCGCGCCGTCCCCACCGTCGACGACCTGTGCGCCGCCAACAAGCCAACTCCGCGGGTCGTCCCCACAGTCCCGGAGTTCCCCGCAGCCGAGGAGCTGCCCAGTGAGCAGCACACCTCCTCCTCCATCCCTTCAACCTGCTTGATTTTGTTGCTTCACACCGTCAAAATTAGTCAAAATTGTGGCCATCCAACTCGATTTTCCTGAAATTTTGTCCTGGCTCGTGGGGTCCTTGAAGGCTAAGTAAGGGAGGTGAGGGGTGGTAGCTGTTAGTTGTTTGTGTATGTATGTGATGCTCTGTTCTGCTGGGTACTTGAAGGATCCTACAGCAGGATGCAATACTGAATGAATGGTAGGCGCGATGTTATACTGAACATGGTAGGTTTTTATTAGGTGATGCTACTGAATGGTAGGTTTGTTTTTCCATCACCCAACAATGAATGGCAGCAGGCATATATGTTTGATTTTTGGGCGCGTGAAGATGTTTGTTATGCATGTTGTTGAGTATGTAATTTTTTCAGAGTTGAGTCTGTAATTAAGTCCACGGTAGAGTTGATTTGCAAATTTTCAGAGAGCATACATCAAGTATTTTTTTAGTTTTTGTAAATTTTTGTTCAGAGAGCATGCATCAGCTTCAGAGAGCATGTACCAATGTTCAGAGAGTGTTTCTAACCAGTCAATCTTTAGAGAGGGTCATCTTTTTTCATTGACCAGCTCGCTACACATCAATATTGCGTGTGAAAGAACATGCGGTGCCCCCATGTTTGGTTTTGGTAATTGATGACAATCTCTATGGACTAATGGTTGCCTTGAGTTATATTTGAAGGATTTGTCCATAGGCATTTCTTGAAGTCCATGTGTTGGTTTTAAGGAGTTTATCCAAAGATTGGTCATGTGAGAGTTGAGCTTATTGCAAGCATGTCTTGAAGAAGAAGATTGTGTGATCATTCATGTTTACCTTCAAGACATCATCCAAATGAAGAGAGTTGGAAAGAGTCAATGTTGATCAAGACTAAGTCAAGAGTGAATCAAGTTGATCAACACACAAAGCGCACAAGATGTACCGAGGGATCAAGCGATCCCATGGTATGGTAAGCATTGTCAATTATGCTTTGTGTACTAACCCATGGTCTTCGTGAGAGTTCTTTGTGGGGTTAGGTTGCGGTGTGCAAGTTCAAGTGAAGCGGGCAAGTTCAAGTAAAGCATCACGAAGAGATCAAATGCTTGAAGCATTGTGGTGACAATCGACTTGTGAAGATGTGCGGAAGGGTGGCTCACCCATAGTGGAATATGGGGGAGCAATCAACTAGTCTTCATCGAGCCAACACAATCAAGAAAGGTGGTCCATCTTGAGGGAGTCAAGATCGTCATCATCTAGCTCAAGTGGACCATGTGCAAGGCAAAGGTTTGCTCTTGATAGGTTTTCTATTTTACCGGTCTCATGATGGTAGTTGGGAGACCGGGTTATAGGATCGATTGTCGTACTATCAAGGGGGGCTCTCGATGAGTAGCTTGCTCGTATCGTTCATAGAGAGCTCAAACCATTGCATCCTTGCGTCATCTTTATTGGTTCTTGTTTGGTTCTTCTCTTTGTGAGTTTTGGAGCTTATGGTCATCTTGATGACAAGCTTGAGTTCATCGAAAACGGAGTTCACTCGCAACTTCTATGATGTTTTCGATGTTGGAAGGTTATGCCGGTTCTTCTCGGTTGGAGGTTTCACTCCTCTATTTTGTTGGCATACCTTCCTTGCCTCTTCTTACTATAACCAGTCGCTGTTTTGATGCTACTCGTCGTCTTGTATCCAACAAGCTTGAGTTTGCTCAATTCGGAGCTCATATGCAGAAGATATGGCAGTTATGGTCCCAGCGGTAGTACCGCGGGCCGGAGCGGTAGTACCGCTTGGGTGCTACAAGCGGTAGTACCGCTCCAGAGCGGTAGTACCGCTGGTAGCCCCCAGCCATAGTACCGCTGCGGTCTCGTGCTAGTACCGCCTCGATTCGAGGGGTCTTTTTCGTGTTGGGTTTTACGGTACTAGCCGCGGCAGTGGGGGCCGTAGTACCGCTCGTATGCGGTAGTACCGCCCTGACCACCGCGGTAGTACCGCTCTGGCCCCAGCGGCAGTATCGCGGGGGGGAGCAGTAGTACCGCTGGCCAAGCGGTAGTACCGCTCTCTGCGGGGCTGGTGTGGGGGGTAACGGTTGGATTGTTCCCCCCACTATATAAGGAGGTCTTCTTCCCCAATGAACCTTATCTTTTGAGCTCGTGTTCTTCCCCATTGTTGACCTTCTTCGAGCTTGCTAACTCTCAATCTCTCCATGGATTCTTGCTAGTTTTTGAGGGAAAAGAGAGAGGAGATCTAGATCCACATTTCCACCAATCACTTTCTCCTCTATGTGAGGGGAACCCCTTGGATCTAGATCTTGGAGTTCTTGGTGTTGTCCTTCTTGTTCTTCCTCTCATTTTCCTCCCTAGCATTAGTTGCTTCGGTGGGATTTCAGAGAGAAGGACTTGGGCACTCCGTGTGCCTTTGCCATTGCATTTGGTGCATCGGTTTGAGTTCTCCACGGTGATAAGTGGAAGTTACAAGTTGAGAAGCTTATTACTCTTGGGTGCTTGGCCCCCTTGAGCTTGTTCCTCTTGGGTGCTTGGGCGCCCTAGACGGTTGGTGGTGTTCGGAGCTCAATCATTGTGGTGTAAAGCTCCGGGCAAGCGTCGGGGTCTCTAATTAGGTTGTGGAGATCGCCCCGAGCAATTTGACGGGTTCCGGTGACCGCCCCCAAGGGTTGCCAAAGTGTACGGGTTCGGTGACCGCCCCCAAGGGTTGCCATTTATACGGGTTCGGTGACCGCCCTCAAGGGTCCCTTAGTGGAATCACGGCATCTTGCATTGTGCGAGGGCGTGAGGAGATTACGGTGGCCCTAGTGGCTTCTTGGGGAGCATTGTGCCTCCACACCGCTCCAAATGGAGATTAGCATCCGCAAGGGTGTGAACTTCGGGATATATCGTCGTCTCCGCGTGCCTCGGTTATCTCTTACCCGAGCCCTTTACTTATGCACTTTACTTTGTGATAGCCATATTGTTTCTTGTCATATATATTGCTATCACCTAAGTAGTTTTTCTTGCTTAGCATAAGTTGTTGGTGCACATAGGTGAGCCTAGTTGTTGTAGGTTTTGTGCTTGACAAATTAACTGCTAGGTTTATTCCGCATTTGTTCAAGCCTAAATCGTAATTATTTTAAAGCGCCTATTCACCCCCCCCCCCTCTAGGCGACATCCATGATCTTTCAGCATGTATCTTCAGTATTTTGTCAGTTTCCTTAACCTAGTACGTCTAATACCATTTTTTGCCTGCCCAAGTAAAGTGCTAACATCATGAAAATATAAGAGTGTCTTTCTGTTTGCCTTTCTGTTTTAACTGATCTTTTGTGTTGTGTATGTCAAATCCCAACAGTTGTCGACAGAGGCATATCACATGCCTGGGTTTGGCTGTAAGCATGTTATTTGCGGAATGGAATACTGTTTTACTTACATGGAGTGGAAGAGATGGCTGGTTTTGATGTTATTTTTTATTGACTGAATACAGATTTGTTCTGTTTTTTAGACTTCAGACATGAAGTAGTGGGCACGCCTCCTCTGACATAGTTTGTTATACTTCTTATTAGTATTATTCAGTATACTTCTTATTAGTATTATTCAGTATTATTCAGAGTAAAGAGCCCGTTGAGCCAACAGGGGGTTGTTTGCAACACCTAACAAACGAATGTCAGTACGCATATATGTTGATTTTTGGGTTTGTTGTTTTGTTTGAAGTGAGCAACAACCAAATCATATAGTGTGTTTTCTAAGCTAGCTTCCTAAAGTGATTACTTCAGCCTAGCTTGTGGTTGTTGTTTCTTATCCGAAACAATTTTTTGTGCTAGGGGGTGGGGGTGGGGATGGCAGAGGTGTTTAGTTGATGAACAATGATGATATGCAGTTTGTTGAGTATTTAATTTTTCAGAGCTGACTCTGTAATTTAAGTCACTGTAAATTGATTTTGTAAGTTTTCAGAGTTGACTCTGTAAATCAAGCCAGCAAACTGTTATCTGCCCGTCAAACAAATCCCAGTCCTTTTTTGTGTCTAACATCATTGTTCGTGCCCGATAAACTAATATTTTTTTAGAGCATACATCATGTGTTTTTCAGTTTTTCTATTTTGTTCAGAGAGCATGCATTTTTATATTCAGAGAGTGCGTCTAACCAGTTAGTATTCAGAGAGGATCATGTTTTTATTTTATTTTATTTCCTCAAGCTATTTATGTCTAATGCTTTTGCCTGCCCAACTATAAGTGCACCATCAGTGCAACATATAGAGACCAGTAACTCTACAGAATCATTTCAGCCAGCTGACAAACGAGGAGGATCAGTCAATGTTCAGATAGTTTGAAACATGATTTTCAGTAATATTCAGTAATCTGTTTTTTTATCAGAGAGTTGACCATCAGTCAATGTTCAGAGTTTTTCAACTCATGAGTAAATGCTTAGAGAGGATGACTTGATCTTTTTTCCTTTCCTAGTAGTAGTCTCAGCTTTGTAAATAGTCAATGTTCTGGTTTAATTAGTACTGTAGTTTTTCTCAATGTACACATAACTTTTTTTTAACTTAGGTTCTTTTTTTGTGTTTTTTTTAAACATGAGCTTTTAAACAAAGATACAATTCCAGAGCCTTTGGAGTCAAACAACAACAGTCAAAATGATGGTTCAGGGGATGATAGCATGGATGAGCAAGAGGAGCAAAGTATAGTCGATATGACAGAATCAGATGCATCAGACGGCATGCTGATCGATGGCCTGAGAACATTTGTAATGTGTTTTGAACTAGAAGAAGCTACTGTTTTTTGTTTTCTTGTGTTGTTTTTCATAATTTCAATTCTCTGACAGAAACTTTCCTTTATTTCTACAGTTACAGAAAAGACAAGAGAGGAAGCAGGAGAGGAGTGCTTTGAAAGAGAAAAGGAAGAAGGTAACTTTGTGCTTTTCATAGTTTTCACATTGTTAACATTTCTGAGCCAAAACCACATATCTTATTTCTAGAGAATAATGTTCCTCAGCCATTTTAATGCTTGCTATTTGTTTCATTTTCAGAGGACAAGGCCAGAGAAAGGAAAAGCCAAAGGGCACATGAACAAAGGAAGAGCAACTGCATACAGCAGGTTTAGCATTGGATATTTCGCGAAGATTGTTGATGTTGTGTGCCAAAGCAATCATAGGATGGAGGTTGTGAGGAACGGCGGTTTTGGATACTTGCTCGAGCTAGAAGATTGCTATGTTCCAAGGCCTTTTGCTCGAGTTAGAGTCCTCCAACCATTTGTATATGCCAACTGACGAAGATAATGGGTCTGGAAGTACTGTTAGAGTTGATTCCAATGGGATTGAGATAAACAGTGGCGTGTTTTTGAATCATTTTTTTCATTCTTTTTCTTCTAATTCTTTGCTTGTTTTTTAATTTACATGACAACCCCCCTATATTGTTGACAGATGGAAGAGGCAGGAAGAAGAGAATGAAGACTAGTACACAGCAGTCAGAAACTTCAACAACTAAGGACAATATATTGGAAGTTAAAATAAAGGTATTTTTCTCCTTTTTGTAATTAATTCTTTTTTTTTTGAAAACCCATGTTTTTTGCGTGTGCAATGTTCAGCACATTTTTTCTGCGATATTCTGAATTTTTCTCTCAATAATTTTCACAGGAAAGCAGACTTGAAGCAGCTGTGGAAGGAGGGGAAGCTGAAATGCAGTCAGTACCGGGCAATGGTCACACGAAAGAGCTCGAAAAAGAAGCTTTAATGGTTATTGTTTTTTTAAAACCCCTTATAGTCACATCTTCTTTTAAAATAAATTGTCCCTTACCATGCACCTTTTTCATGCAAACTAACCTGCGAGGGAGTGAATTGTGGAATTGTTAAAAAATGTAGATATATATGAACAACAAATGTTAAAGCATTCTATTGCACCAAGAATTCTACAAATATCTCTGACAACCATGCTTTTTTGGGGCATGTTTGTGGGTTAGGAACAAACCATGCAGAATAGCAACGTCGCAACACAGCAACCAGAGATGAATATGCTTGATGCAGATACCAATTTTCCCAAGTGCAATGCTAGTGATTGTTCGACTCAAAAAGAAGCACCTGAAAAGAGCACTAGCCTGAACTACATGTTGTTATCAGCTAGATTGGCAAGAGCACTCGAAACGACAGAACAAGACATGAACTCAAAGGATGAAGCCAACACACATGTACCACCAACTTTCTCAGGTTTCCAACATAACACTGTTAACAGTAATCAATCTGAGGTACACCCTCCAAGGAATTTCTTTGAGCTTCTCTTAGCGCCATCTTTTTTTTTTTGATAGTTTGTTTGATCTGTGTTTTTTTTGTTTACATGTAACTCAACCTTTTTCTTCTTTTTTAAAACTCAGCATTGCACCGAAAGCAAGACAATGTATCAAGCAAACGAAGCAGCAGCAATTGAGTGTGTGGAATTAGATACCACTGCCTCCCCACAAGACAACAATAACCAAGGTTTTTTCCAACAAAAAACTTTCAGACCCATGTCTCCAAAACGAGCTTACTCCTATAAACATTTTCTTTTACTGAAGATTTGCAGTTTCTTTTTAATTTTTATTGTTCATGCCTCTTTTTCTTTTTGTGGCAGATGATTTTCGTTTCAATGAAGTCAGGGAGCAGGGGAAACATGCAGGACTTGATATTGATATCAACATACCACTATCAAATAGTACTTCCAACAACTCTTCTCTTTTTCATTCAGTACACATGGCAATCATTTTTCTTCATGTTACCGGTAGCAACCGATTTTTGTCAGTTGTTTTAACTTTTTCCTTTTTTTTTTCTTTTTTCATATGTGAAGGCGGTATAGATGACAAGCAGAAACATGTGGAAGATTTCCAACACACTATGCATCCATTGGACATTGCAAGACAAAAGTATTTCTTTTTTGATGATATGACACCTACCTGCAGAATTTTTGTTGACCATGATGATTGTGGGAACGAAATAACAGAGCCAGAACTGTGGCGCGATCTAGACACGGACTCGAATGCATATGAAGCCCAGATAGAGGTAATTATTGTCCACACGCATTTTTTTTGACTTCACCTTTTTTGCTACAAAATTCACCCACTCAATTTTTTATTCATTTCAGGAAGCTAAGAAAAAATATAAATCGAATACAAGTAAGGACATAATCAAAGGATTCAGCTCACAGGTGCTATCTCTTTTTATCAAATGTACTAGTGTATGAAAAACCCTCTTACCATCTGCAAAAGCCATCTCTAAGTGTTTTCTTTTTGTTTCTGTTTTTATTCCTTGTCTTTTCTAGCATGAGCAAACAGCACTGGGTGATTCATCCATACATTATGCGCAGAAAGAGCCTGCGACAACAGAAATGTGCAAGTACAGAAACTTTCTTCCTGGGTTCGAAGAAATAGACGACATTATTGACTTGGTATGTTTTTTTCTGACTTTTCTTCCCTTTCTTTTTGTCGTTGCTACCTTTCGTTTATAAGCAAATTCCTTTTAGATACCAAAAAAGCACACTCACCCTTTTTTTGTGATTGATTTTAAAATGCCACACTTTTTTTTCACACATCTCCTGCCGCACACACACCAAAGACATGGGACAATGCAAAAACGTGTTATTACCCAATGAGAACACAGAACTATGAGAATGATGTAAGCTCATCACAAAAGAACAAGAAGGTATAAATCCAATTGCCTTCAACCTTTTTCTTTTTTTTACGTTACTATATTTGCTTCTGTGATGTTTATTTTTGGGGGTATTTTAAATGTTTTTTGTGTTTGTGGTGCTCTTTTTTGGTTAGTTACTGAACACATCCCTTTCAACATTTTGTCCAAATTTGCAAAGTTACTTGACAACACCATTTATTGGCAAGAGGCTTTTTACAGACGAGGTCATCGAAGAAGATGACCAAGATGGGACCAAAGATCAACCAATCCCTGTCATCGATGAGTTGCAAGTAAATCTGTGTTTCCGTCTTTTCTGTGTACCAATAACTTTCTTTTATGTTTTATTAATACAACACAAGCTAATCATTAATGTTCTGGTGTTTTTTGTATGTTTTGTAGTTATCTCCGGACGTTCAAATTCTGGGGGAGAGAGTATTCAATGGTTCATGCTCTAACATGGTAAACACAGCAGACAATCTGTACAACAGCAACCTTACATTAGGCAGTTACTCAAGTGGCAAGGAAAATCTGCCTCCCAAAAGGCTTGTACGCCCAAGCAAGTATCAATGCTCACCTTTCGATAACGATCTGAGAGGCCCTCTCACGCCATCTGAGAAGCAGCTACACAGCAACATTGTGGCACTAGGCAAAATTGAACCTGATAGAAGGGCAGTGTTGGTTGATAAAACCAGTCTATCCCTTGGACAACTCGGCAATTCATTCGACACCAACGGACATGTGGAAGCTTATGTTTTCAATGTTTTCTACCGGTTGCTCTTTCGTGATAACCATCCAAGGCAATCAAAGAAGCACTACTTCTTCACTACTATCGCTGTAAGTACAATTTCAGGTCAACTAAAACATTTTTTCAACTCAAAACATTTTTCTGAAGTTATTAATTTTGTTCGTACAACAATTAACGCACTTTTTTATGTGGAAGTTTGACATTTTTAAATTTTTTTGCCTCAAAATAGGATTATTTTCTTCAAGCATGGACTACTGAAGAAGGAAGGATATCAATGAGAAGGAGAGCACTTATAAGTTTTAGTGGAGCAGGAACAACATTGCCTCTACATGAAAGTGAACGTGTACGGTGCAAAATTGATATTAACCCGACAGCTTACAAGTTTGTCTTTCTATTTCTGTTTTTCTTTTTTTCATACCCTCAGAATCTGTTCCCAAATTTTGCAGCTGTTTTTTCCATCAGTACATCACGAGCACTGGATATTGTTTATTGTTGATATTGTTGCAAGAAAATTCATTTTCCTAGATTCAGTTTATGATGGCGAGTCACCCTTTCACATGGAGGTAAAAGATTTGATGGTAAGAGCAATGTTTTTCGAGACTGTTATATTTTTAGTTGTCCTTTCTCTTGATTTTGGTACTGCAACAAATTAGCCATTTACGTGTTCCATTCTTCAACTTTTCATAGATAAACAATTTTCTCAAAACATGGGAAGAGTCGAGACTCAGGAGAATGGGGTTCAGAAACTTTGGTATAGAATACCCAAACATGCCTAAGCAAATTGGAAGGTACATTTCCGCTCTTTTTTTGTGGGAAACACAAAAACACATCCAAAGATGCTTGTTTTTCATTTTCTTTTCTGTGATCAATGTATGTTCATGTTGTTTTTAATCATTTCTTTTCTGCATAAAACACATAGATGCTTGCGGGATTTTTGTGCTCAAGTGGATGCAAACTTTTGCTTCGCGGAATCCTCTCCAGCCCCAATTCAGGATGAAGGACGTGGCAGATGCAAGGGTCAGACTTGCTGTTGATATCCTCTTCAGCAATCCTAACACTGATGATGATGCCAAAAGACTTGTCAAGTACTTTCGTCAATAAACTGGTATTTTACAGCAACAAATTTATTCCCGTTTCTTCACATACAGAGGAAAGACAATAAACTAACATACAAACTTTCTCTCAGGGAGTTGAGGACAACATTGATCTACAAGGGGGGGAGGGGCAAAAAGAATGAAGAACTAAAGAAATACTCTAGATTTTTTAGATGTCTTTCTCTTTTTTTTTGTACATGTTTTTTGTGTTCGCTCGATGAGTATCTTGGGAAAATCAACGGATATACCAGAGTAATGCAAAGAATTTTTTGTTCGGATAAAAACATTTTTTTACATTGAAGGGTAATGGAAAGTATTTGTTTTGTCTTCTGTGCCAATGCTTTTCTTATTCGAACCTTCTTTTCTTTTTCTATTTTTTAAAGAATATACTGCATCATTTTTTTTGGTGAAACTACTTCACAAAGACAAAAAGAAAAGGAGAAGCAAATGCAGGTAAAACCTCATTTTTAATTTTTCTGCTCACTGGATTTCAATCAACAATGATTTTTTTTTTTGCCATTTATCATTCAAGAAATTTCTAACCTTTCCTTTTTCTTTTCTGCTATGTCTCTTCTCCTTATACACTAGACATCGGATTTTTTCAAACGTGTCTACAGGAGAGGGGGGTGGGCGAAGAAAGTGCAATGCAAATGAAATTATGAAACACCTCAAGCAATATAGAAGAAATAATATGTGCAAAGTACTATATCCAGGTACAAACATTACCAACCAAAGTTTTATTTTTTCTCTCGTATTTCTTACAATGAAGTATTTTTCTCCCGCTTTGGGTACATGTTTCTTTTTTTCAAGGTTTCCCGCACTGCCTAGGTGTTACATGTCTTCTTTTCGATTCACTTTCTTCAAAAATCTTCTGCCTGAACTACAGCACTCCTTCAACCTGTGTGGCAGGCGCCTTCCTTCGTTGACGCTTAGCTCCATTCTGTTTGCTAGTTGATGAATCAGAAGGACCTGTTTTTTTTCTTTTTGGTTAGTTACTAGTTTGATCTTTTCTTCAAATATGGACTTATTTATTTTTAATGACAAAAAAAGCAAATGATAGGAAACAAATAAATACCTGTAGGTTTTTTAGTTGCTGGTTTCTTCTTCTCAAACTCAGACTTATCAATATGCAGATTGTGACAAGTAGCAATATTATGGTCTTGGCTCCTGCAGTGGCTGCATTTACTTTGTTTTTTTGCGAGGAACTTCTCCCTAGCTGTTAGATAACGACTTTTTGGTCGACCTTTAGATACAACAACATCTGGGTCTTGTAAGTTGTCATAGCCATCAGGGTGGGGTACTTGCATTTGTATTGGAGGTTCTTTTTCCACAGCAACTCCTCTTGCCTGAAGCTCCCTCAACTCATCTGCCTTGGTCATCTCATCAAGCCCAGCAAATATTCTCTCACTTTCGTTCACAACATACAAGTACTTTTGATTCGTTCTTGCCCCATCGGAAGCCATCTCATTGAGAATTGTTGATAGCTGTGAATATCTCAAAGGTCTGCTTGCCTCAGTCAGTTCCATGGGAACATTGAACTGCTTGTCTCTTACATATTTTCTGTCTTTTGGTTTCCATCTCTGAATATAATACTTGTCTGGTAGGACGGCCATGTTCAGGTTGACAAGCACACGCAGTATGTGTGCACACACAATGCCATCATTTTGAAACTTCCCACAGATGCAAGCAAATTCTTCTTGCTTCAGGTTTGCTAGTACAAGGTAACATCGTGTCCTGAAATCTTTTTCCGCAAGCATGCTCGACTTGTAAACCTCAAACCTTGATCCATTTTCAACAACATCCACATGCAGTTGGGCAGCAAACTTCATTTGTTTCTAAAACTGGTAAAAAATCTGCCGGTTGTACATTCGTGATGCCTGAATCTCAAGCTCATTGTGCACCCAGAATGTTGGTTTCGTTGTCCTTGTCAACGAGTCTTGCTCCCTCTCCATGTCTTGTATGCGTTCAGATATCTTCTCATATTCTGTCATGAAACTAATCACATTGTCGGTCGACGCTACATTGTCCTTGAATATGGCATTCATGCCTTCGCTCCTTGATGTTGAGTGTAAGAGTGGGAGAAAATCTGTCTTGAAGTAGACAGGTGCCCACCTTCTCCTCTCTTTCCACATAATCTTGAAATAGTTAACAGCACCAATGTCATACTTCTGCACCATCTCTTGCCACAACTTTTCAAACTCTGCAACTGTGAGGGAGTTGTGCACAATGTCTGTGAAATCAGCATGGAGATCACCTTTTGTGACAAAAGTCCTGCAACATTTCTCTTCAGCTTTTTTCTTCACATGAAACAGACAGTTTCTGTGCTTGGAGAGGTTGAACACCTCAGGGACAGCCTCCTCAGGGACAGCCTCCTTCATGGACGTGTCTTGGTCCGTGATAACGGTCCTTGGCTGCTTCCTGCCCATACACTCTAGGAATGTCTGAAAGAGCCAAATGAACGTGTTGATCGTCTCATCCTGAATGATAGCACATGCAAACAAGCAGTTCTGTCCATGCCCGAACACACCAACAAATGGGGCAAATGGCAGATTGTATTTGTTGGTTTTGTAGGTTGTGTCGAAACTTAGGCTGTCTCCATACAGATCATACATTTTCCTTGAGTAGCCATCAGCCCAGAAAATGCACAGCACTTTGCTTGGTTTTTGCGGATGAACCTTAAACTTGTAGTAGTATCTTGGATCTTCTGCTTGCTTGTTCCTGAAGTAGTCCAGCAGCTGCATCATATCGTTGCCATCATTCTCTTTCCTGATCGATGCCCTCACATTCGTCACATATTTCTTCGTGTATGGAAGCGGGCCATGCCTTAAAAATGATAGTATGTCCATTATTTTTCTTGTTGGCAGTTTTGCTGAGTTCAATGTTCTCACTAACAACTTTTCTTCATCCGTCATTTGCTTATGCGATCTCAAAAACTTTGATTCATCCGGTGGACTCAACTCGTGGTTGTGCTCGAGGTTGATATCTGTGATAAACCATCTGCCATTTTTTTTGCTGACTACCAGTTTAGCTTGACACCCTGTGACATCAATGACATTCCTTTTCCTCTTCCTTGTCTCTGGTGCTAGCTTTCCAGTTCGCTCTTGCCACCTCTCCTTCCTTTGTTTCCTCTTAGCCTCCTTTTGTTCCTCATCAAGCACCTTCCCAGACCTGTTGCATCTGAAAATACATCGGGACTCGCCACCCCCTGTGCTAGTTTGGCCACAGTAGTTTGATGCTTTTCGCACAGCAAATCCACACAAGCAAGAATAGCTCTTGTAGAATGCTTGTGCTGCTTTCGATGTTTCGAAGTCCATACCCATCTGCGGGACATGGCGGCTGCGAACCTCTTGGCTACAAGTTTGAGCAGCAAGAACCGAATCATTCTCGAGGAAATTGTCAATGTCATCTGGTGAGAATTGGTTAACGTCATCGTCCACAGATTCGTTATCACCATGTTCATCACCATGTCCAGCAACTACCTGATTAGCATCTTCTTCAGCAACAACTAGCTCTCTGTTAAATGCACTTGGATCGGTGTCTGAATGTTCACTGCATGTATTGTCTTCATTTTGATTGTCTCCAGGACAAATGCCTAGAGCCTGCAAAAGCTCTGCACCAGGAGCTGGGACGCCATCATCCCATGTGACAGTTTGCAATGCTAAATCAGCCTCCTGGAAATCTCTCTGGTTGTTAATCCAATTGCTAGGATCATCTTGTTCAATGTAGTTGCTTGATTCTGGATTGTCCATGTCAACTAGCTCGCCCAACCTTGTGTTCCGTCCAGTTACCATAAATGTCTCGTTCTGCATTTTTTGTTGAGAAAAAACATGTATAAGACTTCTCCCTCTTATTCAACATATATGTGTCTGTGCATGTTTTTCATGTTTTTTATAAAATTCAGTTTGCGATCGTACCTCAGCCCCAACAGGATAGTACTCTGTGTGTGGTGAACCAAATAGAGGATCCTGCAAAATAAAAAACAAAGTTCAAGCCAAATATCCTCAAACCAACCATCATACTCTTTTTTTATGAACAACAGAGCAGTTCAAACCTCCGATTCAGCTGCAAGCAACATTTGTGTGTATGACATGTTCATGCCAAAGCCTGGACTCAACACTAATGCCTGCATATTATTTGTTTTGCCCTGTTAATTTTTTCATGCACATACAGTTTTTATATCAATTTGGATACTCACAAGATACTCACATTTTCTTTATGTTTGACAACTGGGGTAGCATGTTGTCCAGTCACCGGAACGCAATTGTTACTCACAACAGCAAGAGGATGTGTCGATGTTCCAAACTGATGGCCCGGATAGGCCAATGATTAAGGCGGGATCATCTGTAGGAAATTAACCCTGTCGCCTTGCATTTGAGAAATCCTTGGGTCAAACCACGGGTAATGGGAGCGCACTGGCTGCAATCAAAACATACAAGTAAGCTTTAAACTTCATTTTTTGCTTTCTGTCCTGAATCAGATTTTTTTAGAAGCACAATCGTACCTGAGTACCAATGTAGTCCCCTGCATAGGACAATTCATTTGCTGCAAAAATTCAATGTTCGAA
Source organism: Aegilops tauschii subsp. strangulata (assembly GCF_002575655.3). NCBI lineage: Eukaryota > Viridiplantae > Streptophyta > Magnoliopsida > Poales > Poaceae > Aegilops > Aegilops tauschii. Next base: position 126,055,642 of record NC_053037.3, read on the forward strand.
TGAATCAATTTTTTTTCGCTCCAATAGATGATTCAAAAACCTGATGCTTTATGATTTTTTGCATGCATAGACTGAAAGTGTGTAGGTGTCATGAGTTTTCTGTATGATCAACACTGAAAGTTGAAACCACAATATACTTTTGATTTTCTTCTCTATTTTTTCTGTCAACATGAAAACTACAACAGTGGGATTCTAGCAGAGTTGGTACTTGTTAATTGGCACACAGACCAAATTTTGTCAGCATGCATTCTTTCTTCAAATCAACTTCCTCCCTACATCAAACATTCTCACACTACAAACACACTGACTTGAACTTGTTTCTTGATTCACAGAAATCCTTGTTTATTGATTTGGCACACTACAAACACACATTTGGCACACACCAAATTTTGACTGAATGTCATACACATGCTCTGCTCTTTTTTTTTCACCCATGTTTCTTGATTCAGAGAACAACACAACAGATTTTCAAATGTTTTTTTTTACAGCCAACTCATGATATGGTGTTTTTACTACAGACCAGCCTCTGTTTTGTTTCTCCAATCAACAGATGGAAAAGAGAGAGGCTACAAGGATATACAACAGCACCTGCTTGTCTGTTGTCTGGAGCAGAATTTCAGATCTAGCATTCAGACAAGTATCCAGAAGGTTGAACAAGGAGGGGGGGAGGGGGGGGACTACGAACTCACCCTGGTAAGAGCCTTCCATGCCCGTGATGATTACTTCTGGAATTTTTGCCTTTTTCCTCTGCTTTTTCTCCTACTTTCTTCAGTCTTGCTCATCCATGGCGGCTGTGGGGGAAGGGGAGGAGGGGTGGGGGAATAGATGGGATGGATTAGCTAGTGATCTGCGGGGTGGAGGACGAAGGGAAGAGGAGGGTGGGGTGGGTTGGCCAGCTGTAAAGCAGGCACGAAGCTGCATAAACCCTGTCTGGGTTTAGCTTCTTCTCCAACCTAGCAACCTTTTTCTAGAGCAACAAACAAGGCCCAGAACAAACAAACAGGCAAAAAAGTAGGAGGTGGGGTAGTTGGGCTGACTGTGTTGGCAGAAAAAAAGAGCAACAAACAAGGCCCAGAACAAACAAAGGCCACAAACAAGGCGCAGGAGGTGGGGTAGTTGGGCTGGCTGTGTTGGCAGAAAAAAAGAGCAACAAACAAGGCCCAGAACAAACAAAGGCCATAAACAAGGCCCAGCAGACAGGTAGCTGGACTGGGTGGGTTGGGTGGGACGAACAAAACAATGCAGGCCGAGAACAAAACAAACAAGTCACGCGCGGGGATCGGGATCAGGAGTGTTTTGTCTTTGTTTTCGTAAGTGACGTCACACCTAGATGTGAGATAGTATCTCACATCTAGATGCAACACAGACAGACCCTTCTTAAAAACATGCATCCTAGTGATTTACATAGGATGGTTACCATCCCCCAAAACTAACTTTAGCATGCCCTAACTGCATTAGAAGAAACGACAACTGAACGTATATACACAAAAAATGACTAGGACAGGCTTGAGTATGCAAAATATTACAAGGGCCACACAAAGGTCAGCATCTGGAGTTAGCATTACCAGTCAGGGGAAGTAGGGGTCCTCCTTGTTCTGATATATCGCAAAAAGCTGTTTTGAGTAATGAGCAGCGATCTTCCGACAGAACTCAAGAGCATCTGGATTGTATTTTTGCAAATCATCGACAGTTTTCTTAGGCGGTCCAAGAGCATCACCATCCAGAAGAAACTCTGCTATGTGAGATCCCCAAAACAAAGAAAACAATTTGCATCATGAGACAAACAGAAACTCTTATTGAATTCTAGCACTTGATCTTCTCTTATGTTTGGAGCAATACATTGAAAAATGAAGACATAAGTAAATACTACATATGCTTGATGTGTATTATTATTCAATCATCACAAAGAAAATCATGTTAGGTGCTGTAGTATTTGTTAAACCATTACAGCAAATAGACCAAAAATTAAACTTGAGAACCAGAATAAATACACCACCAATGAGTGCTAGTTAGGACATCCTGTATACGTGATTACGAGGATCCTTAACAGTAATCAAGGTAGCTCAATTTTGACACCAATGTAGTCTGACAAGGCCCTACAATGCACATGGAAAACCGAGGTACTTTCCAAATAGAACTGAACATCGAAATCAGTGTAAGGCATGGTCAACACATCAACCGTCATGAGGGATGTCTGTTAATCCACTGAGAATCTCTTCTTACCTAAAACTGACCTTTTGGAGTAGATAAGGTCTCGATGCAAGTTAATAAGTCTCCTTCTGAAGTCTACATTTTGCAGGCAACTAGCGGCATGAATAATGTTGAGGTAAAGCTTAATCACAAATGCAGCATGCAAAATTGTGTAAACTAATTATAGAGCTATCAGTTACAGTTTGTACTAGCACTGCATACACGCAAGTTAACTGCACCAAGGCATACCTAACAGCATCCATCTGGCTAAATCCTTGTCTGTTATGCACCATGCTGGCTTTTACTGACTGTTCTTCCTCAGTTTGCTTTCGGTAGAGAGCGCATACAGCTTTCAAGCAAAGTTCATCCTGTTCAGCAAATGCTGAGAGCATCTCTGCCTCGTAGTCCCAGCCCTTACCATTAGCATTCCTTTTGCGACGTATCTCATCCATAACATCTTTATAGTTCACCTGACCGTCAGACTCTTCTGGCTCAACAGGCTCTTCATTATAATTTTCTGAACAATCCGCATCATCTATAAATCCTTCCATACTGCTGGCTTCTGCTGAATCATCCTCACTCTCCCCATACTCTTCACCTAATTGATCATCATCTCCTCTCCCCCTCTTGTCCCTCATCTTCTGAACCACTTCACGAATGACAATTCTATCATCCTCATCTTCAATCCCTGCCTCAGCTACACATGGCACATGCTCTGGAACATCCTCAGCATCATCTTCATCATCACTGAGTCCACGTAACGAACGCTTTCCACTGGGTGTAACACCCAACTTCTCCTGCGCTTTACCATCCTTGCCATTCCAGTCCTCGTCATCGCTATCGCTGGTAATCACCGCTTTACGCTTGTTGCCTCTAGGCATAATCGAAACATCATCGTCTTCAAGACCCACATCAGCATCCTCAATCTCATCTTCGCCGCCGCTCTCGCCAGTCACCGGCGGCACTGTGCCGGCAAGAAGGCTCTCCTCCGCGCTACTCCTAATGGCGACGCCAACAGCCATCCCCTCCGGCCCGCCGTCACTGACCTCGGCAGAACCATTCACCAGATGGCATCCCACTGAGTTTTGCTTGTTTCCGCCGAAACCCTCGTCCAATCGGCGGAAGGTTGGACCCTGGTCGCCTGAATGATCCATTGACTGTACATTGGGTACGGCCTTCCTGAAGCGCGTGTTCTCGGCTTCGAGGAGGGAGACCCTAGCCTCCAGGTCAGAGATGCGGGAGGCCTTGGCGGCGAGCGCGGCCTCGAGGGCGCGGACCTTCACCGCAATCTCCGCGGCGTCCATCTCTGGCGACCGCGGCGCCGGCGGGTCGTGGCGGCAGAACCCTAGCGACGGATTGGCTGTGGAGGATAGTCGGCTGCGTGTGCTTCGTTTCTGTGTGGGAGGGATCTCGGAGAAATGGGGAGAGGATTTGCGCGGAATCTCGGGAACTCCCCGCTCGTTGGCTCGTTGCAAAATTTCTGTCATTACGTGATTCGCTCTGTAAGAAAATGGTAAGAGGATTATCATAAAATGTTCACATTGTGTCAAATAAATTAATCTTGGTCATTTCTAAAATTTTGTTTCAACCGATGAAATTATGTCGTGGTGACGGTGCAGCTGGATTAGGTATGGTGTTAAGGGACCGAGTAGGTATTTGTGTTCCACTTTTTTCCTTTCCCCTCTCTTGCAATGCGACTAGCGAAAGCTTTCCTTCTCTCGATCTTCACCGGCAAACCTGTGGATTCGCCTCCCCATCGTCTGCCGTTCTAGCGGACGGTGACGGGGGAGGGGATTTCTGGTGCCTCAGATCCGGCTAGTAGATAGGTAGGGTTTTAGTCCTCGCAGAGGCGGCGGTTGGACGAATAGCGGTGCTTCTTCTTCGAGTTAATCTTCCGGGCTCCGATCCTCCTCAAGTTCGTCCATTGGGACGGATTAGACGGAGCTCCGACGTAGATTCCTGTCAGCTCCTCGGGGCGGCGAGGTTAGGGTTTCTTGTCGTGTATACGCAATGGCGATATTTCATATCAGGTTCTTCAGATCGATTTAAGGATTCAACGGCGACGACTATAGCTCCGGGGCGCTGGTCCTTAGGGGCACGTGCACGAAGACTTTCGACTATCATCGACAAGGTCAGGCCGGCGGCGATATGGGAGCGACGACTGCAGCGAGTTCTGGCGACAACACAGGAGCAAACATTTGGTGCCTCTGGTTAGATGATCGGTGCCTTGCCTACCGTTTACGGACACGTCGGACGCGTCGGCAGATATATGGTGCCGTCAGTTTGATGATGATCGGCGTTTTTCAAATGATAGACAAGCCGTTGCGTATTCGCGAAAAAAGAAGATGATGACCGGCGTTGGAGTTGCACTGACGCTTTAGCACCTGCATGCTTTATTGCTGGTCTTGTAGGACCCCCACAGCTCTCGAGATATGTGGCTATTTTGGGGATATTTCTTTGGTCTTAGTAGCTGTTTTCCTGTTTTGTTCCATTTGTTGCTGTGCTACTTTCCTAGTTTTCTGCTACCCTCAAAGCCACATTTGCGATGAGTTGATGGCAGTGCTACGCCACTACTGCTGCTGGGTTCTTCCGTGTTTTGTTTTCAGAACAATTGGACCCACCAATGCTATTGCACTAAAGAAGAAAATAAACTAATGATCGCTGTTATGGCCGGTTTAGCTAGGCCCACCGGACAATCTTAGTCCACAAGTTATTTTAGGTTAATTCTTATGCAAGTTATCTAGGTTATAAATATAGGCTGTAAGACTTTTTTTGGAATTAAGCAATAAGAATATTATTATCCCTATTGCCCGGCTCTCAAAGGAGCCGGAACCCTAGCCGCCTCTAACTCTAGCCGCCGCCGCCATCCTCCTCCTACGCGACGGCGCCCAGCCGCCGGCGCGCCCTCCTCCATCCTTCCCCTACAACCTACGGAGTAGGTTCGGTAGGATCCCTGGTTCTACCAATTTGGTATCCAGAGACTCGGGTTCGATCATGTCGTCATCAACACTCACGCCGCCGCTGCCCATCATCACCACCGCCCCGATGACCACTGCCGGGTCCCCAACGCCGCCGGCCCCGATCACCTCCGCGCCGCCGACAACCTCCATCTTCATGCCGGAGGAGATGACCAGCACCCTGCGGGACCTCGTGACGGCCGTCCAGGGCATCTCCCTGTACTTGGTCGCCCTGCACACCGCCCTGCCGGCTGCGCCCCCCGCCTACAGCCACCCGGCAACGCACTGGCCGATCCAGAACACGTCGGGCCCGAGCGGGACGCCCCTGCTGCCGTTCCAGGCGGGCTACACCGGCGGGCCCCCGCCGCCGCTGTACCTGCCCTGGTACTCGGTACCCGCGGCGATCGCCGGGGCCCATCCGTCGCTCCAGCCGCCGCCCGCCCCAACGCCGTCCTAGCCGCAGTGGCCCGCGCCAGTTCTCGCGGCGCCACCCGCGCCCGCCCCAACGCCACAGTGGCCGCACTGGCCCACGCCGGCCCCAGCCGCGCCAACCGCGCCGGTCCAGCTCCCACCGCCCAGCTACGGACTGGGCCAGTCCACACTGGGAGGACTTCCGATCCAGTAGGTCCGGTTTCCGCCGTCACCGTCCCCGATTCCGGCCTGGCTAACCGGGACGTCGCCACCGCCAGTTTACACAGAGGCCGGGGACCCACCGGTACCCACGCTGCAGTCTGGGGCCTCGTCCGGCTCCGCGGGGGCCTACGACGGCCTCCCCACCGTTGACCGGGCGCCGTCATCATCACTGCTCCGCACCGCCGAGCCGGTCGGCCATGGCGCGCCGACCCAGACGCCGCCACGGTTCGCCAAGATTGATTTCGCCACTTATGACGGCACGGAGGACCCGCTTAACTGGCTCAACCAGTGTGAGCAGTTTTTCCGTGGCCAGCGCACGCTCGCGTCGGAGCGCACTTGGCTGGCATCCTACCACCTCCGCGGTGCAGCCCAGACCTGGTACTACGCCCTCGAGCAGGACGAGGGCAGCATGCCCTCTTGGGAGCGCTTCCGCGAGCTCTGCCTCCTTCGCTTTGGGCCTCCGGTTCGCGGGAGCCGCCTGGCGGAGCTCGGCCGCCTTCCCTTCACCTCCACGGTGCAGAACTTCACCGACCGTTTCCAGGCCCTGGCATGCCATGCGTCGGGCGTGACGGCGCAGCAGCGGGCCGACCTCTTTGTCAGTGGACTTCCGGATCACATCCGCGTGGACGTGGAGCTTTTCCAGGCCCTGGCATGCCATGCGTCGGGCGTGACGGCGCAGCAGCGGGCCGACCTCTTTGTCGGTGGACTTCCGGATCACATCCGCGTGGACGTGGAGCTTCGGGGACCCCAGGATCTCCAGTCGGCCATGTACTACGCCCGTGCGTTCGAGCGCCGCGCGGTGGCCATCCAGCAGGAATCACCGTCCCGGACCGCTGGGTCGCTACCCGGGCCGGATTCCGCGCAGGGTCGGCCTGCGTAGGCTTCTGCGGCACCCCTCGCCGCGACCGCGACGCGCCCGTTCCGCCGGCTCACCTCAGCCGAGCTACTCGAGCGTCGCCGTCAAGGGTTGTGCTTCAACTGCGACGAGCCCTACACGCCCGGCCATGCCTGCCCGCGACTCTTCTACCTGGAGGTTGCAGACTACATTCCGGAGGACGCCGTCGCCGTTGACCTGGCCGCCCCAGCTGTCGAGAAGGTGTTTGACGCTGGTTGATCGCCTCGAGGAGTTCCGCAAGCGCTTCCCCACCTTACAGCTCGAGGACGAGTTGTTTGTGCAGGCGGGGAGAAGTGTTATGGCCGGTTTAGCTAGGCCCACCGGGCAATCTTAGCCCACAAGTTATCTTAGGTTAATTCTTATGCAAGTTATCTAGGTTATAAATATAGGTTGTAAGACTTTTTTTGGAATTAAGCAATAAGAATATTATTATCCCTATTGCCCGGCTCTCAGAGGAGCCGGAACCCTAGCCGCCTCTAACTCTAGCCGCCGCCGCCATCCTCCTCCTACGCGACGGCGCCCAGCCGCCAGCGCGCCCTCCTCCATCCTTCCCCTACAACCTACGGAGCAGGTCCGGTAGGATCCCTGGTTCTACCAATCGCCCATACGCATAACAACATTCTGGTATAATCATCAGTAGTCCAATTGACATATTATTAGGGATAACACAGGGAGAGCAAGGTACGCGAGCCGAATGACTTCAGAACAACAAGAGTGATGATGCCCAAACCTAACAAAGAGAAATCCTACAAAAGAGTACCATCAAGTGGGCCAGTTATTGGTTGGATGTGCATGAGAGTTTATCAGTTATCAGATAACATTCTAACCGCGGCATCCAAATTACTCCAACCAATAACTGATAACACAACTATTCGATGCCCCAAGCATGCTTCGGCCCAATAACAGCACATAATTTCTCCAAGTGGACACTTTGAAAACAAATCAACTTTACTGCACTTTCCTGGCTTCTGCCCAGGGCTTCCAAAGACCAAGGCGGTACTTGTGGGCAAAACTCAAAATCAACTTCCTCTGCACCATGGCAAAGAAACCGAATTAGTAATTTAATTCAAGCATAATTTAATCATAAATTAACCGCCTGGGATAGAAAGGAAATTAAACAGAAGAAACATATCACAGTAAATGTTGATGATGGCAAATAGCGGCTAGCGAGCTGTGAGCTATCTTTAGAATTTGTGTGGATTGGCAACCTGGATATGTCGAATATCTGAAATGCTTCTCATGCACTCGTTTGGCTGCTGTTATTTAGAACACCGATCACTGTATTTTACAAGCAATTGGAACATCTACCAAATGTTACGCACACATTTACAAGCTACCTACTTCCTAAGAAATCCAGTGACGTCCAAGCTTTGTCCGTTGGTGCTGCTATTTCATGTTGACTATAGTAACTAGAGGAAACAAACAAGTACAAAGTTGCTACCTGAATGTTAGTGCACTGGAATCTCCTTTCCTGGCTACCGTTTTTATATCTACAAATTCCATTCTAAATCGGGGACTCATGGAGCATGTTTGATAAATCTGTTCGAACTTGGTAATATGTTAAAACAGTGCCAGTTGTACTCCTGGTCCAGCAACAGCTCTGGTTGTATGCTTGGATAGAAAATGTTGTCTAGATAACATGTACATTGTCTAAGGGTTTATTTGTACAGATTCAGGGAGTTTCCACAGTTCTTGCTATGTGCAGCCGCAATTTTTATTTAATTCTAACGTGATTATTAATTAAGTTCTTGATCAGAACCATTCAATTCATTTATACTGACAGATGTAGTAGTATGAACATTTTTTTAGATATGATACTTATTTTCTTAACATATTAGACTCATTGAGCCATTCTGCAGCTTAAGAATAATAATACACAAAGAAACTAGTTTGGTTTCCTCATCTCAGCCTATCAGGTTTCTGCTCCTAAAGATGTTCTCAGAATTTCTTTATATACTTGTTTCATGTTATGGGACAATGCGCTAAGCTTAGATACTCAGCTAGATCGGTAACATTTTTGTTTCCATTCACACTTTTGCATACGGTTGATTTAACATTCTATACATGGCAAATCTTTATGCTTACATATTTATTGTTGTAATCAGCGTGTGGACGAACATAACTAGGAGGCCTACCATTTCTCATAGCTTTGGAAGCAAACTGGACCTCACTAAATAGAGCTGGGATGTTTCTATTAGACGTCTGGTTTAGTAAAATGCTATCTAAAGCCTGAATACGACATTCAGATTAATTTGGTTCAGTTTACTTGTGCATTTCCTACAATTATAACATTTATGCAGGGTCGTCTTTTAATCACCTTTTTATCAGTCTCAAGTTAACTAAGAGTTTTGACATTGCAGTCCCAATTTTTTTTCCTAATTTTGTGGCAATTGTTCATAAATGCTGGTTATTAGGACATCACTATAGGATATGTCAGGGACTTCTTTTATGATAACTTTGATTTTAAACCCTGGAGAGGTCTTACCTGGTGGAAACGCCGTCCAAGGACCCATCACATGCTAATGAGTTCCACACAGGTATGACACTGAGTCAACAATGTGATGTCCGAACCCCGGTTTACAATGGCGGAGACAGGGGGGACCAGCAGGGGCCCTGGCCCCCCCTAACATCCAATATTTGCTGCTAATTAGCTAATGAACAGTGGGTAATTAGTGAGTATTTGCTGCTAAAAACCTACTTTCCAATGATTTGGCCCTCTCCAACCAGTTCTAACAGCCCTCGGCCCCCCTGATAATATTTTCCTGGCTCCGCCACTGCCGGTTTACTCTGGCATTTGCATGCTATCCTAAATCATGCTATTGAACATCTTAATTGGTTCTTTCTGGATATGTGTGTGCCAACTTATATGCAATCCTATGCCTAGAACATTAGACGGATCAAGATATTTTGAACAAAATTGCCAGACTTCCTCAAATTACTTCATCAAGAAGGGTGGGGCCTTTGTGTTCGTGCACATGAACCATCTAATACCAAACTAAGCCGATGGCTCTTATCCAAGCATCACAACATTGGAGAACAAAACCTAACCAAACTATACATTTACACAACGAAATGCCCCAAGAAGCAGGGTGTAGCCAGCAAAACCACACCAATCCTTCTCTGAAACTACAAAGGACACACCAATTAAATCAAAGGAATATCTTGAGCAGGGAGGAGACTAACATGCTTGCAGGGGACGCCGAGTTTCTTGAGCCGTAGCGTGCGGGTCTCGAGCAGCCTCTGGAGATCGCCTCCTACGGCCTCCTCCAGCTTCGCGGCGTGCGTCTCCACCCCCTTGCCGACCCCATTCAAGAACTCCACCACGCCTACCTTGGCTGCGCACAGGAATCCCAATCCGCTTCACCACGACGAACGGCGAAGAAAGAACCACGAAGGTTACGGGTCAGGAGGAAAGTAGCTAGGCGGGTGTACCTTGGTAGGGCTGGGAGTAGAAGGATCTCGCCGGAGCTCCGGCGCCGGGGTGGAGGAGGAGGCGGCGCACATTAGATGCACAGGCCAAGGCCGCCATAGGGGAGACTGAGGGCTGGATCCTTTTTTTTTGTTCACAATCTACCGAGGGGTGGATCCTCAAACGCGCACCCTCCAGCGCTTGCGAATGCCTATTAGGCCGGGCCAGTTACGCGATTTTCTTCCACCAGTTTCCTGACCGGTTTTTTCTTCTGCTTTTCCATTCGGTTTTCCCCTGATTATTTTTATTTTTCCATCTTTTATTTATAGATTCACTATCATTTTTCTAATTTGCGAGCGTTTTTGAATTCACAATATTTTTTGAATATATGAGAATTTTTTTCAAAATTTATGAATTAAAACAAATCATGAAAACTATTTGAATACACGAACATTTTTTCATATCAGAACACTTTTAAAATTAGTGAACATTTAATGAATTAAAAAAAAAGAACACTTACAAATCTGCAAAAAAATTGTATTCATTTTTTTTTCAAATTCGTGAACATTTTTTAACAATTGCAACATTTTTTGAATCCACACTGATTATAAAATCTTGAACATTTTTTGAATGCACGAATATATTTTGAATTTGCAAAGTTTTTAGTATAGAACATTTTTTGAATTCATGAATATATTTTTTAAATTTGCAAGCATTTCCCAAAATCATGATTGTTTTTTTAAATAGTATTTTTTGGATTCATGAATATTTTCAAATTTGCATACATTTTTATATTCGTGGATATTTTTTCAAATATGAAGACATATTTTTGAATTTTGCTAAAAATGAAACAATAAAAGGAAATTTTAAAAACGAAAAAAGAATCTAGGAAAAAAGGCCTCGCGCCCGCGCACTCGATCGACCCATCAGAAATGGGGTACGTGTTTGCTAGCCTCCCATCCCGTAATGTGGGGACTACAATTGATATGTATGGCCCGCTGCGATACTCATAGTGGCGCTCGCCCGCTATGTAGAAGAAGATGGACCGGCTCATCACGAAGCCGTGAAGTGTTCTGTGCGGTCTAGGAACCTTCCACGCTGGTTTGGGAAGCTTCTGTATGGTTTTTTCAAGGTGTTTTTTGTATTTATTTTCTTTTTATTTTTTCCTTTTCATATTTTTAGTTTCTTTGCGCTTTTCAATGTTTTTTCTGATTTTTTTATTTTTATTTGTCTTTTTCACTGGTTGGTGAGGTGAGGTGCGTGGGTGTGGGAAAATATTACATGGCGGCCGGCGGCCGAGAGGTTGAGTATGTTTACTCCTCACATTCGCTCAAAGTAAAACCTAATGGTTATACTAGTTCGGCTTGTTTCGGTTTAAAGAAGTAAATTGGACTTTTTACTCGTCTAACAGGTTATAGGGGATCGGTTAGAGCTGCTTTTAGGCTAGCCATAGTGGGAGTAATTTAGGTAGTAACATAACGTACCCTAAGACATATATGCTTATGTGGCATGGAGTTAATGAGGAGAGAGGTGCTTGTGGTAACATAATATGTTACCGTAACATAACGCACCCAAATGCAAAATGAGTCTATAATATAATAAATGAAGGCTTGCATGACACTATATTTGTGTTACTACCCACTATGATGGTAGTAACATAGACTAATAACATGCATATATTACTAGTCTAAGTTACTACCCACTATGACTAGCCTTAGGAATAGTTATGAGTACATAGCTTCGGATGGGAAGGAAAAGATCGTTCGCATATGTTGCCTCCGTGAGTGGACGTCAACTCTACATTGGTGTCCTTGTATAATCTGCAGCCTGTAGCAATTTTATTAGGAAAAATTGTTCCGATCGACGAGCTGACGGAGCGTACACACGGCGCGTCTACGTGCAGTTGCGCTCCACTCGGACAAGGAAGAGTCTTGTCCGGCTCTGCCTGCACGTAACGTGAACCATCATGTGGTAATATAACGAGTACTAGTAGGCAGATATAGGTACAGAACCCCAAGTCTCCTACCCGACGCTTCCTCATATCGATCGACATGGACATGACCAGGCAGCTACCCGAGGACATGCTCCTAGACGTCCTCCGCCGCCTCCCTCCCCGCTGCCTCGCGGCCCGCTGCGTCCGCAAGGAATGGCGCGCCGCCGTCGACGGCCACCGCCTATTGCGCACGGACCTTCTCCCGCTCTCGCTCGACGGCGTCTTCCTCGAGCTGCGCGACCCGGACCTGCCCCTCGAGCGGATGGAGCACCCCATGCCCGCGCTCTTCTCACGCCGCACCACGGCGCGCCGGATCGCCGCCAGCCTCGACTACCCGGACACCCCCTCCGTGTTTGACTGCGGCGTGCAGGACTGCTGCAACGGCCTCCTCCTCCTGCTCTGCGGCCACGTGGTCAACCCTGCCAGGCTGCAGTGGGTGGAGTTGCCCGCAGCGCCGCCCCGGTGCTGCGATCTCTGCATGAGCGGTCACTACCTCGTGTTTGATCCGACGGTGTCGCAGCACTACGAGGTGCTCTCGGTCCCGGACATACTGTCAGGACCCCGATTCTAAGTCACATCGATCTAGCATGTAACACATCATATCACTTTGTGGCCTCACGCACGGTATTCCCACGGGTGTCACCTTACCTGGCCCGGAACCGTTTGCGCCTTTTGGCTCACGTATATGATAGTGTCGCTAGTATCCATATGACAGAGAACCTGGGCCGACATGACTAGTCGTGAACCCAAAGTGGCACTAACTTACGGGGACAGTCATACATGAACCAACATCGAACGTGTCGGTCATCAGCGTGTGAATCCGGGCTGTAGCAACTGGGCTAACAGGACTCCGGGAACCCGGGCTGTAGCAGGCTAGCAGGACTCCGGAAGACACCGCGTGACATTTCCCCGAAGGGACAGACACATGAACGAAGTGGATCACATGCCGGCCAGTCTAAGTGTTCCGGAGCAGTAGTAACTGGGCTAGCAGGACTCCGGTAAACCGGGCTGTAGCAGACTACCATGGCTCAGTGGAAGCACTAGACTACATTTCTCCATAAGAGAGGCTACCAAGGATAAACAACTAGGTTGTCGAATCCACACATACCAAGCATTTCAACCATACACACAATATGCTCGATATGTGTAAATACAACATGGCATCACAACAAAACTCTACGACTCAAAGTATTTATTCATTAGGCTCCAAAGAGCCAAGTATTACAAACATGGGTCTCATGACCCAAAATATAGAGCATACAAGCAACAAGCACATGCGGAAGCTTAACTTGCCTGAATACAGACAACTATAAAAGAACAAGGCTGAGAAGCCTGACTATCTACAAGATCCTGCTGAGGGCACAAGATCGTAGCTGAGGTAACAAGCTAAACGTCGAAGTCCACGTGGAACTACTAGCGAGACTGAAGTCTCTCTGCAAAACATAAAATAGGCAAACGTGAGTACAAATGTACCTAGCTAGACTTACATCAAAACTATCTACATATGCATCGGTACCAACAAAGGGGGTGGTGGAGTTTGACTGCAGCAAGCCAGCTTTGACTCAGTGGCTAACCTGAACTACGACTGCAAGTAACTCTTTTGAGATGGCGCACACGAGTCCACATATTCACCATACAATACACCACTATGGATCCGCTCCCGTTAACCTACGAGAACGCCATCCATAGCACTCACGCTTATCTTGCGAGTTTTAGAGTATCCACTTCAAGTTATCTATGAACTGTACAGGCAACCCAGAAGTCCTTTACCGCGGACACGGCTATTCGAATTGATCATTTATAACCCTGCAGAGTGTACTTCTTCACACACGCTCTCGCCACTTACCACCATGTACACGTCGTGTATCTCGGCAACCTTCAAGCGGAAGCCTGGCGAGGGAGTCGGTCACGACCTGACTAACCACACAAGTCTCTAGTCCAGGTTTATCGCCTATTCGGGTTCCATCCGCAAGGAGATCCGGCCGGGGTGTCGCTCACGGCCCCAAACGATGTGAGAAGGGTTCCCAAGCCCACCATCCGGGTGCCACTTGGTACACCGTGCCACTGTGCCTAGTCTGTCCCAAGCCCACCTGTACCGGGTGCCACTTGGTAGACTACTAACACTACCTACAAACACCAGAAACTAGTTGCAACTCCTGGACAGAGATCGAGTTGGTTAATAAGTCGAGAGAGCTTGGAGCGCCCGGAGCCCAATGTGTGGTAGTAACTGTTCATGGATCACAAACACAGAACTCAGTTCCTTAGGACGGCTGCAATGAGACAACCCACCATGTACTCCTACATGGCCTCTCACCGCTACCTTTACCAAATCGTGTTCACACACTTGGCTCTCAACAGCAGGACATGTTCACCACATTCCAATTCATCCCCGATGAATCAGACCTGACTCAACTCTAAGCATTAGCAGGCATGACAAACAAGTATGAATGAGTAGGCACACCAGGGCTCAAACAACTCCTACTCATGCTAGTGGGTTTCATCTATTTACTGTGGCAATGACAGGCCATGCAGAGGAAAGGGGTTCAACTACCGCAGCATGTAACAGTTGAATCATTGTTGTCCTAATGCAGTAAAAGAGAGCAGGAGCGAGAGAGTGGGATTGTATCGGAATGAACAAGGGGGTTTTGCTTGCCTGGCACTTCTGAAGATAGTATAGTTCTTCATCGGTGCCATCGATCTCATCGTCGGAACCACGTCTACTGAGAGGGGACAAATACCAGCAAACAAGGAAGAATACAATCAATGCAATGCACAATATGATGCATGATCATGACATATCAATATGTTGTGATTTAAGCTAATGCAACTAAAACCAGAAGGGTTTGAGCTAATTTGAACCAAGGGTTCAAATTCAAACTCAAGTTATGAATTATAATGTGCATTATCATGTTTTGATCTATACAGCAAGGTTAAGTTGCTTTGTCATGCATGAAAACAACATAAATGGATAGATTGGATTTTTCTGATAATTTTACATATATAATTTGTTTCATTTGAAGTTACGGTTGAATTTCTATGAATTTTTAAAGTTTAGTTTGTTTTCTTAAATTCATAAATCATTTCTGATTTATTTTAAATTCCAGAAAATATTTATGACGTCAGCAGTGCATCAGCACGACATCAACAAGTCAACAGAGGCTGACCAGGTCAAACCTGACGACCGGGTCCCACATGTCATTGGCTCACTATTTAACTGGGAGTTAATCCCGTGTTGACTGGGATTTGACCCGCTGCGGGGCCCGCCTGTTAGTGTCTGTTAGGGGGGATTAGTGGTGATTAGCGCCTAACTAAGCGACCACGTCAGCCCGCCGGAGTTTGGCCGGCGGCGACCTCAAACTGCGGCGGAAACTCGCCGGAAAACAACTACGGGGCTCGGTTTTGCGCGTGTTTTGCGTCTACGGGTAGCTGAAGGTGCGCCGCACCCAACTGGGCGAGCGACAGCGGCTGGAGTGGCCTGTACTCGCCGGAGACGAGCTCGCGGCGGCGGCCAGAGTTCGGCTCAAGCGAGTCCGGGGCTGCAGTGCTCGGGCGAGCAAACGGAGTGGCTAGGCATCCTCCTGGAGGCGCCAGGAGCGTATTTGTACCCCTGGAGCGAGCAGGAGAAGCTCGGGAGCACGGGCTCGCCGGTCATGGCGGACGGCGGCCTCGGGTGATCTCAGGGCTGCGGCTAGAGGGCGAAAATGACGCGGGGAAGAGAGGGGAAAACGGCAAAGCTCACAGGGAGGTCGATGAGTAGCTCAGCGTGCTTGGGGACGCTCGGAGGTCGGCGAATCGAGCGACGGTGTTCGTCGGAGCAGACGAGGAAGATGGCGACGTTCTAGGGCCTCCGGCGTCGTACAGCTTGGTGGAGAGGACGAGGGGAATGCGGCGGTGCTTCTGGGATCAGCGGCAGGGCGAGGAGAGTATGGTGGCTGCATCTACGACGAGCGGCGGCGACGGCCTCCTCTCGGTGAGCACAGAAGCGAGAGGGGGAGGGGATGAGGACGAGCGGGGGTGGGCGAGAGAGTTGGGGTGATGTGTGGCGTCATCCGGATGCTTGGGGCAGCGGCAGGAAGCAGGAGGTGGCGGGGCGCGTGCCGGCGTGCCGCGGCCACACGCGCTCTGTCCTTCTGGCGCGCCGAGGAAGATGACTAGCAAGGTGGGGGTGGGCTGGGCCGCTAGCGGGCTGCGAGGTGAGCACACACTCTCTCTCTATCTGCTTTCCTATTTTCTTCAGTTTTTCTATTTTTCTTCTCTGTTTTGATTTAGTTTATAAACCAAATCATTTTTATAATTCCTAAAAATAATTGTGGGCATTAACTGAATTATTACAGAGGCCCTTAGGTATTTTCAGAATTGTTGGAGCATTTAATATTATTTATAGAATTTAAATGCCCCAATTCAAATACATATGATTTAATTCAAAAATCCAGGATTACCTAGAAAAATGTGCACCATTTTTGGCAGAGGTTTCCACCTTAACCAAAAATCATGAACTTTTCTCAAGGCATTTTGGATTCTTTGAAAATTATTTTAAGTTGAACCTATTTGGATTGATTTGGTGCTAGGGTTTGAACATCCCCATTTCAAGTTCCAAAAATTTAAACATGATGCAAGCAAAAAGCAAACACTAGGCAGTACTAGAAGCTAGGGATGTGACAACTCACACCCACTAAACAAGAATCTCGTCCCGAGATTCAAGCGTAGGGTAAGATGAAGGGGGGACACAAACTAGCATAATCTTCACGATCCAGGTTGCACTTCATAAAGGCGTTGATTCAATCACCATCTTTGTCTCGTCGTCTTGCTCTGAGAATTCCAGCCAACATGACAACGAGAGGAAAAGGAAACTCTGGAAGGATCGATCTTCTCGAAGATCGAACAACTCAGGATCAACTCACGGAATGAGACATAGCAACATCTCTCGAGCCGAGACACGAAGCACACATCTAGAGGGATGGAGTGGAACAGATGACGAGGGTTCACTAGGTAGACAACAATTCCACACCTAAGAGGGTGGTGAACGGTTGTCAAGTAGCGAGGATTTGAGTTGCCATGATACCATAACGAGACACCCTAGAGAAGGATGACTCGTAGAATTATCCCTTAAGTGGTAAAAAGATTTACTTTTGATTCAGAGATCAATAAAATTCTCTATACCAGCCTCGGGCAAATCTCAAGCAATCATTTGAAGGAGTTCGAAAGAATGACATACCCTGACTAGAATGGATGATGTGGACTACCTTGTTGAAGACAACGTAATGGATGATCTTTTCTTATCACTGGAAATGGAAGGGACCCATGGCAGGACCACTTTTGAAGATGATCCTGTATGAGAATTACTAAGGAGGCAGCCCATAGTGAAATGGCACAAAGACGGTGCAAGCTAGGAACAAAATGCAAATGTTGGAATGTTCCAACCATCATATCTGCCTGAGATTCAGATCTGGTTAGAAACAGGATACTTCAGACTCACATGTCTGAAAAGAAGAGTTGCAACACAAGTCGACGAGATAACGTTGCGAGACTCTCGGGAGATGAACTACGATAGCAAGCTCCAAAACATGAGCAGGTTTTGCTACACACCTGTGAACACACTGTCCTAGACAAGCGTGACCACGTGGCAGTCTTATAATAAAACACTACCGAGTTCAGGTGGGGAACCATAATCGAGGATATTGAAGTCCTTGCATAAGGCATGCTCTTAAGAAGGAACTTCCTTTCCTTGAACAAATCAATCAGTGGCTTGGTGTGCTAGGGGGTACATATGGAATGAAGATGATCAGTCTATCAGACCATAGAATACTTCGCACGGGCATGACTGACTTGGGATGATTCCAAAGGAAGCAAAAACAAACTTTCTCGAATTCACGGCGGCAACTTACATCTAATGCACGTGAATCAAAGGAAGTCACTCCTTTCATCCAAACATAGGTTTCATGAACGGAACACGAAGATAATGCTTACAAAAGTTTCCAACACTAGCTTGATGTTCAACATGAATCATGGAGGAGAAAAAATACCGCTGATGGGCTCAACAGCAACTCATCGGAATTTCCATATCACTGGACTTCCACCATTATGTGAACAATGTGATAGTATTGGTCAGACCAAAAGATGTAACAGTGTATGCTCGAGGAATCAACCACGAGTAAGACAACATTACAAATATCGTTGGTTCTGATTTGATTTGAAGATAGCCCATACTCAAATCAAAGTTTTGATAAGTCAATAGGTCCAACAACTAATCACAGGGACCAATCGGTGAAGATATCATCTTTCTTCAACAACCACACAAACACAAGGATATCCCTCTGAATATGAACTAAGTGGGACAAGCTTTCATCTTCCAACTCTCCAAGTTGTTGTTTAGCTTAACCAACTAGCTCAGGGTATCCGACACAGATTCTTAGAGAAAGGGTGGTTTACAAGAAACCAACTTGATCACGAGCTCAACATAACAGTCAGGGCCAACCTGGTGATACTTCCGAGAAGATATTCAAAAAATCACGAACCATCGATATGTTATTAAGCTCGAGAACAATCTTGCTTTTTAAGGCAAGACGATGGGATCAAAAGAGCAAGGGATTGATACAATCCTAACTCATTGATCGAAGAGTGCACCAGGGAAATGGACTAGGTAGCACGATCAATCTCAGGATGGTGATTCAGTAATCAGCATGCTAAGAATGAAAGTATTGTCCTTTAACTACCAAGCAACGGAGTTGCTAGGAATATTGATTTCACACATCACAATTCACTTGTCGGCATTCCGATCACAACAACACAGAGACCGAGGAATGAATAATGATGGCGAGAAGTATCACTATACCAAGAATTCATGAGATGGTGTGCAATTCCCATGACATTCTTGATATAAAGATGGTAATACTCCAAGGTAGAACAGAACAAAAACTGGATTGACATTTTGATCTGTGGAATACAACTACTTTGACCCAATCCTAGATATGGATGAGGTACTGGAGTTTGTTTTCTCCTAGTCATTCCGGAATAGAATGGCTTGACGAACCACAAGAGTAGAAGGCATCGATAACACGGATGGACAACTAGTCTTGACCAACAATTGACAGACGAAGGTCAGTTAACAACTAAGAAGGGACAACTCAAAGGAACATATCACTTTCTGAGTTGTGGATGCATAGATTTAGTATGTCAAACAAGTTCAACATATTTCTTCCAGATAATCCATGCAGAAAGGTAGGACTGGCAGATTCACAATGCAGAATGGAGAACTGATCAAGAGCACTCTTATTGTGATGTTTTGGTTCAACAAGGAACTTCTGCCATAAGTAGTTCATGGTATTGGAAGGAGGATTTACCACGGACCTCGAGGACTATCGCAAAGGTTACTAATATCCTAAAGGAACTAGCAAACGCTATCAACATGAGGTAAGTAGAGTGAATCTTGGGCTCAAGAACCCAGAAATAGAATGCCTACTAACTCAATGGCATCACGGGATGCTTTCGGGAATAATGGCTAGAATCATCACACTTGGGATACAAAGCATTGCTAGATTACTGGGTGGTTCTCTAAGACACCTAGGGTCATAATAATAGTTCCAGCATATATGTCGAGGCAATGGAGTACCTCAACAAACAGTTTAGTGTGCTTAATCTGGCCCACAAGGACATTGGAAACGGGAAGAGGGGATTTGCAAATGCATCAGAATATCTAGAAACCTGGGATGACTCGGACAACATAACGGCTGTAAATGCTCAAAAAGATTTGAGACATCCTGCAAAATTGTGGCATAACCACTCAACATCACAATAACAAGGTTCCGAGATCAACTGTCAACATACGGAAGTACTAGAAACTGAACCGAGCCTTGAATCCATCAATCTTATAAGTCTATGGATTAGTAACACGTGATCCTGATAGAAAGAAGAGAAAGCCAAGTTCCTTAACCCCGTAGGAAAGATAGGATGACTCGGATCAGAAGGGCATAAGGTAAAGGAGTAAAAAGAGCCTTACGTTCCCATCCACAATCAATTCCCTTATATAACTAAAGCATTTCTAGACTCAACTTCGACCAGTTTGGCTTGGTAATCCTACAGTCAGTCAGGCTCTGATACCAAAGTTGTCAGGACCCCGATCCTAAGTCACATCGATCTAGCATGTAACACATCATATCACTTTGTGGCCTCACGCACGGTATTCCCACGGGGGCCACCTTACCTGGCCCGGGACCGTTTGCGCCTTTTGGCTCACGTATATGATAGTGTCGCTAGTATCCATATGACAGAGAACCCGGGCCGACATGACTAGTCGTGAACCCAAAGTGGCACTAACTTACGGGGACAGGCATACATGAACCAGCATCGAACGTGTCGGTCATCAGCGTGTGAATCCGGGATGTAGCAACTGGGCTAACAGGACTTCGGGAACCCCGGGCTGTAGCAGGCTAGCAGGACTCTGGAAGACACCGCGTGACATTTCCCCGAAGGGAGAGACACATGAACGAAGTGGATCACATGCCGGCCAGTCTAAGTGTTCCGGAGCAGTAGTAACTGGGCTAGCAGGACTCCGGTAAACCGGGCTGTAGCAGACTACCATGGCTCAGTGGAAGCACTAGACTACATTTCCCCATAAGAGAGGCTACCAAGGATAAACAACTAGGTTGTCGAATCCACACATACCAATCATTTCAATCATACACACAATATGCTCGATATGTGTAAATACAACATGGCATCACAACAAAACTCTACGACTCAAAGTATTTATTCATTAGGCTCCGAAGAGCCAAGTATTACAAACATGGGTCTCATGACCCAACATACAGAGCATACAAGCAACAAGCACATGCGGAAGCTTAACTTGTCTGAGTACAGACAACTATAAAAGAACAAGGCTGAGAAGCCTGACTATCTACAAGATCCTGCTGAGGGCACACGATCGTAGCCGAGGTAACAAGCTAAATGTCGAAGTCCACGCGGAACTACTAGCAAGACTGAAGTCTCTCTGCAAAACATAAAATAGGAAAACGTGAGTACAAATGTACCCAGCAAGACTTACATCAGAACTATCTACATATGCATCGGTACCAACAAAGGGGGTGGTGGAGTTTGACTGCAGCAAGCCAGCTTTGACTCAGTGGCTAACCTGAACTACGACTGCAAGTAACTCTTTTGAGGTGGCGCACACGAGTCCACATATTCACCATACAATACACCACTATGGATCCGCTCCCGTCAACCTACGAGAACGCCATCCATAGCACTCACGCTTATCTTGCGAGTTTTAGAGTATCCACTTCAAGTTATCTATGAACTGTACAGGCAACCCAGAAGTCCTTTACCGCGGACACGGATATTCGAATAGATCATTTATAACCCTGCAGGGGTGTACTTCTTCACACACGATCTCGCCACATACCACCATGTACACGTCGTGTATCTCGGCAACCTTCAAGCGGAAGCCTGGCGAGGGAGTCGGCCATGACCTGACTAACCACACAAGTCTCTAGTCCAGGTTTATCGCCTATTCGGGTTCCATCCGCAAGGAGATCCGGCCGGGGTGTCGCTCACGGCCCCAAACGATGTGAGCAGGGTTCCCAAGCCCACCATCCAGGTGCCACTTGGTACACCGTGCCACTGTGCCTAGCCTGTCCCAAGCCCACCTGTACTGGGTGCCACTTGGTAGACTACTAACACTACCTACAAACACCAGAAACTAGTTGCAACTCCTGGACAGAGATCGAGTTGGTTAATAAGTCGAGAGAGCTTGGAGCGCCCGGAGCCCAATGTGTGGTAGTAACTGTTCATGGATCACAAACACAGAACTCAGTTCCTCAGGACGGCTGCAATGAGACAACCCACCATGTACTCCTACATGGCCTCTCACCGCTACCTTTAC
Source organism: Aegilops tauschii subsp. strangulata (assembly GCF_002575655.3). Lineage (NCBI taxonomy): Eukaryota > Viridiplantae > Streptophyta > Magnoliopsida > Poales > Poaceae > Aegilops > Aegilops tauschii. Next base: position 126,077,599 of record NC_053037.3, read on the forward strand.
CAAATCGTGTTCACACACTTAGCTCTCAACAGCAGGACATGTTCACCACATTCCAATTCATCCCCGATGAATCCGACCTGACTCAACTCTAAGCAGTAGCAAGCATGACAAACAAGCATGAATGAGTAGGCACACCAGGGCTCAAACAACTCCTACTCATGCTAGTGGGTTTCATCTATTTACTGTGGCAATGACAGGTCATGCAGAGGAAAGGGGTTCAACTACCGCAGCATGTAACAGTTGAATCATTGTTGTCCTAATGCAGTAAAAGGGAGCAGGAGTGAGAGAGTGGGATTGTATCGGAATGAACAAGGGGGTTTTGCTTGCCTGGCACTTCTGAAGATAGTATAGTTCTTCATCGGTGCCATCGATCTCATCGTCGGAACCACGTCTACTGAGAGGGGACAAATACCAGCAAACAAGGAAGAATACAATCAATGCAATGCACAATATGATGCATGATCATGACATATCAATATACTGTGATTTAAGCTAATGCAACTAAAACCAGAAGGGTTTGAGCTAATTTGAACCAAGGGTTCAAATTCAAACTCAAGTTATGAATTATAATGTGCATTATCATGTTTTGATCTATACAACAAGGTTAAGTTGCTTTGTCATGCATGAAAACAGCATAAATGGATAGATTGGACTTTTCTGATAATTTTACATATATAATTTGTTTCATTTGAAGTTACGGTTGAATTTCTATGAATTTTTGAAGTTTAGTTTGTTTTCTTAAATTCATAAATCATTTCTGATTTATTTTAAATTCCAGAAAATATTTATGACGTCAGCAGTGCATCAGCATGACATCAGCAAGTCAACAGAGGCTGACCAGGTCAAACCTGACGACCGGGTCCCACATGTCATTGGCTCACTGTTTAACTGGGAGTTAATCCCGTGTTGACTAGGATTTGACCCGCTGCGGGGCCCGCCTGTCAGTCTGTTAGGGGGGATTAGTGGTGATTAGCACCTAAATAAGCGACCACGTCAGCCCGCCGGAGTTTGGCCGGCGGCAACCTCAAACTGCGGCGGAAACTTGCCGGAAAACAGCTATGGGGCTCGGTTTTGCGCGTGTTTTGCGTCTATGGGTAGCTGAAGGTGCGCCGCAGCCAACTGGGTGAGCGACAGCGGCTGGGGTGGCCTGTACTCGCCGGAGACGAGCTCGCGGCGGCGGCCGGAGTTCGGCTCAAGCGAGTCCGGGGCTGCAGTGCTCGGGCGAGCAAACGGAGTGGCTAGGCATCCTCCTAGAGGCGCCAGGAGCGTATCAGTACCCCTGGAGCGAGCAAGAGAGGCTCGGGAGCACGGGCTCGCCGGTCATGGCAGACGACGGTCTCGGGTGATCTCAGGGCTGCGGCTAGAGGGCGAAAATGACGCGGGGAAGAGAGGGGAAAACGGCGAAGCTCACAGGGAGGTCGATGAGTAGCTCAGCGTGCTCGGGGATGCTCGAAGGTCGGCGAATCGAGCGACGGCGTTCGTCGGAGCAGACGAGGAAGATGGCGACGTTCTAGGGCCTCCGGCGTCGTACAGCTTGGTGGAGAGGACGAGGGGAACGTGGCGGTGCTGCTGGGATCAGCGACAGGGAGAGGGGAGTACGGTGGCTGCATCTACGGCGAGCGGCGGCGACGGCCTCCTCTCAGTGAGCACATAAGCGAGAGGGGGAGGGGATGAGGACGAGCGGGGGTGGGCGAGAGAGTCCGGGTGATGCGTGGCGTCATCCGAACGCGTTGGGGCAGCGGCAAGAAGCAGGAGGTGGCGGGGCGCGTGCCGGCGTGCCGCGGCCACACGCGCTCTGTCCTTCTGGCGCGCCGAGGAAGATGACCGGCAAGGTGGGGGTGGGCTGGGCCGCTAGTGGGCTGCGAGGTGAGCACACACTCTCTCTGCTTTCCTATTTTCTTCAGTTTTTCTATTTTTCTTCTCTGTTTTGATTTAGTTTATAAACCAAATCATTTTTATAATTCCTGAAAATAATTGTGGGCATTAACTGAATTATTAGAGAGGCCCTTAGGTATTTTCAGAATTGTTGGAGCATTTAAAATTATTTATAGAATTTAAATGCCCCAATTCAAATACATATGATTTAATTTAAAAATCCAGGATTACCTAGAAAAATGTGCACCATTTTTGGCAGAGGTTTCCACCTTAACCAAAAATCATGAACTTTTCTCAAGGTATTTTGGATTCTTTGAAAATTATTTTAAGCTGAACCTATTTGGATTGATTTGGTGCTAGGGTTTGAACATCCCCATTTCAAGTTCCAAAATTTTAAACATGATGCAAGCAAAAAGCAAAAACTAGGCAGTACTAGAAGCTAGGGATGTGACACATACCATGGAACCTTCCGACGGGACACATTTCCAAGCATGCGTGCGAGGATAAGCCGGTGTCCGGGATGGAGTGGACGCCTTCGCCGTACGTCGTGGATGTCTTCTCGTCGCAGACCGGTGAGTGGGAGGAGAGGTCGTTTGTTCGGGAAGGAAAGGCCGCGGAACGGTCACCGATTGTAGGTCGAAAGAAAGACGCATATTGCGTTACGCTGCTTACTGGCATGGAGCACTCTACGTCTCTTGCGAAGACGATTTTGTTTTGAGGTATATATGTATATCTTCTCACACCTTATATGTGTTCGGATTCCGCATTTTTTTAATTTCTTCATCACACAGCAACTACATTCCAGATGTTCTAATGATGATCCCATATTTTGCAGAATGAACTTGTCAAATAATAAATACCAAGTAATTCAGTGCCCTCAAGGAAAGAAGCTAGCGTCTTATGCACCTCGTCTCGGCAAATCCAAGAAGGGTGTCTATTGCGCATTCCGTGTTGCACGTGATGCATTCTAGCTATGGTTCCTTAACGAGACGTATGGAAAGATGGAGTGGGTGTTGAACAAACTCCTTTACTAGAGCAATTAGACCGGTTTTTTTTCTTCTCCCGAATGGATTTTGAAATTCCCCAATACAATTGCAAAACCTCTTGCCCGTCCAATCTCGGATCATGTGCTTGTATTCTTTCTGTGGAAACTTCGATCCCAAGATCTAAGCTTTTCAGATTTGAATTTTTTTGGCCCTCTCACCCTGGTTTTTTGGAGGGGGTGAAATCATCATGGAATGCTCCCATTAAGGCTTCCTCCAGTGCCACAAGAATTTCTGCAAAATTAAAGAGGTTGAGGTATGCCTTAAAAAATGGAGTAAATCGATCTCTAAGCTAAAACTGTTAATTGAAAACTGTAATAGAATTCTGCTCCATATAGACAACCTTGAGGATTTGAGGCAGCTGTCTATTCCTGAAGCCAATTTTAGAAAAAAAAGCACATCTATTACGTTTGCTTAAATATCAAAGTGAGTACTGGAAAAAACGTTGCACGTTTCGGTGGGCTGTCCAAGGTGAGGAAAATACTAAATATTTTCAAGCACGTGCAACTGAAAGACTGCGGAGAAATGCCATCACAAATCTAGTATTATCTGATGGCCGCTTGATAGAAAATCATGATGAAAAGGCAGCAGCGTTTTATGATTGCTTTAAGAAGAGAATGGGGGTGTCATCTCAGCCTGTCTATGATTTTGAGCTTGCCAACTTAATCCAAAAATGTCAGGGTCTGGAAGAACTTTCAATACCATTTACGAAAGAAGAAATTGACAATGTGATCAAAATCATTCCGACTGATCGTGCACCAGGGCCTGACGGTTTCAATGGGCTCTTTCTTAAAGTATGTTGGGATATAATCAAAGAAGACTTTTACATTCTGTGTGAGGACTTCTGGAAGGGGACAATCAATTTGCAATGTTTGAACACGTCTTTAATCACACTAATACCGAAGAAGCTGACACCTGAGTCGGTCAATGATTATAGACCAATCTCCTTGCTAAACTGTGTGCTCAAACTTATAACAAAGATTCTCTCTGAAAGGCTTCAACGCTGGATTCTAAAGGTAGTACATCGAAACCAGTATGGATTCATTAAAACTAGGACAATTCAAGATTGTCTCGGTTGGGCCTTCGAGTATTTACATCAATGTAAACAATCAGGCAAGGAAATTGTAATTCTAAAACTAGATTTCGAGAAGGCCTTCGACACGATGGAACATTCTTTCATTTTGAAAATGCTTGAGTGCAAGGGTTTTGATGACAGGTGGTGTATGTGGATTAAGATGTTGCTGCAGTCAGGATCTTCATCAATTCTACTAAACGGTATACATGGCACATAATTCCAGTGTAAGCGAGGTGTGAGACAGGGTGACCCAATTTCGCCCTTGCTGTTTGTGCTCGCGGCAGATTTACTGCAGTCTTTAATTAATAAAGCCTGGCTGGATGGTTTGATCTCACTTCCAATTAATCAACCTGCTTCTGAAGACTACCCAGTCATACAATATGCCGATGATACATTAATCATACTCCCAGCAAATCAACAAGAGCTGCAGACAATTAAGGAGATTCTTGATTCTTATGCCCGGGCAACTGGTTTGAAAATTAATTACGCTAAGTCTCAATTAATGCCAATCAATGTAAATGCTCAAAAAGCTCTGGATCTGGCCAATGCTCTTGGGTGTCAAGTTGGGGAGATGCCGTTTACCTATCTAGGTTTGCCTCTTGGTACAACAAGAACCACTGTTAGAGAGTTAATGCCTTTGGTCGACAGAATTGAGAGAAGGTTGACATGAACAGCTATCTGGTTATCCTATGGAGAGCGAGTTCAGCTGATTAACTCTGCGCTATCGTCACTGCTATCTTTTGCTATGTGTGTCCTAAAACTTCCACTCAAGTTGATTGATATCTTTGATAGAGCAAGAAGGCACTGTTTATGGAGGAAAGAAGTGGACAGAGATGCTAAAACCCACTCCTTGGCTGCTTGGGAGATGGTTTGTCGCCCAAAGAAAAAAGGGGGTCTTGGAATTTTAAACCTACAAATCCAAAACAATGCTCTACTGCTCAAGTACCTGCATAAATTCATTCACAAACAGGATGTCCCCTGGGTAATGCTAGTTTGGAATGCCCATTATGACGATACACCTCCCCATGCAAAACCACCTTGTGGTTCTTTTTGGTGGCATGATGTTTTCTCTCTGATGGATATTTACCGTCGGATTACCTCCTGTATACCTGCCGCGGGGGACACGGTTCTGCTTTGGAAAGATGTTTGGATCAATGAAAGACCACTGATGGACTCCCATGAGCATCTTTTTTCGTTTGCTAACAACGAGGACATCTCATTGGCGCAGTACTACAACAACAATGATCACGCGGGCAACTTCATGCTTCCTCTGTCAATGGAAGCCAGAACAGAACTGGATAATTTACAAGAGATCATGGAAGGAATCAACCTGGAAGCTATGGGGACTGATGAATGGATCCTTTGCTGGGGTGATGCTGATTTTAAACCGAAGTAGTTCTACAATTTCATGTTCAGAAATATATTGGCTCCCCAATGCATCACCTCAGTTTGGAAAACAAAATGTATCATGAGACATAAAGTGTTTGCATGGTTGATGTTGCATGACAGGGTCACCACAAGAGATTTTCTGCTGAGAAGGCACTTTAATATTGGAGAAAATCACAATTGCCCAATGTGCAATATGGAGGCTCTAGAAACAAATGCCCATCTATTTTATGAGTGTCCTTTTGCTGCAAAGTGTTAGGAGGTTGTGGGCATAGATTGGGATAATCATCCAGACATACAACACAAGTATGAGAGAGCTAGGGCAAGGTGGCAGGGACCTTTGTTCAAAGAGATAACCATATTGACCTCCTGGAATATTTGGAAGCAACGCAACAGAGAGATTTTTGATGGAGAGGCGGCCACACATGCTGAGTGGCTGAGGAAACTCAAGGAAGATTTTGTGATCTTGGGTTACAGGATCAACCCTCAAAAATTAACCTTTTTTAGAAGGCTTTAGCAACTCTTTATCTTTGTAATATCTTGTTTTACATAGGCTAGTCTAGCACCTTCTGAGTTCTTTTTAAAGCCATGTAAAACAACCCTTATCTATAATGTTAACCAATGGTTAACATTTTAAAGAAATAAAGAAAAAAGCAACAGTAGGAGGCTCTCCTGCTGTTTTCACTGGTAAAAAAAACAATGACATCAACTTTGACCATGTTCCTAAATGCCCTTGTAACTTTGCTGGGGGATCCTGGATCTTACAAGGAAGCGACAATGACGAAGAGCTAGTCGAAGACAACTCTGAATGGGATCCGAACAATGATAATGTGGTTAGCGCTGAAGATTGGGTTGCCAAGCACGGTTCTAACTCGACAATTGATTTTCTTGGATTTCATCCTTACAAAGAGATTGCTCTGTTTGAACCGAGCGGCAATGTAATGGCCTACCATATGAACACTTTGAAGGTTCGGGATCTAGGTCATATTAAAATGGGGAGGAAAGAGATTGAATGTTCTTTCCCATACATGCCATGTTGGATGGGGCCGTTACCTGGAAGCCATTATAGAACCCAGTTTTGTTCATAGTGGTTAAAGTCATGATGTTTAGTTTGTAACACAATTTATTTTTATTAAAAAATAATTTAGGCTCGTGTATCACATTTTGCTAATTGTTCTTATCTATGGGTACATTTTGCGACATGGCACGTAAGAAAGCTTGAATTTGATTTAATTGTTTTGCCTTTTCATCTAGCCTCGTTGAAAATTCCCATATGTATAAAAGCTTTGCTTTAGTACACACCCTCTAAAGCAAATTGCATAGATCTTAAAGAAACGATGGATGTCGATACAATGTACCCCCTTCATTCGATGTGAAGGGCCTAATACACATTTCACAATTTACTTTAACCATTGATTAGACAAATAATACATGATGTGTATTTTTTTGCGGGCAATTCAGAGAGCTTTTATTCATATGAGAGCATTCCTAGGATAGTCAACCATAAGGCTGGTCACTAGGAAGCTAGGAGTTACATCCATCCAACATTCGGTCACATTCAGAGTGCAAGCATGCTTAGCACAGAGATGCGCCGGTAAGTTTGCTGACCTATTAATATGCTGAATATCAAAGGAAATAAAGTGGTTACTAAGCTCTCCTATTTCTAGCAGAATCGGAGCCACAATTGAAAGGTGTTTACCATCGAATTAGTATTTGGAAGGTGTTTTCAATCATATTTTTTCTATGGCATACATCTCATAAATTGGTGAAATTAAATCTCAAATATGTAATAGGCCTTATATCTTTACCTAATCTATATTTTACCTACTAATAAACGGAGGAAAGCTGCTGCCTGTCTGTCGTGCTTTTTTGCAACAACAAAAAAACCAACAGTTTCCTGAAATCAACCTGCCGTCCAGGTTGAAGTGAGTCAACCTGCTTCTAAGGAAGTACTGGTTTGGTTTAGATTATTTCAGGTTACTCTATGTACGATGCTTTCTATTTTTTGTGGCATCGGTTGAGATTTAAAAAAATCAACAAAAAAACAGAGGGGTGTATCTGGTGCATCGGGGCAATTGGTGCTAGCAGTGCACCGGTCCCTCGTTGCACATTTAAAAATGTTTGAAAATATCCGGAAAAAATTTAGTGCATTGACACACCATCAACGTATATTGTCACAAAAATTCAAATGAAAATTTGATACATAGCTCGAGACACAAAAATGACAAATTTGATACTAAATAGTACATAACACAAGTTGGGCTGCAGTTTTGGCCCATTAGCACATTGATGTCAAATTTGTCATTTTTGTATCTCGAGCAATATTTCTATCTTTGATTTGAATTTTTGTGACAACATACATTGATGTTGTGTCAATGCACTAATTTATTTTTTCCAGATTTTTTCAAACATTTTTTAATGTGCAGCGGGATCCGGTGCACCGGTTGTCGTGGGAGTGAGTCTGATAGTAAGAGTAGGGGGTACGTAGGAGGAGGCAGTGTCCTAGCTATGGCGCGGTTGTACACACAAGTTTACGAGTTCAGGCCCCTCTTGGAGGAGGTAATAGCCCTACGTCTCGGTGCCGCGAAGGCTTTGTCGACTGGATATGTGTGAAAGTTACAGGGGGTGCGAACCCTTGTGCCAGAGGAGGGGTGGCTTATAGAGAGTGCGCTAGGCCCCTCGCATCCCTCGGTTACATAGGGTTCAATGTGAGTTAAGACAAGGACGTTACAAGTAACGCTTGCTATTAATGATCTTTATGGCGACGGAGTGAATGCCTGACCATTGCCATCCTGGGGTGACCTTAGGCCTTCTGTGTTCCGAGTGATTCTTTGTGCGGTCGAGTGTTATTACCGTGGTCTAGTGGAATTGGGATATCTGAGTGGAATCTTTCGTCGAGTGGATTACGCTCCAGGGTGATTTCAATCGGCATCTTTTGTTGTACTTTGTATGTCTCTGACTTTAGGGCAGTGTCCTTGGGTAGGGTGTCTAGGTCAGGCCTAAGACCCTGCCCTAGGTACATGTCATCGTCATTAGCCCCTGAATGGATTGAGTTCTGAGTGAAGAAGGGTTGAAGAAGGTTCTGACTCAATCCAATGCTTCGGAGGCATTTCATCAAGGTCCTGAAAGCATACTAGTACTTTAACCCTGCATCAGTCGCCTCGATTGATTCTGGCTTCTGAGATCACCGAGTGAATTATGTTGCAAATCTTCGAGTAAATTGGAATGCGATATCTTTGATGCGATCGACTGCTCTGCAGTCTTCGGATCTCACGGGATTCGAAATTTTGGAGAAGCGCGCGGGACGGGGTGTGGCGCAGTAAGCGGAACGAGTAGATAGGGGCTCCTCGATCTTCGCGCCGCCTTTTTCGCCACGTATCGAGCCAGCGCCTATCACGGGATGCGATAGGATCACTCGGGCCCACGGGTCAGCCACTCGGAAGAAGGCCCATAAAAAGCGCCGAGGCCGATGCAAGGCACTGTGCACTCCATTCGTTCTCCTTTCTCCCCGCTTCTTCGCTTCATCTCTTCTTGCTCTCATGCCTTCGCCCGTTCCTCTCAAGCTCCGCCGCCATGGTGAAGGAGAAGATCGCGGCTCTGGAGCGCGCAAAGACGGCGTCGCTGAAGGGCAAGAAGACGGCTCGGGGGTCGTCGTCTCGGTCCGGTCTGCCTCCTGATTGGATCCAGGGGGACTGGATTCGCTCCACCGTCGTGAGGGAAGACTTGGAGAATCTTTCCGCCGACGGCTTGATTGCTCATGGGTCCTGGAGGTTGCCGGAGGGGGAATCCGAGCCCTAGCCGCGCGAGGGTGAGCGCGTCCTCCTCACCACCCACGTCGACCGAGGTTTCTCCCTGCCCCCGCATCCATTCTTTCGGGGTTTTTTTGAACTTCTTCGGTGCTCAGATCCACCACTTTCCTCCCAACACAGTCTTGTACCTTGCCGCATTTATTTCAATGTCTGAGAACTTCCTTGGGTGTCAGCCGCACTGGGGTCTGTTCAAACACATTTTCACCAGTCGATCTCAGTCGGTGAAGAACGCTAACCCAGATGACGAAAAGACGCACGTGATCCAAATGTTCGGGGGGTTAGGGATCCAAATGAGAGGTAGGAGTACTCCCCCCCATGACCTTTCCCGAGTCAGTTAGAGGATGGCAGCCAACCTGGTTCTATTGCAAAGATATTCCGACTCCCGGTCAGTCGCCCGGTCTCCCTCCTTTCTCTCTGGAGAGACTCCGCACTCCTCGTTCACTGACTGTAGAGACTGAGGAGAAGGGGGAGGTGCAAATGTTAGTCGACGCGGTCGTTGCATTAGTCCAGGGCGGAGTGACTGGCATGGATCTGCTGGAGGTGTTCCTCAGTCGACGCATACAACCTCTCCAAGCTCGTGACCACCTGATGTGGATGTATTCGGGCGTTGATGACACCGCTCGGGACCACCCGGAGGAGGTCACCGAGGAGACAGTGGCTCAGTGGCTTGATGTCTACTACGCAACCTTCTTCTTGTAGACGTTGTTGGGCCTCCAAGTGCAGAGGTTTGTAGGACAGTAGCAAATTTCCCTCAAGTGGATGACCTAAGGTTTATCAATCCGTGGGAGGCGTAGGTTGAAGATGGTCTCTCTCAAACAACCCTGCAACCAAATAACAAAGAGTCTCTTGTGTCCCCAACACACCCAATACAATGGTAAATTGTATAGATGCACTAGTTCGGCGAAGAGATGGTGATACAAGTGCAATATGGATGGTAGATATAGGTTTTTGTAATCTGAAAATATAAAAACAGCAAGGTAACTAATGATAAAAGTGAGCGTAAACGGTATTGCAATGCTAGGAAACAAGGCCTAGGGTCCATACTTTCAACAATAATAACATAATTGGATCATATAACTATCCCTCAACATGCAACAAAGAGTCACTCCAAAGTCACTAATAGCGGAGAACAAACGAAGAGATTATGGTAGGGTACGAAACCACCTCAAAGTTATTCTTTCGGATCGATCTATTCAAGAGTTCGTACTAGAATAACACCTTAAGACACAAATCAACCAAAACCCTAATGTCACCTAGATACTCCATTGTCACCTCAAGTATCCGTGGGTATGATTATACGATATGCATCACACAATCTCAGATTCATCTATTCAAACCAACACAAAGTACTTTAAAGAGTGCCCCAAAGTTTCTACCGGAGAGTCAAGACGAAAACGTGTGCCAACCCCTATGCATAGGTTCATGGGCGGAACCCGCAAGTTGATCACCAAAACATACATCAAGTGAATCACGTGATATCCCATTGTCACCACAGATACACACATGCAAGACATACATCAAGTGTTCTCAAATCCTTAAAGACTCAATCCGATAAGACAACTTCAAAGGGAAAACTCAATCCATTACAAGAGAGTAGAGGGGGGGAGAAACATCATAAGATCCAACTATAATAGCAAAGCTCGCGATACATCAAGATCGTATCACCTCAAGAACACGAGAGAGAGAGATCAAACACATAGCTACTGGTACATACCCTCAGCCCCGAGGGTGAACTACACCCTCCTCGTCATGGAGAGCGCTGGGATGATGAAGATGGCCACCGGTGAGGGTTCCCCCCCCTCCGGCAGGGTGCCGGAATAGGGTCCCGATTGGTTTTTGGTGGCTACAAAGGCTTGCGGCGGCGGAACTCCCGATCTATTCTGTTCCCCGATGGTTTTAGGGTATATTGATATATATATATATATAGGTGAAAGAAGTCGGTCAGAGGAACCACGAGGGGCCCACGAGGGTGGAGGGCGCGCCCAGGGGGTGGGCGCCCCCCTGCCTTGTGCCTTCCTCGTTGCTTCCCTTACGTACACTCCAAGTCTTCTGGATTGCTTCCGTTCCAAAAATAACTCTCCCGAAGGTTTCATTCCGTTTGGACTCCGTTTGATATTCCTTTTCTTCGAAACACTGAAACAAGGGAAAAAACAGGAACTGGCACTGGGCTCTGGGTTAATAATTTAGTCCCAAAAATAATATAAAAGTGCATAGTAAAACCCATTAAACATCCAAGATGGATAATATAATAGCATGAATACTTCATAAATTACAGATACATTGGAGACGTATCATGGCTACGAAGCATCACTAGTAATAAGGACAACCCTTGTGGAGCCAGGAGAATTTTGCCATTCGACGCCAACAATGCTCCAGATGAGGTCAGGCTCGATTTACCAAGTGTTTTTTCAATACGCAATTGTTCTTGAGTCTGACTGACACTTGTAACTTGTGTCTTGTAGGTTTTCACCAAAATGTACTCAATGTCGAACGGGGAACAACACCAGGAAGGAGCAGAGAGTGATGGTGAAAGCGCCAATTGGCAATATGCAGATGACAGCGAGGAGGACAGCGAGGACTCTGGTAGCAGTGAGGAAGTCGACTCGCCGCCCCGCTCTGAGCGACGCTCTAAATAGTCGCAAGACCCTGCGGGCGGATGTGGCAAAGCAGATCCGTCGAGGGCAAAGATTCCAAAGCGGACTCGGACGTCAACCCCAGACCCAGCAGAGAAGGCCACGAAGCAGGACAAAATTGTTCCACCCAAGCCTCGGAAGGCCCTGCCCAGGATTAAGGTGGTCGTGCCCGTTGCCTCAACATAAGTGCTTCCTTTTCCTTGTCTTTTCACTACAAAAAAAAGACACATCCGTGACATTTTGGGCCGAACGAAATTTTTTTCTGTCATACTTATGACACTTCTATGACGATAATTGTGACAAAACCCGGTATCATCATAGATTTGGTGGGGTCCTACTTCTATGACAAAAAATCATGACAGAAAATGGGCTTTTCGTCCTGGGCGGGCCGGAGACGCAGCTGCATGACATTCTTTGGGCCGTCCATGATGGAAAAAACCATGGTAGAAGCGAGGGCGCGGAAAATATCGGGGAGTCCCCGGTTACGGTGGGTGGTCGGGGGCCGAGCGATGCGCGTTTCTCTCATACGTACGCGTGTGTGTGCGAGGCGTTGGGCTCTAACTGAACCCGAGCGAGGCGTTGGGCTCTAACTGAACCCGAGCGATTGCACTGCAGGCTACACGTTACTGAACCCGAGCGATCGATCGATCGCTGTTAACTGAACCCAATCGAGCGATTCCTTCGCTACTGCTGCTAACTGAAGCCGATCGATGCTGCCTCTGGATGAACAGTGAGCGTTGCGGCGGGGGGGGGGGGGGGTTGGATGAACAGTTCCCGGTGGGGGTGGATGAACAGGACCCCGTGGTGTTGCCTCTGGATGAACAGTACCCCGATCGATCGAGCCGGTTGGGGCTGGATGAACAGACCCCGTGGAGGGCAGGATGAACAGGACCACCCCGTGGAGGGCAGGATGAACAGTAGACGGTGGAGGGCTGGATGAACAGTAGCCCGTGGAGGGGTGGTTGAACAGGAGCCCGTGGAGAGGGCGGGTTGAACAGTAGCCGGTGGAGTAGCGCGCGGTGGAGGCTGGATGAACAGGAGCCCGTGGATGAACAGTCGCAGGTGGAGGCTGGAGGAGGTCGACGGTGGATGAAAAGTAGCCCGTGGAGGCTGGAGGGGGTCGATGGTGAGATGAATAGTATCCCGTGGAGTCCCGTTTTGCGGTGCGCCACACCCCTCCCGATGAACAGGACCCCCGTTTCGACCATAGCGCTCCAACACAAGTCTGTTTCCTCCGTTTTGCGGTACGCCACACCCCTCCCGATCAACAGGACCCCCGTTTCGACCATAGGAGGTCCGTTTCCTTCGTTTTGCGGTACGCCAGACCCCTCCCGATGAACAGGATCCCATTTCAAACGTGGCCGGTCGAACACAAGGTCGTTTCCTCCGTTCTGCGGTACGCCAGGCCTCGTTTCTATCGGTTGTTCCGTCCAAGCCCTCCCGATGAACACGACGACGCATTCCGTTCCGACTCAGCCGGTTGGCTCCCCATGAACACGACGACGATGTTGTTTCTCCGTTCCGACCCAGCCATGTACACGAGCCCTGGCCGTACGTATGGGCAAGTAGGCGTTCGAGACCCTGCCCGTATGTATGTACGTGGCCGTATTTTCTTTCTTGCACACTAGCCGCTGTACGTACGTGTACATGCTACCTGCGTGCCTCTACTACGACACGTGCGCGCCTCTACATCGACCAGTATGTACGTACACGTTCGCGACCAGAATGACAACGCTACGTACGCTTCGACCAGGTGGGTCCCGACTGTCAGGCACTTCCTTGCCTGCGAAGATGTAGCTGGTGGGTCCCAGCAGTCAGGGGGGCAAATCGTTTTTTTTGCCCGGACGCACTTCCTTGCATGCAAAGATGTAGCTGGTGGGTCCCAGCAGTCAGGGGGAAACGTTTTTTTCGTGAAATACAGTGGCCCGTCCGGTGGGTCCCCGCTGTCAGGTGGAGGAATAATTATTTTGCGTGTAATAAGGAGGTACTTCCTTGCTGCGGCCGTGGACCCAGCCTCTCCACGTACAGTCCACGTCCAATGGAAGCCGTTCCTTGACCACGTTGACCACGCCGCGCCGAGAGCACCAGGGCGGTGGACGATGGCGAGGCCTAGGAAGGGGACGACACGGAGCCGGGGAAGACGCGACAGTGGAAGCCCGCGCGGAGAGGAGTACGAGGGTTCACTGGTTCAGCGGCGGTGTGAGGCTGCCGTCGCCGCAGGGCCTGGCCAGCGGTGGGAATAGTAGGGGGCGGTGAGGCCTTCACGGCAGCACAGCCGGCCATGGGAGGCAGGAGCATGCGGCACGACCGGCACTGCTTTGGGCGGCTGGAGCAACAAGACCAGAGGTTGAAGAAGCACTACAGCCGTTGGATGGATATCGTACGGTCACTGGAGCTAGAATCGTTCATATTGACTAAGTTGACAAAGCACTCCGTCCCCGTCAACTTAGTAGGCACACAAGTCAGCCTCCCACCAAGGTGGGTCCCAACCAGCAGGGGGAGTATTCATTTTTTGTGCGTAATAAGGAGGCACTTCCGGTGGGTCCGAGCTGACAGCGAGGGGAACGTTTTTTTCGCGCAATACGGTGGCCCGTCCGGTGGGTCCCAACAGTCAGGGGGGAAACATTTTTTTCATGAAATACGGTGGCCCGTCCGGTGGGTCCCTGCTGTCAGGTGGAGGAATCATTATTTTCCGCGTAATAAGGAGGCACTTCCTTGCTGCCGTCGTGGACCCAGCTGTCAGCCTCTCCACGTACAGTCCACGTCCGATGGAAGCCGTTCCTTGACCACGTTGACCATGCCGCGCCGAGAGCACCAGGGCGGTGGACGACGGCGAGGCCTAGGAAGGGGACGACGCGGAGCCGGGGAAGACGCGGCAGTGGAAGCCCGCGCGGAGAGGAGTACGAGGGTTCACTGGTTCGGCTGCGGTGTGAGGCTGTCGTCGCCGCAGGGCCTGGCTAGCGGTGGGAATAGTAGGGGGCGGTGAGGCCTCTGCGGCAGCACAGCCGGCCACAGGAGGCAGGAGCATGCGGCACGACCGGCGCTGCTTTGGGCGGCTGGAGCAAGAAGACCAGAGGTTGAAGATGCACTACGGCCATTGGATGGACATCGTATGGTCACTGCAGCTAGAATCATTTATATTGACTAAGTTGATGAAGCCCTTGGTACGCGTCATTTTGTAGGCCCACAGGTCAGCTTCCGAAACGGTGCGCCCCAGATGTCAGGGGGAGGAATCTTTTTTTGGGCGGGTGAAGCTAGAATATCCGAGATTGAAGAAGAAGCACGGCATCCGTTGGATGGACATCCAACGGCCACTGCTGCTAGAACCGTGTGTTGACTATAAGTTGACAAAGCCTTGCATACGCGCCAACTCTCTTTTTTTAGGGGACGCGTCGACTTAGTAAGGCCACAAGTGTGTGGCAGAGAACTTATAGCCCATTTGTGATTTGTAAGAATGTGCAGCCAATTTTTGAATTCTAATGGAATTTACTACAGCCCATTTACAGTTTGTTAAAAGTACAGTCCATTTCAACCAACCGTTCAAAACAGAATTCAATAAAATTTCCCACATTTTGATGGGATCCGAAATATTTTTATCCCGAAATTTCTAGTCAGATTAAATACAATTTCAATATAAATTTATATTACGTAAAAATCCAACGAAACATTGCGCTCGCAACAATTAATGAAATTAAAATTTTCAATATCCAAAAATAATATTTTATAAAGTAATTACGTGTTTGGTGCATTTTTTATAGTTACTGCCCAGTTTTTATAATTACATCCCATTTATTATTTCTTAAAGCCCATTTTCTTGTTAAGCCTAATGCATCCCTCCTAGAAAAGATTTGCAGCCCAGCGGGGTGGAGAATAACAATTTGACCTTGCCTATGTATTCCTAAAAAAAGTATAGCTGGGCTAGCCATTTTCAGCTTGAAAAAAATTAATATCTGGGATAGATATCTGGCCTGGGCTGGACGGGCCATAGCCCGCCCAGTTAATAGCTGCAGCGATGTTTTCGTTGTTGTTCAGAGGAGAAAAATTAATATCTGGGCTAAACATCGCTCAAGAAAAACTCTGCAGTGCTAACACCTCAAAAACACAAATACTGCTCGAGCTGCTTGGTCCCAGCTGTCGGCCGCTTCTTGTGCAATTCTCTCGTTTATTGACTACATAGGTTGACAATTGTGTGGGACCGTGATGTCAGGAAACCAGGAGGAAGCAAAAAAATTATAGTTTTATATACTAATGAGGAGGCACTTGCTATCATCCTCTCCAAGTAAAGTCATCTCCTCATCCTCATGTCCTTTGACCATGTTGACAAGGCGAGACGGTGGCGCCACGGCGAGCACAACAACTCGAAGGACGACGGAGAGGGCCTCGCGGGCCCTACGGATGGTCTGATACAACGCCCGCTGCTCATTCGGGAAGCCAGGATCATAGGGCCACATGTCTGCGACTGCATTGTCGTTCGCTTGTTCACCCGTGCTCGTTGAGGAGACGGAGGTTGCAGCACAGGTCCTCCTGCGCTGGTAGCTCTTCCGCCATTAGGGCGTCGAAGTGCGGCCGCACCTGCTCTATGGTGAACACGGCATGAACCGGCTTGGACAGTGGCGCCGGCTCCTGGTCGGAAGCTACGTCCATCGTCTGATTGTCGTCGCTCAGCTCGGCGAGGTAGCTGGCGAGCCAGCATGTCCGGCTGCTGGACCGACCCGCTGCCAAGCATGAGTCTGACTGCCCTGGCCCATCCAGACCGCCTCCCTCGCCCGCGCGCGCTTTCCGCCCGAAACGGTCAGCGCCGACCGCCCCGCTTCCCGGTGCATGCAATTGCTCCGCCTTCAAACGACACAAGTGCCGTCCGTCCGTCCTTCTGCCGCCCACATTAATGATACGCGGTTGCCGAGGCGGCTACTCCGGCGCCACAGGTCCATCCCTCCGTCGCCCACCATTGCTATATAAACTACTGCGCCGGCCATAGCCGCAGTCATCCGCATCCGTTCCTATTCTCCTGTCCACACCACTACTGCCCACCATGGCTTCCTAGCGCTCCAGCGCTCTTCAGGACGGGCGGACGACGGACCACAAGGAGATGGCAACCATTGCTGCCGACTGGCTGGCCGGCAGGCAGCCGGAGGACGACGACGTCCCAATGGAGAACATGGTAGTCGACGATCCGGCGCCAACCCCCTCCTCCACGCCATCCTCGCCGGTGCATTGCACCATGACCATCGGCGAGGCCCGTGCCCAATATATGGACACGGTGAGGCAGAAGCGTGAGGAGCAGTTCCGGGAGGCGCATGCCGACGCCGCCTACAACCACCATCTCCTCCAGGAGCACCTGCAGGCGGAGGAGCAGATCGCCGCGGAGCGGGCGGAGCAGGAGGCGCTGCTCAACTCGTACCGCTCCGCCCGCGAGGGCCGCCTCGAGCACTGGCGGTACCGCATGCGGGTGGCGGAGGCTGCGGCCGCCTACAAAGAGGGCGATGAAGCGGCCGAGGCGCTGTTTGGCGAGACCGAGGACGAGGCAGAGGACAATGCCGGCTCCGACGAGTCCGCGCTCCGCTGGCGTCGACGAGGCCCTGCTCAGCCGAGGCCCCGCAGCGCCAACAACAAGGCAGAGGACACCGCCGGCTCCGCCGAGGCCCCACCCCGCCGGCAATGAGGGGGAGGATTTTCCCCCGCTCCGCCGAGGCGCCGCCCGCCGGCAACGAGATAGAGGACATCGCCGGCTCCACCGAGGCCCCGCCCCACTGCCAACGAGGCGCCGCCACACAGAAAATGAGGAAGAGTAGAACACGGTAGCTAGGTCGCCGCCGCTCAGGTCCAAGTAAGGCCACCGCTGCTACCCTCCGGTTGCTGGCACTGAGTTGTACATGATGGAGTAATTCTATGATTACAGGATGATTGAAGAGCGCTTTGTGGTTGAGCAAGCTCATGAGATACAGTCATTTGCTAGAGAACTTGAGCACTTCGGTTGTATGCTACCGGACAAGTTTGTTGCCGGAGGTATCGTCACTAAGCTTCCTCCTTCGTGGATCTCATTGGCACTCTTGATGTGGAAGAAAAGGCGAGAGCAAAGGACACACGTGCTCAAGGAATTGAGGGAGGATCTAGTGCCAATCTGGTACAGAAGAAGAACTTCCAGCCCCACAAGTTCAAGAACAAGGGCAAGTTTGATGGGAAGAACAAGGCTGTGCAACACACGAACTTCAAGAAGAAGAATGACAAGAAGAAAGGTGTTTGTCATGTGGGGATCCTGGTCATTGGGCTCCTAGTTACCCTAATCGCTATGACAAGCTAGGCGGGTTGACCACTGACGGCCGGTTAGCTTCTTGGCGGCGACGTGGAGTTGGAGAGCTATGTTGGAGAAGGACACTGCTTCTACTTAACTGCTGGTGCAGTTGGCTGACTGACACGTGGGCTCAACAGGCATCTGGGCCACATGTCAGTTACGCAACTGCACCTGCAGTTAAGTCACTGAAGCTTCTGTTCGGCTCAGCCGGACACAGGTGGGTAGCTTCGGTTAATTAATTATACCTCTAGCGCATCCCTTTTTAGTTGAAGAATGTATGAAATGTAATGAAATCCGGCATGTTTATATGAAATCCGACCATGTATGAATGAATTTATTTCGATTAGTTCGAATTCTTGTATCACTGGTATTGGATGAACATGCAAAACAATACGTACTAGCATTATTCCCAGGGTGATCACCTCGTTTGCAGCAGTTTCACATGTACTCCCTCCGGTCCTTTCTAGTCTGCATACAAGTTTTGTCTGCAGTCAAAGTATCTCTACTTTGACCAATCTTATAGAAAAAAGTATGCACTTTCACAATGTGCAAAGCAAAAAGGAACATAAGGAGCACAAAGAGTTTGAGCAGCTTTTTAGCGTTCCTGTACATTGCAATCAC
This sequence comes from Aegilops tauschii subsp. strangulata, assembly GCF_002575655.3. Lineage (NCBI taxonomy): Eukaryota > Viridiplantae > Streptophyta > Magnoliopsida > Poales > Poaceae > Aegilops > Aegilops tauschii. The sequence continues at coordinate 126,096,333 of NC_053037.3, forward strand.
AGCGATTCACATGTCATAGAGAACATTCAAAACAATCGATGATTATGCATCTCAGCGATTCCCATGTCAGAGCCAATATTTACTTCACAACTAAAGAATAAAGAAAAAAATGGATCGACGCTGCTGACAGCAAAGGGCATCCCATTCGAAAATATCAAACGCATGTCTTCTTGCTAAAATCGATGAGCAAAATTTGACAAGGGTTTCCCATTCCAAAATATCAAATGCCTACGATTGTGGAATGGGCAGGGTTTGCCATCAGTTCGGACATTGACATGGCACCTCGTGCTAAATAAACCAGCTGTTCTTTTTGTGCAGTTCCACCAAAATCAACCAAATTCGCGTGTAGCTTGTATGATTTCGCCCTTATATGTTGCAATGCCTTGAACTTATCGGCACCTCCTTTCTTGTGGTGGAAATGAATGATTCGATGTATTCATGAACATTTTGTGCAGTTCCCATTGAAATCAAGCTGAGCACCCCTGTTATACAAAAAAAGTGATTAGTATAAAGCAAACTGTACTATGAATTGACAGTTTAAACAGGCACCTACATGGTCCATGTAGAGCACACTTTTACAAAAATGGAACTCACTGGAAAGAATCCTAGAACAACATTGTACTCGCGCATCACAGCAAGAAAATGGAGATTTGTCAGTCCTTCTGAGCTGAAGTTAGTTTGGTCTTGTGGGGGTAATGTAACCATCCTTCAACTGCTCCTTGTGATGAGAAGATAGAGAGGGCTTCTTCATCCTGGCATAATCGGAACTAGTCACTTCACGTACTCCATATTCTTCTTCAGAGGAGGATGATCCTGTTGTGCAAAGACAAGAGGATAACTAAATGCTAGCATCCCTGTTTGCTCGAAAAAAGGAAAGGAAATATTTAAAAGAGCACAGATGAAGCACTTCTCAAGGACAATACCACTTTTTGATGACAGTATCTAAATAGTAGCACAACACCAATAGAGATGACAAAGCTCAATCATATGGATGAAATCAGTGAGCGAGTTCCAACCTTTGTCAGGAGGCTTATTGTGTAGAGCATACAGATGAAGCACTTCTCCGGAACCATCTGTTGCTATCTACTTACTCCTCGATTAGATTAATGTTTCCAACATCTTCTTGTGCAGTTCCACTCAAATATATGGTATCTTCAAAGAAGATCCCTGTTTGCACAAGTAGAGATAATTACGTATTACATTAAGAGTGGCATCAAATCAGTGGCAAAACAATTGCTCGTTCCAGCCATAGCAATAAATTAAGATGCAAAACTATATCATTACTTGTGTCATCACAGTTCCAGTGCTTCATTACAGCACCAGGAGTTGATTTTTGTTTTTCTTCCGCTTGTTCTTCCCCTTCATCACTTGGTTCAATAGTAGACAAGCTTCGCCTTCAATGTAAGATTTGGCATGTCAGTTAGGTTGCACAAGTATAGCACTAAACAATGACATTAATTTTCTGATGAAAGTGGCAAAATACAGGCCAACAGTTGTGAAATACCCTTATCTTACCTCAATGGGATATTACGGTGCACATACAGATTGGAAGTCTTGTCTCCATTTGTGCAGTTCACTAAAATCAAGCAACATTACCATACAAGTAGCACAACATATGAAAGCACACTGCAGAATCATGTGAAAGAAGGCTAGTACTGACCTCTCATGACGCAGAATTCAAACAACTCACAATAAGAAGATCTGAACCAAATTTGCCAACACGGATAGGAAGTAAGATCTCCTCTTGTGCAGTTCCACTAAGATCAAGAAAATCAAGCAACGTTGTCGGTGTGACATTTTGGTTGAACTGCACAAAATACTCTTAAAACAAAAGTGTTTTGAGCAGTGCAACAAAAGGTCACAATGGCAACGAGGTGAAGTAGATAACCCTGTTTACACAGAGGTGCAAAGGAAACAACTAGTGGTCAATAACGGTGGATGATACAGAAGCCAACAAAAAGAAGCATCTACCTTATCTAAATGGGAAAGAAAGCAAGACAGTAGCATTTCTCAAACGGTGGCATTGATTTATATTAACAGAGATATTATATTAACAATAAAATTTGTTAAACATGTAATTTGCTTTTAACTGTGGCATTGCATCAATTTTCCAGCGGCATTATTAGAGGGTGTTTGTTTACAGGGACATTTAGGTGGAGGCACTAAAAAAACTCCGTGTCAGTCCCATTTAAACCAAACAGGAGGGACTTTTAGGGACTAAAAGTGGGCATTTGGGACTAAAGAAAGAAGACCCCGAGGGAGACTCTTTTTGGGACTTTTTCCAATAGTTGCCCCTGCCACGCATCGCACCTTGTCCCTATTAGTTCACTACTAGGGGTAACATGGTATTTTAGCATGTCATTTAATAACCTCTAGTCCATGTTTAGTCCCTGGAACCAAGCAGGTAGGGACTAGGGAGTTTTTAACCAAACAGGGCCTTAGATTAACAACAGCTAAAGAGTTGCACGGGACAGTGGACGCACCAGCACCATGTGCATCTACCGATGTACTGGGGTGATGCACAGTCTGTTGCAACAAAGAACAAACAACCAAGGAGCATATTTGTGTTGGTCCCAGTTTTGTTATCTTTAGACACCTTTCCCTATGTGAGGGCAGCAAATCTAGTCCTGCTCAAACTCTACAGCCTTGTCCCCCAAAACGAAAGATCGGTTCGTTACAGATGTGCGTACTGCGTTTGTCATTGTTTTCCCTTTTCGACCAACGTAGGTGCTGGATAGCCAGTCTGTACTATTACTTTCCCCACTTCCTTTCCTCTGTGAACCACGTCCTAGATTTATGCTATACAACTTTCCCCACTACTTTCCCCCATTCCTGTCCTCTTTGAACCACGTCTTAGATTCATGCGATACAACTTTCCCCACTACTTTCCCCCTTCCTTTCCTTTTTGAACCATGTCCTAGATTCATGCCATACAACTTTTCCCACTACTTTCCCCCATTCCTTTCCTCTTTGAACCATGTCCTAGATTCATGGTATACAACTTTCCCCACTACTTTCCTGTTTGATCTAACAACTAGATTCGAGTGCAGAAGCGGAAAAAGCCCACATGCAGCTAGAGCAATGCATGTAGAATAAGTAAATTATACCTTAAGGTTCTTGGGGTGTGGTTCGGTGGGCGACCGGAGGCCGTTCGACCCACACTATGTACGGCGGCGAAGAAGAAGGGGTCGGAGGCCCTCCCGTGCCGCCGCTGGGTGAAAGTGAACAGCTGCGTCGGTAGTGGATTCTCTCCCTCGCCGACGGCGACAGCGTTAAGCCTCCTTCCCTTCCTGGTGGACGGATCCTGCCGGCTCTTTGACCAGCAGTGAGGGGAGAGAGAGAGGCCAGCGAAGTCTTGTTTAGATTTGGAGAGGGTGAGAGAGTGTGAAGAGAGCAACTACAAGCAGACCAGCAGTGAGGGGAGAGAGAGAGGCCAACGAAGTCTTGTTTAGATCTGGAGAGGGTGAGAGAGTGTGAAGAGAGCAACTACAAGCAGACCAGCAGTGAGGGGAGAGAGAGAGGCCAACGAAGTCTTGTTTAGATCTGGAGATGGTGAGAGAGTGTGAAGAGAGCAACTACAAGCGCTGAGGCTCCAACGTGTATATATATACTGGAGAGAGTGTGAAGAGTGCAAACCCTAGAAAACAAGCGCCGAGGCTGCAGCTTATACGTGATGGGGTGATTATACGGTCACTATGAGATCGTATAGCTCCGTATCCATCCATTTTGACCAGTCAAAGAATCCTCCTGGCACGAATTATGCTCAAGTGTAGTTATCGAACCCGAGACCTCAAGTTTGATGAGCGAACAGGCTAACCAGCTACACAACCCTCCTGTTATGTTCAACGAGAGGAAAATAACCTTTTATACATTCCTGCATTCGTGTGACAAGCATGCCATGTTTTTTTGTGTGTGGGAGTCATTGGGATTTAAATCATAATCGTGTCATGTAGCTTTGGTGGTAAGACTATCCACAGTGGTGCAGAAATAATGCAGCCTTAGTCACCTTACCTCTCTCCACGTAGTACGTTGGGTCCCACCAGTCAGAGGGTGAAACAAACAAATTAATAAGAAAAATTAAAAGCGCCAGCGGTGTATCTTACCTCACACATCTCGCTACTGCTCGGGAACACTGTCCAATTGATCCCTCTGTTCGCTCACATACTATTTTAAGTGAATCCTTATTATAACATGCACACAATTTTGGGCACTTGTATTCGACCTAAGTCAGTGTGCCACTGTATCTCGTACGACTCCCTCCGTCTAGGTGTAATAAGTCACGTTAGAAGGTGCAGCGGGACCAAGGTGCAAGCAGATTGGAGGAGAAGGAGAAACTTGACCGATCATTCCTCCAATCAAAGCCCTGATTTATGTCTCTAAACGCAACAATTAATCCAAACAACTAAGAGATGCCGTTTTAGTTACCATGCAGGGCCACGTGTTAACTCGCATGCAAGCCGACTTTGATTTCTTGACTGATCAACGCGTAGTTGCGCTCCATGCATTGGGTTTCCGGGGGAGATAACAAGGCAGAGTAATTAAGGAGCGTTTGGTTACATTGCTTAGGCTGGTCATAGTGGTGAGTAACTTGGACTAGTACAACATGCATATGTTAATAGTCTATGTTACTACTACGTGAAGTTTGCCGTCGGAAGCGAGCCGATCGGGCTCTCCTGAGCTAGCAAGGTTTTTCTAGCCCACCCAAGCTAGCTGGCACACAAAAGCTAACATATTTTAACAGTTCCAAACGCCTAACCTTGCCCGGCTATGCTATAAGTTGTTCTTGCTAAGGATCCAAACGCTCCCTAAGTAACAACGCTCGCTAGCAACGAGCCCAGGAGGGGATTGAGATGCGAAGTTAATGGACGATGCCTAAACATTTTGGGAATATCTGATTTCCGTAGGATGACTTAACACCTAGACGGAGGGAGTACTACTCCTTAGTCCAGGTTTGATGGAATATTCGTCACCTCTTCTCTTCTTGTACGTACTCCATTTGTATCTCACTTCCTATGGCTTCGCACTCGCATGATTTTCCTATTCTATGAACCTGTGTGTGTGTGTGTGTGCGTGTGCATGTGCGTGTGCGCGTGTGTGTTAAACAACATGTGTGTGTTAGAGGGAGCGACAGATCGACCTACTCCTACAGAGAGATGGTGTGTAGTGTACGATTTTAGCCGCGAGAGTCGGTGCATCCTCTCGTTTCCGGGCGTCCAGTAGGGACATGCGGACAGCTGCCACGCCCGCTCCTGACCAGCCTGGCCCACCCAAAGCCCCTCCATCGCCCGCGCACGCTTCCCGCCCAAAACGGTCAGCGCCGCTCCAAAGAATCGGTGCCGCATTCATGCCCGGGCAGAGCGGACGCGACCTCTCACTGGCGCCTGCGTTGAAGGGAGAAGCGGATTCAAGAGTGATGGTTGCTTCGTCCGTCCAACTTACTGCTGGGTCTATGTGATTTGACGGCTCATTGGTCATTATTACTGAGGTGGTAGGATTGCTGGATGTCCCACACTTTTGGCGAAAGGAGGTACTACTAGATTACAATTTTCTCCATTCTTACGACGGAGGAGTGCAAGAGCAGTGAAAACACGCAGGCTCAGTGATTACATGGCCCACCTCACACTATCACCATATTTTCTGGACACCGTGCGACACCTAAATATAAGTCTTTGTAGAGATTCCACTAGGTGGACTACATACGGAACAAAATGAATGAATCTACACTTAAAATGCATCTATATACATCCGTATGTGGTTCATGGTCAAATCTCTACAAAGACTTATATTTAGGAACGGAGGAAGTACTTGTATAGTACGTACTGTAATTTATCAGCGAGATAGTACAACGCTATGAAGCTTCCAGCTTCTGTTACATGTATCTTGCGTCCAAGGTTGCCCGTTGCAACATTTCATCAAATACAAAGGAGACTAACATGCATGCTATTGCATCTCAATGATTGACAGATCATAGCAAATATGTACTCCCTCCGTTCCAAAATAAGTGTCTCAACTTTATGCTACATACGGAGCAAAATGAGTGAATCTACACTCTAAAATACGTCTATATACATCAGTGTTTGGAGTATGTACTAGTAGTTCATATTGAAATCTACTAAAGGACATATATATTCCAAACAATATGATAATCTCTCTAACCAAGGTAGTAGGGACGAGGAGTAAACGGAGGGAGTAGTAAAATTTTCTCCTCGTCCTGCGAGCCACCGCACGCGTGGGCGAGGGAGCGGGCGTAAGGCGTACAGTACTACTACTACTCATGCAGTCCCTAGCCATTGAAACAGAGACAGCTGAAGAAAAAAATGATCCATGCAGTCCCTAACCCTTGAACCGTAAACCCTAACCAGGCTTTAATTTGCTGGCAACGTCGGCGCTTCCTAAGAAATGAAGTTTGCAACCCTTCGACCATCGGATCATTTTGTGCAGTTTCACCAAAATCGAGATGAGCATCCCTGTGGCAAAGAAATTGAAGAAGCGTGATTAGAATAAGATTACTGGGACTAGTTGATGAGACATAAACTCATCACAAATACAGTACGTAGAAGCCAGTAGAGGTATGTGCGGGGCAAAGAAGTAGAGAAATAACCACATGGAGTGATGTGGGCAGCTGGAGCAGTGGTGCAAGCCGGCTGTAAAGGGAGTTGTACCTTAGGGATGTCGGGACGTAGCTCAACCTAGAGGAGGGCGGCGGGAGGAGGCAACTACCCACGTCGCGGCAGTGAGCAATGGACGAAGGCAACCTCACCGACTTTGTGAGAGAGAATGGCGGGGACCCCTGATCGGGACGTGCCGACAGTGGGTTTTCACCGTCGGCAACGGCGACCGCATCTACACTAAGCATCCACCCCTTCCCCCGGCGGATGTGATCCGCCGGGATGTTAGAGATGTGGCCACAGTGGTTTTGTGCGAGAGAGTGTGAAAACTGAAGAGAGCAACCCCAGCAAGCAACCGTGTAGGCTCGTCCTACCTATGTATATAGTGGAGCGGTTTCCTTTTCTCTCCATACGAACCTATTTATATTGCGTACGTGCCACTGAAGAAAAAAAACTTTATTTATAAATGACGCGGCACCTACTACTCGTTCTCCTATAAACCTTGCGCTTGGCATCTCCAAACTATTAACCTTGCGATTGGCTCTTCGCCTCTTCGGGAAGTCGAGCAATAATGGCATTGCAGTATATATCGTTCTGGCTATATGAGACCGAATGAATTGTTGCACGTCCACCACGTGGCGAGGGTCGAGGGGCGAGGGAGAGTGCGTACTATTATGTCCGTTTCAATATGGACTACATACGGAGCAAAATGAGTGAATCTACACTCTAGAATACGTCTATATACATCAGTGTTTGGAGTATGTACTAGTAGTTTATATTGAAATCTACAATATGATAATCTCTCTAACCAAGGTAGGGACGAGGAGTAAATGGAGGGAGTATTAGTAAATTTTTCTCCTCGTCCTGCGAGCCACCGCGCGTGGGCGAGGGAGCGGGTGTAAGGCGTAGTAAGCAAGCTTCACCTCATCCTGCGAGCCACTGCGCCGTGGGCGGGGGAGACGGCGTACTAAGCAAGCTTCTCCTCGTTCTGCGAGTTGATGGGACACATCAAAAGTACTCCAGTGTATAGAGCCTTGCCTCTAAGGTAGGCCCCACATGGTTTGCCTATTTTTTAACATAACGCGTCAAGTCGCAATTTGTTTGTTCACCCGTGGTAGACGATCCTCCCTCCATCTAGTGGACAACCAGTACACGTGTCAAGTTACCACGTGGGCTGCCTTTTCGTACAGAAATGAGCTCCACCGTGTACCCGCGCGGGTGTTGTTGGGAAAGACACGGGAGTACGTGCGCCGTGCGTGCACCTCTTCTCTTCGCGCACGTCCCCCACCTACGTGGGTGTGTGTGAGAGATACAAACCTAGACAAATGGCTTGTGCATTCGTGTTTTGGGGGGGAGGTTGATTTCGTGAATGTATTTGTGGGAATATGTGTCGATGACATCTCAAACAAAATTTTGCATGAAATGTGTGTGAAATGGAGGCCTATCCATATCATATATATGTTGGGAATCGTAGCATAATTTTAAAATTTTCCTACGCTCACCAAGATGCATCTATGGAGTCTACTAGCAACGAGGGGAAAGGAGTGCATCTACATACCCTTGTAGATCACGAGCGGAAGCGTTCCAATGAACGTGGATGACGGAGTCGTACTCGCCGTGATCCAAATCACCGATGACCGAGTGCCGAACGGACGGCACCTCCGCGTTCAACACACGTACGGTGCAGCGACGTCTCCTCCTTCTTGATCCAGCAAGGGGGAAGGAGAGGTTGATGGAGATCCAGCAGCACGACGGTGTGGTGGTGGATGTAGCGGGTCTCCGGCAGGGCTTCGCCAAGCTTCTGCGAGAGAGAGAGAGGTGTTGCAGGGGAGGAGGGAGGCGCCCAAGGCTGTAGTTTGCTACCCTCCCTCCCCCCCCACTATTTATAGGACCCCTGGGGGGGGGCGCCAGCCCTTGGGAGATCAGATCTCCAAGGGGGGCGGCGGCCAAGTGGGGGGGAAGGGGTGCCTTGCCCCCCAAGGCAAGGGGGAAGCTCCCCCTAGGGTTCCCAACCCTAGGCGCATGGGGGGAGGCCCAAGGGGGGCGCCCCAGCCCACTAAGGGCTGGTTCCCTTCCACTTTCAGCCCACGGGGCCCTCCGGGATAGGTGGCCCCACCCGGTGGACCCCCGGGACCCTTCCGGTGGTCCCGGTACAATACCGGTAACCCCCAAAACTTTCCCGGTGGCCGAAACTTGACTTCCTATATATAATTCTTCACCTCCGGACCATTCCGGAACCTCTCGTGACGTTCGGGATCTCATCCGGGACTCCGAACAACTTTCGGGTTTCCGCATACATATATCTCTACAACCCTAGCGTCACCTGACCTTAAGTGTGTAGACCCTACGGGTTCGGGAGACATGCAGACATGACCGAGACGCCTCTCCGGTCAATAACCAACAGCGGGATCTGGATACCCATGTTGGCTCCCACATGTTCCACGATGATCTCATCGGATGAACCACGATGTCGAGGATTCAGTCAATCCCGTATGCAATTCCCTTTGTCAAACGGTATGTTACTTGCCCGAGATTCGATCGTCAGTATCCCAATACCTTGTTCAATCGCGTTACCGGCAAGTCTCTTTACTCGTACCGCAATGCATGATCCCGTTACTAACGCCTTAGTCACATTGAGCTCATTATGATGATGCATTACCGAGTGGGCCCAGAGATACCTCTCCGTCACACGGAGTGACAAATCCCAGTCTCGATCCGTGCCAACCCAACAGACACTTTCGGAGATACCCGTAGTGCACCTTTATAGTCACCCAGTTACGTTGTGACGTTTGGCACACCCAAAGCACTCCTACGGTATCCGGGAGTTGCACGATCTCATGGTCTAAGGAAAAGATACTTGACATTGGAAAAGCTCTAGCAAACGAAACTACACGATCTTTTATGCTATGCTTAGGATTGGGTCTTGTCCATCACATCATTCTCCTAATGATGTGATCCCGTTATCAATGACATCCAATGTCCATAGTCAGGAAACCATGACTATCTGTTGATCAACGAGCTAGTCAACTAGAGGCTTACTAGGGACAGGTTGTGGTCTATGTATTCACACATGTATTACGATTTCCGGACAATACAATTATAGCATGAATAATAGACAATTACCATGAACAAAGAAATATAATAATAACCATTTATTATTGCCTCTAGGGCATATTTCCAACAGTCTCCCACTTGCACTAGAGTCAATAATCTAGTTCACATCACCATGTGATTAACACTCACTGGTCACATCACCATGTGACCAACATCTAAAGAGTTTACTAGAGTCAACAATCTAGTTCACATCACTATGTGATTAATACTCAATGTGTTCTGGTTTGATCATGTTATGCTTGTGAGAGAGGTTATTAGTCAACGGGTCTGAACCTTTCAGAACCGTGTGCTTTACGAATATCTATGTCATCTTGTGGATGCTACCAGGCGCTATTTGGAGCCATTTCAAATAATTGCTCTACTATACGAATCCGGTTTACTACTCAGAGTCATACGGATTAGTGTCAAAGTTCGCATCGACGTAACCCTTTACGATGAACTCCTTTCCACCTCCATAATCGAGAAAATTCCTTAATCCACCAGGTACTAAGGATAAGTTCGACCGCTGTCATGAGATCCTTTCCCGGATCACCATTGTACCCTCTTGACCAACTCATGGCAAGGCACACTACATGTGCAGTACACAGCATAGCATACTATAGAGCCTACGTCTAAAGCATAGGGGACGATGTTCGTCCTTTCTCTATCTTCTGCTGTGGTCAGGTCTTGAGTCTTACTCAATACTCACACCTTGTAACACAGCCAAGAACTCCTTCTTTGCTGATCTATTTTGAACTCTTTCAAAATCATGTCAAGGTGTGCTGTCTTTTGAAATTATCATCAGGCGTCTTGATCTATCTCTATGGATCTTGATGCCCAATATGTAAGCAGCTTTATCCAGGTCTTCCTTTGAAAAAATCCTTTCAAACAACCCTTTATGCTTTCCAGAAATTTTACATCATTTCGGATCAACAATATGTCATTCACATATACTTATCAGAAATGTTGTAGCGCTCCCACTCACTTTATTGTAAATACAAGTTTCTAACAAACTTTGTATAAACCCAAAAACTTTGATCACTCCATCAAAGCGTATATTCTGACTCCGAGATGCTTGTTCTAATCCATGGAAGGATCGCTGGAGCTAGCATACCTTTTAGCATCCTTAGGATCGACAAAACCTTTCTGATTGTATCACATACAACCTTTCCTTACGAAAACTGGTAAGGAAACTTGTTTTGACATCCATCTGCCAGATTTCATAAATGCAGCTAATGCTAACATGATTCCGACGGACTTAAGCATTGCTACGGATGAGAAAATCTCATCGTAGTCAACTCCTTGAACTTGTGGAAATACTCTTTGCCACAAGTCGAGCTTCATAGACGGTAACATTACCGTCCATGTCCGTCTTCTTCTTAAAGATCCATTTATCTCAATGGCTTGCCGATCATCGGGCAAGTTCACCAAAGTCCATGCTTTGTTCTGATACATGGATTCTATCTCGGATTTCATGGCCTCGAGCCATTCGTCAGAATATGGGCCCACCATCGCTTCTCCATAGCTCGTAGGTTCATAGTTGTCTAGCAACATGACTTCCAAGACAGGATCACGCATTACTCTGAAGTAGTGCGCATCCTCGTCGTCCTACGAGGTTTGGTAGTGACTTGATCCGAAGTTTCATGATCACCATCATAAGCTTCCAATTCAATTGGTGTAGGTGCCACAGGAACAACTTCCTGTGCCCTGCTACACACTAGTTGAAGTGACGGTTCAATAACCTTATCAAGTCTCCACCATCCTCCCACTCAATTCTTTCGAGAGAAACTTTTCCTCGAGAAAGGACTCGTTTCTAGAAGCAATTACTTTTGCTTCCAGATCTGAAATAGGAGGTATACCCAACTGTTTTTGGGTATTCTATGAAGATGCATTTATCCGCTTTGGGTTCGAGCTTATCATCCATAAGCATCGCAGCCCCAAACTTTTAAGAAACGACAACTTAGGTTTCTATAAACGGTGTCGTCTCAACGGAATTGCGTGGTGCCCCCTTTAAAGTGAATGCGGTTGTCTCTAATGCCTAACCCATAAACGATAGTGGTAATTTGATAAGAAACATCATGGTATGCACCATATCCAATAGGGTGCAGTTATGATGTTCGGACACACCATCACACTATGGTGTTCCAGGCGGTATTAATTGTGAAACACTTTCCACAATGTCTCAATTGTGTGCCAAACTCGTATCTCAGATACTCATCTCTATGATCATATCACAGACATTTTATCCTCTTGTCACGACGATCTTCAACTTCACTCTGAAATTACTTGAACCTTTCAATAATTCAGACTAGTGTTTCATCAAGTAAATACACTCAGCATCTACTCAAATCAGCTGTGAAGTAAGAACATAACGATATCCACTGCATGCCTCAGCACTCATTGGATTGCGTACATCAAAATGTATTACTTCCAATAAGTTGCTCTCTTGTTCCATCTCACTGAAAACGAGGACTTTCAGTCATTTTGCCCATGTGGTATGATTTGCATGTCTCAAGTGATTCATAATCAAGTGAGTCCAAACGATCCATCTGTATGGAGTTTCTTCATGCATATATACCAATAGACATGGTTCGCATGTCTCAATCTTTTCAAAAATGAGTGAGTCCATAGATCCACCTACATGGAGCTTCTTCATGCGTTCTACACCAATATGACTCAAGTGGCAGTGCCACAAGTATGTGGTACTATCATTACTATCTTATATCTTTTTGGCATGAACATGTGTATCACTACGATCGAGATTCATTTTAGGTGCAAGACCATTGAAGGTATTATTCAAATAAACAGAGTAACCATTATTCTCCTTAAATGAATAACCGTTTTGCGGTAAACATAATCCAATCATGTTCAACGCAAACACCAAATCTCGATGGTAGAGGGAGCATGTGATGCTTGGTCACATCAACCTTGGAAACACTTCCAACACATATCGTCATCTCACCTTTAGCTAGTCTCCATTTATTCCGTAGCTTTTATTTCGAGTTACTAACACTTAGCAACCGAACCAGTATCTAATACCCTGGTGCTGCTAGGAGTACTAGTAAAGTACACATTCATGTAACGTATATCCAATATACTTCTGTCGACCTTGCCTGCCTTCTCATCTACCAAGTATCTAGGGTAGTACTGCTTCAGTGACCGTTCCTCTCATTACAGAAGCACTTAGTCTCGGGTTTGGGTTCAACCTTGGGATTCTTCACTAGAGCAGCAAACGACTTGCTGTTTCATGAAGTATCCCTTTTGCCCTTGCCCTTCTTAAACTAGTGGTTTTACTAACCATCAACAATTGATGCTCCTTCTTGATTTCTACTCTCGCGGTGTCAAACATCGCGAATAGCTCAAGGATCATCATAATTATCCTTGATATGTTATAGTTGATCACGAAGCTCTACTAGCTTGGTGGCAGTGACTATGGAGAACTATCACTATCTCATCTGGGAGATTAACTCCCACTCGATTCAAGCGATTGTGGCACTCAGACAATCTGAGCACACGCTCAACGATTGAGCTTTTCTCCCTTAGTTTGCAGGCTTAAGAAACTTGTCAGAGGTCTCATACCTCTTGACGTGGGCACTAGTCTGAAATCCCAATTTCAGTCTTCGGAACATCTCACATGTTCTGCGACGTTTCAAAAACGTCTTTGGTGCCACAATTCTAAACCGCACTGAACTATCACGTAGTCATCAAAACGTGTATGTCAGATGTTTCGTAACATCTACAGACGACGCTGAGGTTCAGCACACCGAGCGGTGCATTAAGGACATAAGCCTTCTGTGCAGCAATGAGGACAATCCTCAGTTTACGGACCCAGTCCGCATAATTGCTACTACCAACTTTCAACTAAATTTTCTCTAGGAACATATCTTAACCAGTAGAACTAAAGCGCAAGCTATGACATAATTTGCAAATACCTATTTGACTATGTTCATGATAATGAAGTTCATCTGATTATGAACTCCCACTCAGATAGACATCCCTCTAGTCATCTAAGTGAAACATGATCCGAGTTTAACTAGGCCGTGTCCGATCATCACGTGAGACGGACTAGTCAAGATCGGTGAACATCTCCATGTTGATCGTATCTTCTATACGACTCATGCTCGACCTTTCGGTCCTCCGTGTTCCGAGGCCATGTCTGTACATGCTAGGCTCGTCAAGTCAACCTAAGTGTATTGCGTGTGTTCCGAGGCCATGTCTGTACATGCTAGGCTCGTCAACACCCGTTGTATTCGAACGTTAGAATCTATCACACCCGATCATCACGTGGTGCTTCGAAACAACGAACCTTCGCAACGGTGCACAGTTAGGGTGAACACTTTCTTGAAATTATTATAAGGGATCATCTTACTTACTACCGTCGTTCTAAGCAAATAAGATGCAAAAACATGATAAACATCACATGCAATCAAATAGTGACATGATATGGCCAATATCATCATGCTCCTTTGATCTCCATCTTCGGGGCACCATGATCATCTTTGTCACCGGCATGACACCATGATCTCCATCATCATGATCTCCATCATTGTGTCTTCATGAAGTCGTCACGCCAACGATTACTTCTACTTCTATGGCTAACGCGTTTAGCAACAAAGTAAAGTAATTTACATGGCGTTATACAATGACACGCAGGTCATGCAAAATAATAAAGACAACTCCTATGGCTCCTGCCGGTTGTCATACTCATCGACATGCAAGTCGTGATTCCTATTACAAGAATATGATCAATCTCATACATCTCATATATCATTCATCACATCTTCTGGCCATATCACATCACATAGCACTTGCTGCAAAAACAAGTTAGACGTCCTCTAATTGTTGTTGCAAGTTTTTTACGTGGTTTGTAGGTTTCTAGCAAGAACGTTTCTTACCTACGTATGACCACAACGTGATTTGCCAATTTCTATTTACCCTTCATAAGGACCCTTTTCATCTAATCCGTTGCGACTAAAGTAGGAGAGACAGACACCCGCTAGCCACCTTATGCATCTAGTGCATGTCAGTCGGTGGAACCTGTCTCACGTAAGTGTACGTGTAAGGTCGGTCCGGGCCACTTCATCCTACAATGCCGCCGAAACAAGAAAAGACTAGTAGCGGCAAGAAGAATTGGCAAACTCAACGCCCACAACTGCTTTGTGTTCTACTCGTGAATAGTAACTACGCATAGGCCTGGCTCATGATGCCACTGTTGGGAATCGTAGCATAATTTTAAAATTTTCCTACGCTCACCAAGATGCATCTATGGAGTCTACTAGCAACGAGGGGAAAGGAGTGCATCTACATACCCTTGTAGATCGCGAGCGGAAGCGTTCCAATGAACGTGGATGACGGAGTCGTACTCGCCGTGATCCAAATCACCGATGACCGAGTGCCGAACGGACGGCACCTCCGCGTTCAACACACGTACGGTGCAGCGATGTCTCCTCCTTCTTGATCCAGCAAGGGGGAAGGAGAGTTTGATGGAGATCCAGCAGCACGATGGTGTGGTGGTGGATGTAGCGGGTCTCCGGCAGGGCTTCGCCAAGCTTCTGCGAGAGAGAGAGAGGTGTTGCAGGGGAGAAGGGAGGCGCCCAATGCTGTAGTTTGCTGCCCTCCCTCCCCCCACTATTTATAGGACCCCTGGGGGGGGGCGCCAGCCCTTGGGAGATCAGATCTCCAAGGGGGGCGGCGGCCAAGTGGGGGGGAAGGGGTGCCTTGCCCCCCAAGGCAAGGGGGAAGCTCCCCCTAGGGTTCCCAACCCTAGGCGCATGGGGGGAGGCCCAAGGGGGGCGCCCCAGCCCACTAAGGGCTGGTTGCCTTCCACTTTCAGCCCACGGGGACCTCCGGGATAGGTGGCCCCACCCGGTGGACCCCCGGGACCCTTCCGGTGGTCCCGGTACAATACCGGTAACCCCCGAAACTTTCCCGGTGGCCGAAACTTGACTTCCTATATATAATTCTTCACCTCCGGACCATTCCGGAACCTCTCGTGACGTCCGGGATCTCATCCGGGACTCCGAACAACTTTCGGGTTTCCGCATACATATATCTCTACAACCCTAGCGTCACCTGACCTTAAGTGTGTAGACCCTACGGGTTCGGGAGACATG
The DNA here is from genome assembly GCF_002575655.3 of Aegilops tauschii subsp. strangulata. Lineage (NCBI taxonomy): Eukaryota > Viridiplantae > Streptophyta > Magnoliopsida > Poales > Poaceae > Aegilops > Aegilops tauschii. The sequence continues at coordinate 126,112,147 of NC_053037.3, forward strand.
CAGACATGACCGAGACGCCTCTCCGGTCAATAACCAACAGCGGGATCTGGATACCCATGTTGGCTCCCACATGTTCCACGATGATCTCATCGAATGAACCACGATGTCGAGGATTCAGTCAATCCCGTATGCAATTCCCTTTGTCAAACGGTATGTTACTTGCCCGAGATTCGATCGTCGGTATCCCAATACCTTGTTCAATCTCGTTACCGGCAAGTCTCTTTACTCGTACCGCAATGCATGATCCCGTTACTAACGCCTTAGTCACATTGAGCTCATTATGATGATGCATTACCGAGTGGGCCCAGAGATACCTCTCCGTCACACGGAGTGACAAATCCCAGTCTCGATCCGTGCCAACCCAACAGACACTTTCGGAGATACCCGTAGTGCACCTTTATAGTCACCCAGTTACGTTGTGACGTTTGGCACACCCAAAGCACTCCTACGGTATCCGGGAGTTGCACGATCTCATGGTCTAAGGAAAAGATACTTGACATTGGAAAAGCTCTAGCAAACGAAACTACACGATCTTTTATGCTATGCTTAGGATTGGGTCTTGTCCATCACATCATTCTCCTAATGATGTGATCCCGTTATCAATGACATCCAATGTCCATAGTCAGGAAACCATGACTATCTGTGGATCAACGAGCTAGTCAACTAGAGGCTTACTAGGGACAGGTTGTGGTCTATGTATTCACACATGTATTACGATTTCCGGACAATACAATTATAGCATGAATAATAGACAATTACCATGAACAAAGAAATATAATAATAACCATTTATTATTGCCTCTAGGGCATATTTCCAACAATATAGAGGGTCGGGCGATCCACGAGAAGAGAGGGAGGGGTCATAGATATTGATAGAGTCGAAGAGAGGATCAAGTGGGTGGGTGCGAGATCGATGAAGAGAGCCATCGAAATTGTGTGTGTGTGCTAGGCAAAGATATAGGGCGACCGACCTAGCTACCGGAACATCAGAGGGCACAGGTCAAGTTTGTGTGTGGCAGGAGACATGACTAGAGCGCTCGATGTAGCGGTGTGTGTGTGTGTGTGCGAGGGGGTGGGGGGAGGGGTAGGCAAAGGCCTAACTATAGAGGTAGAACGACTCGTATATGTGTTAAGGAGAGACCCAGCTATGTCTTGAGGGAGATCGGTCGACATCCATACATAACTGAAGGACGGGAAATAAGATGGGACAGAGAGAGAGGAGAGAGAGAGGGAGGGAGAGGGGTAGAGTGCTGGATGGGTGATGGAGTTGCTTCTCGAAGATGGTGGGAGAGGCCTACTAGACAAACTGAGGATGGAACTGCAATATTATCAATAAGAGTGGGGATGTGTTTCTGTGTGTGCCTGTGCGTGATAGATCTGTCGGGACACATCCATGGATGACGAAGGGGAACCATGTGTTTGGTAAGCAAAACTAACTAGATCGGTAGATCAATTGTTGTTTGTCGGAGGAAGGGAGAGACATAACTAATGAGGTAGATCGATCGACGCGTGGGGAAAAACGAGTTATAAGGACCTAGCTAGCTATATGTATAGCGGGAGATCGGTCGGTGTACGTCCATTTGTTAGAGGCAAATAAGGCCCGGCGAGACGGATAGACAGAGAGAATGGAGCTAGGAGGTGGTGCGAGAGGCCCAGCTACTAGCTAGATAGGGGGAGGAGTGTGCGGTTGTGAGATCGATGAAAAGAGGGGCGAGAGTTTACACGTGTGTGGGACCGTATGAGAGACACGAGGCAAGGACACATAAAGGAGGATATTGAAGGTGCGTGTGTATGTTGTAGGCAGACATCGCTGGAGAGGTTTATCGATCGGTGTGTGTCGGAAGGGAGTTGTGGAGACTGTGGGAGAACGACCTAAAGAAAAAAATTAATGTGCGCGATGGATAGAATGCTGAGGGAGGGGGAGGGCGAGGAGGGCGTGTGCATGCACGAGAGGAAGTTAGTGGTAGCTACAAAGGTTAGAGGATTGTGTGGGTGTAAGAGACTAACAAAGATCATAATTTGATATGAAAGTGGATTCATATATTTGAATAGGAGATCATAGTGTTTTAAACATATGCATGCATGAATATAGCGGTGATACACGTGTTGTGGTTTTGCACATGTTATACCATAATGTGATAATGCATGGCGTTTGCAACTCACAGCTAAATGTCGAACAATCTAAACCATACTATACATCGAACAATCTCACATTTTATTTGAATTTGTGATAATGTGTGGCGTTTGCAGCTTACAACTAAATATCGAACAATCCAAACAATACTATATATCGAACATTCTCACATTTTATTTGAATTTGTGGTAATGTGTGGTGTTTGCAACTCACATCTAAATACTTGTAGGCGTAGGGGACGGGGCACCATAGATAATGTGATAAACACATTATACATATGAGACATGGTTTAGTTTGTGAAGATCTAGCTAGAGCTTGAAATGTACTATGATTTGAAATCAACATAAAGTGGATTCAAAAAATTGAGTTCGAGTTCATATAGTACACATAGTTCATATGTAACTCGAGACTAATCATGTGGTGTGCTGTGAAGATAATACACAAACGATGGTTTAACTTGACAATAATGACGATTGTAGATCTTATTAAAACAAAGAAACGAATTCAAACTCTTTGACTTCACAATAATCATTATTGTAGATCTTATTCAAATAGAGAAACGAATTCAAATTTATTTCATATTGAAGTGGTAGTATATACGTTTGGAATGCACTAAAATGTTCGTTTGAGTACTAGGTTGCATGCATTATACACGTAGCGAAATATTTTAATTGAACATAACATGAATTCAAAGTTTTGAATGACATTTGTAGTGCGAATTGATTTGGTACAGTACACGTTAGGCTTGTCCGGAAATTTCAACCCGCGCCTTGTTAGCGCGAAATATTTAAGATATATCTTTGTCTCGTTGTGCTCCGACAACTCCCTCCATCTCAACCCACGCCTTGCTATTCCAAAATTACAACGCGCGCAAAAACTCCCACCTCCTGTGAAATCCCGACACGCGAAATGCCCGTGATACCCCTGAACCGAAAGAACCGCCTCAAATCGGTGGGGGTACTTTTGTAACTTACCCCACATTTCGGACAAGCGCGTCCCTAAGCCATGGTTCCCCACTCCCATCCGACCACCCATTTGTACACCGAGGCCGGCAAAACCCGCGAAGCCCCACACCCTCCTCCGTCCGCCACCCAGTCGGAGCCTCTTCCCGACGACGTCGTCCACAACAACACCTCGACGTCCCTCATCCACCGTACCGGATGAGGATCCGTCGTCGATCTGGTCGTCCCGCCGGTTCAGCCACCCCGTCCTCCACCTCCAAGGAGCTGCCCCGACGTTCCCCTCGTCTTTAGCGCCACCTCCATTCCCACACCGCCGTCTTCACCTGCACCACCAGAAGAGCATCAGCATCACCGTTTCCTCGGATGAAGCTGCGGCCTAATCGGCGCCACCAAAGAGGTTGTACACTAATCGTCGCATTTTCTTCTTGATTCGATCTCACGGTGCTGCCGGCGCTCGGTCCCGAGCCGACACGGCGCGGCTCCATCCACCGCGGCATCGCCGGCCACTTCCTCCACGGCGTCGCTCCCTCGGCGGCGACGTCCACATCAGTAGGAGCTGCTGCTGCTTTAGCTCTCGCTCGCGCTGCTGCTCTGCTCTTGCTCTCGATCCCCTGCCTGGTCTGCTCTTGCTCGCGTTGCTGCTCTCGCTCTTGCTCTTGCTTGCGATGCTGCTCCGATTTAGCTACACTTCAGTCGATTGAATCGACTTTTGGGTTAGTCGATTTTCAGGGGGTGGGGGGCTCGCCGGAGTTAAGGAAGAACCAGCCGCAGCGGGAAGGGGGGCTCGCCGGAGAAGTACCCCACTATCTATCTTAGGGTTCAAGGTGGGGGCGGTGGTCGCCGGCGGTGGTGGGGCGGTGGCGTGGGGATCGCCGGAGAAAAAGCTCGGCATGGGGGGGCCTACAGGGATGGCCGGGGCGGCGGCGGACCGGTGGTGGGGATTGTTTTCGGGGCGGGCGGGGCGGCGCACCGCCGGCCGCGGGCGGCGGGGGGCGGCTGTTTGGCCGGTGGTGGCTGGCGGCTCAGGGGGGTGGAGGTTGAAGATGAACTGCAGGCCCTTGATTTCATATCCAACGGCTGCAAAATCGACTGACCAGAGATGAAAAAGTCAGTCGACTGACTGACTTGTAGCCTCACCTCTAGTGCGTTCAGTTTCGGCAGTAAAATTCAGTTTCGATAGCAAAATTCAGTTTCGACAGTTAAGTTCAGTTTCGACAGTTAAATTCAGTTTCGACAGTTAAGTTCAGAGATGAGCCACTGATGTATACATCTAGCAACTTTGTGGTTATGTATTTTATGTCATCTATTGGAGATGCTATTAGAATTCCACTCAGGTTAACGTTGTCTCTCTTGTCCCGCTTCAGCCTCGGCGTCGTACAACTCACCGGAGCTGCTCCAATGACGAAACCCTCCATCACAGCGGAGCAGTACTCCGGGCTCCATCTCCAGACGCCTAAGATCTTCTTCCCCTCCTCCGACATCCAAGTCAGCCGGAGCATCCTCACCGGCCAACCCAATCACGCTGAGATCGACATGGCTTCGCCAAAGAGGTTGTACACTTGTTGTGGTTTGACTTAATCTCAACATGCTTCTTCCTGTGATCTTCCAATTATTGTGAACCAAACACCCAGATTGGCAGAAATCATGTGTTTTTAAATTCTCTGTTTTGCACGTGCATTCCTATCCTATTCCTGTCTATTTCCTATCCCTGCAATGTTAGAATCCTCAAATTCAAACAAGCCCTTACACAATTACTTCTGTTACAGATATGTGTCAAAGAAAACCTTGTGTGGTTTGTCCTGCTCCTGTGGTGCTGTGTTCCACCCCAGCTCAGCTGCTCCAATGATGGAATGGTTCACCACAGCAGGGATCCGCTCTCCAGACTGTCTTTCGCCGCCTCAGATCTTCTTCCCCGCTGCCGGCAGCCATGACAACTGCATTACCATCATCAACTGAGCAGATGACCTTGAGGACTACACGGGTCCGCAAGAGAGGTCGCACTCTTTCGTGTCTGCTTATGTTATGCATCGCTTAATATGATGACATGCTACTTTATCGTCGTGTTCACCTATTAGACTCCGACTCAGGTCCAAACTTATGCTGAAACTTGAGTTTTTAAATGGTTGTGGGGTACATATTGGGGCAGCAATCAGTACTATCTGTCTACTATCTGGTTAATCTCGGGTGTCTACTATGAGTTTCATGTTGGGTGCAAACAAACATTAAAGGAGCCATTATCTGTATTTTTTAACTAAAGCTATTATCTGCCTGCTATCATTTGTTTTGGGTCTATCCGCAGTTTGCTACCATCACTCTGGATTTGTGCATGCACTCCTTACATAATCTCACTATGTTTTATTCCTATGCATGTCAGTTATTGTACACAATGGAACTGAACATGTAGAGCAAAAGAGACGAGCCTTGCGTGGCAATAAAATTTCATGCAGACATCGCTCCATGGTGGGCGCAAAGGCAGCCCCCCTCCACCCATTTCGGATCATAATCAAGAGGAAGATAACTATTCTGAGGGGGATTCAGAAGCAGAAGACCACTCCTATTTACCCCATGAGGTCTTTGCTCTAACTTGGCATGCTGATGTTGGTAATATCATGCATATGGTGCCTTGCATTGCTTACTGTATACATCAAAGATGTCATCTGCTTAGTTTAGACATGCTTTGTGTCAATGCCATCTGTTTAGTTTCTTTATCGTATATGTGAATCATGCAATGCCATCTTGTTTAGCCAGGCATCATATATGTGAATTTTGCAATGCCACCCTGGTTAGCCAGCCATCTTATATGTGAATTATATCATGACATCATTTTTTATTACGTGTTAAATTTGTCAACAATTTTAGTACATTCAATTACTCTTCCTGTGCATCAGCCATTCGGCACGGTCATGGAAAAATCTGGAGTGGAAACAAGGTCTTCAGAGCAGACAATGCTATCTGACGAAGCGCATGTCTTGCTGGTTACAGATAGCTCCTCAAAGGAGGATTCAGAGATAGATGACCAGTCCTATTCCCCCCCCCCCCGAGGTGCATGCTCTAACTTGGCAGGGTTATGATGCTCATATCGTGCGTATGGTATCTTGCATTGCTATGTCATTTGCTTAGTTTAGACATGCTTTGTGTGAATGCCACCTGTTTAGTGTCTAATTACCATATATGTGAATTATGCAATGCCATCTTGTTGCAAGACATTATATATGTGAATTATGCAATGCTATCTTGTTGCAAGGCATTATATATGTGAATTATGCAATGCCATGCTGTTTAGCCAAGCGTCATATCTGTGAATTATATCATGTCGTCCTTTTTTTGTATTTCTCATTGCTTTTGTCGACAATGTTTGTATATTCAACTGCTCTTGCTATGCATCAGCCATTTGAATTGGTGATGGAGAAATCTGGAGTGAAAACAAGGTCTTTAGAGCAGACAATGCTACCTGGTGAAGCAGATATCTTGCTGGTTACAGATAGCTCTTCAGAGGAGGATTCAGAGGCAGATGACCAGTCCTATTATCCCCCTGAGGTGTATGCTCAAACTTGGCAGGGTTATATTACTCATATCATGCATATGTTGTATTGCAATGCTTAGTTTTTACATCATATACACGATATTGAATGTCGTCTCCTTAGTTGACACATCATATATGCGATTGCCCTCTGCTCACTTCCTTAGTATATAAATCATATATTTGAATTATATCATGCCATGATGTTTACATAGACAGCATGTATCTGAATTATGGCATGCCAACCCATTTTCTAAAGACATAATATAGTTATATCATCTCATCCTGTTCACATAGTCATCATATTTTGAATTATGTCATTCTATCCGTGAATTATATCATGCCATCATGCTTCCATCGACGGCATGTTTGTGATTTATGGCATGCCAACCACTTTAATAGACACATCGTATAGTTATATCATGTCATCCTGTTTACATAGTCATCATATTTTGAAGTATGTCATTCTATCCTGTTTAGTTAGCCATCATACATGTGAAATTGTGTCATGATATCCTGTTTAATTAGCCATCATATATGTGAAATTATGTCCTGCTATTCTGTTTGGTTAGACAACATAAATGTGAATTATTTCATGCCCAGTTTTCTTCCCTACTATCCATTGCACCTGTCTATCTTACAATGTCTGTACATTCAATTACTTTTCTTGTTTATCAGCCATTTCAATTGGAGGGGGTGATGGCAGTATCTGTGGGAGTAAAAACATGGTCTTCAGAAAAGATCGTGCTACCTGTCGATGGAGATAGAACCACGGTTGTACTTGCCCAAGAACCAGCCCCACCACACATAACCCAGACTCACGCAGATTGTACCCCTACCCAGTTGGACAGAGAACCAGCTACATCCCTTCTAACCCCAACCCCAGCAGATAGTAACCCAGTTCCCGTTGACACAACACCGTCTCCACCACAGAGCACCCAAACACGAGCAGTTAGTAAGGCAACTGCAGTGCCCAAAGCACGAGGACCACCACTCTGAACCCCAAGTCAACGCTTAAAGCAGAAGAAGAATTGTTCTCAGGTCAGGTTCGTAGCTATGGTTCATACTACTTTACTCTTGCATCACTGTATTTACTCATACCAACTAATTTCAAATTTGAAGGATGCAATTGAAACTCCAATGGCGCAATAGGTATGTTTTAAACCTATTTCTTTAACGTGTTTGTTGTTGTAACTTGCTCTATGTTGATCTCAGTTTTAATTGAATAAACAGTTATATTCTCATGCCATGCACCTTACAAGTGTTGTTATTGCTGTGTAGTTTCCCACACTTATATTCTGTCTAAGCTGCTGTGTCTTAAATAGATATGATTCGAACTGTATCTATCTTGATTTGGCAACATAAACTAGAATGATATAGACCATACAGTGACCATACTACATAGATATATGTTTGTTTCATGCTGTTATCCATTCCACCTTACTATTGAACTGGTTTACCAAAACGAGTTTCATATACTACATTGTAAACATGTGATGTGTTTGCTTGTTTCTCTTTTAGAATGCGGATAAAATATTGGAGAAGAGTACCCCGTTATGCAATGGTACAGGAAGTAATGCAGATAAGGTTCAAGATAGTGAGACATCCCTGTTGGTCTCCAAGAAAGCTGATAAAAACTATATTGAAGACACTGAGACAACCCCAAAGTCCTGTCTTGATGTAGTGTTCGAGTTACGGGCTACTACTGCTAGCACCAGCTCTTCGAACTCGCTGCATGAATCAGTTCGGCTTCTTGAGTCTCAACTTGAAGTTGAAAGACATCGATCAGATGTTATGCGACAGGAAGCCGAAGGACTGAGGAAGTCCCTGCAGAATTCAGATGCATACTTTCTGGTGCAACAGCAAGTGCTGGAGGATTTAAGCGCCAAACAAGAGAAAGTTAATAAGCTTGCTAAGCATCTTGCCAGCATTATGGGTACCCAGGATATTGTTTCTTGAGCTCTTCTGAAGTGGTTTTAGTTTTGGACTTGTTTTGCTGCGGCGTTTATATGCTGCTTTGATCCCTATATTTGCACTGGTGGCGAACTTTGATGCCCAGTGGATGTAATATGTGTAATAGCCGTGATAGCCTAGCGTAAGTTGCTTGCCTACTTATTTCCTTATTGTCTTGTTTATTTGTTTTCTTGTAGTCAGTGTAGTTCTTTTTCCGTGGTTTGCTAGTGGCCGCAATAGCCTATTTTTTAAAACTAGGCCACATTAACCATGGGCTACATATTTACTGTAGTTAACATGGGCCTCCTATGGGCCGTAGAAACAATGGGCCTTCTAAGGGCCGTAGAAACAATGGGCCTTCTACGGGGCGTAGAAACAATGGGCCTTATACGGGCCGTAGACACAATGGGCGTTCTACGGGCCGTATCATCAATGGGCCTTCTACGGGCCGTATGATCGGTTGGCCAAACATGGGCCAATAACAGACCACATTATGACCGTAAATGGGATAGAGTTGAAATCATCCGTTCATGGGCCGACCATAACGGGCCATCGTTAATCGACCGTATTTGATGACGCTATGAAAACGGCCCAACGTATTAACGGGCCACAAACGGGCCGACTGTAACCACGGGCTGAATTTGGCCCACAAGCAGAAAATGACAGTAACGGGCCGAAAGTAAATGAATGTTGAAAATGAGCCCAAGAATAAATGGGCCCTGAGAAGGCCGAAAGATAACATGGGCTGGAAACGGCCAAACGGTATAATGGGTCGTTAATGGGTATAAAGTGATACACTGTTCATTACGGGCCAGTTTTACCACGGGCCGTTAATGGGCCGAGGGTTACTAAGGGCCTCATATGGGCCGAAAGACGTCATGGGCCACACATGGGCCAGAAGTTAAAACAGACTGGAATTATATTGGACGGCCCAGATGACGCTACTGGGCCTAATTCGGATAGGCCGTAAACGGGCCCTGGGTTAGCGGGCTGTAAATGGGCTATATGCGAACATGCCGTTAACAGGCTTGCCGTGGGCTAGCCCGCCACCTTTTGACCAAGTCAAACGGGCCGGCCTTTTCACAGGAATGGGCCTCTGTTGGGCCGTGCCACGTGTCGACGTATCATAGGCGCTTTGGGTCCAATGAGTGGATGACATCTGTCCCAGCGGCGAGCTGACACGTGTTCCCTCCAGCCAATGATGATTTTACACATGGAAAATCCCCATTGGTTGGGGCTGTTAACGGGTTATCGGATCCAAAACCGGACCCGATAGCTTACCGGCGTTCCGTTACGGTGGATGCCACGTGTCGGTCACCCTTGACGAAAGCACTTCTGTGACGCGCGATTTATCGTCATGGAAGTGGGCACTTCCGTGATGATAATTTTGGTAATGTCATGGAACACTTCTACGACAGCACAGGTATGACTATCTTGATTCTGTCATAAATTTGTCATGGATGTACATGCATGACAGAAAACGTGACCTACTGTGACAAACACGTATCATCACGGAAGTGTATTTTTTTGTAGTGTTTGTTACCACTGTGAACTTCTTTACTTGCTTAACCGAGTGAAATTTGAAACCTTCAGTGCTGCTACTTCTGCAACATCAATGGACATCGACGAGGAGCGGGGTGATGCAGAGACCGCAGACGCAGCCACTTCTCGGGCAGGTATGATTCCACAGTCATGCTTTCACTCTGTCAACTGTTTTGGTGGGCGACTGAAATCTTGCTGTCGAGTGTTTTGTAGTGCCGACAAATGTTATCCAGCTTCCAGATGATGATGACGATGAGGAAGTACCTCAAAGGAGTACAGGGAGAAGGGGCAGAACTTTGAGCAGGAGGGTACCTGCCAGCAAAGCGCATCGCCAGACATCTGAGCCAGTACTACAACAACTTGACGATCCAGCACGGGCTACTGTCTCTTTGGCGGATCCTCTGTCGACTGACCAGCCCTCGGTGTCGACTGCTCAGACTTCCGGTCCGACTGCACAACCTCAACCTCCAACTCCACCAGCCACGTCATTGGCTCCCTCAACTGCTCCGTTTGCTCTGCATCGCGCCCCGGAGGACCAAGTAGGAGCCGCTAAGGAAGTTATGATCCAGGCGAGTCTGATGATGGACCGACTGGAGGTGGTGTATGACACCAGCAAGGCCGCCTACGACGCCAGCTCCGCTCTCCAAGCTAATGTCCGAGTAAGTGGGATTCTAAGTTGATTTCCGATTGGCTTTCCAGCTCGATTCTTGCTCTGTTAGGATATGCTATCTGAAAAACTGTTGCTTTATTATTCGTAAGATGTTAGTCTGTTCCTTGCATCTGTACACCCATTGGGTGTTTTTGTAGCTATGTAGCTCTTTCACTCGAATTAGACAGGTCGTGTCGAGTGAGTTCTCGGTCCAGTGGGGGTACGCTGAGTGCACCCACTGGGTGTAGTCCCCGAGACCGCTGTCGACTGCGGGCAGTCGACGGTGGTCTTAGAACAAACGTGGTTTTTTTACTCCCTCCACTCGGGCTGGGCTGACCATGCCAAATGGGAAATCGAACCAGTGGGGGCACGCTGAGTGCACCCACTGGGTGTAGTCCCCGAGACTGCTGTTGAATGTTTGATTCGGCGGCAGTCTTAGAACTCCTTTGCCATAGCAATCTGACCTTCCGCTTTTTTCACTCGGAAGTAGCTGATCTTTTACTCCTTCCACTCAGGCTGGGCGAACCATGCCAAGTGGGAAATCGAACCAGTGGGGGCACGCTAAGTGCACCCACTGGGTGTAGTCCCCGAGACTGTTGTTGAATGTTTGATTCGGCGGTAGTCTTATAACTCTTTTGCCATGGCAATTTGATCTTGCACGTTTTTACTCGGAAGTGATTGGTCTTTTGTTTCTGTCGACTGATTTGTCTTTTTGTTGATTGCAGAAATCTTGTGAACTTGGGACTTAGTATGCTGCCTTGGAGCAGGAGAAGATCCAACTCAGGCTTGACCTGGATCTTGCCAAGGAGAACCTGAAGAAAGCCCAAGATGAAGTAGCTGTCATGGGAGGTAACAACTTGCTGACTATTTGCCTTGTCATTTTTCCTTTACATCCTTTGAACCGAGTGACTCCACTCGAATAGATGTGCGTAGTGAAAACCGTCAACTCCAAGCCCGTGTGACGAATGTTATTTCTTTACACAAAATGAAGCAGGCCTTGGAGCAGAAGGACATTGATCTTGCGGGGGCGCAGAAGACGGCGCGTGAGAAGACTGAACTAGCTGACAAGAAGCTAGCTTCAGTTGGCAAATTGGAAGAGGATAATGCCAAACTAAAAACCGCCGTCGATGAGGCAAAGAAAGAAGCTGTGCAGCTGAAGGAGGAGAAGGTGGTCCTGGCTGACAAAGTAGAGGCGCTCACTCGGAAGAGGGATGAATTGGAGGTCTACCTGGGAGGTCTTGCCAAGAAGATGTTCCTCATGCTCGAAGGTACCCTTTTTAATCTGACTGGATTCAAAGAACTTTCTCACAATAATGCTGCCAGCTTACCCTTTTTTTCTCTCTGTGCAGAGTTCTATCAGAATTTTGAGGAGGAAACCGGGCGGATCGAGACAGTACTGGACCCCATCAACTCTCCCGTCAAGGATGAAGCTGCCATGAACGTGTTGCGACAGGAATCTCACCTTGCCAGTGTCCTGGACTATATCGCTCGACTGAAAGTTGCGTTGTCGAGGATAGACAAGGAGTTGTGGCCAGAAGATGTGCTTCCGAATAACCTCGAGTCACTAATGACTCGACTTAATGACATCCTTGACTGAGTGCAGGCATGGAAAAAGTCAGCTGCTCGCTGCGGTGCTAATGTGGCTCTATCACTCGTTCGTGTTCATTGCAAGGATGCCAAGGAAGAGAAGCTGAAAGCTCTTTGATACGTCTCCAACGTATCTATAATTTTTTATTGTTCCATGCTGTTATATTATCAATCTTGAATGTTTTATAATCATTTTATAGTCATTTTTTGGTACTAACCTATTGACATAGTGCCAAGTGCCAGATGCTGTTTTCTGCATGTTTTTTACATCGCGGGAAATCAATATCAGATGGAGTCCAAACGCAACGACACTTTACGGAGATTTTTTTGGACTAGAAGGAACATAATGGGCCCTGGCTGCGTCTGGGGGGTGCTCCGAGAAGAGCACAACCCACCAGGGCGCGCCAGGAGGCCCAGGCGAGTCCTGGTGGGTTGTGCCCACCTCGGGTGCCCCCGGACCGCCTCTTTGCTCTATAAATACCCCAATATTCCAGAAACCCTAGGGGAGTCGAAGAAATATTGATCCAGCTGCCGCAGAGTCCAGAACCACCAGATCCAATCTAGACACCATCTTGGATGGGGTTCACCACCTCCATTGGTGCCTCTTCGATGATGCGTGAGTACTTCTTTGTAGACCTTTGGGTCCGTAGTTAGTAGCTAGATGGCTTTCTCTCTCTCGCTGAATTCTCAATACAATGGTCTCTTGGAGATCCATATGATGTAACTCTTTTGCGGTGTGTTTGTTGGGATCGATGAATGATACGTCTCCAACGTATCTATAATTTTTTATCGTTCCATGCTATTATATTATCTGTTTTGGATGTTTAATGGGCTTTATTATACACTTCTATATTATTTTTGGGACTAACCTACTAACCAAAGGCCTAGTGCAAATTGTTGTTTTTTTGCCAATTTCAGTGTTTCGCAGAAAAGGAATATCAAACGGAATCCAAACGGAATGAAACCTTCGGGAGAGTGATTTTTGGAACAAACGCAATCCAGGAGACATGGAGTGGACGTCAAGAAAGAAACGAGGAGGCCACCAGGCAGGAGGGCGCGCCCAGGGGGGTAGGCGCGCCCCCACCCTCGTGGGCCCCTCGTGGCTCCCCTGACCGACTTCTTTCGCCTATATATACTCATAAACCCCGAAAACATCCGAGAGCACCACAAAACCCTATTTCCATCGCCGCAACCTTCTGTACCCGTGAGATCCCATCTTGGGGCCTTTTCCGGCGCTCCACCGGAGGGGGAATCGATCATGGAGGGCTTCTACATCAACACCATAGCCTCTCCGATGATGTGTGAGTAGTTTACCACAGACCTTCGGGTCCATAGTTATTAGCTAGATGGCTTCTTCTCTCTCTTTGGATCTCAATACAAAGTTCTCCTCGATCTTCTTGGAGATCTATTCGATGTAATTCTTTTTGCGGTGTGTTTGTCGAGATCCGATGAATTGTGGGTTTATGATCAAGATTATCTATGAACAATATTTGAATCTCCTCTGAATTCTTTTATGTATGATTTGTTATCTTTGCAAGTCTCTTTGAATTATCAGTTTGGTTTGGCCTACTAGATTGATCTTTCTTGCAATGGGAGAAGTGCTTAGCTTTCGGTTCAATCTTGTGGTGTCCTTTCCCAGTGACAGCAGGGGTAGCAAGGCACGCATTGTATTGTTGCCATCGAGGATAAAAAGATGGGGTTTATATCATATTGCTTGAGTTTATCCCTCTACATCATGTCATCTTGCCTAATGTGTTACTCTGTTCTTATGAACTTAATACTCTAGATGCATGCTGGATAGCGGTCGATGTGTGGAGTAATAGTAGTAGATGCAAAATCGTTTCGGTCTACTTGTCGCGGACGTGATGCCTATATACATGATCATGCCTAGATATTCTCATAATTATGCACTTTTCTATCAATTGCTCGACAGTAATTTGTTCACCCACTGTAATACTTATGCTATCTTGAGAGAAGCCACTAGTGAAACCTATGGCCCCCGGGTCTATTTTCCATCATATAAGTTTCCAATCTATTTTTACTTTGCAATCTTTACTTTCAATCTATATCATAAAAATACCAAAAATATTTATCTTATTATCTCTATTAGATCTCACTTTTGCAAGTGGTCGTGAAGGGATTGACAACCCCTTTATCGCGTTGGTTGCAAGGTTCTTATTTGTTTGTGTAGGTATGAGGCGACTTGCGTGTAGTCTCCTACTGGATTGATACCTTGGTTCTCAAAAACTGAGGGAAATACTTATGCTACTTTGCTGCATCACCCTTTCCTCTTCAAGGGAAAACCAACGCAGTGCTCAAGAGGTAGCAAGAAGGATTTCTGGCGCCGTTGATGGGGAGGTGTACGCCAAGTCAAGTCAGGTCAAGACATACCAAGTACCCATCACAAACTCTTATCCCTCGCATTACATTATTCGCCATTTGCCTCTCGTTTTCCTCTCCCTCACTTCACCTTTTCCTTTTCTTCGCCTTCTTCCCGTATGTCTTTTTGTTTGTGTTTCCACGTGCCTTCTATTTGCTTGCATCTTTGCTTGCTAAAAATCTATTGATATGGATCCACTTAAAGTGTTCTACTTGGATCATCTTCGATCCTTATGCGCTCGTGCTAAAACCCCAACTAGCCTAGTTGATGGGAAATGTTTTGATGAGCATGCTCATTTTGTGCGTCACTGTTTGTCTGAAAAAGGGAGACTCTTATGTGATCAAATAAACAGATTGTTGTGTTATGCTTGGAATCTTTGTGAAATTTATGATTTTACTTGTTGCTCTAAGAACCCTAAAAAACACCTCCCCTACCTATGTGAGTTTAATGATAATGAAATCTTATCTTCTTATGCAAAGGGTGTTTATAGTTACTACGATATTGAACAAATTGAAGAATTTGTTGCTTTTAAGGGTGCTTATGAAGTTGCTTCTTTGATTGAAAAGTATGATACTACTCTCTACGAATCTGAAAATTTTGACATACTTAAATATTGCTATGAAAACTATGCTCATAATGTCTATGTCAAAGAATTTATTGAAAGAATGACCGTTGCTTCTGAAGAAAATAATGATACGCATGAATCTATAGATAATTATGATTCCAATGATTTGATTGAAATATCCCTTGATGAACATGATGCTTGCTATTCTTGTGGCCATGATGCCAATATTTATGAAGATGAATTTGCTATAGCTCCTTATGTCAAACATGAGATTGTTGCTATTGCACCCATACTTGATAGTTCCTTCAATGAAAAGCATGATTGCAATGATGTTACTATAAATTCTCTTGATGTCAATTGTGCTAATAATATGCAAAACCCTAAGCTTGGGGATGCTAGTTTTGCTATGTCTACTACTTGTTGCAATGATCATGATTGGGGTGATTCTTCTCATGATCTTGAAAATTTATTTAAGCCCCATGATGAATATGAGATTGATAATAGTGTTTGCAATAATATTGAAAGTGGGTTTGGAAGAGTGTCAACTTTAGATCCCACATATTTGGAGAATGTTCAATCTTATGGTATTTTTGATAAAAGTGGGTTTGGAGAGGTCATGACTTTAGTTAATGATAATCCCACTATTTTGGAAGAGTGTCAACTTCGCATGCATGTGGATCGTGTTGAGAATATGTTATGTGATAGCCATTTTGTTGAATTTGCCTATGATCCTACATGTAATTATTATGAGAGAGGAAAATATGATTGTAGAAATTTTCATGTTACTAAATTACCTCCCGTTATGTTGAGATTGCTATTGTTTCTTTCCACTTCCTTGCATATGCTAGTTTTTGCTTGCTATGATAATTTGTTTGCCTACAAAATGCCTATGCATAGGAAGTATGTTAGACTTAGATGTGTTTGCCACGTGTTTTATGATGCTCTCTTTGCGCTTCAATTCTTGTCTTTCATGTGAGCATCATTAAAATTATCAATGCCTAGCTAGGGGCGTCAACCGATAGTGCTTGTTGGGAGGCAACCCAATTTTATTTTTGTTCCTTGCTTTTTGTTCTTGTTTAGTAATAAATAATTCATATAGCCTATGGTTAGATGTGGTTTTATGTTTTAATTAGTGTTTGTGCCAAGTAAAACCTATAGGATCTTCTTGGATGATAGTTATTTGATCTTGCTGAAAAAGTCAGAAACTTTCTGCTCACGAAAACAATTGTTAAAAATCACCAGAACGTGATAAAATACTTATTCCAATTGCAGTAGATCAATAAACAGATTATTTAGGTCGTCCTATTTTCGTAGAATTTTTGAGTTATAGAAAGTTTGCGTTTGATACAGATTACTACAGACTATTCTGTTTTTGACAGATTCTGTTTTTCGTGTGTTGTTTGCTTATTTTGATAAATCTATGGCTAGTATCGGGGGGTATGAACCATAGAGAAGTTGTAATACAGTAGATTTAACACCAATATAAATAAAGAATGAGTTCATTACAGTAACTTGAAGTGGTGGTTTGTTTTCTTTCGCTAACGGAGCTCATGAGATTTTCTGTTGAGTTTTGTGTTGTGAAGTTTTCAAGTTTTGGGTAAAGATTTGATGGATTATGGAATAAGGAGTGGCAAGAGCCTAAGCTTGGGGATGCCCAAGGCACCCCAAGGTAAAATTCAAGGACAACCAAAAGCCTAAGCTTGGGGATGCCCCGGAAGGCATCCCCTCTTTCGTCTTCGTCCATCGGTAACTTTACTTGATGCTATATTTTTATTCACCACATGATATGTGTTTTAATTGGAGCGTCTTGTATGATTTGAGTCTTTGCTTTTTATTTTACCACAATCATCCTTGCTCTACACACCTTTTTGGAGAGACACACATGAATCGAAATTTAATAGAATACTCTATGTGCTTCACTTATATCTTTTAGAGCACGGTGGTGGTTTTATTTTATAGAAATTATTGATCTCTCTTGCTTCACTTATATTATTTTGAGAGTCCTTTAGAACAGCATGGTAATTTGCTTTGGCTATAAAATTAGTCCTAATATGATAGGCATCCAAGATTGGTATAATAAAAACTTTCATAAAAAGTGCATTGAATACTATGAGAAGTTTGATACTTGATGATTGTTTTGAGATATGAAGATGGTAATATTAGAGTCGTGCTAGTTGTGTAGTTGTGAATTTGAGAAATACTTGTGTTGAAGTTTTCAAGTCCCGTAGCATGCACGTATGGTGACCGTTGTGTAACAAATTTGAAACATGAGGTGTTCTTTGATTGTCATCCTTATGAGTGGCGGTCGGGGACGAGCGATGGTCTTTTCCTACCAATCTATCCCCCCTAGGAGCATGCGCGTAATGCTTGGTTTTTGATGACTTGTAGATTTTTGCAATAAGTATGTGAGTTCTTTATGACTAATGTTGAGTCCATGGATTATACGCACTCTCACCTTTCCATCATTGCTAGCCTCTTCGGTACCGTGCATTGCCCTTTCTCACCTTGAGAGTTGGTGCAAACTTTGCCGGTGCATCCAAACCCTGTGATATGATACGCTCTATCACACATAAACCTCCTTATATCTTCCTCAAAACAGCCACCATACCTACCTATTATGGCATTTCCATAGCCATTCCGAGATACATTGCCATGCAACTTTCCACCGTTTCATTTATTATGACACACTTCATCATTGTCATATTGCCTTGCATGATCATGTAGTTGACATCGTATTTGGGGCAAAGCCACCATGCATAATTTATCATACATGTCACTCTTGATTCATTGCCCATCCCGGTACACCGCCGGAGGCATTCATATAGAGTCATATTTTGTTCTAGTATCGAGTTATAATCATTGAGTTGTAAATAAATAGAAGTGTGATGATCATCATTAATAGAGCATTGTCCCAAAAAAAGGAAGAAGAAAGGCCAAATAAAAAAAAGAGAAAGGACCAAAAAAAGAGAAAAGAAATAAAAAAGGACAATGCTACTATCCTTTTTTCCACACTTGTGCTTCAAAGTAGCACCATGATCTTAATGATAGAGAGTCTCTTGTTTTGTCACTTGCATATACTAGTGGGAATATTTCATTATAGAACTTGGCTTGTATATTCCAACAATGGGCTTCCTCAAATGCCCTAGGTCTCCGTGAGCAAGCAAGTTGGATGCACACCCACTTAGTTTCTTTTGTTGAGCTTTTATAGCTCTAGTGCATCCGTTGCATGGCAATCCCTACTCCTTGCATTGACATCAATTGATGGGCATCTCCCTAGCCCGTTGAGTAGCCGCGTCAATGTGAGACTTTCTCCTTTTTTGTCTTCTCCACATAACCCCCATCATTATATTCTATTCCACCCATAGTGCTATATCCATGGCTCACGCTCATGTATTGCGTGAAAGTTGAAAAAAGTTTGAGATTACTAAAGAATGAAAAAATTGCTTGGCTTGTCATCGGGGTTGTGCATGATGAGAGCATTCTTGTGTGACGAAAATGGAGCATGACCAAACTATATGATTTTGTAGGGATGAACTTTCTTTGGCCATGTTATTTTGAGAAGGCATAATTGCTTAGTTAGTATGCTTGAAGTATTATTATTTTTATGTCAACATTAAACTTTTATCTTGAATCTTTCGGATCTGAACATTCATGCCACAATAAAGAAAATTACATAGAAAATTATGCTAGGTAGCATTCCACATCAAAAATTCTGTTTTTATCATTTACCTACTCGAGGACGAGCAGGAATTAAGCTTGGGGATGCATGATACGTCTCCAACGTATCTATAATTTTTTATTGTTCCATGCTATTATATTATCTGTTTTTGATGTTTAATGGGCTTTATTATACACTTTAATATTATTTTTGGGACTAACCTACTAACCAAAGGCCCAGTGCAAATTGCTGTTTTTTTTGCCTATTTCAGTGTTTCGCAAAAAAAGGAATATCAAATGAAATCCAAACGGAATGAAACCTTCGGGAGAGTGATTTTTGGAACAAACGCAATCCAGGAGACTTGGAGTGGACGTTAAGAAAGAAACGAGGAGGCCACGAGGTAGGAGGGGGCGCCCCCCACCCTCGTGGGCCCCTCGTGGCTCCCCTGACCGACTTCTTTCGCCTATATATACTAATATACCCCGAAAACATCCGAGAGCACCACGAAACCCTATTTCCACCGCCGCAACCTTCTGTACCCGTGAGATCCCATCTTGGGGCCTTTTCCGGCGCTCCGCCGGAGGGGGAATCGATCAGGGGGGGGGGGTTCTACATCAACACCATAGCCTCTCCAATGATGTGTGAGTAGTTTACCACAGACCTTCGGGTCCATAGTTATTAGCTAGAGGGCTTCTTCTCTCTCTCTTTGGATCTCAATACAAAGTTCTCCTCGATCTTCTTGGAGATCTATTCGATGTAATTCTTTTTGCGGTGTGTTTGTCGAGATCCGATGAATTGTGGGTTTATGATCAAGATTATCTATGAACAATATTTGAATCTCCTCTGAATTCTTTTATGTATGATTTGTTATCTTTGCAAGTCTCTTCGAATTATCAGTTTGGTTTGGCCTACTAGATTGATCTTTCTTGCAATGGGAGAAGTGCTTAGCTTTGGGTTCAATCTTGCGGTGTCCTTTCCCAGTGACAGCAGGGGCAGCAAGGCACGCATTGTATTGTTGCCATCGAGGATAAAAAGATGGGGTTTATATCATATTTCTTGAGTTTATCCCTCTACATCATGTCATCTTGCCTAATGCGTTACTCTGTTCTTATGAACTTAATACTCTAGATGCATGCTGGATAGCGGTCGATGTGTGGGGTAATAGTAGTAGATGCAGAATCGTTTCGGTCTACTTGTCACGGACGTGATGCCTATATACATGATCATGCCTAGATATTCTCATAATTATGCACTTTTCTATCAATTGCTCGACAGTAATTTGTTCACCCACCGTAATACTTATGCTATCTTGAGAGAAGCCACTAGTGAAACCTATGGCCCCCGGGTCTATTTTCCATCATATAAGTTTCCAATCTATTTTTACTTTGCAATCTTTACTTTCAATCTATATCATAAAAAAATACCAAAAATATTTATCTTATTATCTCTATCAGATCTCACTTTTGCAAGTGGTCGTGAAGGGATTGACAACCCCTTTATCGCGTTGGTTGCAAGGTTCTTATTTGTTTGTGTAGGTACGAGGCGACTTGCATGTAGTCTCCTACTGGATTGATACCTTGGTTCTCAAAAACTGAGGGAAATACTTACGCTACTTTGCTGCATCACCCTTTCCACTTCAAGGGAAAAGCAACGCAATGCTCAAGAGGTAGCAATGAACTTTGAGTTTAAGATCAGATCTATCTGTTTATATCCATGAAAGTATTGGAGTTTCTTTGATCTCTTTTATGCATGATTACTTATAGCCTCGTATTTCTTCTCCAATATTTGGGTTTTGTTTGCCCAACTTGATCTATTTATCTTGCAATGGGAAGAGGTGCTTTGTAGTGGGTTCGATCTTACGGTGCTTGATCCCAGTGACAGAAAGGGAACCAACACGTATGTATCGTTGCTACTAAGGATAAAATGATGGGGTCTATCTCTACATAGATAGATCTTGTCTACATCATGTCATCGTTCTTATAGCATTACTCCGTTTCTCCATGAACTTAATACACTAGATGCATGCTGGATAGCGGTCGATGTGTGGAGTAATAGTAGTAGATGCAGGCAGAAGTCGGTCTACTAATCTTGGACGTGATGCCTATGTAATGATCATTGCCTGGATATCGTCATGAGTATTTGAAGTTCTATCAATTGTCCAACAGTAATTTGTTCACCCACCGTTTGCTATATTTCTCGAGAGAAGCCACTACTGAAACCTACGGCCCCCGGGTCTCTTTCTCATATATTTGCCTTTGCGATCTACTTTTATTTTGCATTTATTTTTAGATCTATTAAACCAAAAATACAAAAAATACTTTGTTGCGTTTTATTTCTATTTATTTTATTTGGCGTTCGATCTATCAATTTATTACAACTTTCTTCCGTCCGCGCACACTTTCTGGCGCTGTTACCCGAAAGGGATTGACAACCCCTTCAACACGACAGGTTGCAAGTGGTTGTTATTTGTGCGCATGGGCTGTTTACGTTGTGTTGCTTGGTTCTCCTACCGGTTTGATAACCTTGGTTTCATATCTGAGGGAAATACCTACCGCCCCTGTGCTGCATCATCCCTTCCTCTTTGGAGAAAAACCGACGTAGCTTCAAGCGACATCACTCTTCTGGTGGCTAATACCAAGAAGCTTCAACTTCAATCTTTTATGGAGACCTTCATCGATGTAGCCACTCGCATCGCAGACGGCATAGACTTGGATACTTTCGTCGAGCCAGCCAGCCATCCTCCTGCTGACTGAAAAACTTGACTTTATTTGGCTTGGAATGCCGAGTGATTTTGTAATCGTTAAACTCTTTCGGGCATGACGCCCGAGTACTTCTTCTCGTGGTTCTGAACCTCTCTAGATTTATCTGAACTTGGTTGTTTTATCTGAATGCAGTTGCTTGCCTCCAATGTGCTTGGATTCTTTGACTTAGGTGAAGCTGATTCGCGACAAAGTCCCCGAGTATGGGATGGAGCGTACGTTGTACTTGTGGCGCAACTCAGGGTGCACCTCGTTGTATTTGCGGATTGCTCCTCCCGAGTGGGAGGATTGCTCTCCACTCGGCGTGTTTTTGAAACTTAGGCGAGTACGGGGTCGTAGCTAAGTCCCCGAGTGAGAGGATTGCTCTTCACTCGGAGTATGTTTGAAACTTAGGCGAGTACGGGGTCGCAGCTAAGCCCCCGAGTGAGAGGATTGCTCTTCACTCGGAGTATGTTTGAAACTTAGGCGAGTACGGGGTCGCAGCTAAGCCCCCGAGTGAGAGGATTGCTCTTCACTGGGAGTATGTTTGAAACTTAGGCGAGTGCGGGGTCGCAGCTAAGCCCCCGAGTGAGAGTATTGCTCTTCACTCGGAGTATGTTTGAGACTTAGGCGAATCTGGTTCGCAGCTAAGCCCCCGAGTGAGAGGATTGCTCTTCACTCGGAGTATGTTTTGAAACTTAGGCGAGTACGGGGTCGCAGCTAAGCCCCCGAGTGAGAGGATTGCTCTTCACTCGGAGCATGTTTGAAACTTAGGCGAATCTGGTTCGCAGCTAAGCCCCCGAGTGATAGGATTGCTCTTCAATCGGAGTATGTTTTGAAACTTAGGCGAATCAGGTTCACGGCTAAGCCCCCGAGTGAGAGGATTGCTCTTCACTCAGAGTATGTTTGAAACTTAGGTGAATCTGGTTCGCAGCTAAGTCCCCGAGTGAGAGGATTGCTCTTCACTCGGAGTATGTTTGAAACTTAGGCGAATCTGGTTCGCAGCTAAGCCCCCGAGTGAGAGGATTGCTCTTCACTCAGAGTATGTTTTGAAACTTAGGCGAGTACGGGGTCGTAGCTAAGCCCCCGAGTGAGAGGATTGCTCTTCACTCGGAGTATGTTTGAAACTTAGGCGAATCTGGTTCGCAGCTAAGCCCCCGAGTGAGAGGATTGCTCTTCACTCGGAGTATGTTTTGAAACTTAGGCGAATCAGGTTCGTGGCTAAGCCACCCACTTGGGGATTTGGACACATGTTTATGCGAAAACAATCATTAGGATACTGCGGAAATCATGTTTTTGATAAACAATCTGAAAGTATACTTATTACATCTCGACAATCGAGTGTTCAAGTATAAAAGCGGCGGAGAAGATCCGCGTTCCACGAGCGCGGCTCATCTTTCTTCTTGGCTACATTGTAAAGGTGATATGCCCCGTTGTGGAGCACCTTGGTGATGATGAAGGGTCCTTCCCAAGCGGGGGCGAGCTTATGAGGCCGTTGCTGAACCAGTCAGAGCACAAGATCTCCCTCTTGAAATGCTCGACCTTTGACGTTTCGGGCGTGGAATCGACGCATGTCTTGCTGATAGATGGTCAACCGGATCAAAGCCATCTCTCTCTCTTCCTCTAGGAGATCAACGATGTCCTGTCGTGCCTGCTCAGCCTCGGCTTCAGAGAATAGTTCCTCTCGGGGAGCATTGTGCAGTAGATCACTTGGAAGCACAGCTTCAGCTCCGTACACCATGAAGAAAAGGGTTCGATTAGTCGACTGATTGGGAGTCGTCCTCGATCCCCACAGGACAGACGACAACTTAGTCACCCAAGCTCCAGCTGCATGCTTGAGGTCGCGCATCAATCGGGGTTTCAACCCTTGGAGGATCAAACCGTTTGCTCTTTCAGCTTGCCCATTCGACTGCGGGTGGGCAACGGATGCGTAGTCAACCCGAGTGCCTTGGGAAGCGCAGAATGCTCTGAACTCATCAGAATCAAAGTTTGAGCCGTTATCCGTGATGATGTTGTGCGGAACTCCGTACTGGAACACCAACTCTCTGATGGGCTTGAGTCAAGATTCTTGATAGGCTTGGCTTTAATCCACTTAGTGAACTTGTCGACTGCCACGAGCAGATGAGTGAAGCCACTTCTACCTGTCCTTAGAGGCCCAATCATGTCCATTCCCCACACAGCAAATGGCCAGACGAGTGGGATAGTCTTCAAAGTTGATGCAGGTTTGTGAGACATGTTCGAGTAGAACTGACAGCCTTCACACTTCTCGACAATCTCCTTAGCCATTTCATTCGCTCGCGGCCAATAAAATCCTACTCGGTATGCTTTGGCCATGATGGTCCGAGAGGACGCGTGGTGACCACAGGTCCCCGAGTGGATCTCATTCAAGATCAGTCGACCCTCTTCTGGAGAGATACAACGTTGAGCTACGCCAGTAACACTTTCTCTGAAAAGTTGTCCGCTTATTACTGTGAAGGCTTTGGATCTACGGACGATCTGACGAGCTTCATCCTCATCCTCTGGGAGCTCCTGCCTGAGCAGATATGCAATATATGGCACTGTCCAATCGGGGGTGATTACTAAGAACTCCATGATTAAGTCGACTACTGCTGGTATTCGACCTCAGTCAAATTGGCAGCACTTATCGGTTGTGGGGGCTCTTCTGTAAAGGGATCTTCTTGTACTGACGGGGTGTGGAGATGCTCCAAGAACACATTACTAGGAATAGGCTTCCGAGTGGAACCTATTTTCGCCAGATCATCAGCGGCTTGATTCTTCAATCGGGGTATGTGATGGAGCTCTAATCCTTCAAACTTCTTTTCCAATTTCCTCACTGCATTGCAGTATCCAGTCATGGCAGGGCTCCTGATATCCTACTCCTTCATCACCTAATTGACCACCAAATCTGAGTCACCATAAACCATCAGGCGACGGACGTCGAGTGAGATGGCCATACGTAACCCATACAAAAGTGCTTCGTATTCAGCATCATTGTTGGAGGAATCAAAGTGAATCTGGAGAACATAACTGAGTTTGTCACCTCTTAGGGATACCAGGACCACTCCAGCACCAGAACCATTCAACATCTTAGATCCATCAAAGAACATGGTCTAGTGTTCCGACTGAACCTGAGTCGGCTGCTGTTGCTCAATCCACTCGGCCAAGAAATCTGCAATTGCTTGAGACTTAATTGCCTTTTTTGCTTCAAACTTGATATCTAGAGGGAGAAGTTCTATTGCCCACTTAGCCACTCGGCCGGTTGTATCTCGATTGTTCAAAATTTCTGACAATGGAGCATCGCTGACGACTAAAACTGAGTGGTCTGCGAAGTAATGTGCAACTTTCTTCGTGGTCAACTAAATTCCGTAGATAAGCTTCTGGTATGTGGATACCTTTGCTTGGACAGAGTCAAGACTTCAGAAATGTAATACACTGGGCGATGAACTTTATAGGCTTTGCCTTCTTCCTCCCACTCGACTATGAGCACTGTGCTGACAACCTGTCTAGTGGCTGCAATATATAGCAATAGAGGCTCTTTGCTGACTGGGGCAACAAGCACCGGCTGGGTGGAAAGCAGGGCTTTGAGCTCTATAAACGCTACTTCAGCTTCAGGAGTCCACTCGAATGTATCAGACTTTTTTATCAGTCGGTAAAGAGGCAATGCCTTTTCACCAAGACGAGAAATGAATCGACTCAATGCAGCCAAACAACATGTAAGCTTCTGAACATCATGCACATGCACAGGGCGTTTCATTCGAAGAATTGTTCCAATTTTCTCTGGGTTTGCATCGATCCCCCGTTCAGAAACGAGAAATCCAAGTAACTTCCCTCCTGGGACTCCGAATGTGCATTTCGACGGATTGAGCTTGATGTCATATCTTCTTAAATTGGCAAAGGTTTCAGCGAGGTCAGTCAACAGGTCGGAACTCTTGCGTGACTTGACCACGATATCATCCATGTATGCCTCCATATTCCGATTGATTTCAGTGAGCAAGCACTTCTGGATCATGCGCATGAACGTGGCACCAGCATTCTTGAGGCCAAAAGGCATGGTAACATAGCAAAAACACCCGAATGGGGTGATAAACTTCGTTTTTATTTCATCGGGTCCATACAGACGGATCTGATGGTACTCGGAATATGCATCCAAAAAAGACAAACGCTCACACCCCGCAGTCGAGTCGATAATCTGATCGATGCGGGGGAGAGGAAAGTGATCTTTCGGGCATGCCCGATTGATATGCTTGAAGTCAATACACATACGAAGTGAATTATCTTTCTTGGGTACCATGATGACGTTGGCGAGCCACTCGGAGTGGTATATCTCGCGGATGAACTCAGCTGACAGGAGCCGAGCCACTTCCTCGCCAATCGCCTTCCTCTTTTCCACGGCGGACCGACGGAGTTGCTCTTTGACGGGTTTTGCTTTTGGGTCGACACGCAAACGGTGCTCAGCCAGTCCCCTAGGTACACCCGGCATGTCTGATGGCTTCCATGCAAAGATGTCCCAGTTCTCACGGAGGAACTGGATGAGCGCTTCTTCCTATTTGTTGTCGAGTGTTGATGAAATGTGGGTCGGAGCAGCAGAGGGGTCTTCCGGGTGAATGTGGACTGGCTTTGTTTCGCCGGCCGACTGAAATGCTGACTCTGAAGCAGGCTTCTTGGCTCGCAACAAATCACTTGGGTCGGCATTTTTCTTGTATTCCTCCATCTCTACTGCTGCCATCTGCTCGTCAGCATTTTTTGAGCCTTTTTGAAGGCACTCCTCTGCTCTCTGCCTATTTCCTGTGACTGTAATCACACCTCTGGATCCGGGCATCTTCAACTTGAGATACACGTAACATGGTCGGGCCATGAAATGAGCATATGCGGGCCTGCCCAGAATAGCATGATAGGCACTGTGGAAATCCACCACCTCAAACGTCAACTTCTCTTTGCGGTGATTCTTGGAATCACCGAAAACCACATCAAGAGCAATCTGTCCGAGTGACTTTGCCTTCTTTCAGGGGATGACACCGTGGAACTGCATGTTGCTCTCACTGAGTTTTGACATCGGAATGCCCATCCCTTGGAGGGTCTCAGCGTACAAAATGTTCAAACCACTGCCACCATCCATAAGGACCTTAGTCAGTCGGGTGCCCCAACGACTGGGTCGACCACCAACGCTTGCCGCCCGGGGGTGGCAACATGCGCTGGGTGATCTGACTGGTCGAATGTAATGGGAGTTTTCGACCACTTCAGGTATGTTGTAGTTGCCAGAGCAACCATGTTCACTTCTCTGTTAATGACTTTCAGTCGACTTTTGCTCTCGACATTAGCAAAAATCACCAAGGTAGCATTGACCTTCGGATAACCATCATCTTCTTCTTTCTCTTCGTCCTTATCAGAGTCCTTCTCACTGGGCTGACCCTCTCGGAACTGCTGAATCAGGAGTCGACATTGTCGAGTGGTATGCTTGGGAAAAATCAAGTTACCCTCTTCATCTTTCTTCGTGTGAATGTGACACGGCAAATCCATGACGTCTTGGCCTAACTGATTTTTCACCTTTTTGGGAACCCATGGCCCCTTAGGCTTTCCCTTGAACTTTCCTTGATTCAGAACTGTGGCCTCGGCAGGACCTGCAGGTTCAGCTTTACGTTTTTGCTTTCGACTAGTATTTCCACCTCCGGTGTCCTGGTCGACTAGTTTCCCCTTGCCACTGCGGAGTCGGCCTTCCTCTTTGCCGTTTGCATACCGAGTGGCTATTTCCATCATTCGGCTCAGAGACATGTCTCCGGAACGACCGAACTTCAGGATGAGCTCTCTGTACCGGACGCCCTCCTTGAAGGCGCAAACGGCCTCGTGTTCTGACACATTTTTCACCACATGGTGAAGGGTAGTCCATCTCTGGATGAAATCTCTCAAAGTTTCATTCGGCTTCTGAACGCAGTGCTGCAATTCAGTCAGCCCAGAAGGTCGCTTGCAAGTGCCCTCGAATGTCTTGATAAACACTCGGGCTAAATCTTCCCAACAGAAAATACTTCCAGGGCCAACTGATTCAAGCCGAACCCTCAAGCATCAAGGGGAGGTGCTTCATGGCTACATCATCGTTGCCTCCAGCGATCTGCACTGCCACCCGGTAATCTTCCAGCCACGTGTCTTTCAAATAGAAATATCGTTTCAGGCAACTGGGTTTTTCGCCATAAATTTAATTCTGATGGGAGTCTTGCACGTTATAAGGCTCGATGGGTATGCCGTGGTTACTCTCAGCAACGCGACATCGATTATGATGAGACTTTCTCCCCAGTTGTCAAGCCCAGCACTATTCGCACTGTCCTTAGCATCGCCGTCTCTTCTTCCTGGCCAATTCATCAACTAGATGTCAAAAATGCATTTCTTCATGGCTCTCTTCAAGAAACAGTCTATTGTCAACAACCTCTTGGCTTCGAACATTCCTCCTATCCTAATCATGTTTGTCTTCTTTAAAAATCTCTTTATGGTCTTAAACAAGCACCACGTGCCTGGTTCAACGCTTTTCTACTTATGCTCAAACCATCGGTTTTACCCCTTCCCGTTCTGACACTTCACTCTCCACCTTTCATCACAACAACAACACTGCTTACCTTCTTTTATATGTTGATGATATTATCCTCACAGCTCCTCACAACAATTTTTAGATCATATTATCTCTCTTCTTCATCACGAATTCTCTATGACAGATTTAGGTCTTCTTCACCACTTCTTAGGTATTGCTGTTATCCGTGACTCCTCTGGTCTTTTCTTGTCTCAACGTCAGTACACTCTGGATCTTCTTTCTCGTGCTGGTATGCTTGATTGTCAAACTTCCCGTACCCCTGTTGATATAGGTTCCAAACTCTCTGCCGATGGTGATCCTTTCTCTGATCCTTCTCTTTATCGTAGTCTTACCGGTGTACTTCAGTATCTTACTCTCACTCGACCTGAAATTTCTTTTGCTGTCCAACAAGCTTGTTTATACATGCATGATCCTCGTATTCCACACTACAATCATGTCAAACGTATTCTTCGGTATCTTAAAGGCACACTAGACTTAGGTCTTCATATCAACAACTCCTCTCCCACCTCCTTGACAGCTTACTCCGATGCAGACTGGGCTGGTTGTCCAGATACTCGTAGGTCCACATCCGGATTTTGTGTTTTTCTTGGTAACAATTTGGTTTCTTGGTCTTCAAAAAGGCAAGTTACGGTCTCCCGCTCGTCTGCTGAAGCTGAGTACCGCGCTGTGGCTCATGCGGTTGCTGAGACGGTTTGGTTGCGCCAGTTGCTGTCAGAGCTGCACCGTCCTATTGAGCAAGCTACCATTGTTTACTATGATAATACTTCAGCTGTCTACATGTCAGGGAATCCGGTTCAACACCGTCGCACCAAGCATATTGAGATCGACATTCATTTTGTTCGAGAAAAGGTGGCTCTCGGTCAAGTTCACGTTCTCCACGTGCCTACTTCTGCTCAGTTTGCTGATATCTTTACTAAAGGCATGGCGACTACTCCGTTTCAAGACATTCGTTTCAGTCTCAACGTCGTCGAGCCTACCGTTGACACTGCGGGGGGATGTTAGAATACAACTTGTATTAGGATTAAGACTCTTCGGTTTGTAATAAGGCTAGGTCAAGTGTGGCTGGGCTCTTATATATACTTCTTGTACCGGCACAATATTGTATCAACAATTATTCAATACAATTCTACACCTTTCCCCTCTCTCGCAATGCGACTAGCGAAAGCCTTCCTTCTCTCGATCTTCACCGGCGAACCTGTGGATTCGCCTCCCCTTCGTCTGTCGTTCTAGCGGACGGTGGCGGGGGAGGGGATTTCTAGTGCCTCAGATCCGGCTAGTAGATAGGTAGGGATTTAGTCCTCGCAGAGGCGGCGGTTGGACAAATAGCGGTGCTTCTTCTTCGAGTCAATCTTCCGGGCTCCGATCCTCCTTAAGTTCGTCCGTTGGGACGGATTAGACGGAGCTCCGGCGTAGATTCCTGTCAGCTCCTCGGGGCGGCGAGGTTAGGGTTTCTTGTCGAGTGTACGCAACGGCGATATTTCATGTCAGGTTCTTCAGATCGATTTAAGGATTCAACGGCGACGACTGCAGCTCCGGGGCGCTGGTCCTTAGGGGCACGTGCACGAAGACTTTTCGACTATCATCGACAAGGTCAGGCCGGCTTCGATATGGGAGCAACGACTGCGGCACGTTCTGGCAACAACACAGGAGCAAACATTTGATGCCTCTGGTTAGATGATCGGTGCCTTGCCTACCGTCCGTGGAGACGTCGGACGTGTCGGCAGATATTTGGTGCCGTCAGTTTGATGATGATCGGCGTTTTTCAAATGGATGATGATCGGCGTTCTTCAAATGATAGACAAGCCGTTGCGTATTCGCAAAAAAAGAAGACGATGATCGGCGTTGGAGTTGCACTGACGCTTTAGCACCTGCATGCTTTATTGCTGGTCTTGTAGGACCCCCACAGCTCTCGAGATATGTGGCTATTTTGGGGATATTTCTTTGGTCTTAGTAGCTGTTTTCCTGTTTTGTTCCATTTGTTGCTGTGCTACTTTCCTAGTTTTCTGCTACCCTCAAAGCCACATTTGCGATGAGTTGATGGCAGTGCTACGCCACTACTGCTGCTGGGTTCTTCCGTGTTTTGTTTTCAGAACAATTGGACCCACCAATGCTATTGCACTAAAGAAGAAAATAAACTAATGATCGCTGTTATGGCCGATTTAGCTAGGCCCACCGGACAATCTTAGTCCACAAGTTATTTTAGGTTAATTCTTATGCAAGTTATCTAGGTTATAAATATAGCCAGTTAATTCTTATCTAGGTTATGGCGCGCCGACCCAGACGCCGCCACGGTTCGCCAAGATTGATTTCGCCACTTATGACGGCACGAAGGACCCGCTTAACTGGCTCAACCAGTGTGAGCAGTTTTTTCGTGGCCAGCGCACGCTCGCGTCGGAGCGCACTTGGCTGGCATCCTACCACCTCCGCGGTGCAGCCCAGACCTGGTACTACGCCCTCGAGCAGGACGAGGGCAGCATGCCCTCTTGGGAGCGCTTCCGTGAGCTCTGCCTCCTTCGCTTTGGGCCTCCGGTTCGCGGGAGCCGCCTGGCGGAGCTCGGCCGCCTTCCCTTCACCTCCACGGTGCAGAACTTCGCCGACCGTTTCCAGGCCCTGGCATGCCATGCGTCGGGCGTGACGGCGCAGCAGCGGGCCGACCTCTTTGTCGGTGGACTTCCGGATCACATCCGCGTGGACGTGGAGCTTTTCCAGGCCCTGGCATGCCATGCGTCGGGCGTGACGGCGCAGCAGCGGGCCGACCTCTTTGTCGGTGGACTTCCGGATCACATCCGCGTGGACGTGGAGCTTCGGGGACCCCAGGATCTCCAGTCGGCCATGTACTACGCCCGTGCGTTCGAGCGCCGCGCGGTGGCCATCCAGCAGGAATCACCGTCCCGGACCGCTGGGTCGCTACCCGGGCCGGATTCCGCGCAGGGTCGGCCTCCGTAGGCTTCTGCGGCACCCCTCGCCGCGACCGCGACGCGCCCGTTCCGCCGGCTCACCTCAGCCGAGCTACTCGAGCGTCGCCGTCAAGGGTTGTGCTTCAACTGCGACGAGCCCTACACGCCCGGCCATGCCTGCCCGCGACTCTTCTACCTGGAGGTTGCAGACTACATTCCGGAGGACGCCGTCGCCGTCGACCTGGCCGCCCCAGCTGTCGAGAAGGTGTTTGACGCTGGTTGATCGCCTCGAGGAGTTCCGCAAGCGCTTCCCCACCTTACAGCTCGAGGACGAGCTGTTTGTGCAGGCGGGGAGAAGTGTTATGGCCGGTTTAGCTAGGCCCACCGGGCAATCTTAGCCCACAAGTTATCTTAGGTTAATTCTTATGCAAGTTATCTAGGTTATAAATATAGGTTGTAAGACTTTTTTTGGAATTAAGCAATAAGAATATTATTATCCCTATTGCCCGGCTCTCAGAGGAGCCGGAACCCTAGCCGCCTCTAACTCTAGCCGCCGCCGCCATCCTCCTCCTACGCGACGGCGCCCAGCCGCCGGCGCGCCCTCCTCCATCCTCCCCCTACAACCTACGGAGCAGGTCCGGTAGGATCCCTGGTTCTACCAATCGCCCATACGCATAACAACATTCTGGTATAATCATCAGTAGTCCAATTGACATATTATTAGGGATAACACAGGGAGAGCAAGGTACGCGAGCCGAATGACCTCAGAACAACAAGAGTGATGATGCCCAAACCTAACAAAGAGAAATCCTACAAAAGAGTACCATCAAGTGGGCCAGTTATTGGTTGGATGTGCATGAGAGTTTATCAGTTATCAGATAACATTCTAACCGCGGCATCCAAATTACTCCAACCAATAACTGATAACACAACTATTCGATGCCCCAAGCATGCTTCGGCCCAATAACAGCACATAATTTCTCCAAGTGGACACTTTGAAAACAAATCAACTTTACTGCACTTTCCTGGCTTCTGCCCGGGGCTTCCAAAGACCAAGGCGGTACTTGTGGGCAAAACTCAAAATCAACTTCCTCTGCACCATGGCAAAGAAACCGAATTAGTAATTTAATTCAAGCATAATTTAATCATAAATTAACCGCCTGGGATAGAAAGGAAATTAAACAGAAGAAACATATCACAGTAAATGTTGATGATGGCAAATAGCGGCTAGCGAGCTGTGAGCTATCTTTAGAATTTGTGTGGATTGGCAACCTGGATATGTCGAATATCTGAAATGCTTCTCATGCACTCGTTTGGCTGCTGTTATTTAGAACACCGATCACTGTATTTTACAAGCAATTGGAACATCTACCAAATGTTACGCACACATTTACAAGCTACCTACTTCCTAAGAAATCCAGTGACGTCCAAGCTTTGTCCGTTGGTGCTGCTATTTCATGTTGACTATAGTAACTAGAGGAAACAAACAAGTACAAAGTTGCTACCTGAATGTTAGTGCACTGGAATCTCCTTTCCTGGCTACCGTTTTTATATCTACAAATTCCATTCTAAATCGGGGACTCATGGAGCATGTTTGATAAATCTGTTCGAACTTGGTAATATGTTAAAACAGTGCCAGTTGTACTCCTGGTCCAGCAACAGCTCTGGTTGTATGCTTGGATAGAAAATGTTGTCTAGATAACATGTACATTGTCTAAGGGTTTATTTGTACAGATTCAGGGAGTTTCCACAGTTCTTGCTATGTGCAGCCCGCAATTTTTATTTAATTCTAACGTGATTATTAATTAAGTTCTTGATCAGAACCATTCAATTCATTTATACTGACAGATGTAGTAGTATGAACATTTTTTTAGATATGATACTTATTTTCTTAACATATTAGACTCATTGAGCCATTCTGCAGCTTAAGAATAATAATACACAAAGAAACTAGTTTGGTTTCCTCATCTCAGCCTATCAGGTTTCTGCTCCTAAAGATGTTCTCAGAATTTCTTTATATACTTGTTTCATGTTATGGGACAATGCGCTAAGCTTAGATACTCAGCTAGATCGGTAACATTTTTGTTTCCATTCACACTTTTGCATACGGTTGATTTAACATTCTATACATGGCAAATCTTTATGCTTACATATTTATTGTTGTAATCAGCGTGTGGACGAACATAACTAGGAGGCCTACCATTTCTCATAGCTTTGGAAGCAAACTGGACCTCACTAAATAGAGCTGGGATGTTTCTATTAGACGTCTGGTTTAGTAAAATGCTATCTAAAGCCTGAATACGACATTCAGATTAATTTGGTTCAGTTTACTTGTGCATTTCCTACAATTATAACATTTATGCAGGGTCGTCTTTTAATCACCTTTTTATCAGTCTCAAGTTAACTAAGAGTTTTGACATTGCAGTCCCAATTTTTTTTCCTAATTTTGTGGCAATTGTTCATAAATGCTGGTTATTAGGACATCACTATAGGATATGTCAGGGACTTCTTTTATGATAACTTTGATTTTAAACCCTGGAGAGGTCTTACCTGGTGGAAACGCCGTCCAAGGACCCATCACATGCTAATGAGTTCCACACAGGTATGACACTGAGTCAACAATGTGATGTCCGAACCCCGGTTTACAATGGCGGAGACAGGGGGGACCAGCAGGGGCCCTGGCCCCCCCTAACATCCAATATTTGCTGCTAATTAGCTAATGAACAGTGGGTAATTAGTGAGTATTTGCTGCTAAAAACCTACTTTCCAATGATTTGGCCCTCTCCAACCAGTTCTAACAGCCCTCGGCCCCCCTGATAATATTTTCCTGGCTCCGCCACTGCCGGTTTACTCTGGCATTTGCATGCTATCCTAAATCATGCTATTGAACATCTTAATTGGTTCTTTCTGGATATGTGTGTGCCAACTTATATGCAATCCTATGCCTAGAACATTAGACGGATCAAGATATTTTGAACAAAATTGCCAGACTTCCTCAAATTACTTCATCAAGAAGGGTGGGGCCTTTGTGTTCGTGCACATGAACCATCTAATACCAAACTAAGCCGATGGCTCTTATCCAAGCATCACAACATTGGAGAACAAAACCTAACCAAACTATACATTTACACAACGAAATGCCCCAAGAAGCAGGGTGTAGCCAGCAAAACCACATCAAGCCTTCTCTGAAACTACAAAGGACACACCAATTAAATCAAAGGAATATCTTGAGCAGGGAGGAGACTAACATGCTTGCAGGGGACGCCGAGTTTCTTGAGCCGTAGCGTGCGGGTCTCGAGCAGCCTCTGGAGATCGCCTCCTACGGCCTCCTCCAGCTTCGCGGCGTGCGTCTCCACCCCCTTGCCGACCCCATTCAAGAACTCCACCACGCCTACCTTGGCTGCGCACAGGAATCCCAATCCGCTTCACCACGACGAACGGCGAAGAAAGAACCACGAAGGTTACGGGTCAGGAGGAAAGTAGCTAGGCGGGTGTACGTTGGTAGGGCTGGGAGTAGAAGGATCTCGCCGGAGCTCCGTCGCCGGGGTGGAGGAGGAGGCTGCGCACATTAGATGCACAGGCCAAGGCCGCCATAGGGGAGACTGAGGGCTGGATCCTCAAACGCGCACCCTCCAGCGCTTGCGAATGCCTATTAGGCCGGCCCAGTTACGCGATTTTCCTCCACCAGTTTCCTGACCGGTTTTTTCTTCTGCTTTTCCATTCGGTTTTCCCCTGATTATTTTTATTTTTCCATCTTTTATTTATAGATTCACTATCATTTTTCTAATTTGCGAGCGTTTTTGAATTCACAATATTTTTTGAATATATGAGCATTTTTTTTCAAAATTTATGAATTAAAACAAATCATGAAAACTATTTGAATACACGAACATTTTTTCATATCAGAACACTTTTAAAATTAGTGAACATTTAATTAATTAAAAAATGAACACTTACAAATCTGCAAAAAAAATATGTATTCATTTTTTTTCAAATTCGTGAACATTTTTTAACAATTGCAACATTTTTTGAATCCACACTGATTATAAAATCTTGAACATTTTTTGAATGCACGAATATATTTTGAATTTGCAAACTTTTTAGTATAGAACATTTTTTGAATTCATGAATATATTTTTTAAATTTGCAAGCATTTCCCAAAATCATGATTGTTTTTTTAAATAGTATTTTTTGGATTCATGAATATTTTCAAATTTGCATACATTTTTATATTCGTGGATATTTTTTCAAATATGAAGACATATTTTTGAATTTTGCTAAAAATGAAACAATAAAAGGAAATTTTAAAAACGAAAAAAGAATCTAGGAAAAAATGCCTCGCGCCCGCGCACTCGATCGACCCATCAGAAATGGGGTACGTGTTTGCTAGCCTCCCATCCCGTAATGTGGGGACTACAATTGATATGTATGGCCCGCTGCGATACTCATAGTGGCGCTCGCCCGCTATGTAGAAGAAGATGGACCGGCTCATCACGAAGCCGTGAAGTGTTCTGTGCGGTCTAGGAACCTTCCACGCTGGTTTGGAAAGCTTCTGTATGGTTTTTTCAAGGTGTTTTTTGTATTTATTTTCTTTTTATTTTTTCCTTTGTATTTTTCATTGTTTCTTTTTCATATTTTTAGTTTCTTTGCGTTTTTCAATGTTTTTTTATTTTTTTATTTTTATTTGTCTTTTTCACTGGTTGGTGAGGTGAGGTGTGTGGGTGTGGGGAAATCTTACTTGGCGGCCGGCGGCCGAGAGGTTGAGTATGTTTACTCCTCACATTCGCTCAAAGTAAAACCTAATGGTTATACTAGTTCGGCTTGTTTCGGTTTAAAGAAGTAAATTGGACTTTTTACTCGTCTAACAGGTTATAGGGGATCGGTTAGAGTTGCGGTGATCGGTTCGAGCTGCTCTTAGGCTAGCCATAGTGGGAGTAATTTAGGTAGTAACATAACGCACCCTAAGACATATATGCTTATGTGGCATGAAGTTAATGAGGAGAGAGGTGCTTGTGGTAACATAATATATTACCGTAACATAACGCACCCAAATGCAAAATGAGTCTATAATATAATAAATGAAGGCTTGCATGACACTATATTTATGTTACTACCCACTATGATGGTAGTAACATATATAGACTAGTAACATATGCATGTTACTAGTCTAAGTTACTACCCACTATGACTAGCCTTAGGAATCGATATGAGTACATAGCTTCGGATGAGAAGGAAAAGATCGTTCGCATATGTTGCCTCCGTGAGTGGACGTCAACTCTACATTGGTGTCCTTGTATAATCTGCAGCCTGTAGCAATTTTATTAGGAAAAATTGTTCCGATCGACGAGCTGACGGAGCGTAGACACGGCGCGTCTACGTGCAGTCGCGCTCCACTCGGACAAGGAAGAGTCTTGTCCGGCTCTGCCTGCACGTAACGTGAACCGTCATGTGGTAATATAACGAGTACTAGTAGGCAGATATAGGTACAGAACCCCAAGTCTCCTACCCGACGCTTCCTTTCCTCATATCGATCGACATGGACATGACCAGGCAGCTACCCGAGGACATGCTCCTGGACGTCCTCCGCCGCCTCCCTCCCCGCAGCCTCGCGGCGTCCCGCTGCGTTCGCAAGGGATGGCGCGCCGCCGTCGACGGCCACCGCCTACTGCGCACGGACCTTCTCCCGCTCTCGCTCGATGGCGTCTTCCTCGAGCTGCGTGACCCGGACCTGCCCCTCGAGCGGATGGAGCACCCCATGCCCGCGCTCTTCTCACGCCGCACCACGGCGCGCCGGATCGCCGCCAGCCTTGGCTACCCGGACACCCCCTCCGTGTTCGACTGCGGCGTCCAGGACTGCTGCAACGGCCTCCTCCTGCTCTGCGGCCACGTGGTCAACCCTGCCACGCTGCAGTGGGTGGAGTTACCCGCAGCGCCCCCCCGGTGCTGCGATCTCTGCATGAGCGGTCACTACCTCGTGTTTGATCCGACGGTGTCGCAGCACTACGAGGTGCTCTCGGTCCCTGACATACCATGGAGCCTTCCGACGGGGCACATTTCCAAGCATGCGTGCGAGGATAAGCCGGTGTCCGAGATGGAGTGGCCGCCTTCGCCGTACGTCGTGGATGTCTTCTCCTCATGGACCGGTGAGTGGAAGGAGAGGTCGTTTGTTCGGGAAGGGATGGCCGCGGGAACGGTCGCCGGTTGTAGGTCAAAGGAAAGACGCATATTGCGTTACGCTGCTTACTGGCGTGGAGCACTCTACGTCTCTTGCGAAGACGATTTTGTTTTGAGGTATATATGTATATCTGCTCACACCTTATATGTGTTCGGATTCCGCATTTTTTTAATTTCTTCATCACACAGCAACTACATTCCAGACGTTCTAATGATGATCCCATATTTTGCAGAATGAACTTGTCAAATGATAAATACCAAGTAATTCAGTGCCCTCAAGGAAAGAAGCTAGCGTCTTATGCACCTCGTCTCGGCAAATCCAAGAAGGGTGTCTATTGCGCATTCCGTGTTGCACGTGATGCATTCCAGCTATGGTTCCTTAACGAGACGTATGGAAAGATGGACTGGGTGTTGAACAATGACATCAACTTTGAGCATGTTCCTAAATGCCCTTGTAACTTTGCTGGGGGATCCTGGATCTTACAAGCGACAGTGACGAAGAGCTAGTCGAAGACAACTCTGAATGGGATCCGAACAATGATAATGTGGTTAGCGCTGAAGATTGGGTTGCCAAGCACGATTCTAACTCGACAATTGATTTTCTTGGATTTCATCCTTACAAAGAGATTGCTCTGTTTGAATCGAGCGGCAATGTAATGGCCTACCATATGAACACTTTGAAGGTTCGGGATCTGGGTCATATTAAAATGGGGAGGAACGAGATTGAATGTTCTTTCCCGTACATGCCATGTTGGATTGGCCCGTTACCTGGAAGCCATTATAGAACCCAGTTTTGTCCATAGTGGTTAAAGTCATGATGTTTAGTTTGTAACACAATTTATTTTTATTAAGAAATAATTTAGGCTCTTGTATCACATTTTGATAATTTGTTCTTATCTATGGGTACGTTTTGCGACATGGCGCGTAAGAAAGCTTGAATTTGATTTAATTGTTTTGCCTTTTCATCTGGCCTTGTTGAAAGTTCGCATATGTATAAAAGCTTTGCTTTAGTACACACCCTCTAAAGCAAATTGCATAGATCTTAAAGAAACGATCGATGTCGATACAATGTACCCCCTTCATTCGATGTGAAGGGCCTAATACACATTTCACGATTTACTTTAACCATTGATTAGACCAATAATATATGACGTGTATGTTAAAAAAAGTTTACCATCGAATTAGTATTTGGAAGGTGTTTTCAATCGTATTTTTTCTATGGCATATATATCTCATAAATTGGTGAAATTAAATCTCAAATATGCAATAGGCCTTATATCTTTACCTAATTTATATTTTACCTACTAATAAACGGAGGAAAGTTGCTGCCCGTTTGTCGTGCTTTTTTGCAACAAAAAAAAAAACCAACAGTTTCCTGAAATCAACCTGCCGTCCAGGTTGAAGTGAGTCAACCTGCTTCTAAGGAAGTACTGGTTTGGTTTAGATTATTCCAGGTTACTCTATGTACGATGCTTTCTATTTTTTGTGGCATCGCTTGAGATTTAAAAAAATCAAAAAAAAAGAGGGGTGTATCTGATGCATCGGGGCAATTGGTGCTAGCAATACACCGGTCCCTCATTGCACATTTAAAAATGTTTGAAAATATCCGGAAAAAATTTAGTGCATTGACACACCATCAACGTATATTGTCACAAAAATTCAAATGAAAATTTGATACATAGCTCGAGAAGACATCCACAGGAGGGAAAACCCAAGGGAGGAGGTGAGACGAATGTACTAACTCCCTTTACTCCCTCCGTTCCTACAGATAAGTCTTTTTAGAGATTTCAATCTGGACTATGTACGTATGTATATAGACGTATTTTAGAGTGTATATATTCACTTATTTTGCTCTACATGTAGTTCGTATTGAAATCTCTAAAAAGGCTTATATTTAGAATCATAGGGAGTAGATAATAGTAAAGTATAGCAGGAAAAATAAAAATTATGGCAGATTTTATTTTCTGGGCTATTTTTTTATACCGAGCTTCACTGGCCACACCTCGGCACCACATTTTAGTTAGGTCATCCAGTGACCAGAGTTTTCTGGTAAAGCATAACACAAGTATAAATAAATTCGTACAATGTGGAAGACGAAACAGAGCTTTGTACACAATCATGCATTTGACCCCAAAAGTGACTGCAGCCCTAGCACCGGCACCGACACACAATGACGCGACAGCAGATCTGGTAGGTGCGCACGCTGATCGCTTGCTACACGATTCCTCTAGGAACAGCACCGCTTCTTACAGAGCAACGTAATTCATGCGCCTTGAAGAAGTTGTAGTGAAATACTCCTTCCGTTTCAAATTATAAGATGTTTTGAATATTTCAATATAGACTAAGTACCTACTGAAATGAATGAACAAGCACGGTAAAAAGCATCTATATACATTTGATTCGGAGAAAGTTAGAACATCTTATAATTCGAAACGGAGGGAGTACCAACAGCAAAGATCCATGTAACACTTTCAGCCAAATCATTTTACGAAAATCCTTCGGGGTAGGACTTTCAATATAGATTTCTAGCCTCTATACACTATTGAGTCTTGAGTGACCGATTGTAGAGAAAATGTAGGCAATCCATATTTTAACTATGCTTTGGGAAAAAAAAGTCAAATTACTTTATGAATCCATGTGAAGTTAAAAGCAAACAGACAGGTAATATTATTATCCAATCAATGGCCAGCAGGTAGGTTATGTACGTACCTCGATTGCTCTAGCTTTTAGGTGAGAGGTCGTCCTCAGCTAGCTTTCTTGCAGGCTTGAAACAATGGAGACACATCAAGCCTGCACCAAACATATTGCTTTTTCATTTATATTTGATAACATCACCCGCAATTCTGCCAGAACAAAGACATGCATTGACCACTGTTATATCCTGTGATTTGTGTGCATGCCAAACTACTGGTTTTCTATACAAAGGTATATATTACATACAGGCCGTGAGGTCAAACCACATCAATAGCAAACACTCATGCACGATGAACCAATGACGTGGCGCAAAATACGATAAAGAGCTAGGTCAAAAGTTATAATTCTCTGGGCACTCAAAGTATATATAGAGATACGTCATATCATACACGACTATACACAAAGAGAGTGACCTTAACATGTGGCATTCCGGTGAAAAATCTTAGTCAACAGATTCATACCTTTTCTTATCCTAAACAGGGTGGGTGGTAAACACATATTTACGCTTACCATCGTCGGCAAATCAATGTCCTTAACTTCTGTGTAAAGCTCAAGTAATCCTGGTTCATTTTGACAGTGCTGTCAAGCAACAAAATTAAGAGTGTTATAAGCCAAGTCAGAGCTTGTGGCCTAATTTGGGATCAAACCTTGTTTTTCTTGCAATAATTGTATACAATCATTTCACCATCTAAGCACCTAAGCTTTAGCTGCATATATATATGACACCTCTTGTAGTTGCACCTTACAACCTGCATCAAATAAACTAGATTGAACCAACACAGGAGGCATAAATTCTTTGGGGTTCAAGGTGCACACATGGCTTTAAAGCCCTTCTCCAAATCCCTCCTTGCCTTCTACCGCTTACTTCGCCGAAGGTTAGGGAATCCGCTAGGCCAGTACCATCACCTGCAAAGCTCGAGCGGCATATCTACCTGTCCTAAGATCATCCAGACATGCTTGCAACTGCCACAAGATGATGAACACCTCCGGAACAAAACTCTAGTCCTAGATGTTGAAGGAGGTCTCCTGAGGTCTATATCTACCTTTCCTTATTTCATGCTTATTGCAATAGAGGCAGGTAGTTTCCTAAGAGGTTTCATCCTACTATGCCTCTACCCTTTGCTATGTTGCCTGACACAAGAAGTAGAAACAATGATCATGGTCATGGTGTGCTTCGTGGGATTAAGGGAGGAGAAGGTGGTTAGGGTTGCACGGGCTACTTTGCCCAAGTATTTCCTAGAGGATGTGGGGAGGGAAGGACTTGAGGTGGTGAGAGGGGTAAAGAGGGTGGCAGGGGTTTGTAGGTTGATCCCTAGGGTTATGGCGGAAGCATTTCTTAAGGAGTATACAGGATTTGAAGTGGTTGTGGGAAGGGAGGTGAAGATGATAAGAGGGCGTTATGTTGGTTTATTGGGA
This sequence comes from Aegilops tauschii subsp. strangulata, assembly GCF_002575655.3. NCBI lineage: Eukaryota > Viridiplantae > Streptophyta > Magnoliopsida > Poales > Poaceae > Aegilops > Aegilops tauschii. Next base: position 126,153,589 of record NC_053037.3, read on the forward strand.
AAGGAGAGTGAAGCAAGGCTAGGGCAGGCAAAGTTCGACCAAAACGAGATGATAGGGTTTGGAAGCAGCTCAAGCTATTTTGACTATGATCATCACCAGCTTTTCTCTCGGTGCAAGGTTAGATTCTATGAATGGATATTATTTATCTTTTTGAAATACACTGCAATGCTGCATCATGTATTTTACCCCTCTCCTTTTTTGTTCTTCTGTGTCATACTTTTCTGCTGCAACTTTTGAGCCAATTAGTCCATTCAAGTATGAACTGATTATATTAGTTGAACGTTATGGGTGATCTTTGAAACGATCATAAGGTGAACTAGTATCACTTCTAAGCTGAAATGTGTTTCATTGTTGTTATTTGCCGTTAAGTTGTGTATGTTGTATATCGTACTGAACATATGTGTATTACTCTTTACAAGTTTTAGTTTTTTCCAAAATCAGTCATAAATACATATGCACACATAGTATACATGCAAATCTGAAACTATATGTAACTGAAAGCCTGAAAGTAGCAAAGCTAGCTTGCCTCATGGATGATATAAAAATCAAGCACCTAAGAATAATATGAGCCAAAGGTTAGTCGTTCACAACGAACAGGCTCAAAATCACGTACCATGCAGCTAAGCATGACTATCACAGATGTTAGACATATGTATCCACGCAGTTCTTGTCTTATTTAACTCCATATAGCTGTGCAGTTCTTGTCTCATTTAACTCGATGTAGCTAGCCTCCTGGCATCTTTGGAACATCTTGCTCACACAAGTTAGGTAGACATTTGAATGCCATGTGGTAGTTGAAAGCCCCATGAAAAGGTACAGAGGTATGATGTGTTGAGATGCAGAATTTGTGCTTGGATATCTTAAATTAAAAAAATATTATAAGAATACTATGCATGTCTCGTTAACAATAGCTTTGCAATTAGCTAAGCTCATGTCAAGGTTGAAAAAAGAACTTGCTATCTTTGGGATCTGATACTACACCGCTGCTTAACCCTTAGTGGATCGGCTCTATTACATAAGCGGATTCCTAAATTTTGCCCCATATCATGGGATAAGTAAGCAGTTTTTTTTAGTTGTATCGAAAGTGGAGAGATGGCTGAGTGGACTAAAGTGGCGGATTGCTAATCCGTTGTACAATTTTTTTTTGTGCCGAAGGTTTGAATCCCTCTCTTTCCGCTCCCTTGGATCATTTGGGATCGAAAAACTTTGTTCTTGGTTCGTCCTATCTATAAGAGGAGAGCATATGAAAAATGTAACCTATTCTTTCGTTGTTTTTTAGCTCACTGGCCATCCGCTGGCATTTTCGGGCTTGCTCATCACAAGACAATGTATGCATGCAAGGCTTAATGCACTTATCTCTCACAAGCTTGAGACCAGAAAGAGAAAGACAGGAATGAGGCCACGCAGAGTTATTTGATAACCTTAGTTTACCCTAACTTGATTAGATCAAAATGATCACCTTGTGCAAGTTATTTAGAAATGGCTTCCTCACTAGTGAAAATTGATAAGCTAGTTACTTGATACTTGTTGTTTGGAAGAAGATAACTCTGTTGTCACTTTCGATAGAATTAATTCTAACGAGCTATACATGAGATATGCAAAAAAAAAAAGATTGTGCAGGAAGAAAACTTCTATGAAAATTTAGGGGCAGTATTAGAATATTCCAGAATGAAAGGATTAGTCTTATGTATGCTCCCTTGGTGAAGAGACACATAGCTCGTAAAACAGTAAATCGTGACCATTCTTAATCTACAAAAGGAAGTTAGAAAGCACAAAATATTACCTTATGTTGTTTGCAAATTTGCTTATAGAATTCTGGACTCTACAGGCTCAAGTAAAATATTATAGTAGTTCAGAGTTCATTTTACAATTCACCTTCTACATTGAGAAAGTTTCTTCAGCTTTGTCGATTTGTACTTTGTTGTACTTCAGTTTGCAAACTGTTGTTTACAGGGTGAATAGGTAAAGCGTACAAGCCATTGGGTTGTGAAATCTAATATAGTTTTTCTTCTCATTTGCAGGTAGTACACTTGGTGACACGAGAAGATAAGAGAAAATGGTCACCCTTGACAAGGGACCAGTACCCAAGACCCTTGATCTTCCATGATGGTAGGCTAGCCTTTAGGCCTACCCCCCAAGCCACCCTAGCCATGTTCATGTGGTTCCCACTTGCCCTCCCTCTCACTGTGCTCCGAACACTAATCTTTGTGAAACTGCCATATTCTATCTCCGTCGCAGTCGGGGCTGTAATAGGAGTAACGACCCGGGTCATCAACTCACCAGTCCACAGTGGTCAAGTGGGTTGTGATGAACCACATGCCCAGCCCAGCCCACAGGGCCACCTTTACGTGTGCAACCACCGCACACTTCTCGACCCGGTGTACATCTCGGCAATGCTGAACAAGCAGGTGTCAACCGTCACATACAGTGTCAGCCGTGTAAGTGAGCTCCTATCACCAATCGGGACTGTCCGGCTGACCCGAAACAGAGATGAGGACCGGAGGAGGATGGAGCAGTCACTGAGGCAGGGGGACCTGGTGGTCTGCCCTGAGGGGACCACATGCCGGGAGCCATACCTGCTGCGCTTCAGCCCTCTGTTTGTCGAGCTCGTTGATGAGGTCTACCCAGTGGCACTGGTGAACTGGTCCAGCATGTTTCACGGCACCTCCACCGGCAATTTCAAGTATCTAGACCACTTCTACTACTTCATGAACCCACGCCCAGCGTATGATGTTCAGTTCATGGACAAGATGCCAACAAGGATGGCGATCCAAGGGAAGAGATGCGAGAGCAAAGAGGTGGCCAATCTGGTGCAAGGTGAGATTGGTAGGACTCTTGGGTTTCGATCCACCACACTCACCCGTAAGGACAAGTACTTGAGGCTGGCAGGAAATGAAGGGTTTGCTGATACGAAGTAGTGAAGTCTATTGTGAACATAAGACGTTGCTGGCGCTTGCTCGCAAGATAACATATGTTCGTAATACAGTACAACATTTAAGATCTTATAGATTGCTTTTAAGTTGTGCACAATGTTATGACTACCTTTGTTGGACCACTAAGAAAACTTGTGAATGTACCAAAATAAGAAGCATATGTTAATGTTAGTATGCTCATTATGTATTAGTCAGTTCATGCACTTGATAAATGCAGATCTTTTATGCATGCCCAAAACACTTCTGCTTCGGTACACCCACCTTAAACACATCAAGGGCTGAGATTAGCCTATGCCCCTTCGCAGCCAGGGGCACGATCGTCTTATTTAAAAAAATCTGCCCCCGCGCGTCGATGCCGATACCCCCCGTGCGCCCGTGTATACGTGGCTGCGGAGCGAGCCGAGCCGCGCAGCCGCCGACAGCCATCGAGCCGAGCCGCACGCATGGGCCCACAATGTCGGGGTCAATGGCATGGGCCCACAATGTCGGGTCAAGGGGGCGTTGACCAGGCAGTGGTGGACCGGCATGGCGCGTGCGTGTGGACGTGGCGCGTGCGTGTGGGCGTGGCGCGTGCGTGTGGACGTGGCGCGTGCGTCGTGGGGCAATAACCGCATGTCCGTCTTATATCCGGCATGCATTCCGGCGCCGCCTCCTCGCGCCGAGCGCCACCGACAGCCGCTGACCGGTCGCCTCTGTCGCGCCTGGCCGCCTACCGCCCGCCGCCTGCCGCCGCGTTGGGGCGCCCGCGTGATGGCCCTCGTCTCCCACGCCTTCCGCGACCTGACGCCCGCCGCCGCGTCGGGGCGCCCGCGTGATGCCTCGGCTGCCACGCCTTCCGCTGCCGCGCCTGCGGCGACCCGCCGCCTGCCCCCGCGTCGGGCCGCCCGCCTTCCGCCTCGGCCCTGACGCGGCCGCATGCCCACGCGTCGGGCCGCCCGCCTTCCACCGACGGTCCACCGACGCTCCCTCCCCCCGCTGGCTATAAAAGGCCAACCCGTGCCGGCCTTCTCCACCGCATCTTCTCCCCTCCACCACGCCACTCCATCTTCTCCCCTCCACCGCGGCCGCCATGTCTTCGAGCGACTCCGACGAGGGGGCTTGGCCGGGCGGCGCCTGGCCGGCCAGCCTCACGATCGGCGACACCGAGGACCTGGCGCGGTTCGGCCTGATGGTGCCGCCGGCGACGACGGCGCAGCTCCGCGCTTTCCCTGGCGGCCGGTACAACCGTAGGGCCCGTCGTGGCTTCTGGCGGGGCAAAGATTTCGACGTCGTCCTCGGCGTGTTCAGGGATGCGTCGGCCGGCCGCCACGTCGGAGACATCACCGCCGAGGTCGGGTCTAGCCGCCGCCACACCGCACCTGCTCCCGCCCCACGGTCCCCGGCAGAGCAGCCGCCCCCTGCCCCGGCGCTGGTCCCCATCCCGCCGGAGCAGGCCGCCCTCATGCAGGACGGCGACCCTGACGACACGCCAGGGCTGCTTGCGGTGCTGGCCCAGTCGGCAGACGAGGCGGCCACGGCGGTGGCGCGGGAGGCCGCGGCGCGGGAGGCCGCGGACCGGGAGGCGGCCTTGGCGGCAGTGCAACTGCAGCAGGTGCGGGAGGAGGCGGACCTGTGGGGGTCGGACGACGAGTCCAGCGGCGACGACAGCGGCAACGGCGGCGAGGGCGGCGACGGCGGCATGGCGGCGGTCATTGACCTCACCGGCGGCAGCGAGGAGGAGTAGTCTAGGTTTAGATTTAGGTTTAATTTAAGTTTAAATTTAAATTCGGTTCTAAGTTATGTAGTTGGAGCGGTTTAAGTTTATGTTTAATTATGAATGAAGTCGGGTCGGTTTATCTAAAAAAATTATTATGTTTTATTTAATGATGTAATGAATTATCGTGCTATTCGAACATTATCAATATTGTTAAAAATATTGTAACCCGAAAATTGTTGAAAGAACAAAGGAAAGATGCAAAATAAATGAAAAACTATCCGGACAGACGTCCCGTGTCATTTTTTGTGTGTTTTAATTAATATTCAGAAATTATCTTTTACTAATGTGTTTATTTATACATTATAAAAAATTATGAAATATATAAAAAAACATCACAATTGTTTATACATATGTATGTTTTTTATGCTTTATAAATTATGTGTATATACATTAAAAAAACACCCTTGAGAATTACCTCAATGTTTGCAAATGAGTTGATATGCCCACCCACAACACTCAACTAAAATTTGAACGTATCCGCAGACCAAACGCATGTTGCGGCATGTCCGAAGAGTGGTTTACTATGTTTTCTTCGTAAAAATCGTACAAAATGATTTGACTGGCAAAAAGCCACGAAAATTGAGATGCATCCTAGTCATGATGGTAGAACAGTATGAAAAAAAATTGGGTTCATCTAAAGGATGTCGGAAAAAAATACTTTTCGGACGGGGCGTTTGCTCCTACCCGAACGGTATCCGGAGAACGAGGTCAATTTTTTGACATATTCGGAATGGCCTCAAATTTTGCAAGTGAGCTGGTATGCCCACTCCCACACTGAATCCAAAAATTGCTCATATTTCGACACCAATAGCACGTTGCGTCACGTCCGGTCAGTGTTTTAGGTGTTTTCACTGAAAAAATTGTAGAAAATTCGTAAAGTGGTAAAAAGCCATGAAACTTGTCATGCATCCTAGTCATGATGGTAGAACACTATGAAAAAAATTTGGGTTCATTTGAAGGATGTCGAGAAAAAAACTACTTTTCAGACGAGGCGTTTGCTCCTACCCGAACGGTATCCGGAGAACGAGGTCAATTTTTTGACATATCCGGAATGGCTCAAATTTTGCAAGTGAGCTGGTATGCCCACTCCCACACTGAATCCAAAAATTGATCATATTTCGACACCAATAGCATGTTGCATCACGTCCGGTCAGTGTTTTAGGTGTTTTCACCGAAAAAATTGTAGAAAATTCGTAAAGTGGTAAAAGCCACGAAACTTGTCGTGCATCCTAGTCATGATGGTAGAACACTATGAAAAAAATTTGGGTTCATTTGAAGGATGTCGAAAAAAACTACTTTTTGGACGGGGCGTTTGCTCCTACCCGAACGGTATCCGGAGAACGAGGTCAATTTTTTGACATATTCGAAATGGCCTCAAATTTTACAAGTGAGCTGGTATGCCCACTCCCACACTGAATCCAAAAATTGATCATATTTCAACACCAATAGCACGTTGCGTCACGTCCGGTCAGTGTTTTAGGTGTTTTCACCGATTTTTTTTAGAAAATTCATAAAGTGGTAAAAAGCCACGAAACTTGTCGTGCATCCTAGTCATGGTGGTAGAACACTATGAAAAAAATTGGGTTCATTTGAAGGATGTCAAAAAAAACTACTTTCCGGACGGGGACCCGAACGGTATCCGGAGAATGAGGTCAATTTTGTTACATATCCGGAATGGCCTCAAATTTTGCAAGTGAGCTGGTATGCCCACTCCCACACTGAATCCAAAAATTGATCGTATTTCGACACCAATAGCACGTTGCATCACGTCGGGTCAGTGTTTTAGGTGTTTTCACCGAAAAATTATAGAAAATTCATAGTGGCAAAAAGGTACGAAACTTGTCATGCATCCTAGTCATGATGGTAGATATTACTAATGTAATTTGGGTTCATTTGAAGGATGTCAAAAAAAATGTAGATAGTACTAATGTAATTTGACTGAGGTGAGACTAAATTTGCATAGTGTGGCAAATAATAAAAAATAAGACAGATAGTAATGATGTGATTTGAGTTTACACTGCTGCAACTGGCAGCACTGACGCACTGCCCGGGCAGTGTAATGAGCTTACACCGTCCGGGCAGTACGACAGTGCTGCCCCTGGCAGTGCAAAATCAAACCAAATTATTACTAACTGTCTCATATAGCAATGTGCACGAACGCGGGTATATAAGCCCGTCGTGGCGTCCCTCGGCGCGCGAGGTGGGACTAAAGCGCCCGTCCCACCTCCCGTCGCGCCGTGACGCATAGAAGGCAAACAAAAAAGCCCAACCGTGGTTGCAGGCCGAACTGTGCGTAATCGGTCCGGCCCGATCTAGCCGCGCGGCGAAAGGGCCGGCCTTTCGGCCCAGCTACAGCTGGCAGCACAGTCAAACGGGGCAGTGGCGGGACGGGGCGGGAATCAGATGAGTTTGAAAGTAAGGTGGGAGGCAGGTATATAAGGCGGTCGCGGCGTCGTTCGGCGGGCGAGGTGGGACTAAACTTTAGTCCTGACCACCGCCGACCATGCCCCCGCACCGCGCGCACAGTCAATGGGCCGGCCCACGCGGGGCGTCGCACACAGTCACTGGGCCGTCGCGCACAGACAAGACTTTTTTTTAAATAGTATTAAGTTTTTTAGTTATTTATGCCTTTCGTTATCGTATAAAAAAGTACAATTAATAAAAATCCATACATAATATAGAATTGTTAACTAGATTTATTATAATAATAATGAGTTGTTTATTATAATTTATAGGAAAAAATGAGTTTTTATAATTAATTGCTAAAACAATAATGAGTTTTTTGATAATTAATTGATAATGAGTTTTTTTCTAATGAATATTTTGTTCAGTTATTTGTGTAGATTAGTAATTACATTTTTAATATTTATGTAATGTTAATTAATGGCTAAAAAGTACTTAAAACATATGCAAAGTTTAGTACTGTAATGTGTTTTGCATTAATGGCTAATTGTTTTTTCATAATAATAATGAGTTTTTTGTTATAATTTATAAGTAAGAATAATGAGTTTTTTATTACAATTTATAGGTAAAAATAATGAGTTTTTGTTTTAATTTTATGAGTTTTGCGTTAATGCCTAACATTTTTCAGCTTATTAAAAAATATTAATGAGTTTATTGCTATAACTAATAATTGGGAAACGACCGTTCATAAAAAACACTACTTCACATAGAATTTATTAAGTAGTTATATTAAAAACAATACTTAATACAGAATTTATTAAGTAATTATATTAAAAACAGTACTTAATATAGAATTTATTTCGTATTTAAATTATACATATGAAAACTTTACTATTGTTATTTGTGCGCGAAGTGACGAGCTGATACTAAAAAATAAGATAGTAATAATGTCAGTTGACTAAGTCAACTGACATTATTACTATCTTATGTAACAAATAGCACAAAGGCGGCTATATAAGCCAGTCATGGCGTCCCTCGGCGTGCGAGGTGGGACTAAAAAAGCGCCCCTTCCACCTCCCCCGCGCCGTGACTCATAGAAGGCAAAAAAATAATGATGCAAAAAAAAAATAAGCCCACCTGTGCTTGCATGTCGCAACTGCGCTTAATCGGTCCGGCCCGATCAAGCCGGGCGGCGAAAGGGCCGGCCTTTCGGCCCAGCTACGGCCTGCAGCACAGTCAAACGGGGCAGTGGCGGGACGGGGCGGGAATCAGAGGAGTTCGAAAGGGAGGTGGGAGGTGGGAGGTTGGTATATAAGGCGGTCGCGGCGTCGTTCGGCGGGCGAGGTGGGACTAAACTTTAGTCCTGACCCCCGCCGACCCTGCCCCCGCACCGCGCGCACAGTCAATGGGCCGGCCCACGCGCGCCGTCGCGCACAGTCACTGGGCCGGCCAACGCGCGCTGTCGAAGTTTTTTTTGTTTTTTGTTTATTGTTTCAAAAATAATATTAAGTTTTTAAATAAATGTTCTATAATTAATGAAAAGTCCTACGTATTGTATAAATGTTCTATAATTTATGTAATGTTCATTATTTTTTATGTGTTTTGCATTAATGGCTAAAGTTGTTTTCATAATAGTAAAGAGTTTTTTTGTTATAATTTATAAGTAATAATAATTTGGAAAATACCCTTCTTAAAAAACACTACTTAATATAGAATTTATTAAGTAGTTATGTTAAAAAAATACTTAATATAGAATTTATTATGTAATTATATTAAAAACACTACTTAATATAGAATTGAATTAGTATTAAAACCATAAGAAATTCATACGGTGTCGGAAAATTATGAAAACTTGCACGCATGATGGCCCTGGTGATGAGTGCGTGTGGAAAAAGTTTGGGGTCCACCGGCTGAGTCAGAAAAGAAAACACAGTACGGGGCTGACATCCTTCATATCCGATCAGTGCCGGTTGCATGGGTGGTACGAGGTGGCATGCACGAAATGTCACCCAATTTTGGGAGGCAGTGGGCATGCCCATCTTAGGGCCCCACGCAAGATTTGAACGAATTCGGACACCAAACGCACGTTGCGTCACGGCCGGTCAGTGTTTCCGGTGCGTTTCACAGAAAAAACCATAAGAAATTCATACGGTGTCGGAAAATTATGAAAACTTGCACGCATGATGGCCCTGGTGATGAGTGCGTGTGCAAAAAATTTGAATGGTTGCATTAGAAAAAATGCATTAATATTTTCTGTCGTTAAAAAAAATCGGAGATAATGGCTCTCTTTTTGAAGAATATGCATGATCCATGTGAACCTTCACAAGCTTTGAGCAGGTGAAGACTCACATCGATCCTGCATATCCTCCAAATAGAGTCCCACAAACTCAGATGTTTGTTCATTGAGCAAAAGAAAATTATATAAAGGAGTCAACGGCGCGCCGGCTTAGCGATGTGGTATTAAACTAGAACTGTTAAAGTACAATGCATGTTTTCAATAAATGCATCATGGGCCAGCCGGCGGTAGTTTTACGGGACGGGCCAAGGGGCCCACTATGGCATGACCACGTCTGTGACGCCGTACGTGCGTGCATGGCATGGAAACCACGCCGCCATTACCTCGCCCCAGGACCGCCTAACCCCGCCGCCTCCACGCACGACCTCACCCCGATCCGACGGTCGCACCACCGTGGCCGTCCCAACTCCCTTCCCTGCCGCCCACACGGCGGCCATACACTCCGGCATCTGCGCGCGCGACTTGGATCTCGGCCCGGCCGTGCCGTCTCGGCAAAGTCGCCCGCACCCAGAACCCTAGGACTGGCCGTAGGCCAGCGCGATGGTGTGGGCAGAGGGCGTGCGGCTGCCATGACTAACCCACACCGGGTGGGGTTAGCCAACGGGGGCTGCCGGTGCATGTCGAGGCGCCGGAAGGTATGGTATTAAACCATATGTAATGTTTTTTGAATCTCGTAACTAGTTAGATAACTTTCATCTTATTTAGAATGCAAGAATTCGGAGATGTGTACTGCTCGGTTGAGAAGTGGTGCGAATTGGTGGGAAAATTCACACCCAGACAGCGCATGATGCTACGTGGCACAAATTTGGACAGTATGTTGAGAATTCCTTCAGTGAAAATGAGGAAAAATTTATTGGAATTTATGATTACAACGTATGATAGTAGTAGAAAATGATTTATTATTCGGCCAAATACTGACGGCATCAGTGTGCTTAACGAAGATGTTTATGACATATTCGGGCTACGTAACGAGGGTGATGATGTCAATAGCATGATAGCAACAGTACAAATAGATGCCAAAAAGTTGTTCCGAATCGGTTTCTAGACAAAAGAACAGGCCTAATCCTCATCGATGACTTGATAAAAAATATTGTTGATACTCAGTCATATGATGATGATTTTGTGAGAAGGGCCGTACTGGTTCTTATGGGTACAGTCTTAGCACCACAATCCACCAAGTTTGTTCCTTATCGTTATTACAAAATGGTGGAGGACGTGAACGCTATCAAGTCATACAATTGGAACGATTTCACGTTGGGGGTGTGCATGGATGCTATTAAAAAAACGGTCGAAGATCTTGAAAAATTCAAGTGGCCTATCGGGAACTTGGCTCTTCTTCAGGTACAAGTCATTTCGTAATAGTTGTATGTACATATATTTTTTATGTGATCTATGTGTCTGACTATTTGTGTTTACTATCATGCAGTTTATATACTGGGAAAAATTTGAGCCAATTGGTGTGGATACATTTGATCCTTTGTCTCGTGAATACCCACTAATGCTTAACTGGCCAGAAACGGAAGGGAAAAAGCGAGACGACTATGACAACATGCACAGGTGGGGCACCGGCAATGTAAGTCAATAAGTATAGTCCTTATTGGTTTCACATAGTAATTAAGTATATTCGTTATTTAATTCATTTTATTGTTTGTTGTACAGATTGAAAACTGCATTAGCGAAGAGTACAGACGTGCTAAGGTAGCACGTGAAGGGACTGTCCCAGGGGAAGAAACGAAGAAACCTAAACGGAAAGGTGGTGGCAGGAGTAGAAAGCCAAGCACGTCCGCGGTTTCATCAAACACGACTTATAGTATGGACCGTGTGATGACATACATAAAGCTGCTTCACAAGGAGGTTCTCAATATACCCGAAAGATGTGCACAGGTAATTTAGAAGTTGTATTGAACGTGTTTTAATTGTTCAACTACTTATCGTGTTTCATTTGTGTTTGTAGATGGTAATGGAAAGGTTGAACACGGAAGGTGTGCTGTACAAACCCAATAAGAGGGACAACAATGACGAATTTGATAATGTAGGTGAAGGAGTTGGGATGGAGAATGGCAAGTACAAGTCATCAAAATATTGGCCAGATATTGAATCACCTACGGATGTAAAGATAGGAACATCTTTCACGGGTATGAATGATACCTCCGTGCCCGTTGATGACACGGGTGCTCCGGCGACGACACCGGGTAAAGGTGAAGCTACGATCCTTTCATTATAGACGATAATGGAAACTCTCCATCTTCGGCATCAACTGTACGTACAAAAGACTTTCCGTCTATGTCCCGAACCTCGCAGAATGCTGATATTTCTGGTGAGTCTATGGATGCTTGTTACCAACAAAGTCCGAAGACACGTTTGAGAGTTTCCCGGCAGAGAGCAACATAGGTAATGGTGAAGGCAGTCAGGAAAATGAAGGTAAGCGCAAAAGAAAAAAGTCGAAATATTGTCAATCCCCTACGACATTCTCATTACCTGCAAGAAACGTGTTAAAAAAAGTAAGTCAAATACTACTTTATAATTCATTCACGCGTTATGTAATTTTTTATTACATAACTGACTGTAGCTGCATTGTTTTAGATCTGTTTGCATCGTCACCACATTCAATTCTAGCAAGTTCTCTTAGAGTATCTCCAGCCGCTGGCCCCCAGGAAGCGCTAAAAATCGCCCCCTCGGGGCGCACCGGCGCAAAACGCGCGCTGGGGGCGTGATGCCACCCAGTCGCGGCGCCCACGGATTTTTTTGAAAATTAAAGTGCGGTACAAACATGGCGCAAATTCAACCATTTTCGGCGAGTTCATACATATTTCGGCGAGTTCAAACCAAATTCAACCAAACACGGCACAAACACGCCCACCCATACATATTTAAAATATTTTATAAAAAAGAAAAAAAAACTACTAGGCCCGCCCGCCGTCTCCCTCGCCTCGCCGCTCCCCGCCGCCCGCTGCCCTTGCAGTTCTACATGCCGAGGAGGCTGTAGAACCGCGTGTAGTCGTCGTCGTCGTCGTCGTCGCCTCCGCCGCGGCCGCCGTCCCTGCTGCAACCCTCCCCCGGTTGGCGCGGCGGGTTGGATGGTCCGGCGGCGTCCTCGTCATCGTCGCTGTCGAGGATCACGACGCCGTGCTCGTCCTCGCGCCCACGCTTGCGGGCGGCGATCTCCTCCAGGGCCCGGCGCTGCCGGACCATCTCGTCGCGGAGGTAGTCGTCGCCCGCCCACCGTAGGGCGTCCTCGTCGGAGAAGCCGCGCCGGGCTATCTCCTCGTACTCCGGGGGAGGCTGGGCTCCGGTTTGGGCGCGACGAGGATGAGGCGGCCCGAGGCGGGGGTGGAGTCGGCGATGCGGACACCGGAGCTGCGGGTGCGCCGGCTGACAGGCGTGTCCTGGGGCTCCGGCTTGAAGGGGCGGAGGCAGGGAGAGCCGGTCGACCGACCGGACGAGGAGGAGGACGCCCCGGGGTCCATGCGCCTCGGCGTCCACGAGCTCCCACGGCGGCGAGAGAAGGATGGGGGCTCGGGGTACTCCAGCCTCGGCGTGTTGCCGCCCTCGATGTACTCGAGGACGGCCTCCAGCGTGCGGCCGGGCACGCCCCACCATCGGCGCCGCCCCTCGGAGTTGAGCCTGCCGGAGGGCACGACGCCGTTGGTGGCCTCGAGCTGCTCGGCGTGACGGCGGCGGAAGTACGACTCCCAGAGCGGGTTGTCGAGGACGTAGCGCGGCCCCTCCCTTGCCGCCCGCGGCAGGGATGCGTGGATACGCGCGATCTCCGCACACCGCGCCACCCCGGTGGGCGGTGGTGGCACCGGGACCCCGCCGGCGCTGATTCTCCACGCCCCGGGCACCCGCATGTCCGGCGGGACCGGGTACTCAGCCTCGAAGAGGAGCCGAGCTTCGTCCTCGTGAAGGTGACGGCGGCCAAAGCCGTTCGCCGCCGCGCCGTCGCCTGGAAAGCGTTCGGCCATTTCTTTGAACTGGGGACAGCGAGGGGAGAGGGAGGAAGGGGGAGAGAGGGCGCGTCGGCGGTGGAGACTCTGCGCGTGCCACCGGCGCGCTGGGGGTCGGCTTATATAGGCGGAGGCACCGCGCGCACGCGTGGCCGCCGCGTTTACGCGTGGCATGCACGGGGACGCGCGTTGTCACGCCTTCACTGCGCCGCCTGTGAGGCATCAATGGCGGAGGCTGACCGGCGCGGCAGCGCGCGTCAGCTTTGGCATTGATTCGCCACGGGAAACGAGGCGATGAGGACGACGAAGCGGTGAGAAGCGAGACGAGTCGCTGGCAAGGAGGGCTCGCGGCTCTTTCGCGCCAAAAACGATTCGCCCGGCGCCCCCGAGCGCCCCCAGCTCGCCGGGGTCGGGTTGGGTCCGCCGGCGCCAATTTCGGCCCGAGCCGGCGAAAATTGGGCCCTTGGGGGCGCGACTGGGCCGATTTTTTGGCGCCGGCGGCCGAAAAGTCGCCTGGGGGGCCTTGTTGGGGGCGCGGCTGGAGATGCTCTTAATATGACTCCGGATCACATAGAGGCAGCCAGAGTTTTTGTTGAGACTCTCGCATCATCAAAGAAGCATGCACACCGAACCGTGGTTGATGTGCCGCCACCAGATGGGGACATATGCACACTAGCTATGCTTCACGATGTCCTGACGTTTAAATGGTTGAATGGCGCTCTAAGTACGAGTTTGGTTTTAACAAAACTCTCATTTGTACTTCACAAGTTGATAGAATTTTTTTGTTTATGTATGCAGATCATCAATGCATATTGTAAACACCTACAACACCGTGATTTTTCTGATCGTTACATATCAACAACGTGGTTCCCCAAATTTATGTTGAATGGGGCAAGGGGAAAGACCAAGTCAGTAAATGATTTAGACTCGCAGAATGTTACAAAGAAAACAAAAGTCCTCGCAAGAGTAATGGATGAGTATTTCAGACGGGACAAGGTATTGCTTTCATATTATTTGTTTTTATTAGTCAATACTATTTAATTGCACTAACATCATTTGGTTACTATGTAGGCGTATTTTCCTATGCACGTTAATGATAATCATTGGATAACCATAGTGATGCACACCGTCAAGGAGGAGTTTCAAGTTCTTGACTCAAATTCTAAAGGCGCAATTAGCCAAAGAATTCGCAATATGATTGCCACCCTGGTACGCTATAATTTTCGCACTCGCATTCAGAAAAATATTGGGTCATACATTAAATTCTGGTTTTGTTAATTTGTTTCATAGAGCTAAAATTTCTAAGGATATTATGGAGGCCAAATCAACTCTTGAAGCAAAAAAAATTCCAGATGTCTCATCGTGGCCAATAAATGAGTATAAAATGCCGAGACAAAAAGATGGGTAAGTTAAATGAGTACAAGCAAGTGCATGCTACATCCTAAGCTGATCACACATGTTTATTGCAGAGTGTCTTGTGGACTTTTTGTGATGTGGTGCATAAAATACTGGGACGAAGATCGCTGGACACATGAATTTGACCAGGAAGAGATTAATGCGTCAAGGCCACGTATTGTCGCGGAAATTATTTTTTCAGAGGTGAACAAATTAGAGAAGGTCAAGATGAAAATTGTTAAAATCATGGAGAAGGAATAGGTATTAGCATCGGTAGGGTTTTAGTCCCGTAGAAGGTTTCCCTGCCGTTTTTGGATACTTTGATCGATTGTAATGTGACATGGCACTGGGACAGATTTCGACAATTTTTCACGTTTTATTTATCGCTTTCGTGTGAGACTAAACATTTAAATGCGTGTCCAACTATGAATGGTACTATTTTATGAGACGGAATGTTATAAGTGTGGGCAAGTAATATTTTTGCTGTGCTAAAATGTATCAGTTTGCGGTTGCGATGTTATATGTACGGTTGTTGTTTGTATTCGCGGTGGTCATTTATTTATTAAAAAATATCCCCGCCGTCCTGAGTTGGCGCAATGTGGACAAAACGTGCACAATATCCCAGGGCGATTCTGGTGGCAGCAGCGGCGCTGGATCCGATGAAGATCGGCCTGGCAGCATGATTGGCGCGCCGAGGACGAATATTCCAGCCCAGCCCGTGCGGTGGCCGACAGCCGAGGCAGTGGCGGGCCCGCGCAGTCCAGCTAGTACGGGCTGGCGCGATTTTCCATGCGCCACGCGCGCGTCTCGTGGCCCAGCAGCCGACCGAGCGACAGTCGCGGGCCCGGTGGCAGACGTCTCGTCCCGCCCGACCGAGCAGGCACATGCAACGATCCCGAGGGGGATTTATGGCGATCTGTCGGCCCATTAACGACGCGCGTCGGGCGCGTGGGCCGGCCCTTTAATGCCTCTTCGTGTGCGGATGGGGACGCTGGCGCGTTGTGGCGACTAGGTTTAGTCCCACCTCGCCCGCGGAGAGACGCGACGACCGGTTTATATACCCGCGTTGTCGCCTTCTCACAAGCTCACTACAGAACACTAATGAACGCCCTGTTGTACGCCGTGGCCTCCCCGCTCGGCGGCCGAAAGGCCTCCCCAAAGGCATTGTAGTATACTGTCCGTGCGCGCGCCCGGGCACGGCTGGGCCTTTTTTTCAAATATTTTTTCACATAGATTAAATTTAGAAAATGTTAAACAATTGACAAAGTCATGACAGCAGTAACACATTCATACAAATATATCATGTTTCACACATAATAATAAAAATCGCATGTCTCATAACGTTGAACAAGGTGGCATAAAGAATAAACTCAAAGTGCCATGTCTCTTATCCTTAAACAAATAAACTGAAAGTGCCATGTCACATTACAATCGAACAAATTATCCAAAATAAAGCGACAAATAATACGACATGCTAATTGAACTCTGTCCCAGTGCCTTCCATTGATTATGAATACTTCATCTTTATGCCCGGTTCCTACATAACAAATTGTAAACAACTCACCAGACAATTGTAAAGAGAGAAACAAAAAATAATTAAAATAATGTAAAACTTATTTTTCATTCTCAGGGCACGTTTGCCGCCTATGGCCCTCTTTCTTACAAATGCCACAAAGAGGATCGGGTTTTCTCTCAGAAAATGATTTTGGTCTTTCATTTTTTGTAACATTTGGATCTTTCTTTGCCCGCCCTGTCGTGCTCTGTTTAGGGGCGCCCTTCGTGGAAACTTTCACAGGATCACCTATGACATCAACATGTTGTTCCGGCTCACGTGGCTCCTCATGCACATTTCTTCTACTACCAACAACATCATCATCAGGGACCTTTTTCTTTGCTATTATATTCTGCAGACACTGCATCAACTCATCAAAGACGAATGGATCATTTGAAGCAACATGAAAAGCTTCAGCTCCTGTTATACTGAGTTGACTATAGTGAGCACGCTGCTCTGCCCCCTGTCCAACCCCAACCAAACATGTCACTCTTTCGCTGTGCAGGCAGCCCACCTCTCGCAACTTTCGACATCCTCTTAAGGATGCAACACTTAGGTATTTTAGATATTTTCAGATGAACCAACACATACAGAGTGTGTTTGCAAGGCAACCCTTTCCGAAGCATTCATCCACAACTGCAGTCTATCGTATTCTCAGAGTTTTCAGCTTGATAATTCACGCTGAACTGAAATTTGTGGTTATTTCTCCATGTCACGATGAAGGTGTGGCAGTCAACTCCCACTAGCGTCTCAAAAATCTCAAGCTCTCCCATCTTCTTCAGATTTTGTTGGAGAATATAAAAATTGGAATGAGTGAATACTTCGGCAGGATGCTTCTCAATGTCCTTATATTCTGTGACTGATGATGGCAATGACTGATTTGAAACACAGTCATCATGCGCCTCGTTCTCACGTAGTCGAACTATGCAATTCTCATAATGCACAACTAGATCAACAATAGTCATACCGCCGTCCAGGTGAAGGTGAAGACAAGAGTTAAGGCTTTCACTCCTCTGATTACTGCGCATACCTAGAAAAAAACCATCTGACAGATATGATGCTGCCCACAGACTCCTCTTCCTGTACATCCTACGCAGCCACTCTTCTGTTTTATCAGTCTTCCATTTACAGACAAAAGCGTGCCATCTCGCCTCAAAGTTGGTTGGAGAGGTGGAGTAGTACAAGAGTGCCCTGAACTCATTTAGCGATTTGTAATTAAGGTGCTTCTGCATATTTTTTTCCACGTGCCATGAGCAGAGACGGTGCAACACATCAACCAAAACCAACCGAATAGCTCGTATCATTGCAGCGTCTCCATCTATGATGATTGACCTTGGCTTCTTCTGACAATTAGCCTTCAGGAATGTCTGGAGCAGCCACACGTACGTCGCTTCGGTCTCGTCGGACACAATGGCACAACCAAAAACTGTGGTGCAACGGTGATTATTTACACCAACAAAGGGGATGAACGGCATACCATATCTGTTCATCTTATACGTGCTATCAAACACAGTCACATCTCCATACAACTGATAGTCCCTCCGCGACTGTGCATCGCACCAGAACATGCTCTTCAAACGGCCCTCCTTATCGAGCACGTACTCAAAGAAAAAGTCTGGATCCTTCTCCTTTCTGCTCCTCATAATCCCGATTGCCGTGTTAGCATCACCCTTCGCAATCAACTTCATTTTTTCTCGGCAACATAGGTTGTAGACGTCTCGTCTCAGAAACCCACACTTATCATACGAGCCATGCCTGCTAATGAAGTTGTCGACGATGATATGCTTTCTGATCCCAGCTCCTTCCATCGCCAAGATCTCAGCTATCTGGTGATCTCCCATCACTCGATGTGGCCGCAGAAATACCAACTCATCTGCTCTAGCCAACAAATGGTTGTGATCATCCATAAAAGCTGCCACGAACCAAACTCCACGTCCTTTGTCCAACTTCACGACTAAATGTGCGCCACACTCGCAACGAGTCTCAGGTCTTAGCCTGTGGGTACGGCCCTCCGGGTTTAAAAATTTACTGAGACGTTTTCCTGCCCTTGAGCAAACGTATCGCCTATACCGAATAGTGGTTGAAAGTCCTTTTACTCGTTTCACCTTATCTTTTCTGATACTGAATCCACGGTCTTTGGCATAGTTATTATAGAACATGTAAGCCTCCCATTGTGATGCAAATGTCATACCCATAACCTTCAACTGTGTCTCCAGCGCACGTTGCTGGATTTCAGCCTCCTCAATGTCCATATTAGCTCCATCATCATGCTCATAGCCATCATCACCACTCCAACCATCGAAGTTAGCCTACAATATTCCACATAAGCAAGTGTAAGTTGTCGTTAACAAGTTTTTATTATTGTATGACATCTTAAATTTTGGACCGAACCTGGCTTATGTTATCCGCGAAAGATTCAACACCATGATTTTCCTTGTTCTGGACGTCAATATCCCCCTGCACATGAAAAAATCATATGCACACGTAAGTACCCATATGGATCTTCATCCGACGAAATGAATGTACACGTCGCTTACGTTTTCACTACAAGCACCCTCCTCTTTCTTTTGAAAATCTTCCTCATGTAAATTATTGTACGACGACCAGAATTCATTGTCGCTGCTATCATCATCATTTTTACTTTCATTACCATTCGTACGATCAACACTATCGCTACCATCCCACTCACTCGTATCCAAAAACAGATCCGTAAATCCAGTATCTTTATCCATTGAAGAATGACCTCACTACCAACACTGCAACATTATAAATAAAAATTGATCTATCAATTTTAAATCAAATTAAATGTACTACGGTCATACCGATGAGTACTTCATATCTAACAAGTGATTGCAGATAATTATTTACAGGTACAATTTTTTTGACAAACTAGACGGCTTACACGGCAGGTACGTGCACTTCGGCCGGCCTGGCCTGGCTGTGGACGGCGAGGACGTTCCCGGAGAGGTTGATCACGAAGTTGCGGGCGGCGACGGCGTCCACGTAGGCCATGTCACCGCGACGACCTGCACGGAGGCCAGATCACGTACGGCGGGCGACTCCAACAACGTCCGCGGCGGCCAGATCCCGGGTGAAGACGGGGAGAATGGTCGGCGATCAGCGGGGAAAGGTGGCGATCGGCCGGACGGGGAGACGTTGGAATTGGCAGCGTGATCACGGTTAGATCGGCGGGGAAAGGCGGCGATTGGCGGGTAAGGGCAGTGATCGGCGGGGCGGGGCGACGTTGGAATGGGCCGCGTGATCAACGCAGGTTGTGGGTTTTTTTCGCGCGACGGGAGGGGGTAGATGCGAGCCGGTCGTATCGGCTCGAGCCGTGCCCTCGGCTCTACCTGTATGGGCACGCCGCATACGGCGCGGGATACGTTAAGCACCGTATGCCCAAAATGCCCTTATACGTTAAGAGGGGGTGTGTGTGTACCGAAGCAGGGCTCTGCCCAGAATTATAATATGATTAAGTGATGAGAGCATTTTAAACAGCCTAGAAGAGTAGTGCTAAACACAGAGAACATTTACATATGTATGGAAAAAATGGGACTTCAAATTCAGAATGTTGCTAGAGCAACCATACTTACTGAACAACGCATCGCCGCAGTATCCATGCGACCACCAGCCATTTGAGAAGTGTGGCAATGGAACAAGTGCTGCTTTCTTCCAGCTTATACTGATTAATATAACTATCAAAGCAATCAACCAATATTGATGATACAGCTGATATCAATTCCGATGCCACTTCAGGATAACCTGAATAAGTTCAGTAAATAAATATCACTTCTGTTTCGGTAGACCCCCTCTAAACACAAGGACGGCTCAGATTAGCCTATACCTCTTCATAGAAAGGGGCATGATAGTCATATTTATAAATTCTTCGCCGTACATATACGCTAAACATTTTTTTTAGTCCATGAATGAACGCGCACATCCTCCCGCGATGGACCGGCCCATGCATCATGTTTTTTTATTTTCTAAAACAGCAAAAATAAGTCTGTGCCGCAGAGGATTCAAACCGCACTCCAGCAACAATTAGCACAAGCGCAATAACCAACTAGGCAACCGAACAACTTGTGGTAGATATATTGTTTTGACTAAAAATAGAACACAGGAAAAGCGCACTATATCCTGTTTGGTTTTCTTTTCCTCTTTATTTTTTCTTTTCTTTATTTGTTTCCCTTTTCTTTCTTAAATGCGTAAAGATATTTAAATTCGTGAATTTTTCTTCAAAGTGGGTGAACTTTTTTCTCCAAAAATGGTGAAGTTTTTTTCCCAAATTCCTGAACTATTTCTCAAATCAGTGATTTTTTTAAAAAAATATTGAACTTTTTATAAAAATGATGAATTTGATTTTAAAAATCAATGAACTTTTTTTCAAAATTGATAAACTTTTTTTCTAATTTGTGAACTTTTCCGAAAATTGATGAAGTCTTGTTTTACTTTTTCTGATCAATGAGCTTTCTTAAAATCCAGTGA
Source organism: Aegilops tauschii subsp. strangulata (assembly GCF_002575655.3). Taxonomy (NCBI): domain Eukaryota; kingdom Viridiplantae; phylum Streptophyta; class Magnoliopsida; order Poales; family Poaceae; genus Aegilops; species Aegilops tauschii. Next base: position 126,174,356 of record NC_053037.3, read on the forward strand.
ACTTTTTAAATTTTTTTGTGAACTTTCTTGAATTCCTAATTATTTATTTTAAAAATTATCTAAAGGTCAATAATCAAGTTGTAATTAAACTCACTCCTCTTTCTTAATGAGTGTTCTTTGAAATTCATCTTGGATGCTTGGCATGGTGATACTAGTGTGTGGAACAAATTCGAGTCCATTTTATTGATGTGAAAAAGTGCATCCAACCAGCCTACCCGAACCATCACCTTTGAACATGATATGCTTCTTGCCATGCACGAAATGACACCAAAACTTGTCAGTATGTGGCCATGCACATGGTTGGCCTTCATGCAAAATTTGAAGGAATTCGGACACCTAACACACATTGTGTCACGTTCGGTTAGTATTTTAGGATTTTTTTTCACGGGAAAACCTTAGTAAATGCATAAAAAGTCAGAACTCAATGAAATTTATCATGGATGCTTTGCATGGTGATGTTAGTGTTTCGAAGAAAATTGGTTTCATTTTATTGGTGTGAAATAAAAGTTCAACCAGACTTGCCCTACCGGCCTACTCAAACCACCACCTTTGAACATGGTGTGCTTCTTGCCATGCATGAAATAACACCAATTTTTGCCAGCATGTGAGCATGCTCATGGCAGGCCTCCATAAAAAATTTGAAGAAATTTGGACACCGAACGCTCGTTGTGTCACGTTCGGCTAGTGTTTTAGGGTTTTTTTTCACAAGGAAAACCCTAGAAAATGTATAAAAGGTCAGAATTCAATGAAACTTATCATGGATGCTTGACATGGTGATACTAGTGTGTGGGAAAAAAATTGGGTCAATTTTATTGATGTGGGCATTTTTTGAAAGAAAAAGAATGAAGAACGAAAAACGAAAAACAACAAGAATGAAAAGAAACAAAAAAGAACAGTAAACCGGTCGTTGAATGATTTAGTTTCATTTTCCTTTTTCTATTTAATAGATGCTCAGAAATTTTAAAAGTGTCCGATTCTTTTATGTGAGCATATTCCTATTTAAAAGAACAATAAACAAACATTTTTGTTTAAACGAACAATTTATCTATTTAATAGATGTTCAGAAATTTAATCATATTGATGTGAGCATTTTCTATTTAAACAAACAATTTTTTGACATATCTGTAAAATTCTCTTGAAATGCGAATATCTATACTTGTAACATCCCAAATTTTCAATTTGGAATGTTATACATAGATCATACAATGCATAGCATATTCTTCTTGCATTTTGACAAATCCTCGATAAATCCTAAGCAACGCAAGGACCCTCGGAGAGAGTTGGGGATTTTCTCGATTTTTTCATATTTGATTTTATAAAATAATAAAACGAGGATTTTGGTTTTAATTATTTTCTCTCCGGAAAGATATTTCAGTTAAAAATAAATGAGAGGAGAAAATATGACTTCTTCAAAACAATTGAAATATTGGAGGAAAAATATTAAAATCATATATTGGATTTTATCCGGATTTTATTTGCAATTTTAATTGCATTAAAAAATTGCACGTTTTCAATACTGCATTTTTGTGTCAAAAAAATGTTCACCCTGTTCTAATTATTTTAACTAGACGGGGAAAATTTGTTTTATATTTTTTGATTTTTATTTATTTTTCTATGAATTCTTTTCGGCGGAATGTTTAAAAAAAACACGCGCAGCGCCCGACCGGGCCGAGGCCCAGCCGCGCGGCCGGCCCAGCCGCGCGTCTCCTCCGCGAGCACGCAGCGCCGCAGCGCCTGTGTCCGGCTCGGACTCCGCCAGAGCCCCGCCGCCTTGCCCCCTCCTCCAAGGCAGGCCGCCCCCTCCTTATATACCCCCCCGCCGCCCCCTCCCTCGCCACCCCGAGCCCCGCCCAAGCCGCCGCCGCCGGAAGCCCGAGCCCCGCCGCTCGTCACCTTCGCCGCCGCCGGAGCCGCCCCTCGCCACCCCAAGCCCGCCCGAGCCCCGCCGCCCTCGCCGCCCCTCGCCGAGCCCCCGCCGGAACCCAGCCGAGCCCCCGCCGGAGCTCCGTTTCCGACGAGGTACCGACTCGCCGTCGTTTGCCGTTTTTTTTAAAAACCGTTCGTTTTTAAAAAAAAAAACCCTAGATCGGTTTATTTCTTCGGTTTTATTATTTTGTGAACGTTCACCGACCAGTTCGTTTTAACGAACGCGTTCGTTGGATTTTCTCTGTTAACGAACGACCGTTCTTTAACCGTTCGTCAGTTTTTCTTTTTCGTCAGATTTTTCCGCGATTTCTCAGATCTCGATTTGTGATCGGATCTTCGTTTCTGTTTAACTTTTCGCTCGTTTATCGGAATCAGGCGATTCAAGCGCCTAGAGTTTCGTCTCGAAATTCTCTTTCCGTTTAACCTACTCAAACAAGTTTTTGCTACTGTAAAATTTGACCTAGATCCAGATTAGTAAACGAAGCTTGTTTCTTTCGCCGTTTGACTTTCGTTGCTTCGTTCGAGTTGATTCTTTTTGCAAACCGGAGTTCTTAAGTTGAACTTTCTGGTTGGATCTTTCATTCGAGTTTTACCTGTGCATTAGATGAGTACTTATTGTCTGCTTGTTTGTTTGCGATAGAATACCTGGAGTGCGCCGCTTGTTACTTCGAATCGCTAGGTTTCGCAGATCATCAGCAAGGCAAGTAACACTTTGATCATACCTTTCCATACCCAGTTTTTATTGCATTAGATCAATCCTCAAACACTGCATGGTTAGGATCTAATTAAATTGTGGGTATTGGGGAGTAGTTGAGGTAGTACCTATTACCTGTTTTATTATCAAACCCTTGGGAGTTACTTCTACGTTGCTATTATATCGCCATGCTATGCTCGTAGACGTGGATTGGGTTTGAGAGATTTCCATGACAGATGTGAGATTGTTAATTAATGGTTTACTTAAGGTGGCAACTAAAACTCACATCTGGGTGGATTGAGGTACCTGGGTATTCCAGGATTGCCTGTTTTTCTTTTGGACCGCCACCCAGGCTCAAAGGGATCATGAGATTATTCATGCTAGAAACTTCCGTGTGCAGCCACAAGCTATTATGGGCTCTAGCATAGTTGACTAAGTTGTGTGAACTCTTACAATGGTAGACTAGCAGATGTAGGGGAAAGTAGGTGTAACTGTCTACCCATACGTAAGGTGCAAACACTTCTGAAAGACTGTGTCTCGATCATCCGTTTCTCGAACACCTTGTAGTGCGAGAATCAAGTAGAGGCGATCGAGTCTTGTGGGGAAAAGTGCGCAAACCTCTGCAGAGTGTACAAACTAATCATGGTTAGCCGTGTCCCCGGTTATGGACAACTTGAGTATCTAGTACTTGGATTATCATGTGAATCTCATCATGTTACTTTTAATTAATTTGGTTGGGTTAATGATGATTTTTAATTGGGATTGAGATGCTGTCAACCATCTCAATGTTTAACAACCACCGTGATAGTTAAATAAAATTTATTCCTTTGCAGTAGGGAAAAATTGGCTTTTCGCAAAAACTTTAACCATAGAGTTTTCCACCAGCCATATATGCATGTAGTATAGCATTATATTGATCATTATTCTCTATGTATTATTTTGCCAGCATATTCCATGTGCTGACCCGTTTTCGGGCTGCAACGTTTCATGTTGCAGACTTTTCAGACGACGAGTAAGGTGCTTAGGTCGTGGTCTTATACTCAGTGATGCCGTTGGAGTTGATGGACTCACTTATCTTCCAAGTCTTCCGCTGTTATCGTTGTTAGATGGCCTTAAGCCATATTTATCATACTTATTCTCTTTGGAGATATTCGATGTAATAAGTGTGTGATTGCTACTCTGTTATAAATCCTCCATTTGTACTGTGCGTGTCAGCATTACTGATCCAGGGATGACACTGGTGCACAGCAGCACAGACTATTTGAGGTCTGGTCGCTACAAAGGTGGTATCAGAGCACACACTGACTGTAGGACACGACAACTAAGCTTAAGCCCTAGAAAGCTTCTCCCTTCTCATTTCTGACCCCTCTCCACTTTCTACTCTTTTAGGAATGGCGGATACAAGGAGCAAGTTCATGCAACCTGATGAAGACACGCCTTTTGGACGACACTTGAAGGAAGTCACTAAGTACTTGAACATAGGAATACCAAGCATCACCGGAACCTACAACTCCACATTACCCGAAGAGGAGAGCTGGAAGATTCAAGTTCACATTCCAGGAAGGACGTTTGTGCCAGTTACTGAACCCATAAGATTGGTTTTCGAAGCACCAACCTGGAGTTTAGGGAAGAGTATGGCCGCCCACATCGCTATGGGACGCATTGGAGAAGTCTACCACAGGGAGCTTAAGGATACTATTTATCAGATTTGTGGACGCCGAGACGAGCAATGGGAGATGATCAGAACCAAGAAGGATGGATCAATTGCAGCTTTCATCCAGGAGCAAAACCAACACATTCGTCGCCAGGAGAACCAGATGTGCTCAGACAAGGAAGAACTGAAGAAGGCATTGACGAAGATCAAGGAGCTGGAGGAAGAACTCAAGGCTACACGCGAGGATTATTTGGAGGAAATCGTCGCACTAGTAGGGAAGAATGACGACCTGGAGAAGAAGATTGGAGTATTCATGGGAAATCCAGTGCCAAAAGCAAAAGATCACGAATGCACTTGCCCGGATAACTACATCATCATCGACGACACCGACTCGGAACCAAGTGAAGATGACTTTGTTGATGAAGCTGGAGCAGACATCATGGAGTCTTCAACTGATTAGAATTTCTAGTAGACCACCATATCAGTAGTAGTTTTCCCCCATTTAATGTATAGTTCGAGCACTTTGCAATGCTAGTTAGATCGATTGTATGCCTTGTTTGAATTGATTGAGTGATATTGATTGTATTTGTCTCATGAGCATATGGGTAGTGTTTTCTCTCTAGACCTCATTCTATTCTTAACTCTCATCTTTTCTAACCCATCAGATGCCTCCGAGACGCGACACCGGATTTGTTTTCCCACCGGAGATCACCCAGTTGATTCAGCAACAGAATGCCCTGATGCAAGTGTTAGTGCAGAACCAAGGCAACAACAACAACAACAACAACAACAACCCACCGCCACCACCACCTGTTGATCACTTAGCCCGTTTCTTGAGGCTAAACCCGCCGGTGTTTTCCAGTAGCACCGAGCCGATTGTTGCAGATGATTGGCTCCGCAAAGTTGGAAGGGAGTTGACCACTGCAGGATGCACAGATGCGGAAAGAGTGCGTTTTGCCGCACATCAGCTTGATGGACCCGCAGCATCATGGTGGGAGAATTACACAGCCACACACCCTATCGACACTGTCACATGGGACCAGTTTCAGCAAGCTTTCCGTACAGCTCATGTTTCAGCAGGAGCTATGGCTATGAAGAAGCGTGAGTTTCGCAACCTACGCCAAGGAGGACGCATCGTAGGCCAGTATGTGGAGGATTTCAGTAAGTTAGCACGTTATGCACCAGATGACGTTGCTACAGATGCAGCCAAGCAGGAGAAGTTTTTGGAAGGACTGAATGATGAACTGAGTATGCAGTTGATGGTAGCAACCTTCAACAACTACCAGGAATTGGTAGATAGAGCTCTCATGATTGAAGGGAAGCAGCAGCAGATTGAAAACCGTAAGAGGAAGTATGGACAAGGGAAGTATAATTCTGGAGCTCAGCAGAATCCACGATTTGCCCCGAAACCGGGAGGACAGTTTCAGCATACCCATGGAGGAGGTAGTTCGCACAACCATAATGGCTCTAAAAATGGTAATGGGAATGGAGGAAGCAACGGACAGAACCGCACCAACCCATCTACCCCAGCCAAGAGGGACCTGAGCCAAGTCACTTGCTTTAAGTGCCAGAAGACTGGACATTATGCCAATGAATGTCCTGAAGCCCAGAATGGAAATGGCAATGGAAGCTCTGGGAAGAAGCCGAACCCGTTCAACAAAGGACATGTGAACCACGTGAGCGTGGAGGAGGTTGAAGCACAGCCTGATGCAGTAATAGGTAAGTTTTTGGTCAAGTCATTTACTGCAATCGTTCTTTTCGATCCTGGTGCATCGCATTCATACATATCAAGGGGATTTGTGGATAAGTTTAAGTTGCCCACCAAAGTTCTCAGAACACCTATGTTAGTAACCTCACCAGGAGCAGAGTATATGGCAAGCCAAGGATGTTTTCAGATGCCATTGGCCATTGGTAGGCATGTTTTCCCCTCAGACCTAATAATTTTGGAGTCGCAAGGTTTGGGTGTGATTTTGGGAATGGACTGGCTATCGATGTATGGAGGAAACATCGATTGCGCCAGTAAGTCGATTTTGCTTACCACCCCAGAAGGGAAAAGGATCAAGTATGTATCCCGGCATATGTCGAAGAGGACTCAAGTGAATTCCTTAACAGGAGTTGTACAGGAGGAAGTACCAGTGGTGAAGGATTACCCGGATGTATTTCCAGAAGAGTTGCCAGGCATGCCACCATATAGAGACATTGAGTTTTTGATTGAACTTTTGCCAGGCACAGGGCCAATATCTAAGAGGCCGTACAGGATGCCCGCAAAGGATTTGGAGGAAATTAAGAAGCAGATCAAGGAGTTACTGGATAAAGGCTATATTCGCCCAAGTTCGTCACCTTGGGGATCACCAGTACTTCTAGTGGAGAAGAAAGATGGATCGTTGAGGATGGTTGTTGATTATCGTGGATTGAATGAAGTGACCATCAAAAACAAGTACCCACTGCCGATGATCAATGATTTGTTTGACCGTCTACAAGGAGCTAAAGTATTTTCCAAGATCGATCTACGATCAGGATACCATCAGTTAATGATTCGAGAGCAGGATATACCTAAGACGGCTTTTACCACCAGGTATGGACTGTATGAGTATACCGTTATGTCATTCGGACTGACTAACGCACCTGCCTATTTCATGAACCTGATGAACAAAGTGTTTATGGAGTTTTTGGATAAGTTCGTCGTGATGTTCATTGACGACATTTTAGTCTTTTCCGAGAATGAGGAAGAGCATGAGGAGCATTTGCGATTGGTACTTGAGAAGCTCAGAGAACATCAGTTATATGCCAAGTTCAGCAAATGTGAATTTTGGCTGAAGGAAATTGGATTCCTCGGACATGTTATTTCTGGAGAAGGAGTAGCAGTAGACCCTGCCAAAGTTGACACAGTGACAAGTTGGGAATCACCCACGTCAGTTGGAGAGATCCGGAGTTTTCTTGGACTTGCAGGATACTACCGGAGGTTCATCGAGAATTTCTCGAAGATTGCTAAGCCCATGACTGAGCTATTAAAGAAGGACACCAAGTTCAATTGGACTAAGGAATGTGAAGCTAGTTTCCAAGAGTTGAAGAAACGATTGGTTACATCACCAGTGTTGATTCTGCCAGATCAACGCAAGGATTATGAAGTTTATTGCGACGCTTCTCGCCGAGGACTTGGAGCAGTGCTTATGCAGGAAGGAAGAGTTGTGTCATATGCTTCACGACAACTTAAACCCCATGAGAAGAATTATGCTACGCATGATTTGGAGTTAGCAGCCGTGGTGCTTGCGTTGAAGACATGGAGACATTTTCTCATCGGAAACCATTGTGAGGTGTACACGGATCACAAGAGTTTGAAGTATATTTTCACGCAGAAGGAGTTGAATCTCAGACAGAGGAGATGGTTGGAGCTTATTAAGGACTACGATATGAGATTGCATTATCACCCAGGAAAGGCTAACGTAGTAGCAGACGCGTTGAGCCGCAAGAGTCATGTCAACACCCTCATGACAGGAGAGTTACCTCAGGAGTTAGCAGAGGACCTTCGCGAGCTATGTTTGGAGATAGTCCCAAGAGGCTATCTAGCGACACTGGAGATTCAGTCTACCTTGATGGAAAGGATCAGAGAAGCCCAGAGGATAGACAAGGAGATTGACGAGATAAAGGAGAAGATGAGCAAAGGAAAAGCCAAGGGATTTCGTGAGGATGAGCACGATACCTTATGGTTTGAGGACCGCGTTTATGTGCCAAATGATCCGGAGATCAGGAAGTTGATTTTGCAAGAGGCCCATGATTCACCGTATTCGATTCACCCAGGGAATACCAAGATGTATTTGGATCTGAAAAATACCTTCTGGTGGACCGGAATGAAGAAGGATATTGCGGAATATGTAGCAGTTTGTGATGTATGTCAGCGAGTGAGGGCAGAGCATCAGAAGCCAGCAGGATTGCTACAACCATTGCCGATACCCGAATGGAAGTGGGATAAAATAGGCATGGATTTTATCACGGGATTGCCCAGGACTCGTTCAGGCTATGACTCAATATGGGTTGTAGTCGACCGTTTGACGAAAGTAGCTCATTTCATCCCAGTGAAGACCACTTACACCAGTGCTAAGTTGGCAAAGATATACATGACCAGGATCGTATGTTTGCATGGAGTTCCGAGGACCATTGTATCAGACAGAGGAACCCAGTTTACCTCGAAGTTTTGGAAGCAGTTACATGAAACATTGGGAACCAGGCTAGAATTTAGTACAGCCTTTCACCCACAGACAGATGGACAGACCAAGAGAGTCAATCAGATTTTGGAGGACATGTTGAGAGCTTGTGCACTAGATTATGGATCTAGTTGGGACGACAATTTGCCATATGAAGAGTTTTCTTACAACAACAGTTATCAAACCAGTTTGAAGATGGCCCCTTTCGAAGCTTTGTACGGAAGAAGGTGTAGAACACCGTTGTTATGGGACGAAGTTGGAGACCGTCAGTTGTTTGGACCAGATTTGATTAAGGAGTCTGAACAGAAAGTGAGGTTGATTCGCGACAGGCTCAAGGTAGCCCAGTCCAGATAGAAGAGTTATGCGGATTCTAAATGAAAGGAGACAGTCCACGAAGTCGGAGACAGAGTGTATCTTCGAGTATCACCACTTCGAGGAGTGCTTTGGAGTTAAGGGAAAGTTAGCGCCCCGTTTTATCGGACCATACAGAGTTTTGGAACGTATGGGAGAAGTTGCCTACAAGCTGGAATTGCCTGAAGGATTGTCTGGAGTTCATGATGTATTCCACGTTTCACAGTTGAAGAAGTGCCACGCAGAGATGGCCGAGATACCACTGAGAGATACTGTGCCGCTGGAAGCGATTCAGCTGGAAAGTGATTTGACCTATGAGGAGAAACCAGTTAAGATTCTCGAGTATGCCAGCCGAGTTACCCGCAGTAAGGTTATCAAGTTTTGCAAAGTCCAGTGGAGTCACCACACGAAGGATGAAGCCACCTGGGAGCGAGAGGAAGATCTACGGAAGGACCACTCTCACCTGTTTTCTAGCCAACCCGAATCTCGAGGGCGAGATTCATCTTAAGGGGGGTAGGTTTTTAACATCCCAAATTTTCAATTTGGAATGTTATACATAGATCATACAATGCATAGCATATTCTTCTTGCATTTTGACAAATCCTCGATAAATCTTAAGCAACTCAAGGACCCTCGGAGAGAGTTGGGGATTTTCTCGATTTTTTCATATTTGATTTTATCAAATAATAAAACGAGGATTTTGGTTTTAATTATTTTCTCTCCGGAAAAATATTTCAGTTAAAAATAAATGAGAGGAGAAAATATGACTTCTCCAAAATAATTGAAATATTGGAGGAAAAATATTAAAATCATATATTGGATTTTATCCGGATTTTATTTGCAATTTTAATCGCATTAAAAAAAAATCACCTTTTCGAAACTGCATTTTTGTTTCAAAAAAATGTTCACCCTGTTCTAATTATTTTAACTAGACGGGGAAAATTTGTTTTATATTTTTTTGATTTTTATTTATTTTTCTATGAATTCTTTTCGGCGGAATGTTTAAAAAAAAACACGCGCCGCGCCCGACCGGGCCGAGGCCCCGCCGAGCGGCCGGCCCAGCCGCCCGTCTCCTCCGCGAGCACGCAGCGCCGCCGCGCCCGTGTCCGGCTCGGATTCCGCCGGAGCCCCGCCGCCTTGCCCCCTCCTCCAAGGCAGGCCGCCCCCCTCCTTATATACCCCGCCACCGCCCCCTCCCTCGCCACCCCGAGCCCCGCCCAAGCCGCCGCCGCCGGAAGCCCGAGCCCCGCCGCCGGAGCCGCCCCTCGCCACCCCAAGCCCGCCCGAGCCCCGCCGCCCTCGCCGCCCCTCGCCGAGCCCCCGCCGGAGCCCAGCCGAGCCCCCGCCGGAGCTCCGTTTCCGACGAGGTGCTGACTCGCCGTCGTTTGCCGGTTTTTTAAAAAAAAACGTTCATTTAAAAAAAACCCTAGATCGGTTTATTTCTTCGGTTTTATTATTTTGTGAACGTTCACCGACCCGTTCGTTTTAACGAACGCGTTCGTTGGATTTTCTCTGTTAACGAACGACCGTTCTTTAACCGTTCGTCAGTTTTTCTTTTTCGTCAGATTTTTCCGCGATTTCTCAGATCTCGATTTGTGATCGGATCTTCGTTTCTGTTTAACTTTTCGCTCGTTTATCGGAATCAGGCGATTCAAGCGCCTAGAGTTTCGTCTCGAAATTCTCTTTCCGTTTAACCTACTCAAACAAGTTTTTGCTACTGTAAAATTTGACCTAGATCCAGATTAGTAAACGAAGCTTGTTTCTTTCGCCGTTTGACTTTCGTTGCTTCGTTCGAGTTGATTCTTTTTGCAAACCGGAGTTCTTAAGTTCAACTTTCTGGTTGGATCTTTCATTCAAGTTTTACCTGTGCATTAGATGCGTACTTATTGTTTGCTTGTTTGTTTGCGATAGAATACCCGGAGTGCGCCGCTTGTTACTTCGAATCGCTAGGTTTCGCGGATCATCAGCAAGGCAAGTAACACTTTGATCATACCTTTCCATACCCAGTTTTTATTGCATTAGATCAATCCTCAAACACTGCATGGTTAGGATCTAATTAAATTATGGGTATTGGGGAGTAGTTGAGGTAGTACCTATTACCTGTTTTATTATCAAACCCTTGGGAGTTACTTCTACGTTGCTATTATATCGCCATGCTATGCTCGTAGATGTGGATTGGGTTTGAGAGATTTCCATGACAGATGTGAGATTGTTAATTAATGGTTTACTTAAAGTGGCAACTAAAACTCACATCTGGGTGGATTGAGGTACCTGGGTATTCCAGGATTGCCTGTTTTTCTTTTGGACCGCCACCCAGGCTCAAAGGGATCATGAGATTATTCATGCTAGAAACTTCCGTGTGCAGCCACAAGCTATTATGGGCTCTAGCATAGTTGACTAAGTTGTGTGAACTCTTACAGTGGTAGACTAGCAGATGTAGGGGAAAGTAGGTGTAACTGTCTACCCATACGTAAGGTGCAAACACTTCTGAAAGACTGTGTCTCGATCATCCGTTTCTCGAACACCTTGTAGTGCGAGAATCAAGTAGAGGCGATCGAGTCTTGTGGGGAAAAATGCGCAAACCTCTGCAGAGTGTAAAGACTTGGATTATCATGTGAATCTCATCATGTTACTTTTAATTAATTTGGTTGGGTTAATGATGATTTTTAATTGGGATTGAGATGCTGTCAACCATCTCAATGTTTAACAACCACCATGATAGTTAAATAAAATTTATTCCTTTGCAGTAGGGAAAAATTGGCTTTTCGCAAAAACTTTAACCATAGAGCTTTCCACCAGCCATATATGCATGTAGTATAGCATTATCTTGATCATTATTCTCTATGTGTTATTTTGCCAGCATATTCCATGTGCTGACCCGTTTTCGGGCTGCAACGTTTCATGTTGCAGACTTTTCAGACGACGAGTAAGGTGCTTAGGTCGTGGTCTTATACTCAGTGATGCCGTTGGAGTTGATGGACTCACTTATCTTCCAAGTCTTCCGCTGTTATCGTTGTTAGATGGCCTTAAGCCATATTTATCATACTTATTCTCTTTGGAGATATTCGATGTAATAAATGTGTGATTGCTACTATGTTATAAATTCTCCATTTGTACTGTGCGTGTCAGCATTACTGATCCAGGGATGACACTGGTGCACAGCAGCACAGACTATTTGAGGTCTGGTCGCTACAGTACTTTATGAACAAAATTTTAAAAAGCGATTTTTAAAATAAAAAAAATAAGTGTGAGAATTTTTAGAAAATAAAAAAGAAACAAAAATGAAAAAAGACGAATAGAAAAAACGAAAAAGAAATAGTAATAATAGTACCGATTCAACAATGGGCCGACCCAGCCGCGAACTGAAGTAGAAGAAAATAAAAAAAGAAGTAAAAACAGCCAAACATTAGTTTGTTCTAGTTGGTTAATGTGGTCTTCCGTAGACCAAGAGGTCTTGAGTTCGATACAAGGTGCCTGCACTATTTTTTGAAATTTAATAAAAAGTGGGTATGATGTCTCGTATGTGTCACATAAGCGTATGAGTATACGGTTTGATGAAATGACTATACCGCCCTTATACAGTTTGTGGAGGGGGGTCTACCGAAGCAGGCCTCAATAAATATAACCAGTTCCCTTGCCCTTGACTTTTCTTGCTCCAACATTAATACTTGAATCTTGTAGCAAAATGAGAAGGCCAAATGTGGACCCCGCTGTGCTTACTGCCCAGGTGCAAATGAGGAAATCATAAAAACTTAAAAGTGACTGTTGACCAATATCTTTCCATGTGTTTCTTACTATAAGCACTTCAATTTTTTGCTTAAGCTGAAATACACTTGTGCCAGATATTCTTTAAATTGAGTTCAGAGTAGCTTGGTTCTGAACAGGTATGGCTCCAACTAATGAATCATCCAAGCACAACTTGACCATGTAACTCCGAAAACATCATGAATGAAATCAGTTCCAATGCCATGCATCCGTAGAGCCAAGATCTGCAATACCTCATCTGCCAAACTAACTTGATGGGCTGATGGCTGCTACTGTCAGCTGTGTTAAAGTTATAGATCATATAGGTTACATCTATCCAGCCCACTCCAGCCACCTTCCAGCTCCCTATGCCTCTCAGTAGCCTCCTCGTGACACCATACTCACCCCATTTGCTACCTGCAGCATATCAAGTAGGACGTAATTCTTTGCTCCATCAGGACTGACCTCGATGATCTTCCTTGCAACCAAGCTGCCCAGCTCCACATTCCTGTGCATCTTGCAGGCAACTAATGCTCCGCAAAAAGATTCATCAGGAGCAAATTGCATTTTATCAATAGGGTCAAATGCATGTCTCAGCGTCCCTGCACGAGCAAGGAGATCGATGGCACACACGTAAACATCTTTCTTAGGCTGCAAATTATATTCAAATGTCATTGACCTGAAGAAGTTCCATACTTCATCTACTAAACCAGCATGGTTGCGAGCACTTATCAGGACCAGAACACAACATGGTCAGGATGCACCCAGCATGGATCAAGGAACAATCATTGATGTCCAGATAATTTGTCTTTGCAACTCATCATGTTGAACATCTTCTTCGCATCTGTCATGCTCCCAGAATTGGAGTACATGTGCACGAGGGTATATTGCTCATTTGTAGGTCCTTGTCATACTTTCGGAAAGCCCCATGGACCTGCTTCCCAACTCCCAAGTCTCAGAGCTGCAATACTAGCACATGCAGATGCAATGCTAGTCAGGGTGAAGCAGTTGGGCTTAAGGTTAATGTCAGAAAGAAGTTGCAAGGCCATTAGGAGATTGCATTGGTTATACCCAGCAATCATGGTATCCCAGGTTTAAAAATACTTCTGAGGAATTTCATCAAAAGGCCTCCTTGCACCCAAAAGGTGTGCACAACTGCAGTACAAGTCAACTTTAAAAAAAAGCTGCAGTACAAATCGATCGGAGCATTGGCAGCAGCAAGGTTCGCACTGAAAGCTTTCTTTATGGACAGTAGATGAAAGCTGATGTCTGATATATAAGTTGGCCATAGAAGCACATGCATGTTGTGCAATAGAGCATGTAAATGTGCTCAGTTCAATGCCAACCTGCACTATAGAAACAGCAGATGATGGGCCACGAAAAAATGTGTGCTTGGCAGGACCCATCATGTGAATACCATAGGAAAAAGTGACAAACATAGCATATGGTGTTTCTTCTAACATTGTGCTAGGGCATAACAACGGAAAATGGTACAATAACATGTTTGCTACTTGTACTGTCACCTGTTATTATGTTACCATTGTAAAATAATCAGCTAATACTAAACTCCAAACTAGCCAGCAACTCAAAGAGTGCCAAATAAAATGAACACCAAAGTGATCCACATCTTAGACTTACCACTGGTGTCGTCTGAGGCATTCACACGGTTCTAAAGGTAACACCATGGCATTATTATTGAGTTGGAAATTAACAGGTGTTACCAAAGCATACTTCATAATGAATCTAGAAATATCAAGATAATGTACATGTATTACAACAATGAAGTATAGATTTATTTTATCACACCATACACACACAGAGCATCCACAACAAAGACATTGTTTGTCCAGATTACTCAAACGCTGAACTGTTACAAAATGGTTTAGAGTAGAGCAGTACAAATAGGGGAGGCCGGAGGTCGCGGGTCGTCCCCCTGCCTCTCGCGGTCGTGGGCAGACTTGGCAGAAGAGGAGGAGGGGGAGGGTCGGGTGGAGTTGCCGGTGTCGCTGGCGCCGCCGCTCCTGGGCGGCTGCGGCCCGGCCTGCTCGTCGGAGGGGACGGCCGTCGTCGCGTAGGGGTCGCGTGCCTGCCCGGCCTCCCCTGCACCGTCCGGCCGTGGTGGCTGTTCCCGCTCCCGCCGCGCCTCGGCCCGCCGCGCCGCCCGGGTTATCCCCCGTGGTGGCGCCTGGTGCCCCGGCCGGCGTTGTGCCGCGTGCGGCTGCGGCTGGTGACTGCCCCCGCGTGGGTGGTCCACCGCTGCTTGCCATGCCGGCGGCGTGTGTGCCGTTGTCAGGCCCTGCGCGGGCGGCGCGGATGAGGGGATTGGCTGCCCCCTGCGCCGCAGAGGGGACGGCTGGCACCTGGGCCGACTGTCAACCTAATGGGCCGCGGGCAAGCGGGCTGGACGGCATTTCGGCCCAAGAGGTGGTTGTGACGCCCCGAGACCGACGCTCCAGAAGCCTTCCATGTTTTTCGTGTTCGGCGTGTGTTTTGTTTGTTTGTTGCATTTCATCATGTCATCATGAGCATTGCATCTGCATGTTTTCTTAAAGTTTGCATCCGTTCGTAGTTGCCGCGTCCCTCCTCGCCTCCGTTGACCTTTCTCAGTCCAACCGTTCTTGTGTAGTTCGACCATTTGACCCTCTCTGCATAGTGCACAAAACCCCTTCTCGCGTGCGCGTCCGAAACTTCCCCGAACCCGAACCGGACTATCGTTATTGTTGGGTCCGGATCATCCCCTTACATCTACAAAATATCTCCGTTTGGTTATTTGGACTCCCTACCTATTTTTTTCTCGTTCGTCCGATTGCGATCGGAGGGACGAGGTAGCCCCTAACCTAATCCGTGATGTATATATAGTCCACTCCTAGTCTAATTTGAGACTAACCCTAAATCCTAGGACATTTGTCCCCCTACCGCCGCCACCCACTCACCAAATCCCCCTCGGGATCCATCCCTCCCCAACCATCGCTCGCCACCTACAGCCTCCAGATCCCCTCGCCCTCCACCTCGCTCGATCCAGCGCCTCCCTGTCCTCTCCATCGCCTCCTCCCCCCGTCCAGCCGCTGAGCCCATCCGGATGCCGCTGCTGCTCCTGTCCCTGAGCCACTGGAGCACCGCCCCGCTTCTGCCTCCTCGTTCGAGCGCCCATGGCCTTGTGCCCCTGCTGTCCTAGCAATCAGCAGCAACAACCTCGCCGGAGTCGCCACCGGGGTTTCAGCCATGCCCGTGCCCTCCTCCACGCGCTGCCCCGCCGGACCTCTCCTGCAGCCCGAGTCCCTCTCCCCGCGCGCCTGTCTCCTCTTGCTGATCTGCCTCACCACCGGAGCTCCTTCGCCCGAGCACCCATGGAGAGGGCCTCCCGAGCCCCCTCGCGTCGTGCCAGTGAGCCCGCCCTGCCGGCGACCTCCAGGCTAGTCCCTCGCACGCTGTCCTTCTCCCCTTCTCCTCTCCTTCTATCTCTTTTCCTCCCTCTCTGTATCTTCTCTGAATTTTCCCCGCCGTGGTCGCCTCTCCGCAGGTCGCCGATGCTCCGACGGGATCAAGCCACCGGAGCTCCTGCACCAACCCTGCCGTCGCCGCTCCACGCCCCAAGTCCCTCGCCTCGCCGCCCTTTCGCCCGCTCGTCGGAGCTCTGCTCCAGGCGCCGCCCGCAGCTCCCTGCATCGAACAGGAGAACGAGCGCACGAGCAGCGCTCGCGTTGACCGCGCCCTTGCCCAGCGGCCTCGCTCGGCCTGCCTCCACCAACTGGGCCTCAACCCATGGTGAGCCACCGCAGCAGGCCCAGTTCCCTGTAACCCAATGTGAGCAACTCCCCTCAGCCCAGTACAACTCAGATTCGGCCCATGTATTTTTTTACCTGCGCTGCGAATTTGTCTAATTATCCTGAGAGCTGCCAGTTTTACAGAAAAGTCCCTCTAGATCATGCATTTAATAACGCACCAATGGTGCATCGTTTAAAATGATTTAAATATGTAAATGCATAGAATTCTGTCTAGTTTCACATTATGCCATTTTCATCCATGTTTAAAATGTTTAAACTTGCTGTTTGATTAAATTTGCATAAATTGAAGGAAATATGCCCTAGAGGCAATAATAAAGTATTATTTATTTCCTTATATCATGATAAATGTTTATTATTCATGCTAGAATTGTATTAACCGGAAACATAATACATGTGTGAATACATAGACAAACAGTGTGTCACTAGTATGCCTCTACTTGAATTAATCAAAGATGGTTATGTTTCCTAGCCATAGACATGAGTTGTCATTTGATTAACGGGATCACCTCATTAGGAGAATGACGTGATTGACTTGACCCATTCCGTTAGCTTAGCACTCGATCGTTTAGTATGTTGCTATTGCTTTCTTCATGACTTATACATGTTCCTATGACTGAGATTATGCAACTCCCGTTTACCGGAGGAACACTTTGTGTGCTACCAAACGTCACAACGTAACTGGGTGATTATAAAGGTGCTCTACAGGTGTCTCCAAAGGTACTTGTTGGGTTGGCGTATTTTGAGATTAAGATTTGTCACTCCGATTGTCGGAGAGGTATCTCTGGGCCCACTCGGTAATGCACATCATTATAAGCCTTGCAAGCATTGTGACTAATGAGTTAGTTGCGGGATGATGTATTACAGAACGAGTAAAGAGACTTGCCGGTAACGAGATTGAACTAGGTATCGAGATACCGACGATCGAATCTCGGGCAAGTAACATACCGATGACAAAGGGAATAACGTATGTTGTTATGCGGTCTGACTGATAAAGATCTTCGTAGAATATGTAGGAACCAATATGAGCATCCAGGTTCCGCTATTGGTTATTGACCGGAGAGGTGTCTCGGTCATGTCTACATAGTTCTCGAACCCGTAGGGTCCGCACGCTTAACGTTACGATGACAGTTATATTATGAGTTTATATGTTTTGATGTACCGAAGGTTGTTCGGAGTCCCGGATGTGATTACGGACATGACGAGGAGTCTCGAAATGGTCGAGACATAAAGATTGATATATTGGACGACTATATTCGGACACCAGAAGTGTTCCGGAGAAGTTTCGGATAAAACCGGAGTGCCGGAGGGGTTACCAGAACCCCCCGGGGAAGTATTGGGCCTTAGTGGGCCTGAGGGGAGAGAGAGGGCAGCAGCCAGGAGGTGGCGCGCCCCCTCCCATGAGGAGTCCGAATTGGACTAGGGGAGGGGGGCACGGCCCCTCTTTCCCTCTCCCTCTCTTTCCTTCCCCCTCTCTCTTCCTAGTTGGACTAGGAAAGGGGAGTCCTACTCCTACTAGGAGGAGGACTCCCCCCTTCTCCTTGGCGCGCCCCAAGGGCAGCCGGCCTCCCCCCTTGCTCCTTTATATACGGGGGCAGGGGGCACCTCAAGACACACAATTGATATACGATATTTTAGCCGTGTGCGGTGCCCCCCTCCACCATATTACACCTCGATAATATCGTTGCGGAGCTTAGGCGAAGCCCTGCGTCGGTAGAACATCATCATCGTCACCACGCCGTTGTGCTGACGAAACTCTCCCTCAACACTCGGCTGGATCGGAGTTCGAGGGACGTCATCGAGCTGAACGTGTGCTGAACTCGGAGGTGTCGTGCGTTCGGTACTTGATCGGTCGGATCGTGAAGACGTACGACTACATCAACCGCGTTGTGATAACGCTTCCGCTTTTGGTCTACGAGGGTACGTGGACAACACTCTCCCCTCTCGTTGCTATGCATCACCATGATCTTGCGTGTGCGTAGGAAATTTTTTGAAATTACTACGTTCCCCAACAGTGGCATCCGAGCCTGGTTTTATGCGTTGATGCTATGCACGAGTAGAACACAAGTGAGTTGTGGGCGATATAAGTCATACTGCTTACCAGCATGTCATACTTTGGTTCAGCGGTATTGTGAGATGAAGCGGCCTGGACCGACATTACGCGTACGCTTACACGAGACTGGTTTCACCGTTATGAGCACTCGTTGCTTAAAGGTGACTGGCGGGTGTCTGTCTCTCTCGCTTTAGTTGAACCGAGTGTGGCTACGCCCGGTCCTTGCAAAGGTTAAAACAGCACCAACTTGACAAACTATCATTGTGGTTTTGATGCGTAGGTAAGAACGGTTCTTGCTAAGCCCGTAGCAGCCACGTAAAACTTGCAACAACAAAGTAGAGGACGTCTAACTTGTTTTTGCAGGGCATGTTGTGATGTGATATGGTCAAGACATGATGCTATATTTTATTGTATGAGATGATCATGTTTTGTAACCGAGTTATCGGCAACTGGCAGGAGCCATATGGTTGTCGCTTTATTGTATGCAATGCAATCGCCATGTAATTGTTTTACTTTATCACTAAGCGGTAGCGATAGTCGTAAAAGCAATAAGTTGGCGAGACGACAACGATACTACGATGGAGATCAAGGTGTCGCGCCGGTGACGATGGTGACCATGACGGTGCTTCGGAGATGGAGATCACAAGCACAAGATGATGATGGCCATATCATATCACTTATATTGATTGCATGTGATGTTAATCTTTTATGCATCTTATCTTGCTTTGATTGACGGTAGCATTATAAGATGATCTCTCACTAAAATTTCAAGATAAAAGTGTTCTCCCTGAGTATCACCATTGCGAAAGTTCTTCGTGCTGAGACACCACGTGATGATCGGGTGTGATAGGCTCTACGTTCAAATACAACGGGTGCAAAACAGTTGCACACGCGGAATACTCAGGTTAAACTTGACGAGCCTAGCATATGCAGATATGGCCTCGGAACACGGAGACCGAAAGGTCGAGCGTGAATCATATAGTAGATATGATCAACATAGTGATGTTCACCATTGAAACTACTCCATCTCACGTGATGATCGGACATGGTTTAGTTGATTTGGATCACGTAATCACTTAGATGATTAGAGGGATGTCTATCTAAGTGGGAGTTCTTAAGTAATATGATTAATTGAACTTGAAATTATCATGAACTTAGTACCTGATAGTATCTTGCTTGTCTATGTTAATTGTAGATAAATGGCCCGTGTTGTTGTTCCGTTGAATTTTAATGCGTTCCTTGAGAAAGCAAAGTTGAAAGATGATGGTAGCAATTACACGGACTGGGTCCGTAACTTGAGGATTATCCTCATTGCTGCACAGAAGAATTACGTCCTGGAAGCACCGCTAGGTGCCAGGCCTCCTGCAAGAGCAACACCAGAAGTTATGAACGTTTGGAAGAGCAAAGCTGATGACTACTCGATAGTTCAGTGTGCCATGCTTTACAGCTTAGAACCGTGTCTTCAACGACGTTTTGAACGTCATGGAGCATACGAGATGTTCCAGGAGTTGAAGTTAATATTTCAAGCAAATGCCCGGATTGAGAGATATGAAGTCTCCAATAAGTTCTACAGCTGCAAGATGGAAGAGAATAGTTCTGTCAGTGAGCATATACTCAAAATGTCTGGGTATAATAATCACTTGATTCAACTGGGAGTTAATCTTCCGGATGATAGCGTCATTGACAGAATTCTTCAATCACTGCCACGAAGCTACAAGAGCTTCGTGATGAACTATAACATGCAAGGGATGGATAAGACAATTCCCGAGCTCTTCGCAATGCTAAAGGCAGCGGAGGTAGAAATCAAAAAGGAGCATCAAGTGTTGATGGTCAGTAAAACCACTAGTTTCAAGAAAAAGGGCAAAGGGAAGAAGAAGGGGAACTTCAAGAGGAACAGCAAGCAAGTTGCTGTTCAGGAGAAGAAATCCAAGTCTGGACCTAAGCCTGAAACTGAGTGCTTCTACTGCAAGCAGACTGGTCACTGGAAGCGGAACTGCCCCAAGTATTTGGCGGATAAGAAGGATGGCAAGGTTAACAAAGGTATATGTGATATACATGTTATTGATGTGTACCTTACTAATGCTCGCAATAGCACCTGGGTATTTGATACTGGTTCTGTTGCTAATATTTGCAACTCGAAACAGGGGCTACGGATTAAGCGAAGATTGGCTAAGGACGAGGTGACGATGCGCGTGGGAAATGGTTCCAAAGTCGATGTGATCGCCGTCGGCACGCTACCTCTACATCTACCTTTGGGATTAGTATTAGACCTAAATAATTGTTATTTGGTGCCAGCGTTGAGCATGAACATTATATCTGGATCTTGTTTAATGCGAGACGGTTATTCATTTAAATCAGAGAATAATGGTTGTTCTATTTATATGAATAATATATTTTATGGTCATGCACCCTTGAAGAGTGGTCTATTTTTAATGAATCTCGATAGTAGTGACACACATATTCATAATGTCAAAGCCAAAAGATGCAGAGTTGATAATGACAGTGCAACTTATTTGTGGCACTGCCGTTTAGGTCATATCGGTGTAAAGCGCATGAAGAAACTCCATACTGATGGACTTTTGGAATCACTTGATTATGAATCACTTGGTACTTGCGAACCGTGCCTCATGGGCAAGATGACTAAAACGCCGTTCTCCGGAACTATGGAGAGAGCAACAGATTTGTCGGAAATCATACATACAGATGTATGTGGTCCGATGAATATTGAGGCTCGTGGCGGATATCGTTATTTTCTCACCTTCACAGATGATTTGAGCAGATATGGGTATATCTACTTAATGAAACATAAGTCTGAAACATTTGAAAAGTTCAAAGAATTTCAGAGTGAAGTTGAAAATCATCGTAATAAGAAAATAAAGTTTCTACGATCAGATCGTGGAGGAGAATATTTGAGTTACGAGTTTGGCCTACATTTGAAACAATGCGGAATAGTTTCGCAACTCACGCCACCCGGAACACCACAGCGTAATGGTGTGTCCGAACCTCGTAATCGTACTTTATTAGATATGGTGCGATCTATGATGTCTCTTACTGATTTACCGCTATCGTTTTGGGGTTATGCTTTAGAGACGGCTGCATTCACTCTAAATAGGACACCATCGAAATCCGTTGAGACGACGCCTTATGAACTATGGTTTGGCAAGAAACCAAAGTTGTCGTATCTTAAAGTTTGGGGTTGCGATGCTTATGTGAAGAAACTTCAACCTGATAAGCTCGAACCTAAATCGGAGAAATGTGTCTTCATAGGATACCCAAAGGAGACTGTTGGGTACACCTTCTATCACAGATCCGAAGGCAAGATATTCGTTGCTAAGAATGGATCCTTTCTAGAGAAGGAGTTTCTCTCGAAAGAAGTGAGTGGGAGGAAAGTAGAACTTGATGAGGTAACTGTACCTGCTCCCTTATTGGAAAGTAGATCATCACAGAAATCAATTTCTGTGACACCTACACCAATTAGTGAGGAAGTTAATGATAATGATCATGAAACTTCAGATCAAGTTATTACTGAACCTCGTAGGTCAACTAGATCAAGATCCGCACCAGAGTGGTACGGTAATCCTGTTCTGGAGGTTATGTTACTAGACCATGACGAACCTACGAACTATGAAGAAGCGATGGTGAGCCCAGATTCTGCAAAATGGCTTGAAGCCATGAAATCCGAGATGGGATCCATGTATGAGAACAAAGTATGGACTTTTCTTGACTTTCCCGATGGTCGGCAAGCCATTGAAAACAAATGGATCTTCAAGAAGAAGACTGACGCTGATGGTAATGTTACTGTCTATAAAGCTTGACTTGTTGCGAAAGGTTTTCGACAAGTTCAAGGGATTGACTACGATGAGACCTTCTCACCCGTAGCGATGCTTAAGTCTGTCCGAATCATGTTAGCAATTGCCGCATTTTATGATTATGAAATTTGGCAAATGGATGTCAAAACTGCATTCCTGAATGGTTTTCTGGAAGAAGAGTTGTATATGATGCAACCGGAAGGTTTTGTCGATCCAAAGGGAGCTAACAAAGTGTGCAAGCTCCAGCGATCCATTTATGGACTGGTGCAAGCCTCTCGGAGTTGGAATAAACGCTTTGATAGTGTGATCAAAGCATTTGGTTTTATACAGACTTTTGGAGAAGCCTGTATTTACAAGAAAGTGAGTGGGAGCTCAGTAGCATTTCTGATATTATATGTGGATGACATATTGATGATTGGAAATGATATAGAATTTCTGGATAGCATAAAGGGATACTTGAATAAGAGTTTTTCAATGAAATACCTCGGTGAAGCTGCATATATATTAGGCATTAAGATCTATAGAGATAGATCAAGGCGCTTAATTGGACTTTCACAAAGCACATACCTTGACAAAGTTTTGAAGAAGTTCAAAATGGATCAAGCAAAGAAAGGGTTCTTGCCTGTACTACAAGGTGTGAGATTGAGTAAGACTCAATGCCCGACCACTGCAGAAGATAGAGAGAAGATGAAAGATGTTCCCTATGCTTCAGCCATAGGCTCTATCATGTATGCAATGCTGTGTACCAGACCTGATGTGTGCCTTGCTATAAGTTTAGCAGGGAGGTACCAAAGTAATCCAGGAGTGGATCACTAGACAGCGGTCAAGAACATCCTGAAATACCTGAAAAGAACTAAGGATATGTTTCTCATTTATGGAGGTGACAAAGAGCTCATCGTAAGTGGTTACGTTGATGCAAGCTTTGACACTGATCCGGACGATTCTAAATCGCAAACCGGATACGTATTTACATTGAACGGTGGAGCTGTCAGTTGGTGCAGTTCTAAGCAAAGTGTCGTGGCGGGATCTACGTGTGAAGCGGAGTACATAGCTGCTTCGGAAGCAGCAAATGAAGGAGTCTGGATGAAGGAGTTCATATCCGATCTAGGTGTCATACCTAGTGCATCGGGACCAATGAAAATCTTTTGTGACAATACTGGTGCAATTGCCTTAGCAAAGGAATCCAGATTTCACAAGAGAACCAAGCACATCAAAAGACGCTTCAATTCCATCCGGGATTTAGTCCAGGTGGGAGACATAGAAATTTGCAAGATACATACGGATCTGAATGTTGCAGACCCGTTGACTAAGCCTCTTCCACGAGCAAAACATGATCAGCACCAAGACTCCATGGGTGTAAGAATCATTACTGTGTAATCTAGATTATTGACTCTAGTGCAAGTGGGAGACTGAAGGAAATATGCCCTAGAGGCGATAATAAAGTATTATTTATTTCCTTATATCATGATAAATGTTTATTATTCATGCTAGAAGTGTATTAACCGGAAACATAATACATGTGTGAATACATAGACAAACAGTGTGTCACTAGTATGCTTCTACTTGACTAGCTCATTAATTAACGGGATCACCTCATTAGGAGAATGACGTGATTGACTTGACCCATTCCGTTAGCTTAGCACTCGATCGTTTAGTATGTTGCTATTGCTTTCTTCATGACTTATACATGTTCCTATGACTATGAGATTATGCAACTCCCATTTACCGGAGGAACACTTTGTGTGCTACCAAACGTCACAACGTAACTGGGTGATTATAAAGGTGCTCTACAGGTGTCTCCAAAGGTACTTGTTGGGTTGGCGTATTTCGAGATTAGGATTTGTCACTCCGATTGTCGGAGAGGTATCTCTGGGCCCACTCGTTAATGCACATCACTATAAGCCTTGCAAGCATTGTGACTAATGAGTTAGTTGCGGGATGATGTATTACGGAACGAGTAAAGAGACTTGCCGGTAACGAGATTGAACTAGGTATCGAGATACCGACGATCGAATCTCGGGCAAGTAACATACCGATGACAAAGGGAACAACGTATGTTGTTATGCGGTCTGACCGATAAAGATCTTTGTAGAATATGTAGGAACCAATATGAGCATCCAGGTTCCGCTATTGGTTATTGACCGGAGAGGTGTCTCGGTCATGTCTACATAGTTCTCGAACCCGTAGGGTCCGCACGCTTAACGTTGCAATGACAGTTATATTATGAGTTTATATGTTTTGATGTACCGAAGGTTGTTCGGAGTCCCGGATGTGATCACGGACATGACGAGGAGTCTCGAAATGGTCGAGACATAAAGATTGATATATTGGACGACTATATTCGGACACCGAAAGTGTTCCGGAGAAGTTTCGGATAAAACCGGAGTGCCGGAGGGGTTACCGGAACCCCCCGGGGAAGTATTGGGCCTTAGTGGGCCTGAGGGGAGAGAGAGGGCAGCCAGGAGGTGGCGCGCCCCCTCCCATGAGGAGTCCGAATTGGACTAGGGGAGGGGGGCGCGGCCCCTCTTTCCCTCTCCCTCTCCCTCTCTTTCCTTCCCCCTCTCTCTTCCTAGTTGGACTAGGAAAGGGGAGTCCTACTCCTACTAGGAGGAGGACTCCCCCCTTCTCCTTGGCGCGCCCCAAGGGCAGCCGGCCTCCCCCCTTGCTCCTTTATATACGGGGGCAGGGGGCACCTCAAGACACACAATTGATATACGATATTTTAGCCGTGTGCGGTGCCCCCCTCCACCATATTACACCTCGATAATATCGTTGCAGAGCTTAGGCGAAGCCCTGCGTCGGTAGAACATCATCATCGTCACCACGCCGTCATGCTGACGAAACTCTCCCTCAACACTCGGCTGGATCGGAGTTCGAGGGACATCATCGAGCTGAACGTGTGCTGAACTCGGAGGTGCCGTGCGTTCGGTACTTGATCGGTCGGATCGTGAAGACGTACGACTACATCAACCGCGTTGTGATAACGCTTCCTCTTTCGGTCTACGAGGGTACGTGGACAACACTCTCCCCTCTCGTTGATATGCATCACCATGATCTTGCGTGTGCGTAGGAATTATTTTGAAATTACTACGTTCCCCAACATAAATGCCATGTTAAAATGATTTATTTTATAACTAAATAACCGTAGCTCGGATTTTATTAAACTTTATATGTAAATGGGGTAGGAAAATGCCTAGTTTAACATGGTGCATTTTATTTTGCTGTTTAACAACATTAAAATTGTGTTTATGGCAGAACAGTAGCAAATTCAAAATGTGCATATGGGGATTTTCCGGAATTGTTGTTTGTTGTTCCGGCCTCATTTAAATTTGCCTAGATAGGTAGTTTTCATATGCCTCACCTCTTGCCATGTTAATCAACATTTAATATTGTTGGGTACATAAACAAGAGCGAACTAAATAACTTGAATGTGGTGTTTCATCAATATGCAACTCGTTGCATATTGAGCTCCATTTAATTTGTAGTATTGTTTATGCACTTTGCCATGCCATGCCTCATTAAACCGGACATGCATCATACTTGTTTGTGCATCATGCCATGTTTATGTGATGATTGTTTACTATGTTGTTTGTTTCTTTCCGGGTTGCTTCTCTCGTTACCTTCGGTTTCGTTCCGGAGTTGTGAGGATTCGTTCGACTTCGTCCGTTTGTCTTGTTCATGGACTCGTTCTTCTTCCTAGCGGGATCTCAGGCAAGATGACCATACCCTCGAAATCACTTCTATCTTTGCTTGCTAGTTGTTCGCTCTATTGCTATCCCGCGTTACCTACCACTTGCTTATCAAGCCTCCCAAATTTCCATGAACCTCTAACCTTTTTTCACCCTTCCTAGCAAACCGTTGTTTGGCTATGTTACCGCTTTTGCTCAGCCCCTCTTATAGCGTGTTAGTTGCAGGTGAAGTTCAAGATTGCTCCTTGTTGGAACATGAATATGTTGGGATATCACAGTATATCTTATTTTAATTAATGCATCTATATACTTGGTAAAGGGTGGAAGGCTCGGCCTTATGCCTGGTGTTTTGTTCCACTCTTGCCGCCCTAGTTTCCGTCATACCGGTGTTATGTTCCTTGATTTTGCGTTCCTTACGCGGTTGGGTGATTTATGGGACCCCCTTGACAGTTCGCTTTGAATAAAACTCCACCAGCAAGGCCCAACCTTGGTTTTACCATTTGCTACCACCTATCCCCTTTTCCCTTGGGTTCTGCAGACTCAAGGGTCATCTTTATTCACCCCCCGGGCCAGTGCTCCTCCGAGTGTTGGTCCAAACTAGAGCCCTTTGCAGCGCCACCTCGGGGAAACTTGAGGCCTGGTTTTAGTTGTACGGACTGCTCATCCGGTATGCCCTACGAACGAGATATGTGCAGCTCCTATCGGGATTTGTCGGCACATTCAGGTGGTCTTGCTGGTCTTGTTTTACCATTGTCGAAATGTCTTGTAAACCGGGATTCTGAGACTGATTGGGTCTTCCCGGGAGAAGGTTTATCCTTCGTTGACCGTGAGAGCTTATAATGGGCTAAGTTGGGACACCCCTGCAGGGTATTATCTTTCGAAAGCCGTGCCCGCGGTTATGTGGCGGATGGGAATTTGTTAATATCCGGTTGTAGAGAACTTGACACTCGACTTAATTAAAATGCATCAACCGCGTGTGTAGCCGTGATGGTCTCTTTTTGGCGGAGTCCGGGAAGTGAACACGGCTTTTGAGTTATGTTTGACGTAAGTAGGAGTTCAGGATCACTTCTTGATCATTGCTAGCTTCACGACTGTTCCGTTGCTTCTCTTCTCGCTCTTATTTGCGTATGTTAGCCACCATATATGCTAGTGCTTGCTGCAGCTCCACCTCACTACCTCTTTCCTACCCTTAAGCTTAAATTGTCTTGATCTCACGGGTGTGAGATTGCTGAGTCCTCGCGACTCACAGATATTTCCAAAACAGTTGCAGGTGCCGATGATACCAGTGCAGGTGATGCAAGTGAGCTCAAGTGGGGGCTCGATGAAGATCTTGTTCGTTGTGTTGTTTCTTTTCATGTTGATCAGTAGTGGAGCCCAGTTGGGACGATCGGGGATATAGCATTTGGGGTTGTCTTCTTTTCTTTTGGTTCCGTAGTCGGACCTATGTGTGTACTCTGATTGATGTATGATTTATTTATGTATTGTGTGAAGTGGCGATTGTAAGCCAACTCTTTATCCCATTCTTGTTCATTACATGGGATTGTGTGAAGATGACCCTTCTTGCGACAAAACCACAATGCGGTTATGCCTCTAAGTCGTGCCTCGACACGTGGGAGATATAGCCGCATCGTGGGCGTTACAGTGGCTGAGGCTGCTCGTCGGGCCCGGGAGGTGGTGGGCTCAATTAACCGGGCCTGGGGCCTGGCCCACGCGGACCCCGCCCGTTGGATTTGGATCCAACGTGATGGATCCGGCCCGTGGGCGGGTTGGCCTGCTACGCGAAGTGAGGTATCTCGTTGGGGTAGGGTTGCCCGAGTCCTCCCTCGCTCCCTGGTCCTCTCCCGTGCTGCGCCGCCTCCCTCCTCCACGCTCCTCCGCCCGCCTCCCATCCCCGATTCCACCTCTGCCGCTCTTGCTCCCGCCCCGCCGCGCGCGTACCTGGACGTCTTGATGACTCGTGTTGAGGGTGACGGTCAGGCTTGGCCGAAGCAGCCCCTGCCTGCGAGCTCGTCCTCCCGCCCCGCTGATGGTTCCTCTTCCCGCTCCGACCGCGGTGAGGGTGGCCGTCCGTCGCGTTCCTCGGAGGTCTACCCAGGCACCTCTCTGCGTCGCCCTCCGCGGCCCCGCGACCCTCGCCTCCCGCTCCCGGGTTCGCCGGGCGATGCTCGCCGCTGGGAAGATGAACGGCTGCGGCGGGACGACCTGGAGCATGAGAGCTCCCTCCGGGCGGAGCTGGTGGCTCGCCCGCTGCTGGCGGCTCGGGACAGGGACCCCCCGGCCCCCCGGGCGCTGGATGCTCGGGATTCGTCCTACCAGGCCGAGGTGGGTGACTGGTGTTGGGGGCGGGATGCCTCTGCGCAAGATGACCGCCTGGATGATGGGTCGCACGGGTCGCGTGCTTCTGCTCATGCACGTGGGGATGACCGGCGGCAGTCTCGTGAGGGTGGCCGTCGGGATGACCGTCGCCCTGCTCGGTCGGATGGCCCGGCGTGGCGTCGGGATGACCCGCCCCCCGGGCCGAAATCCCCGGGGCGCCGGTATGCTGAGGCTCCTGCGGTGACGGTCCAGGCTAAGAAGAAGAAGCATAAGAAGAAGGTGGTTGTGGTGGATTCTGGGGTGGCCGTCGGTCCTGCTCCGACCGGGGTTCCTGAGCAGGCGGCTCCAGAGTCCCCTTCTCGGGTCGGTCGCCCCAGGACTCGTGAGGAGACCATGTGCATTAACTGCGACTGTGTGGGGCATTTTCGCTTGGAGGGTGAGGCTCCTCCCCGATGCCCCACGACCCTAGCATACCTTGGGTACGGGACTGAGAGGGGTGGTTTCTACTACGTGGATGCCGAGATTGAGGAGGAGGCGGTTCGGCCACACTTGGCGACAGTCACTCTGGCCCCCGAGCAGGTCCTGCCGTCTGGGGTGGTGATCTCGGCCGACCTCATCCAGGCTGAGCTCGCCGCCTACATCGGCTACTTCCGTGGCTCCGATTTCACCTCGGAGGTGACTGAGACGGCCCCCCTCGTCTTCTCGGTCCCCTTCCCTAAGCTGCTCCGTGTGTGTTCCCACGACTTCGTCCGCTGCCCCATCAGCAAGATCCTGATCTCCGTTCGTGCTACTGATGCAGAGCCAGACCCGGTGCCTTCCATGGAGTAGGTGTGGGTCCTTGTCTACGGCTTGCCTCGTGGCGGCAGGGCGGCGCCGCGGGGTGGCAAGCTTGCCCACATCCTCAAGGCGATCTCTGAGTCGGTGGGTAAGTTGGTGACCGCTGATCTGGCCTCCTTCGAGGATGATGGTCCTGCTCGCATTGAGATTCTCTGCCCCGCTCCGGCAGAGATTGATGGTATGTCCTTGGTATTCTACTTCGGCAAGAAGGAAAGCGCCTGACCTTCGAGCTCGAGTCCCCGGTTCCTCTCGATCTGCCTGGGCCGGTCCCCGGTGACACTGTGCCTCACCAAGGCGAGGGGCATGGTGGCGATGGGACCTCATCTGGGGAGAGCTCCTCTGGTGAGGATGATGATGACGATGATGAGGTTCCACCGGCTCCGTCTGATGGGCGGCGGAGCCCGGTGTCTACTGGTGGTGGGTCCTCCTACCCTGCTGGGACGGCCTCTCAGGTGGCGTCGGGTGGTGGGTCTGTCGTCATGACAGCCCCCCCCCCTGTCGCAACCCTGGTGGCTGACCTAGAGGACGTGGAGGAGGACGTGGTGAGTGTGGGGATGGAGGTGTGACCCTCGTCGTCGCCGCGCTCACCTGGGGTGGTCTGCCACTCGCGTTCGCCGGGGTCCCCCCCTTCTCCAGCCTTGGGGGCCCCGAACTTGGAGCCGCCTCCGCCCTTGGATCTGGCCGTGGTGACCCCTACTGCGGCGGGTTCCAAGCTTCGGGGCGGGGCTTCTCCGCTAGTGGCAGCCCGTCAGAGTGCGCGGCTTAGCCAGTCTCGGGTCCTTCTGGATGGCTGTGTCCCGACGATCCAGGAGAAGGCCGCCATGCGGGCGGCTGCCCGCGACCTGTCCTCAGGTACTTCCCCCATCCATTCCGTTCCTTCTGGTTCTGGCTCCCGTTTCTCTGTGCTTGGTTCCGTTCCATTGTCCCATCTGGCAGAGGTGGCTACAGATAGTGGCATTGTTTTCCATGGCGAGAAAGGGCCCATCCTTGAACAGATTTCTGCTATCTGCGCCAACGAGCGGCTTGATGGGGCGTTGGCTACAACCCGTGCTTGTGCTGCGCGTGGTGAGCCTAGCACCCCGATGCAAACTGACCCTGGTCATAGAGAGACCAGGGATGGTGCGGCGCCCCCTTTGGAGATCGTGGTGGAGACGCCCATGGCAGTTCCTCCCCCGGTGGGGGAGCTGCGTGGATGCCCCTCCACTCGTCTCAACCCCACTGAACACCGACTAGAGGTGTGTGGGTCTTCCTCCCGGTCCCCTTCCCTCGGACCGGAGTCTTCCGCTGACCCCCTACGCGGGGGCGGCGTGGCCGCCCAGTGAAGGCATCCCCCCGACCCGCGATTGACGGGCGGGCTAGCCAGGCCCCGCTTGCGGGGCCTAGGAAATGCATTGAGGTTATTAAATGAAGCTCCTATGTTGGAACATTAGGGGCTTCGGCCTCACTAGCCGGAGGCGTCAGCTCATCGAGTATTTGCGTCAGGAGGAGATTGACATTGTGGGACTACATGAGACGATTCGCCAGGACTTTGGTATGCATGAGCTCCAGGGGCTTTCCCGCCATCAGTTTGCCTAGCAGTGGCTGCCTGCTATGGGGCAATCTGGGGGTATTTTGCTCGGAGTTCGGGAGGATGCTTTCTCGGTTGAGGATATGGATTGAGGGGAATTCTTCCTGAGCATGTCCTTCACTGACCGACGAATCCACTTCAGTTGGGAGGTGATTTTTGTCTATGGTCATGCGGATCATGCTCGCCCTACCGACTTCCTCGCCGAGCTTAAAAATAAGGTGGAGAGGTGCACCACTCCGGTGGTGGTGGCCGGGGATTTCAACCTCATGAGGTGGGCTTCTGATAAAAGCTCGCCTAATGTTGATCGGGGCCGCATGCGTCTATTTAACGACTGCATTGCGGACCTTGCGCTTCGTGAGATAGCCCACGTAGGGGCTAGGTTTACGTGGACGAATAAGCAGGCGGACCCCATCTGGAGTGTCTTAGATCGGGTCTTTGTGTCGGCTCAGTGGGAAGTGATGTTCCCATTGTGCTCTCTCAAGGCGGTCACTCGGATTGGCTCTGATCATACGCCCTGCTCTTCTCGTCGGGGGATGAGGCCCCCCCTAGGACCCGTTGAGGGAGTCCTGGATTAGGGGGTCCTCGGACAGCCGGACTATATCCTTTGTCCGGACTGTTGGACTATGAAGATACAAGATTGAAGACTTCGTCCCGTGTCCGGATGGGACTCTCCTTGGCGTGGAAGGCAAGCTTGGCAATACGGATATGTAGATCTCCTCCCTTGTAACCGACTCTGTGTAACCCTAGCCCCCTCCGATGTCTATATAAACCGGAGGGTTTAGTCCGTAGGACAACAACAATCATACCATAGGCTAGCTTCTAGGGTTTACCCTCTACGATCTCGTGGTAGATCAACTCTTGTAATACTCATATCATCAAGATCAATCAAGCAAGAAGTAGGGTATTACCTCCATCGAGAGGGCCCGAACCTGGGTAAACATTGTGTCCCCCGCCTCCTGTTACCATCCGCCTTAGACGCACATTTCGGGACCCCCTACCCGAGATCCGCCGGTTTTGACACCGACATTGGTGCTTTCATTGAGAGTCCCACTGTGCCGTCACCATAAGGCTTGATGGCTCCTTCGATCATCGACAACGATGCGATCCAGGGTGAGGTTTTCCTCCCCGGACAGATCTTCGTGTTCAGCGGCTTCGTACTGCGGGCTAACTCGCTTGGCCATCTGGAGCAGATCGATAGCTACGCCCCTGGCCATCAGGTCAGGTTTCGAAACTTGAACTATACTGCCGACATCCGCGGAGACTTGATCTTCAACGGATTCGAGCCCATGTCAGGTGCGCTGCACAATCACGACGAGCATGATTTAGCTCTGCCATCGGACTGTGTTCGGGAGATCACACCTGCAACTACTCCGGCCCTCAATCCGGAACAAATTGCGCCATCTGTGGACGGGTGGATGGACCCCGCCACGGAGGCCGCACACTCAGTGGCAATAGCGCCGAATACTGACTTCACCTCCTACGAGACCCGTGTTGCCGAACCATTGGATTCGTCCCCGGCCACGGACTCCGAGCCGCTTGTGTCCGTGCCCATCGAATCTGATTGGGCGCCGATCATGGAGTTTACCTCCGCGGATATTTTTCAGCACTCGCCTTTTGGCGATGTGCTAAATTCATTAAGGTCTCTCTCCCTGTCAGGAGACCCTTGGCCGAACTATGTCCGACTAGAATGGGATCCGGACAACGAAGAAATTCGCGACCCACCCACCACCCACTTAGTAGCCACTGTCGATGATTTAACCGACATGCTCGATTTCGACTCCGAAGACATCCACGGCATGGACGACGATGCAGGAGAGGAACAGGAACCATTGCCCACAGGGCACTGGACAGCCACTTCATCACATGACATATACATGGTGGATACACCCAAAGAAAACAATGACGAGGAACGGAAGGATGCAGCGAAGGATAGCTCCCTCGAGAAGCAACCAAAGCGTCGGCGTAGGCGCCGCTCCAAATCCCGCCTCGGCAAAAACAACGATAACAGCGCAAGAGAAAATAACACCCCAGTCGACTCCAGAGGAAACGATGACCACATTGACCCAGCGGCAGAGCAGGATGAACCAGCAAACGGCGAACATAGTACGGATCCGCTGTCTGAACACGGCGACGCCGAGGATAAATCTCATCAACCTCCCTCCGGAGAGGAAAACAGTCCGGACGAGGATGCACACATCATCCCGGAAAGGCACTTGGAACAAGAGAACCTCCGCAGAAGGCTTATTGCCACCGCGAGGAGTCTGAAGAAGCAGAAGCAAAGGCTTAAGGCCGCGCAGAATACGCTCAACAGTAGATGGAACAAAGTGCTCGACAATGAAGAAAAGTATGGTGGTAGTTACCACACAAAGAGCTATCCAAAGTGCAAGCTGTTGCCGGAATTTGATGATGAGGCCTTAGAGCCCACACAGCCGAAAAACAAAATGGCCGACCGGTCGGATCAACCACCTTGTGGCCGCGATAGAGCGGCTAACAAGGGCGCACATAAGTCTGCACACGATTCACGTGAGGACTTGCATCAGAAGACCGGCGCGACCAGATCCATCTACGGATCAAGGAAACGCGCTCCAGCGCACAACCAAAACCGAACACTACAACCGTCAGAACGCCATGAACATCCAAATACAGGGGTGCCGCACACC
Organism: Aegilops tauschii subsp. strangulata; assembly: GCF_002575655.3. Lineage (NCBI taxonomy): Eukaryota > Viridiplantae > Streptophyta > Magnoliopsida > Poales > Poaceae > Aegilops > Aegilops tauschii. The sequence goes on from NC_053037.3 coordinate 126,207,640, forward strand.
CCCTATGTTTCACCGATGAGGTGCTGGACCACGAATTTCCAGAAGGATTCAAACCAGTGAACATAGAGGCGTACGACGGAACCACAGACCCTAGGGTCTGGATTGAGGACTTTATCCTCCATATCCATATGGCTCGCGGAGACGATCTCCACGCCATCAAGTACTTGCCCCTCAAGCTGAAAGGACCAGCTCGGCACTAGCTGAAGAGCCTCCCCGAAAACTCAATTGGAAGTTGGGAGGAGCTTGAGGATGCTTTTCGGGCTAATTTTCAAGGGACCTATGTCCGACCTCCGGATGCAGACGATTTAAGTCATATAATTCAACAGCCCGGAGAGTCAGCCCGAAAGCTTTGGAACAGATTTCTCACTAAGAAGAACCAAATCGTCGACTGCCCGGACGCCGAAGCCTTAGCAGCTTTCAAACACAGCTTCTGAGACGAATGGCTCGCCAGACACCTCGGCCAAGAAAAACCGAGAACAATGGCAGCCCTGACAAGCCTCATGACCCGCTTTTGCGTGGGCGAAGATAGCTGGCTAGCCCGTAGTAGCACCAGCGACCCAGGCACATCCGAAGTTAGGATGGCAATGGAAAACCACGACGCAGTAAAAGCAAGCGTCGAAATAAAGAAGACAGCCCAGATAACACGGCGGTAAACGCCGGATTCAGGGGCCCTCGACCGGGTCAGCGGAAAAAGCCTTTCAAAGGCAGCAGAGATGGACCGTCCAGCCTAAACAAGATTCTAGACAAACTATGTCAGATTCATGGCACTCCCGATAAACCTGCAAATCACACCCACAGAGAATGCTGGGTCTTCAAGCAGGCCGGTAAGCTAAACGCCGAACACAAGGGAAGGGAGACACCAAGTGAAGACGAGGACGAGCCTCGCCAGCAAAGCACTGGGGGGCAGAAAAAATTCCCACCAGAGGTCAAAACAGTGAACATGATCCACGTGACGAAGAGGAGAAGCAAACATGCACTCCGAGACACACGCGCCGTAGAGCCCGTCGCCCCTAAGTTCAACCCCTGGTTGGCCTGCCCGATCACTTTTGATCGCAGGGATCACCTGACAAGCATCCGGCACGAAGGATTGACTGCCTTGATGTTAGACCCAATAATAAACGGATACCATCTCACACGAGTCCTTATGGACGGCGGCAGTAGTCTTAATCTGATATATCAGGACACAGTCCGCAAAATGGGGATAGACCCGACAAAAATCGGCCACAGTAATACTACCTTCAAGGGAGTAATACCAGGCCCAGAGGCCCGTTGCACGGGCTCTCTAATACTAGAGGTTGTATTCGGTTCTCCCGACAACTTCCGAAGCGAAAAGTTAACCTTCGACATCGCTCCATTCCGAAGTGGCTATCAAGCACTACTCGGAAGGGCAGCTTTTGCTCGTTTTAATGCAGTACCGCATTACGCTTCTCTCAAGCTCAAGATGCCCGGTCCACGTGGCATCATCACAATTAGCGGAAATATTGAACGTTCTTACGCGAGGAAGAACGTGCGACGGCTTTAACAGCCGAACACTAAACGGCCCCTCCAACCAGAATAAATGATCGGTCGTCAAGACCGCGGACACGGCTAGACGAGTCCGGCGCATTACTAGCTATAACAGCTTAGATAAACCCGAGATTGGTTTGATGATTATACCCCCATAGGCGGTACCAGGGGCTTCCCGCGTGTAAATAGGGCTAGTTCCGCTCAACTTTACTTATCTTAAATTTTCATGGTTTATCGAGAATAACCAATTTTTCGCACGACAACTTTCACCTAAGTTCTTCTCTTTTACAGACGACAATCGTGCTACACCCTTCCAGGATACGGCATAACGGAGACACAGGCGCAGACGTGCAGCAGGGACCCGCTCAAAGGTTTCTTTTTAGATTAAGACCCTGTGTAAACCTTTTTTACTGTCTCTTATTGTTCACATCCTCCGGATACTCAGTATAACCGAGAGCGATGCTGACGTTATTGGCATTTCGCCATGTCAGAACGATGCACGTACCTGGACACTCAGGGATCATCATCAAGGGCGTTATTCAGCCCGACATATGTTGTAAAGACCGAATACCTTAGGGCGTGTTCGGCGTCGTGAGTTTGGCCTTATATGCATCAGCTCCGAATCATGTCTTTGGTCAAATGTTGGGTTTGCCCGGCTCCCGTGTTTTGCTACCTTACGTTCCGCTCTATCAGCTAAGGTGGCACCGGGAGAACTACTGCGATTGTGCCCTGGTTCATCCGGATGAGCACCTCAGTAGAGAAAGCCGAAAATTGACCGTCATGATAAAGCGCGAGACTGGTCAACCACTCGATGACTTAGCGGAATCTTCGGGATTCCTCCGCATTAACGAAGGGTCGTTTCCCGGTCATGTATGTACGCGCCCCGTATTCGGATGAGCGCGGAGGTACCAGGGGCTATATAGTAGTCCCACCGTCAAACTCCTATGGCTAAGTGAAAGTGTTAAAGCAATATAGTCCGATTGCCTCGTTCGCTGCGCTATCACTTCCTTAATGGACCAAGACGTTGGATCAAGTGTGAATACAGGTTTTTTGCGAACACCCCCGCATTATATGCGTGGGGGCTGAAGCCGACGACTGCAAACTTTCAGGTTATATACATAAACGGCCGCACAGGAAGCATCATAATACTTTCAGGCAAAAGTATAAACACAGCCTTTATAATTTAATAAACATTGTTCTTACAATGGGAATACATGTCACTAGAACATAATATTCTTCGAGCACTGAGCCTCTATTAAACGAGCGCCTTCAAGGACTTCTTCAAAGTAGTGCTTGGCCGATACTCGGCCCACGGCCGAACTCTGGGTTGCAATAGCGGTGGCCTCCATCTCTACCCAGTATGTCTTGACACGGGCAAGAGCCATCACCGCACCCTCTATGCACGCCGACCTCTTCATAGCGTCGATGCGCGGCACAGCACCAAGGAACTGTTGCACTAAACTAAAATAACTATTCGGCCTTGGCCCTTCCGGCCAAAGATGATCCACAATAGACCTCATGGCAAGCCCGGACAACCTATGGAGCTCGGCCCACTCGGCCATTCGCTCATTCAACAGCAGCGGACGCACTGGAACATTGAACTGTGACCAGAACAGCTTTTTCACTTCACGATCTTTTTGATCTTTGAAAAACTCGGCCGCATCAGCAGCACTCGCTGCCAAATCCACGTATGCGTCTGCAGAACTCCATAGTTGATCAAGAGGGGCATACTTAGGATCTCCGAACTTCGTCCGCAACAAAAAGGGCTTCCCAGCCGCAATATCCCCGGCTTAACGTAGCTCCTCCTTCGCCGCTCTGATTTTAGAGCGGGCGTCCTTGGCCGCTACCATGGACTTCTCCAGGTCCGTCATCTTCGTTCGGTTTTCCTTTTCAAGAAGCTCGTAACGGTCGGCGGCATCTTTCAACTCAACAGCCATCTTGGCTATTTTATCCTTGCTTTGGCAATGCGCAGCTCGGCTCTCAGCTCTTCGACCGCCTTTAGAGCGGCCGCATCACTCTTCCTGGCTTGTTCCTTGGCTCAGGCAAGTTCCGCCCGAAGGGTCTCCACGGCGGCAGCCCCATCTGCGGTCACAACATATTAAAGATACTAGCATCATGCTCCTCTTAATATGTGTTGATCACCGGAGAAAACGCATACCCTGTGCCTCGTCAAGCCGCTTGTTTACAAGCACGATGTCAGCATCTGCCGCATCAAGTTGCCGCTTCAGCTCGGCAAACTCACCAGTCCGGCTAGCCACCGGACCTCCAGCCACCTGCACATAAAGGCGGCCTGATTATTACCTGGGACTATGATCCTCTGTTTGCCGCCGTTCTCGACAGGAACTAGAGTCTCAGGGGCTACTATCTGCATAGGGCACACCTAGCGTGTGCAATACCGTCAAAAACATATACTACTTCAAGTACCTCAAAGCCTTTCAGCAGACTCATAAAAGCTTCATGCAACCCGCTTTTGGCGGATGGAATCCTCTCAACCACCGTGCCCATTAGAGCACGATGCGTTTCTGAGACAGCCGCTTGCTCCAGAAGATTCATCAGTGCGTCCGATCGCACACCGGACGGTTCCGGACTCTTTCTGTGGCTCTCCTTAGGAGCCGAATACTCCGGACTTCGGGGGGCCGAAGGGTTACCCCCTGGCCTTGGCGGATCAGGAGAAATCCTCCGTGACGACACCTCAGGGTCGCCCGCTTCACGAGGCGGGGAGGCACGGGGAGGTGTTTCGCTCTCCATCATCTCCGGAAGAAGATCCCCCGAAGACGAACTCTGTCGAGAAGGGCTACGATCCGAACTACAAGATGCACGCTTCAGTTATCGTTCTCGGAAACGAAGCAGGATATGTTTACTATAAAGTACTTTCGTTTACTTACAGCTCGGTAGAGGGCTGGTCCCCTTGCGGGTACTGTGCGGTAAGGATGCCCTCCGGGGTAGGACCCTCCAACAAAGGATTCTTCCCTCGCTTGGAGACCATTACTTCCAAGTCTTCAGAGGCGGTCCTCTTCCTTCCCTGGGGAGAGGGAATTTTAGATTCTTCCCCCCGGTTATCCTCCTTCGAGGAGGCACTGATTCCCCCGGTTTGGATGAATAGTGAGTGAGGCTCGCTCTCGGCCTCTTTGTTCCTCCCTTTACCTTCCGCTGATGGCGCTTGATAAGGCGCAAGCTCAAGCATCCTGGCTAGTACAGGATCCGGTGAGCCCTCGGGAAGGGGGGCCGGACACCTGATCATCTTCGCCTTTTTTATCCAGTCCTGGTCAAAAGGCGACTTTTCAGAATGATGTTGTGATAAATTAAAAGACAACGTGTTCGGCCACGGAATTACTTACTTGAGTGTCTGGACGATTGCAGTTCAGACCCGCATCCTCGGAGGTGTCCGGACACTCTATTTGTGATCCGAAGAACGATCTGTACATCTCTTCGAGCGTCACGCCGAAGAAGTGCTGAATAGTTCGCGGTCCTTCTGGGTTGAACTCCCACATACGGAGAGGTCGACATTTGCAAGGCAGGGCTCGACGAACTAGCATAACTTGCATTACCTTAACAAGGCTGACATCTCTCTCGTGGAGATCTCGGATGCGACTCTGCAATGTCAGCACATCATTTACTGGCCCCCAGTCCAGCCCCTTGTTGACCCATGACGCCAGTTGTGGCGGGGGGCCCGAGCGGAAGGCAGGGGCGGCTACCCACTTGGTACCCCGGGGAGCTGTGATATAAAACCACTCCCGTTGCTATAAACTAGACACCTCCGGGAAGGAACCCTTTGGCCATGGAACATCGGTGCCTTTTCTTATTACGGCACCTCCGCACTCTGCATGTCGCCCCTCAATCATCTTCAGCTTCACATTAAAGGTCTTGAGCCATAAGCCGAAGTGTGGGGTAATGCGGAGGAAGGCTTCACACACGACGATGAACGACGAGATGTGAAGGATGGAATCCGGAGCCAGATCATGGAATCGAGCCCGTAGTAGAACATGAGCCCTCTGACAAAGGGATCTAGACTGAAACCTAGCCCTCGGAGGAAGTGGGAGACGAATACGACACTCTCGCCAGGTTCGGGAGTGGGAATGACCTGCCCTCGAGCAGGCAGCCTGTGCGAGATATCGCCGGTCAAATACCTAGCCTCTCTTAGCTTCTTGATGTCCTCTGTGACGGAGGAGGGCACCCACCGACCTTGAAGGTTGGATCCGAACATGATTGTAGGTCCGAAGCGCCTAGCCTGAGCCTTGGGTGCTGGAACTCGAGGTGGGGGAGGATTCGATTGAGCGCGAGAGGAAGGAGACAGGCCTAGGCCTCTTTATAAAGGGGATGAATATCAAGCGTCCTCCGCCTGGCCGTTTGGGACTTGCCTAAATCAAGGAGTCATACCGACAGGCACGATTGAGTTACCTATACCCGTATTGATGAGAATCCCGTGAAAAAAGGGACACGATCTCTGCTTCGACAGGACGTGCCAATAAAATCCGCCTCGCAACACGTGCAGTGGCAGGCTCGGAAAAAACGGTTCGTCATGACCAGACCACGGCAATACGTCACATTATGAAAAGCGGTCGGCAGATTGGATTTGTGGAAATATTATTCTCTCTACGGTGGTATGTGGAATTTGTTTTGCAGAGCCGGACACTATCCTTGTGTTCAAAATCTTCTATGGAGTATTCGGAGGAGGAACCCGCCTTGCAATGCCGAAGACAATCTGCGTGCCGGACTCATCATCATTGAAGCCTGGTTCAGGGGCTACTGAGGGAGTCCTGGATTAGGGGGTCCTCGGACAGCTGGACTATATCCTTTGTCCGGACTGTTGGACTATGAAGATACAAGATTGAAGACTTCGTCCCGTGTCCGGATGGGACTCTCCTTGGCGTGGAAGGCAAGCTTGGCAATACGGATATGTAGATCTCCTCCCTTGTAACCGACTCTGTGTAACCCTAGCCCCCTCCGGTGTCTATATAAACCGGAGGGTTTAGTCCGTAGGACAACAACAATCATACCATAGGCTAGCTTCTAGGGTTTAGCCTCTACGATCTCGTGGTAGATCAACCCTTGTAATATTCGTATCATCAAGATCAATCAAGCAGGAAGTAGGGTATTACCTCCATCGAGAGGGCCCGAACCTGGGTAAACATTGTGTCCCCCGCCTCCTGTTACCATCCGCCTTAGACGCACAGTTCGGGACCCCCTACCCGAGATCCGCCGGTTTTGACACCGACACCCGTCGAGACATTCTGGCTGGAGCAACCGGGTTTCTTTGAGATGGTTCGCGACCGCTGGCTAGAGGCGGTCGCGTCCCCACCTCGTGTGTTTTGTGCGGTAGATGTCTGGCACCATTGTGCTAAATTGTCTCGTCAGACCATGAAGGGCTGGGGGCGAACCTTGGTGCTAACCTCCGGGCCCGTAAAGGGGCCCTGCTGGATCAGATTAAGATGCTGGACGACCTTGCTGACGGGCAGAGCTTGTCTCCTGACGACTGGCTTAGGAGATACGCCCTCGAGGCCTCGCTCATGGACATTTACAAGAACAAGGAGCTATTCTGGCAGCGTCGAGGGGAACTGGCTTCTCAAGGGGGGATGCGAACACTGCCTACTTCCAGGCGATTGCTAATGGCCGCAGGCGTAAGTGTGCCATCCCGTTCCTTTGGGATGGGGATGTTCTTCTGGAAAGCCCAGAGGACATCTCCACCCATATTTACTCCTTTTATAAGGAGTTGTTTTCGGCTGAGCCGCGTGAAGGCGTCTCTCTCTGTGCTGACTTCTGGCCGCCTACTGACCAGGTCTCCGATGCGGAGAATGCAGAACTTACTCTCCCATTCTCCCCTGTGGAGGTGGGTCGAGCGATCGCGTCTATGAAAGCGTGCTCGGTCCCGGGGCCGGATGGCCTCCCGGTAGTCTTTTTCCAGAAATTCTGGGAGATCTTAGGCCCGGTCATTATGCCCATGTTTCATGAGTTCTATATTGGAACCTTGGACATGGCTAGGATTAATTATGGTGTCATATCTTTGATCCCCAAAGTAGTTGGGGCGACGGATATTCGGCACTTCCGCCCCATCACGGTGATCAACGTGTTGGAGCGAATCTTTGCGAAGGTTTGCGCAACTCGCTTATCCCCAGTGGCGGAAAGGGTTGCTCACCCCCTTCAGTCCGCGTTCCTGAAGGGTCGGCGGATCCATGACGGAATTCTTGCACTTCACGAGATCGTCCACGAGGTGGCGTCGAAGGGACTTAAGGGGGGTCTTCCTCAAATTGGACTTCCAAAAGGCGTATGACCATTTGGACTGGTCCTTTTCGAGGTTGGTGATGGAGCGTCGAGGATTTGACGAGAGGTGGTGCTCCTAGATCATGCAACTGGTCAGATCCGTGAACACGGCGATCAACATCAATGGCGAGGTGGGACCCTTTTTTCAGGCTTCCAGAGGGGTAAAGCAAGGGGATCATGTCTCCCCCTTGCTTTTTAACCTCGCAGTTGATGCCCTTGCGGGCATCTTAGATAAGGCCAAGTCGGCCGGACACCTTAAGGGTGTAGTTAACCACCTCATCCCGGATGGGGGGGTTACTCATTTACAGTATGCGGATGACACCATGATTATGGTGGAAGGCTCGGACTCAGACATTGTTAATCTTAAGTTCCTTTTGCTCTGCTTCGAGGAAATGTCTGGACTTAAGATTAATTTTGATAAGAGTGAGGTGGTGGTCCTTGGCTATTCGGAGGCTGAGCAGCGTCGGATCGCTGACAACCTCAACTGTAGGCTGGCATCCTTCCCCATATCTTACTTGGGGATGCCCCTGCCTGAGTCCAGGATCTTGGTGAGTGGGTATGATCCGCTTGTGGGACGAGTAGCGTCCCGTGTTGAGCCCTGGTGCGGTCGGTTCACTTCTAAAGGTAGCAAAACTGTCCTCATTAGCTCTAACCTTGCCAGCATCCCCATGTATATGATGGGGATGTACATCTTACCGGAAGGTGTGCATAGCTCCTTTGACAAGGAGCTGGCTAGGTTCTTCTGGCAGGCAGGGGATGGTCGGCCCAAGTACCATATGGTGAAGTGGGCTGACATTTGCTTGCCGAAGGATCGAGGTGGGTTGGGCATCCCTGCATCGCGCCGGATGAACGTTGCGCTTATGCTGCATTGGGTTTGGCGGATCTTGCGGGGAGATGGGGGGTTGTGGCTGCAGCTGGTTGAGTCCAAGTACTTGCAGGGTCAGCCCCTCATGGCTTGCTCTCACTCAGCTGGGTCCCAGTTTTGGAAATCTATTCAGGCCATCAAGGAAGAGATTAGGTTGGGTGTGCGTTTTTCGGTTGGCAATGGCTCTGGGACCCAATTTTGGTTGGACCCCTAGCTCGAGGGCGAGCCTCTCCGCTTGCGGTTCCCGCAGCTCTTTGCGATTTGTGATGACCCGGCCATTCTTGTATCTGCGGCTGCGTTGGAGGAGGGGTGGAACATTGCGTTCCGCCGCTCATTCGGTCCAGAGGAGGTCCGGGAATGGACTGACCTGAGGGAAGTAGTCCCTCTTCCTCTGTCCCCGGACCCTGACACTATTTCTTGGAGCCTTTCTCCTTCGGGTGAATTCTCCGTTAGTTCGGCCTATCAGGCATTATGCCGTATGCCGTTTTACAGTGGTTATCCCCATTGTGGAAGGCACCGCTGCCCCTGAAGATTAAGATTTTTGTATGGCAGCTTCTCCGAGACCGTCTGTCGTCGAGGACCGAGGTGCTGAAACGCCATGGTCCGGGCAATGGCCTTTGCCCTTTGTGCCATGTCCCGGAAACGGGAACGCACATTTTGTTTTCTTGCGTAGCAGCGCAGGCACTTTGGTGCTTTGTTCGTGAGGCTCTAGGGCCAGAGTGGGAGGCTCAGGACCTTGCAGAGTTTCTGCAGGTTAGGGCTACTCAGGTTGGCCATAAGCGCCGACTGTTCTGGCTCATCTTTGCGGCTATGATGTGGACTCTCCGGACTACTCGCAACAAGATGGTGATTGAGTGGGTGTTCCCGCGGCGTGCTTTTGACTCGTTCTTCAAATTTCTTGCCTTCCTGCAGCACTGGCATCCGCTCGCTAGGCCGAGGGATCGTGATCGCCTTCAGCTTTTCCTGGACGCCCTGGTGTCTACCGCGCGTCGGCTCTCCGACCGCTCACCGGTTCCGTAGCTTGCCCCTGGTGGCCTTTCTGTTTCTTCTTCTTTCATTTGGGCGTCTTTGTGCTGTGGCCCCAGCATTTCTCCTTTATGACTGTGCTTGAGATGTGGTTGTATGGACGTATGCTTTAGCTATAAAGCGGGGCGAAAGCCTGTTTCGAGGATCAATGAGCGCTTTCAGCAGTTGACGCTTGCAGGGCATCTTCAAAGACCAGTTGCGAGCGCCGCCAACGTAAAAAAAAGACATCTAAGCTCCTAAGTGGGTTTTGGCGCTGATGAAAATAATTAGAGGGACTGATGGTTTGACAAGTGTTCAATGAGTTATTAGCTCCAAAGTCTTGAAAGATATTAGGGTTGGAGACCTTCCCAAGCAAAAAGTGGAAGGAAGATGATACATTTTAATTTCCCATTATTTCTCATGTATTTGAGTTGTAGGAGAAGCTGCAACATTGAAAGGGTGAGATTTCATATTATGCTATGATACACATAAAACCTTGACAGTTTTCACCGAGAAAAGTTAAACCTAAGCGTTGATACACAAGAGTATACATAGTGGATACATAGTGGAAATTGTAGATTAAGGGGTGACACAATGATCTCGCCAATAAAGCTCGCAACAACTAAGGAAACATGCACAACAAATTTACCCATGTTCAGATCACCGAGGTGGGTAAGATGCTCCCTACATCTTGTCTTCGTTGATATATCTTATTATAGTGAATACATATTAGAAGAGTATATAGTGACTGTAAGTGCATCTAGTGCCATCCCTAGTTGGTTTTGGAGTATTGACGACAAACCTTGTTGAGGGACTAATGTGTCTGTGAGAATTGCAGGATAACACAGGTTCGGTTTACCTACCGGAGATGACCCCTAAAAATGTGTGAAGACATTGAAGACAATGGTGGTATGTGAAGTCATTCACAATGAAGATTATGACTCGAGAAGACATTCACGTGAAGACTATGGAGCACGAAGACATAGTTGTTTCGTAGTTTCCTTTTCTTCTTTGTTGAGTCATAGGAACCACCATACTGTTAAGTGGGGTCCAAGTGAACAAAGTCAGAGTGACTGAAGTGATGCTCAACCAAATCCTATGTCTTCGAGCGAAGACAATGAGAGCAAATCTTATCCAGAGCTGGATGAGTCAGCTTTACTTGTAGCCCAAGTCAAGCTGCCGCGTGTGTTTGAAATCTGGCTGTTGGAACATGTGTCAGTTCCTTAGTGACCCAGGGTCATTTCGGACAAATCAGGTCGGGTTGCCTAGTGGCTATAAATAGCCCACCCCCTACGCCATAAATTGGTGGCTGCTTAGAGTTAGTGCACGGCTTTTGTCGTTTGAGAGCAACCCACCTCGAAGCTTTTGAGAGAGAGAAATGCTTGCGAGGACAAAGCCCAAAACACCCAGAGCCAAAGAGTGTTAGGCATCACTGAAGTCTTTCTGTCTGCATGACCTGAAGACTTGTTACACTTGAGGACTGTGAATCCTCCAGCCGGTTAGGCGTCGCGTTCTGAGCATCCAAGAGTCATTGTGGATTGCCGGTGAACGAAGTCTGTGAAGGTTTGGAATTCTACCTTGAAGACTTACCAGAGTGATTGGGCGAGGACTAAGGTGAAGACGCGGTCTTCTGAGTTGAATCTCAGCCTCCCTAACCAGACGTACAGTTGTCACAGCAACTGGAACTGGTCCAACAAATCCTTTGTCTTCACCAAGCAACTGGTTCTACTCTCCCTTCACTTATTTTCAGTTTGTCTTCGTGAAGTCTTTTGCTTACTTGTCTTATCTGTTTGACTTCACTGTGTGACAACTATTGTTATTTGGCTTCATACTATCTTCCATCTTAATTCATACTACCTAGCTGCTAATAGTCTTCGTGCTTTAGCTTCATTACTTGCTTGACTATGGCTTGTCTAGTGTAGTCTATCTTCCGCTGCATGTCAATAGGTTCATTTCTATCGTTTGTCTTCAAAACTCCCATGTCGGCTGCACGCATCGGAGACTTTCATAAAAATCGCCTATTCACCCCCCCTCTAGTCGATAACTAGCACTTTCAATTGGTATCAGAGCAAGGTACTCCCTTGTTCTGTGTGATTCGGTTTAACCACCTGGAGTTTTAGCTATGTCGACTGCAGGGATAATCAAAGTCTCCGATGCGTGCCCTGTCTTCAATGGCACTGATTACCCCTACTGGGAAAATAAGATGCGCATGCATCTTGAAGCCATTGATGTCGACCTTTGGTACGTCGTCAAGAATGGCGTTCCCAAGGGCGGTGAAGGCGTCGCTCCTGCTGATGTCAAGAAGTTCATTCAACTGGATTCTACTGCGAAGAACATCATCCGCGGTCATCTAACCAAAGGACAGTATGGCCGTGTGAGTGCTCTGGAAACTTCGAAGCTAGTCTGGGACTGGCTCTCCAAGGTCAACAAAGGCGTCTCAACCCAGAGAGATCAAAGGATCAGTGTCCTTCGCAACCTCTTCAACCGCTTCAAAACAATGACAATGAGAATGTCCAGCTCACGTTTGATCGCCTCACTGATATCACCAATGAGCTTCATGCACTCGGCGCTACTGAGATCACCAAGCATGAAATCGTCAAGACACTCCTGAGATCCCTTGACAGCTCATTTGATACAATAGCCCTGATGATTCAAGAACGCCCTGACTTCAAGACACTCGACCCGTCTGACATACTTGAGAGGCTCAACACACATGAGTTTCAGCTATCTGAGAAAAGAGACATCTATGGTCCCAACTATGGACGTACTCGCGCTTTGAAGGCAAAAGCTGCTTCCTCATCTGAAGAAGAATCTGACTGCAGTTCTGGGGATCCTGAAGACATTGGAAAGGAGCTTGTTATGCTTGTGAAGAAGTTCCAGAAATTCACCAAGAAGAAAGGCTTCAGAAAGTCTTCAAGATCCAGCTCGAGAAATGATGAAGCTTCCACTCATGACCACAAGAAGAGAACATGCCGCAAGTGCAAGAAACCTGGTCACTACATCTCTGAGTGTCCACAATGGGACAATGAGAACAAGAAGAAGAAGAAGAGCAAAGAATACGATTCTGATGACAAGAAGAAGAAGAAATCCTCAAAGTCTTCTTCCAAGTCTTCATCACATAAGAAGAGCTCATCTGTCAAAGCTCGTGATTTTGTTGGCAAAGAGATAGATTCAGATGAGGAGTCTGCTTCTGAGGAGGCAGAGGTGGAGTCTGAGGAGGAGTTCGACTCTGGCGTTGCAAGTCTGGCTCTAGCCACAGCCTACGTTGCCAAGTCCATCTTCAACACTGAAGACAATGGCTCCGTCACCAATGCTGATGCTAATGACAAGGACGACTCTGCCCCCACCTACTGCGTCATGGCACGTGGTGCCAAGGTAAACTCACGCGATGCTTACTTTCAAACATCAAGTGAAGATGACTCTCACTGTGAATCCAAACCCAGCTACAAAACACTTGCTAAAATTGCAACTGAACAACAGAAAGCTATGGAACATATTCAAAAACTGCTAGACAAAAGCAATGACCTGTTGGACGCGGAAATGACCCGATCTCAGTCCTTAATTGAAGACATAAAAAATCTTCATGTTAAGTACGAGGAACTTGAAAGTCGTCATGAAACGCTTTCAACAACTCATGAAGAGCTTTCCTATGATTATCTTCAAAGGAAGCAAGAACTTAAGAAATTGAGAGCAGTTCATGAAGATCTTCAAAAAGAGAACGAGTCACTTCGCGCTCAACAGATCAGTCCCGCTCAGGAAGGATTTGAACCACCATGTCTAAAATGCCTTGAGCGTGATAACGCTACTTCTGTTGCTGAATGTTCTACTGCTGCTACTTTCACAATATCGTCAACTGCTGATGTGGTTACTAACCCCTCTGTTGAGGATGCCACTACTATTGCTGATGAAAATGCTAGGTTGAAGACATTGCTTGAGACTGGGATGTATAAAAGTCTCAAAGGGCATAAGACACTATGTGATGTCCTCAAAAAGCAGATTTTGAACCGAAACCCTAGAAAAGAGGGTGTTGGGTTCGAGAGGAAAATGAATGTTGATGGTTCTTACTGGAAGCCTGAGCAGTACCCCAAAACCATATGGGTTGCTGCAAAGGGACCTTCAGTGGATCCATCCACCTTATCTAGCTTCACTTGTGCTAACCCTATTATCATTGATGAATCCTTTGATGCAAACTATAAACTGTTTAAGAATCAGAAGGGTGAAGTGTTTGCCAGGTATATTGGTACTAACTACAGGAATGGACCACCTATGAAGAAGATTTGGGTGCCCAAAAGGTGTCTTGAGAATCTTCCTGTGAATGTCATCATGACACCACAAGGGAAGAAGACAAACCCCAGACCAAAGGCTTCATATGGTCAAAAGGCTTCATACAGACAGAGGACTCACCTGAGTCACCCTAACGCCAATGTTTTGCAGGGAAATCACACTCAAACTTATGAATATGAGCGCGTATCATCAAACCGCTATGTTCATAAGACTAAGAACTTGTTTGCTTATTCCTATGAGTATTATTCACCTCCTGCAAGGCTATTTGCTAGGGCTCCAAAGCCAAAGTTCTCAGATGCTGCACTTAGACTCATTGCTTCTAAGCCACCCCTGAAAATGTGGGTGGTTAAGAAAAATTAACTTTCTTTTGCAGGGAAAGATCTCCAGTCGGAAATCAAAGGCGTCCGATTCTTTTGCTGGGGACCTAAAACATCTTGTGGGGCGCAAGATTAAATGCCCAAATGGTCTTACTATGTATTTTGTTCTTGAATCGCTTGCCAATCATCCTATCAGTCCTAACCTTGATCTGAGCTTTGATAATCCTCTTGCGCGTCAAATGTTTATGCTTCACAATACTCTTGGTGAAGCCTATCCCCCTAACCGTACTGTAGGGTATGACACCTCATGCTTCAGAATGGATTATGGACAGTGGATGCACTAATCACATGACTGGTGACCGAAGTCTTCTCATGGACTCAACCTTACGTCCATCTGACAAGAGTCACATCACATTTGCTGACACTGGTAAAAGCAAGGTATTGGGTCTAGGTAGAGTTGCAATCTCAAAGGATCAGCACATGGATAAAGTGATGCTTGTTGAATCCCTTGGTTTCAACTTAATGTCTGGCTCAATGCTTTGTGATTTGAACATGATTGTGATATTTGGAAAATATCTTGCCTTGTTCTAATGGAATCTGACAAGTCTCTAGTCTTTGAAGGGTACCAGAAAGATGATTTGTACATGGTAGACTTCTCAGCAGGACCACAGTTGGCCGTATGTCTTCTAGCAAAAGCTTCAGAGTGCTGGCTCTGGCATCGGAGGCTAGGGCATGTTGGCATGAGGAACTTGCACACTCTCGCGAAGAAGAAACACGTCGTAGGCATCGAGGGCGTCAAGTTCAAGAAAGATCATCTGTGTGGTGCCTGTGAAGCTGGAAAGATGACGAGGGCCAAGCATCCCTCAAAGACAATCATGACGACATCTCAACCCTTGAAGCTGCTTCACATGGATCTCTTTGGACCTACTCACTACTCAACTCTCACTACTACTGCTTGCCTCTATGGTTTCGTCATAGTTGATGATTATTCAAGATATACATGGGTGCATATAATCCTTTACAAGAATGAAGTGCAAGATGTCTTCAGACGCTTCGCAAATCGTGCCATGACGAACTATGGCGTCAAGATCAAGCATATCAGAAGTGACAACGGCACAGAGTTCAAGAACACCGGCCTCGACCTTTACCTGGATACATTGGGCATCACTCATGAGTTCTCAGCTCCGTACACACCTCAGCAGAATGGCATCATGGAGCGCAAGAACAGAACACTCATTGAGATGGCTCGGACGATGCTTGATGAATACAAGACTCTAAGAAAGTTCTGGCCCGAAGCCATTGATACTGCATGCCATGTCATCAACCGAGTTTATCTTCACAAGCTTCTAAAGAAGACATCCTATGAGCTCCTAACTGGTAAGAAGCCAAACGTCAGTTACTTCAGAGTATTTGGTGCTAGGTGCTGGATCAAGGATCCACATCACACTTCAAAATTTGCACCGAAAGCACATGAAGGTTTTATGCTTGGTTATGGAAAGGATTCGCACTCCTATAGAGTCTTCAACCTCTTTCACTATAAAGTGGTTGAAACTGTGGATGTGCGGTTCGATGAGACTAACGGCTCGCAAAGAGAGCACCTGCCAAATGTGCTAGATGAAGTTCCACCTAGTGAATCCATCAAGCTCATGGGAACTGGAGACATCATACCGTCTGAAGCTCAGGCTGAAGAGGAACTTATCATTTCTGCACGTAATCAACCTGAAGACAATGCTCAGCCTGAAGACAATGCTCAAAATGAAAACAATTATCAGCAAGAGCAAAATCTTCGTCCAGTTCATCCTCGTGTTGCTAATGAAGTGGAAATTGAAAAGATAATCGATAGCATCAATGCACCTGGTCCACTCACTCGTTCAAGAGCAACACAGCTAGCAAATTTCTGTGGGCACTTTGCATTTGTCTCAATATCTGAACCCAAGAAAGTTGTTGAAGTCTTCATGGAATTTGAATGAATTCAAGCTATGCAAGAAAAGCTTCAACAGTTCAAGCTGAACATTGTGTGGGAATTGGTCAAGCGTCCTGACCCTCGAAAGCACTACATCATAGGCACCAAATGGATATATCACAACAAGCAAGATGAGCATGGTCAAGTTGTCAGAAACAAGGCTCGTCTTGTTGCTCAAGGATACACTCAAGTTGAAGGGATTGGCTTCGATGAAACATTTGCTCCCGTGGCTAGGCTTGAAGCCATTCGCATACTGCTGGCCTATGCCAACCATCACAATCCTTCTGTATCAAATGAATGTGAAGAGTGCCTTTCTCAACGGCAAGGTTGAAGAAGAAGTGTATGTTGCACAACCACCTGGCTTTGAAGATCCAAAACATCCTGATATGGTATACAAGCTCAACAAGGCACTGTATGGCCTCAAACAAGCCCCTCGTGCTTGGTATGACACACTCAAAGACTTCCTGAAGAGCAAAGGCTTCAAACCTGGTTCCCTGGATCCCACTCTCTTCACGAAGACATATGATGGTGAACTGTTAGTGTGCCAAATCTATATGGATGACATTATCTTCGGCTGCACTAACCAGAAATACAGTGATGAGTTTGGACACATGATGCAAGAGCAATATCAGATGTCCATGATGGGTGAGCTGAAGTTCTTCCTAGGTCTTCAAATTCGTCAGCAAAGCAACGGCATCTTCATATCTCAAGAGAAATACCTTAAAGACTGCCTGAAGAAGTTTGGAATGCAAGATTGCAAAGGTTACACGACACCAATGCCAACCAAAAGTCATCTGGGTCCTGACGCCAATGGTAAAGAGTTCGATCAAAAGGTATACCGCTCCATGATTGGTTCTTTACTTTATTTATGTGCATCTAGGCCAGATATCATGCTTAGTGTTTGCATGTGTGCCCGATTCCAAGCGGCACCAAAGGAATCGCATCACTTAGCTGTGAAGCGAATTCTTCGATATTTGGCTTACACCCCAACACTAGGATTATGGTATCCAAAGGGCTCAGAGTTTGATCTAGTTGTATTCTCGGATGCCGATTATGCTGGTGACAAGATGGATCGCAAGTCTACATCAGGCACATGTCACTTTCTGGGTCGATCACTTGTCTGTTGGTCTTCAAAGACGCAGAACTGTCTCTCTCCACTGTTGAATCTGAATACATTGCTGCTGGATCTTGCTGCGCTCAGCTTCTATGGATGAAGCAAACTCTCAAGGACTATGGCATCCATCTGCAGCAAGTACCACTCTATTGCGACAATGAAAGCGCTATCAAGATCGCCAACAACCCAGTTCAGCACTCGAAGACAAAGCACATTGAAATTCGTCAGCACTTTCTCAGAGATCATGTCATGAAGGAAGATATTGATATCATTCACGTCAACGCTGAAGAGCAATTGGCTGATATCTTCACAAAGCCTTTGGATGAAAAAAGGTTTTGCAAGTTGCGGTGTGAGCTAAATATCTTGGAATCCTCAAATGTACTGTGATTAGGCACACCTCCTAACACTTATGCATGTTGATGACTTAGATGTGCAACACACGAAGTAATGTATATCTTCAATCAATGAAGACATACACTCTATGTGTGAATACATTAATGCAGAATTTGACTTTGGAGCGCCACGATAATTGTGCGCCGTGTCTGGGTCTAATACTTCCTATACGGTGGGTAACGCCACCACCAAACTTTTGTTTGGAGTGTTTTTTTGGCGTTGCATTTGCTAAGTCTTCGCATTTGATTTATCTTCAACATTGATTTGTCTTCATGTTGATCTTCACTTTGTTGATTTGGTCTTACTCTTATATACATATATTTGTGTTCTGTCCTCTACAGCATTCACTTATAGCTATGTCTTCATGCTTGAATCTTTTGGTCTAAGTGAATGTGATCGGACCCTAACCTCTTCTATGCTTCTACCTCAAATTCTATCTATCCAAATCATATGCATTTTATTGAAACCGTTGAATGTCTTCTCTGCGTCCTTGTCAGCAGAAGATACAGAGACAAAAGTTACATCTGTTTTTAATGCTAAATCCTTATTGCCTGAAACCCGGAGAAGCCGGAACGACCACCCGACAGTCCAGGCGTGCGTGGGAACATGGAATAACTTCCAATGTGTTGCATGTTCGCCACGTGTCCCTCAGATGTGAACCGCCAGGGGCACCTGCGTAATTGCGCTGTGTTGTCCCTTTCCTTATAAATACACATCTCATCGCGGTTAAAATACTTCTTCCACCTCTCCACCTCGCATAAACCCTAGCGCCACCGCTAGCTCCCGACGACGCCGGCGAAGAAGCGCTTAGCTGTCGCGACCTCACCGATGCCGTCCTCACGCCGGCCGGGGACCTCGTTTTCTCCGCCGCCGCCGTAGGTGTCCTCCGTCGCCAAGTTAGGGCACGGAAGATCGAACTGTTCGGCCTCCTCTCTTCTCCGTCTAGCAGTTCTTCGTGTGGTAATTAAAGCTTACTTTTACTGCTTTTTTGATCCGATAGTTTCATCCTTCTCCACCAAAAGTGGTTTCTGTGGCTACAAATTTAGATCTATCCTGTTCTGCATCTCATAACATGCCTAGTATATTCACTTATGCTTCACACGTAGTTAGATTCCTCACTTATACCTATTCTTGGATTCGTACAAATCTGGAACCAACTCTCAACATATAAGTGAATGTCTTCGCACTATGAGGTCAATGTCTTCAAAACTGATTTATCTTCAAAATCTTCTGAGAATGCATATGACCTCTTCCCCTTCCCTCGCATCTCTAATGTTGTCACAGGTACATGTCCGTGGGAGAATCCCTTGGTTCTCATAGTCTGCATTTATTTGCAGAGTTCTTACAGCATCACATCAATTCTCCAGAAGCCAGTTCTTGTCTGACCAGCAGACGGAAGCCTTTGTAAGTTTTGAAGCCATTCAGTTTGAACTACATGGCCATAGAAAAGACAGTAAGAAAGGGCGGCAGACAGCGCCGTGGGGGCACTTTAAGGGATTTGCCACCAGATCTCTATGAGCTGTACAAGACAGATCTTGAAGAGGATTACCATCAGCGCAAAACTCGAATCCAATGGATTCAGAGATATTGGGCCGAACAATGGTTCAAATACAGGTTCGTGATCCAGGAGTATGCTGAGAAAAATGCCATCAAGTGTCCGTGGGGGTGATATTCTCTTTCGAAATCTTCAACCCAAGAACAGAGTTGAAGCTATTGCTCAGGGTTTCTATCCCTGTATGGTACGTGGACCACAGCCTGCCAATGCCGACCCATCGTCATTGCTTTGGTGTCGAGACGACAATCTTTTCAAGCGAAACTTCCAGACTGCAAAGGCATCGGCCAAAGAGAACAAGAAGTCACTGGGATTGGACTTCAACCCCAGTCCATCTGCTCCTCGGGCCGATGGCACACGTGATGCTGAACCTAATGTCGTTGGGCCCTTCTACAACCTTGAAGGTCTCATCACACACATTGCTGTTCAGGGGGCAGCCGTGGAGCACTCTGCAGACGACGCTGATTCTGATGAAGCGCCTGCTCCACCCAAGCCACAGAAGCAGAAGAAACCAAAGGCTTCAAAGCCCACAGCTACACCTAAAGCTTCGCGTGCGAAGCCTCTGGCCACTGCACCTCCTGAAGCCAGTGTGCAGTCTGAAGATCAATCTCGCATCTCTAAGAAGACCAAGAAGAAGAAGAAGCCCATCCAAAGTTCTAGTCAAGCACTGACCCCTGCTGCTGTTCTGAGGAACGAGACTGAAGCCATTGATCTGTCAAGTGATGAAGATCTTGGCGACGATGCTCTCGAGCTGCTGATAAAGAGCAAGCAAGAGGCGGAAATCTTCAACGATTTGCCCCTCTTTGACGTGGACATATTGAATAACTTCATTGATGAGTGGTTTGAAAATCCGAACCTCAGCATCGATGATCTTCAGCTTCCAATTGGCATCAGAGTCTCCTTCCATGGAGCCATTGCTCATGAGCTGGCTCTGGCCTAGAAGATTGTTGAATTGAAGAACAAAATTGACTATGAAAAGGCTCAGTTCAAGAAGCACATGGCCAAGCTCAGCGTAGCTGATGTTCAAAGATTCAAACAGATGCTACATGACATCAAGGAGGCGTTTCACAAGAAACAGGAACAAGCAAAAGGTTCAAGAGAGCGAATGAAACACCTCGCTGCCAAATGTGTTCAAGCTCACAATGAAGCTAAGAAGCGCAAGGCTCTTGGGCATCCAGGCATTGACCCCAAGATGGCTGCCAAGAAGAAGCCTACTATGGCCCCAGCTGAAGCATCCAGGCGGGAGGAACCTCGCATTGTCTTCCCCGCCAGCATGACAGGCGTGAAGCCTAAGGTCCCCACAGTAGCTTCAGAACTTAAGAAAACAAGGGCAGCCGAAGCCGAAGCCCGAAAGCGCAAGAAAAAGAACACCACTAACGATGCTCCACCGACCAAGAAGAGAAAGACAAAGAAGAAAGATCGGGCTGCTCCCACAGAGCCCCTTGTCGTCGAGCCAATCTCAGATGCTCGTCCTGCATCCGAACACCGAGAGCGTCAGTTGATAGTTCATGAGCCTGCTACCACAGAGG
The DNA here is from genome assembly GCF_002575655.3 of Aegilops tauschii subsp. strangulata. Lineage (NCBI taxonomy): Eukaryota > Viridiplantae > Streptophyta > Magnoliopsida > Poales > Poaceae > Aegilops > Aegilops tauschii. The sequence goes on from NC_053037.3 coordinate 126,228,426, forward strand.
CTCCTGAAGCTGAAGACATTCCAGTTGTTGACCACACCGCAGCTGAAGACATTGGTCCCCAAGACAATGTAAATGATGATGAAGTCCTTCCTCAGATTGAGCACCAAACGGTATCATTGCCTGTTCTCACGAACAGCGAACTCATCAGCATTGGTCGTCCTTTGACGCCAATTGCTCAGGATGATTCATGGGCTGATCACCCTCAAGACACCCCTCGTCAAGATGACTCACCAAGTACTCCCCCACCTCAAGTCACCACTCCGGTGCTTGATGATGATGACTATGTGGTCCAGCCAACTGCCTCTCCAAAGGCGTCGCCCGCATTTCGTAGGCTTCGCAAAGGACCAAGGCCACAAGTCGCTCTGTCGAGCGTTCCAGAAGGAGATGAGCACCACAACTCGGTGGCACGACAAGTGTTTCCTGAAGCCACTCCAACTGCGAACGTCTCAGAATCTGAAGCCAAAGCTGCTGAAGATACACCGGCTGCATCAGCCACAGAACAACAAGAAACCTGTGAGGAAGAAGAGCGTGTTGCCACACCACCTACCAACCAAGAAGTTGTTCTCGATGAGAACGTGTCCGACCCTCCAGCTACTCAAGTGGAGGTTGATAATACTGAGGCGGCCACCAACATCAATACTGAAGCCAATGACGTTGTCATGGCTGAAGCAAATGTGGCGCCTGAAGTTAATGTGGCACCAGAAGTGAATGAGCCTGAAGCTTCTAATGCACCTGAAGTCAATATTGCACCGGAAGCCATTGTACCACTAGCAGCTCATGTCAATGCCGATGCTCCTATACCACCTCCAAGGCCACACACTATTGAGCTGGCATTTGATCGCGGCCAACCTGTCATGGTTCGCTGGCCTATTCTGGTTCCTCCTCCTACTCCCGGACCTCAATTTGATTATCATGTGGAGCACAGGCCTCAAGTCCAGAAGCCAAAACCGCGGCTGCCTAGGTTTCCAGGTACAGCAACTTCACCAGGATTGTTTAATGTGAATGGCTTCATTGCACACAACACCTTCTTTGACAGCGACAAGAACCCATACTCGAAACCAAGAATTTCATCTGATCGGTTCTGGAGCTATCAGCAACGCAGTTACTATTCATGTGTGCTTTATGATCAAGGGCGCATCTTTCCCTATATGCGTCTAGATTGCGAAGCTATTGCTGGCCTGCCCTGCTTGGAAGAAGCACTTGACTGTTTCAGAGATGCTGGCCTTCTCCAATTTGTGACTGATAAAGAGCACTGGAACGAAGAGCTTCTGCTACAATTCTATGCCACCCTCCACATTCGCGGATACAACAGGGATCCGAAGACATGGGTCCTTGAGTAGATGATAGGCAATGTACATCACGAAGCCAAAGCTTTTGATATTATTGAGCTCACTGGCCTGCCCCACTCCAGGTGAACTCTTTGAGCCTGGTTGTCAGCTTCACCGCAATGCTTTGGAGAGCATCTTCTAGAAGCCTGAGCCAAACATGAGCCAAATGTTGAGCATGATGAAGCCACTGCCCTGCGACGCTGAATATCCAAAAGAATTCTTTGTTGAAGACCTAGAGTATCTGCCCCGTACTATTTATCATATCATCAGGCGAACTCTATGGCCTGTCAAAGGACATTCTCCTACAGCGAAGCTTGAAGGAGCAATGAAGACATTGGTTTTCTCTATCTTCAATGGCATCAGCTTCAATGCTCAAGACTTCTTCATCAGGCAATTGGTTGCATCTGGCTCTGATTTATTTGGTCTGAAGTTTTATGCTCCATGAGTAATGCGCCTCATCAAGCTTCACTCTGCTGTCAATTATCAACCCTCTGCGCGCAACCACATTATTTTCTTACCAGAGGTTGATATGTCTGTCAAAGCCATATACCCAGAGCCTGCTAAGGAGCCAATATATCTTCAGAACGTTGATCATCAGAGTTTCACTCAACCCATTAAAGGAGTTCTGGCTGCTACTCGTGTTTATCCTTTGGCTAGCAATACACGTGCCCCTCATCGTGCCCATACTGAAGCCACTGAAAGCACAATTGTTCAAAGGCCTCGGAAGCGTTCTCGTGTTCTCAATGACCAAGAGCTTCTCGTTGCCCTGCATCAAAAACAGGATAAGCATCACGACTGGCTGAAGCGTCAGATGCAAAGCCTCTTGGTGGATGTTAATCGCATTCGCAATCTTGCCACCAAGAATGCATTTGTCACTCATGAAACTTGTCGACGAACGTGGAAGGGCCTGACACTGATAAGCTCTGAAGATGATCTTCAACAAGATGGCTTCACAGAGAGATTCAAATTTGATTCCACTCCTCCCAGGAATGCTATTTTGCGTCGAACTCCCTCACTTGAAGATTCTGAGTACTCCTCCTCTGCGGCAACTGTCAATGCAAGAGTCATCGATGATGAAGATGATGCTACTTCGCCAACTACAACGTCGCCGCGCATTGACACTGCACCAAGTTCTTCTGCACCACCGAACCTCAACGACGACCCTGCTACTTCACCTACTCCTCATGGGAACTAGAGGCTCTATGTCTTCAAACCTTTTTGGTCCTTACTGACAAAAGGGGGAGAAGCATATGAGTTGTTGATAGTCTTCAAGCGGGTCCTTATGGGTGGTTGCTTTATATTTTGCCAAGTGTTTACAACTCTCGCTTTTGATACATTTGGTTCTTTGAGTTGTAACACTTAAACTTGATGGTCGTCTGCTACCTCTTTCTGCCAACTATGTGATGCGATGATAAATTCCGCATGTGCGATGATAAATCCCGCACGAAGACATTTCGCAGACGTCCATTTTTCATTATGCATGTCATTACCTTCGTTATATCCTTTCATGCATGATGAATTGTCTTCATTAGTTAAAGAGGATCTCCACAAGTACAACCTGCCATGTGCATTTGCATTCAAAAGCAAAATACTTATATGCACATCTTCAGGGGGAGCCTTTTACTACTTATGAAGACAATATCTTAATCCTTTACAATTTCACGTACTTTTATCCCCGTTGAAAACTTCAACCAGTTTGTCATCAATTACCAAAAAGGGGGAGATTGTAAGTGCATCTAGTGCCACCCCTAGTTGGTTTTGGAGTATTGACGACAAACCTGGTTGAGAGACTAATGTGTTTGTGAGAATTGCAGGATAACACAGGTAGTAGTCCCTCATTGATTCGGTTTACCCACCGGAGATGATCCCTAAAAATGTGTGAAGACATTGAAGACAATGGTGGTATGTGAAGTCATTCACAATGAAGACTATGACTCGAGAAGACATTCACGTGAAGACTATGGAGTACAAAGACATAGTTGTTTCGTAGTTTCCTTTTCTTCTTTGTTGAGTCATAGAAACCACCGTACTGTTAAGTGGGGTCCAAGTGAATAAAGTCAGAGTGACTGAAGTGATGCTCAACCAAATCCTATGTCTTCGAGCGAAGACAATGAGAGCAAATCTTATCCAGAGCTGGATGAGCCAGCTTTACTTGTAGCCCAAGTCAAGCTGTCGCGTGTGTTTGAAATCTGACCGTTGGAACACGTGTCAGTTCCTTAGTGACCCAGGGTCATTTTGGACAAATCAGGTCGGGTTGCCTAGTGGCTATAAATAGCACACCCCATACACCATAAATTGGTGGCTGCTCAGAGTTAGTGCACGGCTTTTGTCGTTTGAGAGCAACCCACCTCAAAGCTTTTGAGAGAGAGAAATGCTTGCGAGGACAAAGCCCAAAACACCCAGAGCCAAAGAGTGTTAGGCATCACTGAAGTCTTTCTGTCTGCGTGACCTGAAGACTTGTTACACTTGAGGACTGTGAATCCTCCAGCCGGTTCGGCGTCGCGTTCTGAGCATCCAAGAGGCATTGTGGATTGCCGGTGAACGAAATCTGTGAAGGTTTGGAATTCTACCTTGAAGACTTACCAGAGTGATTGGGCGAGGACTAAGGTGAAGACGCGGTCTTCTGAGTTGAATCTCAGCCTCCCTAACCAGACGTACAGTTGTCACAGCAACTGGAACTGGTCCAACAAATCCTTTGTCTTCACCAAGCAACTGGTTCTATCTCTCCCTTCACTTATTTTCAGTTTGTCTTCGTGAAGTCTTTTGCTTACTTGTCTTATCTGTTTGACTTCAGTGTGTGACGACTATTGTTGTTTGGCTTCATACTATCTTCCATCTTAATTCATACTACCTAGCTGCTAATAGTCTTCGTGCTTTAGCTTCATTACTTGCTTGACTATGGCTTGTCTAATGTAGTCTACCTTCCGCTGCATGTCAATAGGTTCATTTCTATTGTTTGTCTTCAAAACTCCCATGTTTTGAAGACTTTCATAAAAATCGTCTATTCACACCCCCCCCTAGTCGATAACTAGCACTTTCAGTGACTACAGCTAAATCATAAATAGAATACTTCCTGTATCGATCTAAGTTCTCCACGTGATTACCTAAGCAGAGTGCTTCAACCCGATCGTCAAGCTCTTGTGGCTTCAGGTGATACAAATGAACAAATCTCTTTGAGAAGAACTGCTGCGGAAGAGGCATGAAGAATGTGGTCCGGAAATTCAAAGTGTATGTTGAAGCTGCACAATTTCCACTTCGTGCCAACCTTCCATTCATTATTGAAGCGCACGCGCAGGAGAGAAATAGTGACATTCTGACTCCATGAACAAAGCAATTGAACAATACAGAACAACTCCTTGGGTAACATCTCAAGGATAGAGATAGATTTACTATGCAGGGATATTACAGGGAGCACAAGCAGTTCAGCTAAACAACATAGACCCTGTCAGACACGTGCTTCACTTAACAGCGTGCATCCTAGTGATAAACTAACTTTAGCATGCCCTAACTACAGATTACTTAAGACACAAAACTAAACCCATATATACAAAAGACTCTGACTGACTGATTGGGGAGGTACAAGGGTCACAGAAAGGTCAACATATGAAGTAAGTGATAACTGACACCAGAGTCATGGAAAGTAGGGGTCCTCCTTATTCTGATATATTGCAAAGAACTGCTTCGAGTAATGTAAAGCCATCTTGTGACAGAACTCAAGAGCATACCGGTCGTAATTTTCCAAGTCTTGTGCAGTCTTCTTAAGCGGCCCAGCAGCATCACCATCCAGAAGAAACTGCGCTATGTGGGAACCCCTAAACACAGAAAACAACTTGCAGGGTAAGACAAACAGAAACCCCGACTTCAATGCTAGTTCTTGATCTCTTCCTCAATGACTGAAGTAATATGCTGAAAAATGAAAGCAAAAGAAAATATTACCTATGCTAGTGGTGTGTGTTACTTATTCATACGTGGCAAACAAAATTGTGTATGTGTTTATGATGCCATAACGGCATAACCAAATAGAACAAAAGCTAAACTTGAGCATCAGAATGAACGGTACCTAAAAACTGAGCTTGACATGTTGACAGTTAAACCTACACCCATGTGGCCTAGATTTCTACACAGGAAAGAGAGGTATTTTGCAAATAAAACTACACCTATTAGTCTGAGAAGCCCTGCATTATACATGGAAAAGAGAGGTACTTTACAAATAGAACTGAACATCAAGATCAGTACAACACATGGTCAAGTCAATGCAGTATCTGTCAACCCAATGATAGAAAATCTCTTCTTCCCTTAAAGAGTAAAGACAAAATATTTACTATACAAGAATGTCTAGATTAAAGTTCTTGTTGAGGACAAGGCCAAGCTGTCATACAACTGTGTAGAAATGAACCCAATGATACAAACAAAATGCTATGCAGACAATGAACAGTCCCAATGATGTCAGGACAAAATAGCAAATGTAGACTGTAGTACATAAATGGTGATACAACTGTGTGCAGAACTGTCGATTAAAGTGCAAGGAAAAGGGGTACTCACAACGCATATACACAAATTAATTACCCTTAGTAGTAGGTATTACCTTCGGGCGTCTATCTGGTATCCTTTTTTGTTGTGCATGATAGTAAATTTTCCTGCCTGTTCTTCCTGGGTCTGCTTTCGATAGAGGGCACAAACAGCTTTCAGGCGAAGTTCAGGGTATTCATCAAATGCTGATAGCATCTCTAGCTCAATCTTCCAATCCTTATTCTTGGCATTCCTTTTGCCGCGTATCCTATCCATAAGCTCTTTATAAGTTTCCTCGTTGTCAGACTCTTCTGGTCCAGCAGAGGATTCTTCAACAGAATCAGCAGAGTTTTCTGAACAATCTGAATCATCTACTATAAAATTTTCCAAATTATCATCCTCTTCTGAATCATCCTCGCTCTCTTCATGATTCTTGGGTTCAATAAACTCAAGTTCCCGACGTGTAGGTCGCATTCTCTTTGATTGACCTTTAGTTAACCGAGCCAAGCGCCTTGTTGCCGGAGTAGAACGCCCCTCCATCTGACATAATTCACCATCGTCATCCTCACTCTCAACCCCTGTCGTAACTAGAGGTGAAACAGGTTTTTGATTCACCACAGGAACACCCTCACTGCCATCTTCACTCTCACTGTCACTGACTCCACGCAACGCACGCTTCCTGCTGCTTCTAACACCCACCTTCTCATCTTCATCCTCGCTCTCACTGTCGCTGATTACCCGTGCCGCTGCGTGCTTCTTGCCTCGCGGCGTGATCAAAACATCATCGTCGTCCAGAATCACATTGCCATCACAGCAAACGCTCCCATGGTCCCGTCCACCACCTCCATCGGAGTCCTTAATCTCGTCTGCAACACCCCTCTTGCCGGTCACCACCCGCACCGCACACTTGCTAGGAGTCGGGACCGGAGGAACGCCCTCCTCCCCGCTCTCCCCGTTGTTGACATCCACGGCCATCCCCTCTTCCTCGCCGTCGCTGACCTCTATGACATCATTCATCACATGCCCGCCCGCGATGTCCGCTGACTTTTGCTTGTTTCCGCCGAGACCCTCCTCCAATCGACCAAAGGTTGGACCCTTTCTGCCTCAGACATGGCCTTCCTCAAGCGCGCGTTCTCGGCTTCGAGGAGCGAGACCCTAGCCTCCAGGTCGGCGATGCGGGATGACTTGGCGGCGAGCTCGGCCTTGAGGGCGTCGACCTTCTTCGCAACCTCCACGACGCCCATCTCCGGCGGCGGCGGGCCAGGCCCCGCCGACGATGTAACGGCTGAACCCTAGTGTCGAAGCGGCGGTGGAACCGTGGAAGGTAGTCGGCCTTGCTGCGTTTCTGTCCGGGAGGGATCCTGTGGGGGGTGAGGGGAAGAGAGGCTTTGCGCTTTCTGGGCCAACGAAACGGGAAGTATAGGGAAGTTTAGGACGGATCAACTTCTCGTCTAGTTGGGCTTTGGGCCGAAGACATCAGCAAGACGTGGTGTCAAATAGTTACTGCCGCCGGATAAGTCGGGAGGTCCGATACCACGCTAACTGCGGCAAACAGTCTTTTTTTTTGAGACAAACTGCGGCAAACAGTCGGCCTGACGCACAGGAGCGTCCCCGACTGGGCCAGCCCAAATACAGCACAGAAAATCGCAAAAAATAATAGCGCTCCCTAGATTCGAACTCGCGATGTCGCAGAAACAAACACGTACTGCTAGCCAGTATACCTTATTACAGGTGGTGACAGGTAATAGCATGAACGGTTTTTAACTATAACGTGATATTCACTCTAGCGTCCTACTTACTGTAGCGTATAGATTGTTCAATTTTTTTGAACCACTTTAAAAAATGGTAACAAAAATTGAAATCTTAAATTAGTTTTTGGATTGCAGGATCAAAATTTAGAATTTCACCAGATTTTGAAAGTTTCTGAACATTGCTTGTAAAAGAAAAAAAATGTTTTACATCTGCACACAGTTTGAAAATTTTTGAACACAAATTTAGGAACATGGGGACATTTTTTAAAATTTGGAACAAAATGTTGAAAACGCAAACATTTTTTTAAATTCCTAAACAGTTTTTGAAACACGGACATTTTCCTTAAGTTGTGAACAAAAATTTGAAAACGAGAACTTTTTTTGAAATTCCTAAACATTTTTTGAAACATAAAACATTTAATGAAAATTGTGAACATATTTTGAAGAGGAGAACATTTTTTGAAAATCCCTGAATATTTTTTGAAACACGAACATATTATGAAAATCATGAACAAATATGGAAGACAAATTCTTTTATCAAATCATGAACAAATTTAGAAAATAATAATATTTAATAAAATATCTGAGCATTTTCTAAAATCCTGAACAAATGTTGAAAATACGAACATTTTTTGAAATTCATAAACAGTTTTTGAAACATGAACATTTTTCGTTGTGAACAAAAATTTGAAAACGAGAACTTTTTTGAAATTCCTGGACATTTTTTGAAACACAAAACATTTATTGAAAATTGTGAACATATTTTGAAGACGAGAACATTTTTTGAAATCTCTGAACATATTATGAAATCACGAACAAATATGGAAACACAAATTATTTTATGAAATCATGAAAAAATTTAGGAAATAATAATATGTTATGGAATCTATGAACATTTTGTAAGATCCTGAACAAATTTTGAAAATGAGAACATTTTTTGAGACACAAGCATTTTATTAAATTATAAACACATTTTGAAAGCAAGAACATTTTTTGCAGTTCCTGAACATTTTATGAAACACGAACATTTAAAAAAATGTGAACACAATTTTGAACACGATAACATTATTTGAAATTCAGAACAAAAAATTTAAAAATTGAAATGAAAGCAACAGAAAAAAGGAAAGCAAACAAAGAAAGAGGAAAAGGAAAGAAATAGAAACGAAAAAGGAAAAGAAAAAAGAAAAGAAACAGTAACAGAAAAAACAGAGACAAAAAGAATAGGGAAAAAGGAAAATTGGGCCAAGAACCTTCTGGAAAGTTCCTAAAACCGACAAAAAGCACTGGGAACCCTCTAGAAGATTGGCAAAACCGAAAGCTTCTACGTACTACCAATGGGCCGGCCCAATCGCTCACTCGATCGCCTCCTCTGTGCGTTTGCTCGACTGTTTGACGCAACGTGCGTCAAATAGGAATTTCCGGATAAGTCATATTGTTCTAAAAATACACTATATTATATAAAAACAGATTTCCCTCAAAAAAACGGATAAGTCATATTGCTCCACTAAAAATAAGCCATATTTTTTCCCAGAAGAAAAAAAGTCATCTTCTGATACGACCTTCCAATCTGTTCGTAAGCAATCACAACAATACAGAGAACATCAGAGGTAACAAAAATGACAAGCATGTTCATCAATCATCTAACAATGACTACAAGCGCTAAAGCGAGATGAAGGCGTGTCGCCTTCATTGTCCCTTCCTCTCGGACCAGGCAAAACCGGTGCTTAGACCAGGACCAGCGCAACAGAGTAAGAATCATCACCGATAGAGAGAGTTCTAGATCGGAAGGATCAAACCTGTAAACACAAAAATGATGACTAGGTACGAATTGATCCACCGAAGACCATCACCGATTGAATCCCGTGCGATCCGACAGAGAATGATGTAGTTAAATTCGGCCACTACTAGGATCTTGATGGCGTCGTGGTGTAACTAAGGTTTATTGTGTCGTTGGTAACGTCTATCTTCAATGCCCCACAACCGGTTCAGCTAGATGAATGCCATGGTATGGTCTAGCTCGACTATGAGGACCCGCTGAGCCTTATCTCTCACCGTGGGCCTAGCCAGGGGGGATCCCGCCGTCTAATACCATAGTTTGTAACACTCCAACATTTTTTGAGTAGATTAATTGGATCAAAACTCCTTGGAGTTTTTAGAACCAAAATTTCTTTGAAACCAAAAGGAAATGAGCATTCTTTCTTTTTTGCTTTTAAACATGGCCTATCACATTTTTGCAATAATGTTTTATCGGAAAGAAGTGCAACAGTGTTATGAAAACTGATGAGAAGTAACTAGACAATCTGTATGTGTCGATTGTCATTTAGCTACAAACTCGTCCATATTGAATTTCTCCAGTTGTGCTTCTCGAAAACAAACATCCCAATTACATCGAGCTGCAACATATTATTAAAATCAAAATCCACCCCTTACCAGCGGATACACACCATCATAGAGCATGACTAATAATATAGTCGACAAGGTGTGGCCATGAAGACGATAGTGATATGTCATCAAGAGACATCATTATTAATCACGTATATTGGGTTAGTCATTCTTTTCGCGTTCTCTCCTTCCTATTTTCTCTTCGTTTAGTGTAGAGACTCACTCTTGCACTAGAATTCATTTCAACAAATAATTCTTTGGCACTGTCCTTCACATAAACAAAAATTCCATGTAGATAGGCTTATCATGCCTTATCATATTTGCTCCTAGTTGTGAGACCTCACTGTTGGAAATATGTCCTAGAGGCAATAATAAATGGTTATTATTATATTTCTTTGTTCATGGTAATTGTCTATTGTTCATGCTATAATTGTATTGTCCGGAAATCGTAATACATGTGTGAATACATAGACCACAAAGTGTCCCTAGTAAGCCTCTAGTTGACTAGCTCGTTGATCAACAGATAGTCATGGTTTCCTGACTATGGACATTGGATGTCATTGATAACGGGATCACATCATTAAGAGAATGATGTGATGGACAAGACCCAATCCTAAGCATAGCATAAAAGATCGTGTAGTTTCGTTTGCTAGAGCTTTTCCAATGTCAAGTATCTTTTCCTTAGACCATGAGATCGTGCAACTCCCGGATACCGTAGGAGTGCTTTGGGTGTGCCAAACGTCACAACGTAACTAGGTGACTATAAAGGTGCACTACGGGTATCTCCGAAAGTGTCTGTTGGGTTGGCACGGATCGAGACTGGGATTTGTCACTCCGTGTGACGGAGAGGTATCTCTGGGCCCACTCGGTAATGCATCATCATAATGAGCTCAATGTGACTAAGGCGTTAGTCATGGGATCATGCATTGCGGTACGAGTAAAGAGACTTGCCGGTAACGAGATTGAACAAGGTATTGGGATACCGACGATCGAATCTCGGGCAAGTAACATACCGATTGACAAAGGGAATTGCATACGGATTGATTGAATCCTCGACACCGTGGTTCATCCGATGAGATCATCGCGGAGCATGTGGGAGCCAACATGGGTATCCAGATCCCGCTGTTGGTTATTGACCGGAGAGGCGTCTCGGTCATGTCTGCATGTCTCCCGAACCCGTAGGGTCTACACACTTAAGGTTCGGTGACGCTAGGGTTGTAGAGATATATGTATGCGGAAACCCGAAAGTTGTTCGGAGTCCCGGATGAGATCCCGGACATCACGAGAGGTTCCGGAATGGTCCGGAGGTGAAGAATTATATATAGGAAGTCAAGTTTCGGCCACCGGGAAAGTTTCGGGGGTTACCGGTATTGTACCGGGACCACCGTAAGGGTCCCGGGGGTCCACCGGGTGGGGCCACCTATCCCGGAGGGCCCCGTGGGCTGAAAGTGGAAGGGAACCAGCCCTTAGTGGGCTGGGGCGCCCCCCTTGGGCCTCCTCCCATGCGCCTAGGGTTGGGAACCCTAGGGGGGAGTTCCCCCTTGCCTTGGGGGGCAAGGCAACCCCTTCCCCCCTTTGTGGCCGCCGCCCCCCCCCCCCCATGAGATCTCATCTCTAGGGCCGGCGCCCCCCCAGGGGGCCTATATAAAGGGGGGAGGGAGGGCAGCAACACACAGCCTTGGGCGCCTCCCTCCTCCCCTGCAACACCTCTCTCTCTCTCGCAGAAGCTTGGCGAAGCCCTGCCAGAGACCCGCTACATCCACCACCACGCCGTCGTGCTGCTGGATCTCCATCAACCTCTCCTTCCCCCTTGCTGGATCAAGAAGGAGGACACGTCGCTGCACCGTACGTGTGTTGAACGCGGAGGTGCCGTCCGTTCGGCACTCGGTCATCGGTGATTTGGATCACGGCGAGTACGACTCCGTCATCCACGTTCATTGGAACGCTTCCGCTCGCGATCTACAAGGGTATGTAGATGCACTCCTTTCCCCTCGTTGCTAGTAGACTCCATAGATGCATCTTGGTGAGCGTAGGAAAATTTTAAAATTATGCTACGATTCCCAACAGTGGCATCATGAGCCAGGCCTATGCGTAGTTACTATGCACGAGTAGAACACAAAGCAGTTGTGGTCGTTGAGTTTGCCAATTCTTCTTGCCGCTACTAGTCGTTTCTTGTTTCGGCGGCATTGTAGGATGAAGCGGCCCGGACCGACCTTACACGTACGCTTACGTGAGACAGGTTCCACCGACTGACATGCACTAGTTGCATAAGGTGGCTAGCGGGTGTCTGTCTCTCCTACTTTAGTCGGAACGGATTCGATGAAAAGGGTCCTTATGAAGGGTAAATAGAAATTGGCAAATCACGTTGTGGTCATACGTAGGTAAGAAAACGTTCTTGCTAGAAACCTACAAACCACGTAAAAACTTGCAACAACAATTAGAGGACGTCTAACTTGTTTTTGCAGCAAGTGCTATGTGATGTGATATGGCCAGAAGATGTGATGAATGATATATGTGATGTATGAGATTGATCATATTCTTGTAATAGGAATCACGACTTGCATGTCGATGAGTATGACAACCGGCAGGAGCCATAGGAGTTGTCTTTATTATTTTGCATGACCTGCGTGTCATTGAATAACGCCATGTAATTTACTTTACTTTGTTGCTAAACGCGTTAGCCATACAAGTAGAAGTAATCGTTGGCGTGACGACTTCATGAAGACACAATGATGGAGATCATGGTGTCATGCCGGTGACGAAGATGATCATGGTGCCCCGAAGATGGAGATCAAAGGAGCATGATGATATTGGCCATATCATGTCACTATTTGATTGCATGTGATGTTTATCATGTTTTTGCATCTTATTTGCTTAGAACGACGGTAGTAAGTAAGATGATCCCTTATAATAATTTCAAGAAAGTGTTCACCCTAACTGTGCACCGTTGCGAAGGTTCGTTGTTTCGAAGCACCACGTGATGATCGGGTGTGATAGATTCTAACGTTCGAATACAACGGGTGTTGACGAGCCTAGCATGTACAGACATGGCCTCGGAACACACGCAATACACTTAGGTCGACTTGACGAGCCTAGCATGTACAGACATGGCCTCAGAACACGGAGGACCGAAAGGTCGAGCATGAGTCGTATAGAAGATACGATCAACATGGAGATGTTCACCGATCTTGACTAGTCCGTCTCACGTGATGATCGGACACGGCCTAGTTGAATTCGGATCATGTTTCACTTAGATGACTAGAGGGATGTCTATCTGAGTGGGAGTTCATTAAATAATTTGATTAGATGAACTTAATTATCATGAACTTAGTCTAAAATCTTTACACTGTGTATTGTAGATCAAATGGCCAACGTTGTCCTCAATTTCAACGCGTTCCTAGAGAAAACCAAGCTGAAAGATGATGGCAGCAACTATACGGACTAGGTCCGGAACCTGAGGATCATCCTCATAGTAGCCAAGAAAGATTATGTCTTAGAAGCACCGCTAGGTGAAGCACCAATCCCAGAGAACCAAGACGTTATGAACGCTTGGCAATCACGTGCTGATGATTACTCCCTCGTTCAGTGCGGCATGCTTTACAGCCTAGAACCGGGTCTCCAAAAGCGTTTTGAGAAACATGGAGCATATGAGATGTTCGAGGAGCTGAAATTAGTTTTTCAAGCTCATGCCCGGGTCGAGAGATATGATGTCTCCGACAAGTTCTTCAGCTGTAAAATGGAGGAGAACAGTTCTGTTAGTGAGCACATACTCAGAATGTCTGGGTTGCACAACCGCTTGTCTCAGCTGGGAGTTAATCTCCCGGATGACGCGGTCATTGACAGAATCCTCCAGTCGCTTCCACCAAGCTACAAGAGCTTTGTGATGAACTACAATATGCAGGGGATGGAAAAGACCATTCCCGAGGTATATTCAATGCTGAAATCAGCGGAAGGGGAGATCAGAAAAGAACATCAAGTGTTGATGGTGAATAAAACCACTAAGTTCAAGAAGGGCAAGGGTAAGAAGAACTTCAAGAAGGACGGCAAGGGAGTTGCCGCGCCCGGTAAACCAGTTACTGGGAAGAAGTCAAAGAATGGACCCAAGCCCGAGACTGAGTGCTTTTATTACAAGGGAAGTGGTCGCTGGAAGCGGAACTGCCCCAAATACTTAGCGGACAAGAAGAAGGCCGGCAACACCAAAGGTATATGTGATATACAAGTTATTGATGTGTACCTTACCAGTACTCGTAGTAGCTCCTGGGTATTTGATACCGGTGCGGTTGCTCATATTTGTAACTCAAAACAGGAACTACGGAATAAACAGAGACGGGCGAAGGACGAGGTGACGATGCGCGTCGGGAATGGTTCCAAGGTCGATGTGATCGCCGTCGGCACGCTACCTCTGCATCTACCCACGGAATTAGTTTTAAACCTCAATAATTGTTATTTAGTGCCAGCTTTGAGCATGAACATTGTATCTGGATCTCGTTTAATTCGAGATGGCTACTCATTTAAATCCGAGAATAATGGTTGTTCTATTTATTTGAGAGATATGTTTTATGGTCATGCCCCGCTGGTCAATGATTTATTTTTGATGAATCTCGAACGTGATGTTACACATGTTCATAGTGTGAATACCAAAAGATGTAAAGTTGATAACGATAGTCCCACATACTTGTGGCACTGCCGCCTTGGTCACATTGGTGTCAAGCGCATGAAGAAGCTCCATGCAGATGGACTTTTGGAGTCTCTTGATTACGAATCATTTGACACGTGCGAACCATGCCTCATGGATAAGATGACCAAGACTCCGTTCTCCGGAACAATGGAGCGAGCAACCAACTTATTGGAAATCATACATACCGATGTGTGCGGTCCAATGAGTGTTGAGGCTCGCGGAGGATATCGTTATGTTCTCACTCTCACTGATGATTTAAGTAGATATGGGTATGTCTACCTAATAAAACACAAGTCTGAAACCTTTGAAAAGTTCAAGGAATTTCAGAATGAAGTTGAGAATCAACGTGACAGAAAAATAAAATTCTTATGATAAGATCGTGGTGGAGAATATTTAAGTCACGAATTTGGTACACACTTAAGGAAATGTGGAATAGTTTCACAACTCACGCCGCCTGGAACACCTCAGAGAAATGGTGTGTCCGAACGTCGTAATCGCACTCTATTGGATATGGTGCGATCTATGATGTCTCTTACCGATTTACCGCTCTCATTTTGGGGCTATGCTTTAGAGACTGCCGCATTCACTTTAAATAGGGCTCCGTCGAAATCCGTTGAGACGACACCGTATGAATTATGGTTTGGGAAGCTGTCGTTTCTAAAAGTTTGGGGATGCGATGCTTATGTCAAGAAACTTCAACCTGAAAAGCTCGAACCCAAATCGGAAAAATGCGTCTTCATAGGATACCCTAAGAAAACTATTGGGTATACCTTCTACCTCAGATCCGAAGGCAAGATCTTCGTTGCAAAGAACGGGTCCTTTGTGAAGAAGGAGTTTCTCTCGAAAGAATTGAGTGGGAGGAAAGTGGAACTTGATGAGGTGATAGTCACCCCTTCCGAACCGGAAAGTAGCGCAGCGCGGGAAAATGTTCCTGTGGTGCCTACACCGACTGGGGAGGAAGTTAATGATGATGATCATGAAGCTACAGATCAAGTCACTGAACTTCGTAGGTCCACAAGGACACGTTCCGCACCAGAGTGGTACGGCAACCCTGTCCTGGAAATCATGTTGTTAGACAACGGTGAACCTTCGAACTATGAAGAAGCGATGGCGGGCCCGGATTCCGACAAATGGCTAGAAGCCATGAAATCCGAGATAGGATCCATGTATGAAAACGAAGTATGGACTTTGACTGACTTGCCCGATGATCGGCGAGCCATAGAAAACAAATGGATCTTTAAGAAGAAGACGGACGCGGATGGTAATGTGACCATCTACAAAGCTCGACTTGTCGCTAAGGGTTATCGACAAGTTCAAGGGGTTGACTACGATGAGACTTTCTCACCCGTAGCGAAGCTGAAGTCCGTCCGAATCATGTTAGCAATTGCCACATACTATGATTATGAGATATGGCAGATGGACGTCAAAACGGCATTCCTTAACGGCTACCTTAAGGAAGAGTTGTATATGATGCAGCCGGAAGGTTATGTCGATCCTAAGAATGCTAACAAAGTATGCAAGCTCCAGCGCTCAATCTATGGGCTGGTGCAAGCATCTCGGAGTTGGAACATTCGCTTTGATGAGATGATCAAAGCGTTTGGGTTTACACAGACTTATGAAGAAGCCTGTGTTTACAAGAAAGTGAGTGGGAGCTCTGTAGCATTTCTCATATTATATGTGGATGACATACTATTTATGGGAAATGATATAGAATTCTTGGAAAGTATAAAGGCCTATTTGAATAAGTGTTTTTCAATGAAGGACCTTGGAGAAGCTGCTTATATATTAGGCATCAAGATCTATAGAGATAGATCAAGACGCCTCATTGGTCTTTCACAGAGTACATACCTTGACAAGATATTGAAGAAGTTCAATATGGATCAGTCCAAGAAGGGGTTCTTGCCTGTATTGCAAGGTGTGCAATTGAGCAAGGCTCAATGCCCGACCACGGCAGAAGATATAGAAAAGATGAGTGTCATCCCCTATGCCTCGGCCATAGGGTCTATTATGTATGCCATGCTGTGTACCAGACCTGATGTAAACCTTGCCGTAAGTTTGGTAGGAAGGTACCAAAGTAATCCCAGCATGGAACACTGG
This sequence comes from Aegilops tauschii subsp. strangulata, assembly GCF_002575655.3. Lineage (NCBI taxonomy): Eukaryota > Viridiplantae > Streptophyta > Magnoliopsida > Poales > Poaceae > Aegilops > Aegilops tauschii. Next base: position 126,245,171 of record NC_053037.3, read on the forward strand.
ACAGCGGTCAAGAATATCCTGAAGTACCTGAAAAGGACTAAGGATATGTTTCTCGTTTATGGAGGTGACGAAGAGCTCGTCGTAAAGGGTTACGTCGACGCTAGCTTCGACACAGATCTGGATGACTCGAAGTCACAAACCGGATACGTGTATATTTTGAATGGGGGAGCAGTAAGCTGGTGCAGTTGCAAGCAAAGCGTCGTGGCGGGATCTACATGTGAAGCAGAGTACATGGCAGCCTCGGAGGCAGCACAGGAAGCAATCTGGATGTAGGAGTTCATTATCGACCTAGGGGTGATTCCCAATGCGTCGGGCCCGATGACTCTCTTCTGTGACAACACTGGAGCTATTGCCCTTGCGAAGGAGCCCAGGTTTCACAGGAAGACCAGGCATATCAAGCGTCGCTTCAACTTCATTCGTGAAAGTGTTCAAAATGGAGACATAGATATTTGTAAAGTACATACGGACCTGAATGTAGCAGATCCGTTGACTAAACCTCTCCCTAGGGCAAAACATGATCAACACCAGGACGCAATGGGTGTTCGATTCATCACAATGTAACTAGATTATTGACTCTAGTGCAAGTGGGAGACTGTTGGACTAGAGGCAATAATAAATGGTTATTATTATATTTCTTTGTTCATGGTAATTGTCTATTGTTCATGCTATAATTGTATTGTCCGGAAATCGTAATACATGTGTGAATACATAGACCACAAAGTGTCCCTAGTAAGCCTCTAGTTGACTAGCTCGTTGATCAACAGATAGTCATGGTTTCCTGACTATGGACATTGGATGTCATTGATAACAGGATCACATCATTAGGAGAATGATGTGATGGACAAGACCCAATCCTAAGCATAGCATAAAAGATCGTGTAGTTTCGTTTGCTAGAGCTTTTCCAATGTCAAGTATCTTTTCCTTAGACCATGAGATCGTGCAACTCCCGGATACCGTAGGAGTGCTTTGGGTGTGCCAAACGTCACAACGTAACTGGGTGACTATAAAGGTGCACTACGGGTATCTCCGAAAGTGTATGTTGGGTTGGCACGGATCGAGACTGGGATTTGTCACTCCGTGTGACGGAGAGGTATCTCTGGGCCCACTCGGTAATGCATCATCATAATGAGCTCAATGTGACTAAGGCGTTAGTCACGGGATCATGCATTGCGGTACGAGTAAAGAGACTTGCCGGTAACGAGATTGAACAAGGTATTGGGATACCGACGATCGAATCTCGGGCAAGTAACATACCGATTGACAAAGGGGATTGCATACGGATTGATTGAATCCTCGACACCGTGGTTCATCCGATGAGATCATCGTGGAACATGTGGGAGCCAACATGGGTATCCAGATCCCGCTGTTGGTTATTGACCGGAGAGGCGTCTCGGTCATGTCTGCATGTCTCCCGAACCCGTAGGGTCTACACACTTAAGGTTCGGTGATGCTAGGGTTGTAGAGATATATGTATGCGGAAACCCGAAAGTTGTTCGGAGTCCCGGATGAGATCCCGGACGTCACGAGAGGTTCCGGAATGGTCCGAAGGTGAAGAATTATATATAGGAAGTCAAGTTTCGGCCACCGGGAAAGTTTCGGGGGTTACCGGTATTGTACCGGGACCACCGGAAGGGTCCCGGGGGTCCACCGGGTGGGGCCACCTATCCCGGAGGGCCCCGTGGGCTGAAAGTGGAAGGGAACCAGCCCTTAGTGGGCTGGGGCGCCCCCCTTGGGCCTCCCCCCATGCGCCTAGGGTTGGGAACCCTAGGGGGAGTTCCCCCTTGCCTTGGGGGGCAAGGCAACCCCTTCCCCCCTTTGTGGCCGCCGCCCCCCCCCCCCCCCATGAGATCTCATCTCTAGGGCCGGCGCCCCCCCCCTAGGGGGCCTATATAAAGGGGGGAGGGAGGGCAGCAACACATAGCCTTGGGCGCCTCCCTCCTCCCCTGCAACACCTCTCTCTCTCTCGCGGAAGCTTGGCGAAGCCCTGCCAGAGACCCGCTACATCCACCACCACGCCGTCGTGCTGCTGGATCTCCATCAACCTCTCCTTCCCCCTTGTTGGATCAAGAAGGAGGAGACGTCGCTGCACCGTACGTGTGTTGAACGCGGAGGTGCCGTCCGTTCGGCACTCGGTCATCGGTGATTTGGATCACGGCGAGTACGACTCCGTCATCCACGTTCATTGAAACGCTTCCGCTCGCGATCTACAAGGGTATGTAGATGCACTCCTTTCCCCTCGTTGCTAGTAGACTCCATAGATGCATCTTGGTGAGCGTAGGAAAATTTTAAAATTATGCTACGATTCCCAACACTCACAACTACGTTGGCTACAGGTTGTTCTGTGAAAATTTGCAGGGGCACGCACCTGCCCGGTCGCGCCCGGCTCCTAATAGTCTCGCGATTGGCAAACTCGTTTGATTTCTTGCAGTTCTCTGTGTTGTTTTAAGTTTTACCTTCTCAAACTTGTTGAATTTGCCGCTTGTTCCTATTAAGTTTTAGCAGGTGAAACTGAGTGGAGTTTTTAAAACGTGTTAAAACATATTCAAAATTGGTTTTATTTCAAATCCCTCATCACAAGGAATCCAAATATGCAAATGAAACATAAATTAAACTTTTGATTCAAAACATATAATATATCCAAATTTGAAAGTTCAAAAAAGAAAAGCACGAGAGATTGTGCGGAGTTCCCGCACCTGCGTGGCACAAACCATCTCCCATTGTTTTTGCCCTGATTAGGAAGCAAATTTACTTTCAAAAGTCCTATTATGACCCCGAGCTCAACTACACCCTGATGAACAGCAAAATCAAAAAGAAAATAAAGAATTCAAAAAATTCTTGTATTTTTTGGAATAAACTTTGAAAATTGTTTTGTATGCTTAACAAATTTCAGCACGAAATGACATTCCTGAAAGTCGTGGCAAAAAAACAAAATCAGTACTTCAAAATGTTTTCAAAACTAACATTTTTGTAGCATTGATTTTTTTTTGCCACAACTTTCACGAATACCATTTCGTGCTGAAATTTTGCAAGCGTATAAAACATTTGTCGACGTTTTACCACAAAACGATTTCATAATATTTTTGATTTTTTACTATCTTTTTCGCTTTTACTGATTTGAGCTCGAGAGCAAATACTCCATGTCCCTCTACTTTGGTATATTCCCAGTGTTTCAGCATGTGGGCTGCCTTTCTCCCGTGAGCGCGCGCTTCTAGTTGAGAAACCATCGGCGTGGAAGGCTTCTGACTCTGCGAGGCAGCTGTTCTCACTTGCGACGGCGTGGTACCGGTGCACTCCTTTCTGCGTGGCGCCTGAGCAGCCCTCCCTTCTCGTCAAAGGTGCCGGTTGTGTCACGGGGCGTCGCGCGCTCACGCACCATGTCGCTGGCTGGCCGGTGTCTTCTTCGCCGTGCCCGTGGAGGACTAACCGATTTGGTTGGCCGGCTCAGGTTTTGTTTGGTGTCGTCCGGCGTATGTGGAGACCAGCACGCCCTTTCTCGACCTTTCCGTTGCTTCGGCCCCTTGGTTTCCACAACCAGCAGTAGTAGTAGTACAACGAAAGGACGTTACTAGGTTTCAACGCTTAAGATGTTCGTTTCATCTGCATCGATCGGTCAGAGCAATGTACGCACAGTACGCGCTGGTTGGAAAGAAGGTATCTTCATAAACTAGGTCCTGAACAATATTTTACACAAATAATCTGAGCTCTCTCGGCCATTATTTTTTGTGCCTCCGTAGAAAAGAGCTCCTAAGAATGGGGTAGTCACTAGGCTAACGGATATACTCTGTTTTGTTTCTCTCTCACGGCTCAGCAAAATTGACATCAGCCACACCTTCAATCCACGTAATATGAGCCGGTCCATGCATGCCTACAGCCCTGCATGACGATTAGTTGGGCCATGAAACAAGTGCCGCTCGACCTGCTCGATCATGTACTCTACGTTGTTACTGCACGTTTCCGTCCCCACAAAGTCCTCGACAATATCCGCAAAAAAGAGGTCCTCGACAAGAAAGCTGGATCAGCACTAAATGGGCGACAAACGCAAGGTCTCACGTACCACGCCCGTAAACCCTCGTAACACCCGTCCGATCGATCATTTGGTGCGAGCCAGAGCGAGTCGTGCCTGGCCGGCTCAACTTTTTTTTTTTAGGCAAACCTGGCCGGCTCAACTAAACAAGCACGCCCAGCCGCCAGTCCAACAGGCGGGCCTGCTATGCCGTGCTGGCCATTTCTGCCACCTTTTACCGCGCCCGGGCCTCGCAAGTTCGCAACGGACGGCGCAGGGCGCCGTTGACATGCATGCACGCGGGTGTCAACTGCCAAGGCACGGGCGTGGGACGTCCGCCGTCCATGCCCGCCCGTGCGCGCGCCGCACCTGCCACAACTGCCCGTTCCAACACACACTGACACACGTAGCACAGGGTCTCCACACCGGCCACACGGGCCACAGAGTTATAGCTGGCTCAGCTGCATTCCTCGTGATAAACCAACCGAACTCTCCGTCTGATATTTCCTATGGCGCGCGGGTCCTGGACTCCCGCCCGGCGCTATAAAAGGCGACCACCTGGTCCGCTTCGTTGCCCAGCGAGCTCAGACCTTGGATTCGACCAAAGACGGCAGGGCGACGCAGCCGCATCACCACCACCACCTACAAAGCTTCCTAACCTGGTCTCGAGGCAGGACGTACATGGAGACGATGGTGGCGAACGGCGGCGGGGAGGGCCGGGCGGCGGCGAGGTACGGGGACAGGGAGCAGCAGGGCGCCGGGTGCGGGGGCGCGCGCCGCTTCCAGATGCCGCTGCACTACCCGAGGTACACCAGGGCCAACTACGAGGCCATGCCCGAGTGGCAGCTCGACCGCCTCCTCTCCGACTACGGCCTCCCCGTCCACGGCAACGTCCACCAGAAGCGCAGCTTCGCCATGGGCGCCTTCCTCTGGGGCGCCGGCAACTGATCTCGCTGCCGGCCGTACGTCTAGTCTTCTCCCTCGACCATGGAGCCGTGCTCATGAATCATTCATGACTAACTTACGATGGGCCTGGGAGACGAAGTGCTACTGTATTATTATCCGTATATGCAGAGATCGACTAGCTAGCTAGCTACCAAGTTTTTCGATATAGTTTCTATTTGCTTGTTATGAAATGGCATGTATATGTGTCTGTATGCTAATTTGGACGCGTTGATATTTTGAATTTCAAGTTAGTGGTGGCTGATGTGTGAAACTGAGGATTGCGTATGTCTTAATTAAGCTTCTTAATGTATAGTTAATTTATGCTCTGCATGTATAATATTGCTCTGGGTACAGTTAGTTGGAGACATGTGTGACCTATCTGTACTAGTATTCATACTGATGACATATTAATTAAGCTTCTTAATGTAAACTGCACAAAACATGTGTGACCTATCTGTACTAGTATTCATACTGATCTCGTGCTACCTGAATTAAGAGCATCTCCAGCCAAACCCCCTACTCCACTCATATGTATGGGCGTATAGCCCGAACAGAAAAAACATCACCTAACCGGACCCCAAACTCAACCTATATGTTTGAATTGTCTGGCACACCTTAAACCCAGCTCATATGTGGGGCGTGTTAGAATATTTCGAGACACAAGCTGATCTACCGAGGATTAAGCAATTGCATGAAGCGCGATCGAGATTTGTTAATGAGATTTACCAAACATCAGCAAAATCTTTGGAACATGACTATGGGTGCTCCTCTCCGTTGATACCGCGACAATACTGCACACCGGCCTCTCAGGAGCCGACACATGCCGCGGCTTCCCTTGTGCACATGTGTTGTTATGTTGGCATAGATTATATTGTGTCTATTCCCATATTTATATAGGAGGCCTAGGATACAAGTGTTCTACTAGGACACGGCTCTATACCCTGTTTACGCACAATACGACTCTAAGTGCATATGTAATCTATCTTATACACAATATTTGACACAGCTAGCTCCAACAAATTTCACATTGTCAAATATTCTCCGCCACCTTAAATTCGTCCATGCATCAAACCTTCATGTACATCGGACTTGAGTTCATACCATGAGTACTGATACTACTCCCAGACTCCACGTGACTCCATCTGCAATTGTAGTCTCTTCTTTCTTCATCGCAGTCAACGCTTGAGCGAATTAAGTTTCTCTTTAATCTAGTTTGCACCCAATTTCCGGCAACACTATCACACACTAATCACTTATCTACCTAAAAGTAAACAACTCTCTTATTATGTGTCACACATAAGAGCTACTTAAACTTAACATCCTCGCTCTTTCTAGACTTTTTGTATGAAAATGAACAATTTTCCCCGCTGCTCGTAGTCATCCCGAGTCAAATTCTTGGTACACGGCTCCAGGATATTACTGAAGGACACGGGTTTACCTTGCGAAGCGAACTTAGCATCGTGCTTTTCCCAGATCGCGGCCTAGTGTTTGAATTAAAACCTTTCCTTCCCTTAGAAACCACGGCTGCTGAGAGTGTGGTTCCCAGACATTTTGCTCTGGAGGTCCTTATACTTCACTTTGTACTCTTGGTATGGTTAGGAGTTTCGTAAGCAAGGAACACCTCTCATTCCTCACAGTTAACCTCATCTAAATCATTTCCCTCTTCCAGTAGTTTGTTTGCACTGTATCTCTGGTAACTCAAGGCCGAGGTGAGCGCGAGCATGGCATGTCTTTCTAACAGCAGGTCGGGCCATGTCGTGGTCGCTGAACTTGAAAATATCTCTCATCTTTGCTAACAGCCGGTCAACCCAGTGTTTGTTTTCACGACCCCTTATGGACTTCAGTTTGGTGTCGTGGTTTTCACGGACGATGGCAGCTAACACGTTACCCCACTTCTTTTTGTTCTTCTTGGGACCAACGGGTTTCCCGCTCTTGGCAATTTGAGTTAGATTAGCCACAATGGATAGTAATATAGAATAGTATATGTTACTATCTTTATAGTGAGGAGTAAAATATGTGTGGTATCATGCAACACTTCATTTATTAGGCTATAGACTCATCTTGCCTTGATATGTGTGATGTTACTCATATTAGTAGTAACTAGCTATGTTACCGCATGGCTCTCGTTCTTCATTTATTACTTGTCACATCATCTATTTTATCTAGATATATGCGATGTTACTACCTATGTTATTCCCATTGTGGGTAGTCTTATGATGTACGTAGGCTTCCGCGGCTCCTTTGCTCGCTTAGCTTTTGCACCATTTACATCTTCTTTAGCACCGTCGGACTCTTCTCCCGTATCTTGCGCTTCTTCTTCATCACCGCCGGTCTCTTCTCCGATATCTGTGTCGCAATTTTCACCAGCGTACTCGTCAACCTCAACATCCTCAGATGATGTAGCGACCCGACCCGAATGGATCAAGTCTCTGTGCTTAAGTGTCATCCCTGGATCGGTATGCTCACACACACAGTACTCGAGGATTTATAACAGAGGTAAATCACATATATAAAGTAACGTAAATACTATTACCTCAATCCAAATAGCGGAAGTAACAAGGTTGTGGATTCCCATCAACACCAACGGCAAAGTTGAGTGTAGAAATCGTAACCCTAACGTAACACTTACTCGTCGTAAGAATCCTGCAACATGAAACGTTGCAGCCCGAAAACGGGTCAGCACATGGAATATGCTGGCAATGTAACACATAGAAAATAATGAACAATAATAATGCTATACTACATGCATATATGGCTGGTGGAAAGCTCTACGGTTAAGTTTTTGCGAAAAGCCAATTTTTCCTTACTTCAAAGGAATAAATTTTATTTAACTATCATGGTGGTTGTGAAACATCGAGATGGTTGACAGCATCTCAATCCCAATTAAGAACGTGATTAAACCCAAATCAAATTTAAATTAAGTAACATGATGAGATCAACGGGATAATCCAAGAACTAGATACTCAAGATGTCCATAACCGGGGACACGGCTAATCATGATTAGTTTGTACACTCTGCAGAGGTTTGCGCACTTTTCCCCACAAGACTCGATCGCCTCCGCTTGATTCTCGCACTGCATGATGTTTGAGAAACGGATGACCGAGACACAGTCTTTCAGGAACAATCACTCTTTACTCCGGGTGGACCGGTACACCTACTTTCCCCTACATCTGCTAGCCCACCTCTTCAAGAGATCATGTAACCTACTCAACTATGCTAGAGCCCATAATAGCTTGTGGCTGCACACGAAAGTTTCTAGCATGAATGATCTTATGATCCCTTTGAGCCTGGGTGGCGGTCCTTATACAAACAGACAACACTGGATTCTCCAGGTGCCTCAATCCACCCAGATGTGAGTTTTAGTTGCCACCTTAGATAAACCATTATTAACAATCTCACATCTGTCATGAATATCTCTCAAACCCAATCCACGTCTACGAGCATAGCATGGCAATATAATAGCAACGTAGAAGTAACTCCCAAGGGTTTGATTGTAAACAGGGCAATAGGTACTACCTCATCAACTACTTCCCAATACCCACATGTTAATCAGATCCTAATCATGCAATTGTTCGAGGGTTGAATCTAATGCATAAAAAAAACTGGGTATGAAAGGGGTATGATCAAAGTGTGAACTTGCCTGCAATGTTGATGAAGATGATTCGCACTCAAAACTCTTGATAGATCTACTCGTCACACTCCGGTCAATCTATCGTAAGCAAGCAATAGTAACCACACATAAGCAATCACTCAAAAGATCGAGAAGAACGAAGAAGACGATTCGGGAAACATCAAAACCAAGCAAATAACTCTTGCAACATAAAACAATTTCTAACAGTACCAAAATTATATGAATTTGGCCTTATCAGAAAGTTTAGGTCAAGAGCTTCGATTTGCAAAAAGAATCAACTAAATCGGAGCTACGAAACTTAAGTTATGAACAAAAGAAGTTTGAATATGAATTTGAACAAATTTCGAAATTTGAAAATTTTAAAAAGTTGACGTGACAGGTTAACTGGATAGGTGACAACAAGACGAAACTATAGGCACTGGTTTCATCTAATTTGGATGAACGAGTAAAAAGTTATGGCTATTTGAAAAATCAGGGCCAAGCTATTTTGCAGAAGAAAAATAGCTACGGCTAAAAAAATAGGTCTAACGCATAATTACAGAGAACGAATAAATATACCTAAAAAACGACTTCAGAGTGAGGAGACAACTTCCAAAGTCCCGCCGGAGAGGAGAAATATATTTTTAGCTAGTCAAACCAAAATATTGATTTAACCCGCAATGGATAATTTCTGGAGGCTCTATGAGTCTATATTTATAGGTGGAAAAGAGGTTTAGGGTTAAAGGCTAGGCAATGTGGGACTAAACATAGACGAAAAGACAAAAAGGGAGCGCCTCGCATGGGCCTAAAGGCCTTAGCGGTTCGGCCGGCCGCGCGGCAGTTTTTTTTTTAGCAATTGAAAAGAAAGAAAAAAACTATAGAAAAGAAATATGGGGAGGAATATGACCGGCTGGGCCTGGCCTATTTAACAGAAAAAAACAATAGGGCGCCAAAAGCTACTATACTGCGCATGAGGACGACATATAGTCACAGAGTACGCGCATGTAGTTTTTTTTATAAATAGAGACAGGAAAGGAAAAACTGAATAAATAAAATAAAGATAAAACTTTATATAGGAATATTATATATCAAAATTTTCAGAAAAAGATTTCCTACAGCGTGAACATTTTTGTGAAGTCAAATAAAATCCACACAAATTTTAATAAATCAAACAGTGCTACTGCCTTAATAAAATCCAATAAAAATCATTTTAAAAATACCAAAATGATTTCAAATTCATTTTTCTCCAATTTTCTGATGTAGGGAATCATGTTACCCTATTTTCTGTATATTTTTATTTTGGAGGAAAATAATTTGAATAAAACTCAAATAAGTCCAATATTGGAAAATAATTTCAATGGGACTTTGAATTTAATCCTTTGAAACTCACAACTCCTATTTCATATGTTTTGAAGAAGTCATTTTATCTTCGCTCGTGAAAATCATTGAGTTGCATAAAGTTTCAAAATTGGAAATATTCTCAAATGAAATTCAAATATTTTCAACACCCCTTTTCATTTAAATAAATGGAAGAAGTCATGTCATCTTCTCTCCAGGGTTTTGTGTTGAAAAGAATTTGAATTCATGGAGATCATAAAAGTAAAATGAAAGTTTGGGAAAGTCCTTTTATTCCCTCTCATTTAACTTTCAAAAGATTTCGAAATCCACTCACTTTCAGTCAATCAATCAAACAATCAATCAAATCTATCTGTTTATTATAACATTTCAAAATTTAGAATTTCGGGATGTTACAAACCTACCACCCTTAAAATGAATCTCGTCCTCGAGATTCGGAGAGGCTAGAAAGAAATAGGTTAGGGTTTGGGGGTCTCCTCAAAATCCATCGATCATCTCAGGGGTCTGGGGTGCTACCACTCTTAGAAACATTGTTACGGTTCCACCAAAACTCGTATACTCCATCCTTGTTGTTGACAGTGTCAGTCTTCTCAGATTCTCGGAAAAATTCCTTCTCTGGCTCTTTGGGTAGCGGCATAAGCTTTTCCTCAATTCTTCTGTCTTTCATCTTGGTAAGGTTATTCCGAGACTAGGTCTTCTTAGCTGACGGGTCAGGCGCCAATACTAAACAACTATCGATATCTCATGGTGGTCAACGATTTATGGTTTCTCCTGCAGGAAATGGGTCTGGGTTGATCCTCACCGTATAACCTACGATTGGCAACAACTGCCGTGTACAAGGGAAACATTCTTATACCATTCTAAGGTTCAAACAAGGTTTTGATCGTCGTCTCTCTACTATAGGTAAGTCACTCAGATTTACCATCCCATATAGCAAAGCGAACAATAAGAGTAAGTCGGTATGGTGATCAATCCATCCCGCACCCACAACTTGTATATGGTTTAGCGAATCTCGCATTCTAACACTCGGTCAACCTCGCAAGCATTGCAGAATTTCTCTTGTCAACGAACTAGGTTCGGATAAATCCATGGATTCTGCAAGCCAAACAAACATCTATCGTTCCTTCACAACTCTCAGGTTTTTGCGTTACTCCTATAAAATCGTCTGTCGATAAAATCGTAACTTCTTCCAGGGTTTTCATTCAACAAGAGTGTACTTGTTTCTTGGCAGGTCCTGGGGCCTGTGGGTTATGGCCCATCTCATCACTTGTAGTTCTTGAACTTATCATCGGGCAACTGATCCTTAATCCAACATCCAACTTCCTGGTATTCTTAAATCCATCCAATTGTATTGTCTTTCTTCCTTCTATTGGCACCAAACTAGGACATGATTACTTAGACTCATCATGGAATTTCCATTGACCCATATTTCCAACATCATACCTCCTTTATATCCAATAGTAATTTATCTCTTCATCCTCGGGGGATATCCCACATACCGAGATAAAAAAAACTTATACTATGAAGTCCATACTCCACTTCGTGGAACATCATTATCCCTTCCAGGGTCAAGCGTCCTTACAGGGGAATATTGGCCATCTCTGCATGGCACTTCTTCAACTGGGAAACATGAAACACATCATGAACTCCTGACAGTCCTTCGGGTGACTCCAGCTTGTTGGCCACTTCTCCCATAAGCTCCAAAACTCGGTATGGCCCTACAAATCTCGGGGCTAACTTTCCCTTAACACCAAATAGTTTAACTCCTCGCAGAGGGAACACACGAGGACATGCTCTGTCTCCAATTTCATAGACTACCTCCTTTACATCCAATAATGCTCCATACCCTCATATTCTTGGGGTATACGACATATCGAGATAAAACTCATACTTATCTTGTTCGAAATCCACTTCGTGGAATATCATTACCTTTTTCCAAGGGTCAAGTTTTCCTCACAAGGTACTACCACCTTTAAAATGCACAATCTTACATAGACCGTATTTCTCATATCCTCGAAAATGGTCAAAATCTTTCTTCATAGAGTAACAACTCATAGAATCCAAATCAATACCAATGATGCTAACTTTATTGATTCTCAAATTATTACAATCTCCTGCATTCCATTACATGCCTCAATCCGACACCTCACTAATAAAATAAATGTCCACACTACTACTACTATTTTTCTCGTTGCACTCAACTATTTATCACAAGTCTCCGTCTCCTTGGGGCATTCTCTGGCAAAGTGCCCTGCTTCATCACAACGGAAACATATTACTTCTGACATATCTCGGGGTTTCCTTGTGATTATATAGCCTCCTGGGGTCCTCACCTTCCCTTTTGGGCAATCATTGAAGTAGTGTCCTGAATTTTTGCACCTGAAACATGTGATATGACTCAGGTCTCTCTTTGTAGAAATTGGGTTGTTCCTGGGATCCAATCTACTTTTCTTCCTGGACTTTTCCGTTCCAATCAGGGCTTCTATTTCCTGTGGGTCATACTCTACTTCCTCTGTCGGAAATTCTACTAAATCCCCATTCAGACAATTTTGGGAGATGTGTCCTTCTTCTCCACATGAATAGCATGACTTGGTGCAGGGTTTATTTGGTTCTTCTTTGGGTGTGTCCTCCACCTCTTCCTTCATCACAGATTCCTCTAAACTTTCCATGAGGGCTCTTTTCGTTGCTTCTTTCTTCTGCTGGACGGTCCTTTGTACCATGGGGTAGATGTGACACTGAGCAGGGTAGTGGGTAGTCCCTTCACACAAGAAACAAGTGATCTGCCTAGTTGGGAATTCTTTAACTGGGTGACTTCCTTCACAATTTGGGCATTCATCCTTGTGTTCCTTATGGTTGTGTCCTATTTCTCCACAAGGCTTGTATGCACAAGGTTTCTTCATATCCTTTCCATAAGGCTTCAATTTCTGGGACACAAGACGAGATCTTTGTAGAGTCCACTTAAATTATTTCCAAGTGGTTACTCCTTGCCATCCATTGGTGGTTTGGTACATCCTCCACCAAGTGGCAGCACCTCTTTCAAAACATTGAAGAGCATGCCGGGTCATATCCTTTCCGACTATAGGGTTATTCTTCATGTGATCCTCCATGTTCTGAATCCATCGGTCCGTCTCCAATTGACTCATCGGTCCAGAAAATACAAGCTCATCTCCATTCATCCTCTATTGGTCCATGGGTTTGGGGTGAGATAAGAGAGGTCGAGAGGGATGCACACAATACAAACAATAGTTTTGAAGAGACAGGTTTTTATTGTGGCTGTCGAAAAAACAATAAACAAATGACAGCTCACAAACGTCGCATCTAACGTAGGTATAACAGGGGTTTGGTCTTCTAAAGGTCAATAAGTCTTCAACGTCGCCAAACTCTTCAAGTCTTGTTAATGTCTCCGATGGCTTCTTCCAATCATGCTTGTCCTTCTCAAGTTCTTTTGCCAGATCATCTCGGTTGACGCGAAGTCTCTCATGACATCCTTTAATATTTCTGGAGTTGCGCTCCAACTTCTGGGTCTCAACATCCTTGACATGAACCATGATCCTACTGTCCTTCAGTTCCTAACGAGTCTCTGTTATCTCGAGGTTTTGCTTTCCCAGCTTGGCTACTTTCAGTTTCTGGGTTCTGAGTCCTTCACGAAATGCTTCTTTGTCAAAAACTGCTTCCTGAAGGTTCATCTTTAAACTTCCTGATGTAATGTTCCAGATCCTGGTGATACATCGGTCTAAAGTTAAAACTTCATCTTGCTGATAGGCGCTCCATCAGCCTTCTACCATCCAATCCTTCCATGCATATGCATGCTTAACTCGGCACGGTGACAATAGCATAAGCGGACGATAACATCATGGATAGCCGTGTTTATGCCCATGTTACTGCCATGAGCTTTCATTCCATAACTGATATCTCCTGCCTTAGGGTTTTCTTTGACAAAAATTTTGAGTTTCTAACTCTCCATGTTTCGGTCTTTCTCCGATACACCTTGCTCTCGAGTATTGACAGCTTCCATAGTCTGCCAAGTTCCATAAGGGTAACCTTCCTAGGTCATACACATCTGGCAATTCTTCAGAGCCTTCAAATTCTCCCAGTCTTCGGAATCTTCAACCGTTGTAGTTTCCATTATCATAATGCACGGTAAAATCCTCTTCATTCCGAATGGTCTTAGTTGTCCGATATCCTGTACTTCTTGGAGTGGTCTCATCAGTCGAATCTTCGAGTGGTCAAAAGGGGAAAGGGGTATGGTCTCACTAAAAGGGAATATTTGAATAAGACTCAGAAAAAGAGAGAGGTAAAAGATCTTTTTGAAAAGGAAAGTTGTAGAGAAAAAAAATTCCTATGGGCTTGCCAGTTTCTAGGGTCACGTCCTACAGTCAACATCTGCTCTGATACCATCTTGTAGTGACCCGACCCGAATGGATCAAGTCTCTGTGCTTAAGTGTCATCCCTGGATCGGTATGCTGACACACACAGTACTCGAGGATTTATAACAGAGGTAAATCACATATATAAAGTAACGTAAATACTATTACCTCAATCCAAATAGCGGAAGTAACAAGGTTGTGGATTCCCATCAACACCAACGGCAAAGTTGAGTGTAGAAATCGTAACCCTAACGTAACACTTACTCGTCGTAAGAATCCTGCAACATGAAACGTTGCAGCCCGAAAACGGGTCAGCACATGGAATATGCTGGCAATGTAACACATAGAAAATAATGAACAATAATAATGCTATACTACATGCATATATGGCTGGTGGAAAGCTCTACGGTTAAGTTTTTGCGAAAAGCCAATTTTTCCTTACTTCAAAGGAATAAATTTTATTTAACTATCATGGTGGTTGTGAAACATCGAGATGGTTGACAGCATCTCAATCCCAATTAAGAACGTGATTAAACCCAAATCAAATTTAAATTAAGTAACATGATGAGATCAACGGGATAATCCAAGAACTAGATACTCAAGATGTCCATAACCGGGGACACGGCTAATCATGATTAGTTTGTACACTCTGCAGAGGTTTGCGCACTTTTCCCCACAAGACTCGATCGCCTCCGCTTGATTCTCGCACTGCATGATGTTTGAGAAACGGATGACCGAGACACAGTCTTTCAGGAACAATCACTCTTTACTCCGGGTGGACCGGTACACCTACTTTCCCCTACATCTGCTAGCCCACCTCTTCAAGAGATCATGTAACCTACTCAACTATGCTAGAGCCCATAATAGCTTGTGGCTGCACACGAAAGTTTCTAGCATGAATGATCTTATGATCCCTTTGAGCCTGGGTGGCGGTCCTTATACAAACAGACAACACTGGATTCTCCAGGTGCCTCAATCCACCCAGATGTGAGTTTTAGTTGCCACCTTAGATAAACCATTATTAACAATCTCACATCTGTCATGAATATCTCTCAAACCCAATCCACGTCTACGAGCATAGCATGGCAATATAATAGCAACGTAGAAGTAACTCCCAAGGGTTTGATTGTAAACAGGGCAATAGGTACTACCTCATCAACTACTTCCCAATACCCACATGTTAATCAGATCCTAATCATGCAATTGTTCGAGGGTTGAATCTAATGCATAAAAAAAACTGGGTATGAAAGGGGTATGATCAAAGTGTGAACTTGCCTGCAATGTTGATGAAGATGATTCACACTCAAAACTCTTGATAGATCTACTCGTCACACTCCGGTCAATCTATCGTAAGCAAGCAATAGTAACCACACATAAGCAAACACTCAAAAGATCGAGAAGAACGAAGAAGACGATTCGGGAAACATCAAAACCAAGCAAATAACTCTTGCAACATAAAACAATTTCTAACAGTACCAAAATTATATGAATTTGGCCTTATCAGAAAGTTTAGGTCAAGAGCTTCGATTTGCAAAAAGAATCAACTAAATCGGAGCTACGAAACTTAAGTTATGAACAAAAGAAGTTTGAATATGAATTTGAACAAATTTCGAAATTTGAAAATTTTAAAAAGTTGACGTGACAGGTTAACTGGATAGGTGACAACAAGACGAAACTATAGGCACTGGTTTCATCTAATTTGGATGAACGAGTAAAAAGTTATGGCTATTTGAAAAATCAGGGCCAAGCTATTTTGCAGAAGAAAAATAGTTACGGCTAAAAAAATAGGTCTAACGCATAATTACAGAGAACGAATAAATATACCTAAAAAACGACTTCGGAGTGAGGAGACAATTTCCAAAGTCCCGCCGGAGAGGAGAAATATATTTTTAGCTAGTCAAACTAAAATATTGATTTAACCCGCAATGGATAATTTCTGGAGGCTCTATGAGTCTATATTTATAGGTGGAAAAGAGGTTTAGGGTTAAAGGCTAGGCAATGTGGGACTAAACGTAGACGAAAAGACAAAAAGGGAGCGCCTCGCATGGGCCTAAAGGCCTTAGCGGTTCGGCCGGCCGCGCGGCAGTTTTTTTTTTCTGTTAGCAATTGAAAAGAAAGAAAAGAAAGAAAAAAAACTATAGAAAAGAAATATTGGGAGGAATATGGCCGGCTGGGCCTGGCCTATTTAACAGAATAAAACAATGGGGCGCCAAAAGCTACTATACTGCGCATGAGGGCGACATATAGTCACAGAGTACGCGCATGTAGTTTTTTTTTATAAATAGAGACAGGAAAGGAAAAACTGAATAAAGAAAATAAAAATAAAACTTTATATAGGCATATTATATATCAAAACTTTCAGAAAAAGATTTCCTACAGCGTGAACATTTTTGTGAAGTCAAATAAAATCCGCACAAATTTTAATAAATCAAACAGTGCTACTGCCTTAATAAAATCCAATAAAAATCATTTTAAAAATACCAAAATGATTTCAAATTCATTTTCTCCAATTTTCTGATGTAGGGAATCATGTTACCCTATTTTCTGTATATTTTTATTTTGGAGAAAAATAATTTGAATAAAACTCAAATAAGTCCAATATTGGAAAATAATTTCAATGGGACTTTGAATTTAATCCTTTGAAACTCCCAACTCCTATTTCATATGTTTTGAAGAAGTCATTTTATCTTCGCTCGTGAAAATCATTGAGTTGCATAAAGTTTCAAAATTGGAAATATTCTCAAATGAAATTCAAATATTTTCAACACCCCTTTTCATTTAAATAAATGGAAGAAGTCATGTCATCTTCTCTCCAGGGTTTTGTGGTGAAAAGAATTTGAATTCATGGAGATCATAAAAGTAAAATGAAAGTTTGGGAAAGTCCTTTTATTCCCTCTCATTTAACTTTCAAAAGATTTCGAAATCCACTCACTTTCAGTCAATCAATCAAACAATCAATCCAATCTATCTGTTTATTATAACATTCCAAAATTTAGAATTTTGGGATGTTACAGATGAGTACTTGGTGCATGACGCATTCCGGGGATCTTCATGATGGGAAGGTACCGACTCATCATCAGTATGTGTCCGCTTCGAAGATGGGGGGTCTCTCTCGCCATCTTATAACTAAAAGATAATTGATTGTATAAGTAATTGACCATGTAATTGATTAAACAAACAATAAAGTTCATAAAACAATTTGGAAGACCTTTCTAAAAATGGGATATATTGAGCGCTAGAAATTCAACGAAACGGAAATAAATAAACATTTTGTTAAAATGTTGACACTCATTTGTATCCATGAAAAAGAAGGCGATAAAGCGCGAGCAACCAAATATTGCATCGGCTCGATGGCCGGCACCATCGCGAGCAATCAATTTGTATCAATGCTAATAATTTGTATCAATGCTGCTACTTTTTCCTATAAAGTTGGTCAAAGTTTTAAAACTTTGACTTAAGACAAAAATTAGATGTAAACTTATTCGCGGACGGAGGGAGTATGCAGGAGGAGTTCACCGAGATGGTTTGTAGGCAAGGACCCGTCCTCGGGAAGGGGAGCCAACGGCCAAGGATGCTCAAGGTCAGTGGAGCTCGGGGCGTCTGTGCCCGGTGAGGTCGGGCTCGATGGAGGCAGGGGTCGAGCATGCTCGGGGTCAGTGGAGCTCGGGATGGCCGCGGCCAATGAAGGGTTGGACTCCAACCACTGACCTCGAGCATCCTCGGCCAATGAGGTGGAGCTCGATGAAGGCCAGGGGGCGAGCATGCTCGGGGTGGCCGCGGCCGATGATGGGTTGGACTGCAACCACCAGAGCTCAAGCGTGCGGCCGCCGCCAACGAAGGGAAACGACGCCATGGGTAGGGGAGTGGAACGTGGCCAAAGCAGCCAAAGGCGGGGAGGTCATCGGAGCAGAGCAAGGCTAGTTCAGCTTGAAGTGCCGACAGGTAGGAGCAAAGCAAGGCTAGTCCAGCTTCACAAGTGCAAAATGACCGGTGGGTTGAGCGACTTCGCCGGCATCTGTTTCCAGCGAGGGGTCACGAAACCAGTTCTGGTGAGCCAGCCCGTATAAATGCATAGGGGTGGGAAGAATCTTGCGCACAGATCACATAGTACTCCCTCCGATTTTTTTACTCTGCATATAAGATTTGTCTGAAGTCACACTTCATAAAGTTTTACCATATTTATATGAAAAACTTGATATCATATTGTGAATGTTAATTCGTTTTCTATGTAGTTGTTTAAATTTTACGAAGTTTGACTTCAGACAAATCTTATATGCGGAATAAAAAGGATTGGAGGGAGAGAAGCGGGAGCACATGCGCAGGCCACCGCTCCCGCTGTAACTAAATCTAAATTACCAGCAAACAACAGAAGATACCAAGACAGTGAGAGAGATGCGATAAGATGGCAAATAGTAAAAAGAAGACAGGCTACACTTGTTACACCAATTCCACCAACAAATGCCCAATAAATACATCCGCCACCTGAATGAACGCATCTCCCAATGTTCTGTTGTTACCTCTTATGAAACAGTTGCCTGGTTTACGCCAATCCCCAGACAAATATATCGCCTCTATGATGTCAACATGAATAATGTACAATTCACAATCTCCTGTTCCTCTCCTTATTCCAGTCTCCCGATCCTAGAGACGAGGCCAATGTTGCTTTCCTCAGCTTCTGCTGGTTTTCGTATTCCTTCTCAAGCCGTGCCTGGGACGATACATGAATCGGATGCCTTGCGGCATTGCTGTGGTTTTGTCTCATATCAAGCATAAGGCCCTTCTCGGGTTTGACAGGAGATACAGCATCTTCAATAGGAACAGGCCACCTAATAAGCCCTTTCCCTGGGTTGCTCATGCACGCAGCAGAATCGTTCTTCCTATCGACCACTTTCTTGGTAGAATGGTTTCCGCTGCGAGCTGGATCACTATTCCGAGAGCCCGAGGAGCTCTCAGCTGTACCAAACGGTGATGACGGCTTACGGGCTTTCAGCTTATCAGGAGGTGACTTTGGCAAATTTATTGTCCCATTGCTATATACTTGGGGACTCCACCCTTCCGTGCTTCTTCTCATATCACATAGGGTCTCAGCTGCGCACAATATCTTCCGTGATGCTGATCATGGAGCTCATATCAGCAAATCAGCAAATTTTAAGAATTGAAAATGGATAATACAAAATATGCAACCCAAATGAAACAGTAATCACGGTTCACTAAAAACCCGCAGATAGCTAGATCTAATGACACAGAATGCAAAGGGGCTTTATACTACATATCATTCATTGCATTGTCTTAGGTTATAGCATGGAGGCGGACCAAGAAGTGATATAGCATGAAAAATAGTTTTGTAATCACTATAATATTTTTTTGGTCAACAAAGCTTTTTTACGTCCATAATACAATTAAAGCAACTTTGAGTTCCCTAATAAACTGTGTCATACCTTGACGTGCTTTCAGAAGAGAACGTTCACTGTCATTCCTCTGGAAGCTATCTGAGGAGCCCACATGGTCTAGTGGATGCAGTTGCTGCGGACCATGCTCGCTTTCAGTTTTTCTTGAGTAAATAGTTTGTCCGAGGGATCCGGAAGTTGATTCCGTGCAGCATAAATTAGATTGTCTGCTACATGAATCAATGATAGACGACTTTGCCATATCCATTTCCTGAAGAAGATCATCAATTTGATGGACAGGTAAATCTTCATAATCCTGAGCGGTTGGATATGATCCAACTCTCAACCACTGCCAATGGGAGTTACTCCTACTTGACCCATGTTTACCAGAGTCAACGCTCGGTCGGTAAACCCCAGCTTGTGAGTGTGACCAAGTAAATGGTGGCAAACTAGGTCCATGAGTTGTCATGGAAGGCCCTGTAGCTGAGCTCTCGCTTCCAGCTGATAAAAGAGAATCGAGATCATGTCCTTGGGGAAGTGTTAAACGGCTTAGGATGTCCTTTGGGCAAACACTGCAGACCTCAGTTTGTAAAGGATCCTGGGTAGCGGTAGTATTACAGTAAGCATAAATGGTATTGTGAGGTGCTTCAAGACATGTTAATGATTTAAACACAATTGATTCCACTTACCTTAATCAAAGAGGACGGTTTGTCACTACACTGATCTTTGATATCAGAGCTTGAGGTGGTTGCTGAATGCAGCCTAGGACTAGGAGTCAAATTACCATCTTTTCCAGGACTACTGTCCATGTCAGATAGCATAAAAAAAGCTTTTCTGACAGAGACTAGGAGTTCATCTTTTGTGTGCAATACCTTCTTTCCTTTTTCTCTTCCTAAGCTGGAATATTTGTAAGTGCCATCGAGAAGTTCACTCAATGTCAGGTTCTCAATGTGATTCGTGATGTCACGGATATCAGATTTAAGGCCATGTGCCCCTGAATGAACAGATAAACACTGTAAGGTGACATGCAAGAATACGTGATCAATGATAAGAGGCCTAAAAATTAATCAATAGCATGTTTTCTCCATTACAATACCATATTAGTCATCCTAGGGTATTCATAAATATATGTTGAAATTGAACAACGAGATCTCTTGTGGATGCATATGGCATACTTTCTAAGTAAAAAGATGTACACTGAAGAACCACCCACATAGTAAAATACCATACTAGTCATGCTGTAGGTTATGCATATCAGATGAATTGAAAAGGCCTAATGATGCAAAAGTCACTGGCGGCCATGAATTATAATAAACGATGATGCAGATTGCAGAATCCTACATACTTTAGTAAGAAAATCATGTACCACTGAAGAACGAACAAAAAAAGGTCAGCTGTGCCATTAGTATTGTTTTTCATATTAGTATTACAATTAGAGAGATGCAAAGCAACAAAAATGGAACAACTGGCACTAAAATGAAACTGGAAACAGAAAGGCAAGTTGGAACATGTTTAATAAATAACGGTCACCAAATAGACAAATACGGTATAAAAACCAAGAAATTCAAGAAAGGAAAAAAAGAAATTAAAACACCAATATGTAAAAGATTCTAGCATTCATCCCATTAGTGTTTATATTTGTGTGAGCAAACACTAATTTGCATCGTGAATGAGTTGTGTACAGCCATAACGAAACTCGGCACTACATCTGTTCTAAAATAGATGATGCATTCTACAAAGCATACAGTCAAACTTCTATATCTTTGTAAATTCCGCCTATGTTGTCTCAACATAGCCGGTCACAAGCCCGGGTAAAGGAGGAGGGTTGTGATAGGCTTGGCGAGCCAACGTAAAAACTCAGCCACTCTTATGGAGATGAAACCCAAAAGATGGATGAGGTCACAAGGGATATACAAGGAGATATCCCATGATGTATGCTCTTTGCGGATGATGTGGTGCTAGTTGACGATAGTCGGACGGGGGTAAATAGTAAGTTAGAGTTATGGAGACAAACCTTGGAATCGAAAGGGTTTAGGCTTAGTAGAACTAAAACCGAGTACATGATGTGCGGTTTCAGTACTACTAGGTGCGAGGAGGAGGTTAACCTTGATGGCCAGGTGGTACCTCAGAAGGACACCTTTCGGTATTTGGGGTCAATGCTGCAGGAGGATGGGGGTATTGATGAAGATGTGAACCATCGAACCAAAGCCGGATGGATGAAGTGGCGCCAAGCTTCTGGCATTCTCTGTGACAAGAGAGTGCCACAAAAGCTAAAAGGCAAGTTCTACAGGACGGCGGTTCGACCCGCAATGTTGTATGGCGCTGAGTGTTGGCCGACTAAAAGGCGACATGTTCAACAGTTAGGTGTGGCGGAGATGCGTATGTTGAGATGGATGTGTGGCCACACGAGGAAGGATCGAGTCCGGAATGATGATATACGAGATAGAGTTGGGGTAGCACCAATTGAAGAGAAGCTTGTCCAACATCGTCTAAGATGGTTTGTGCATATTCAGCGCAGGCCTCCAGAAGCTCCAGTGCATAGCGGACGGCTAAAGCGTGCGGAGAATGTTAAGAGAGGGCGGGGTAGACCGAATTTGACATGGGAGGAGTCCGTTAAGAGAGATCTGAAGGATTGGAGTATCACCAAAGAGCTAGCTATGGACAGGGGTGTGTGGAAGCTTGCTATCCATGTGCCAGAGCCATGAGTTGATTGCGAGATCTTATGGGTTTCACCTCTAGCCTACCCCAACTAGTTTGGGACTAAAGGCTTTGTTATTGTTGTTGTTGTTGTTGTTTTGGTTAAGTGGAAATAAAAATAACGCCATAGGTTTGTCATAAAAAAACATTCCACGATATAATTTTGTATAATCTCATACTTAGATATTCATAATACCGTGATGGCCAAAGATGCATTTAGACACCATTGCAAAGTCGAATATCATCTCTATTAGAACTGAGGGGGTATCATTTTAACAAGTAATAGAGGGAAGATGAAACCAAAACAAAAGTGGGTGCTTAAAAGGAAAAGCAATTCCATGTCAAATGAGATTTTATTTTATTGAGATCATATGATTAAAATGTGAGAAGACCAAGAATTGCCCTTTGCAGGTTAAAAATGAAGTTAATAAAACAATCAACAATGAAACAAAACAGAAATCTTAGAACTAAACAAGTAACAAAATTAAAAGGATCTATACAACTAGATTTCATTGCCCACATCATCTAGGACCAATTTACTGAGAAAATCAGTTATGGATGTGAACGCCATAGAATAATAACTATCTTATAAATCTACATCCATGATCTGGCATATCATGTTCTTTATCCAGGGACAGCTCATGAAAGGTCAAATGAACTAACAGATCTACATTTCTCAAGCATACCAAACATAGCGAGTGCATCATGTACAGGCCATATGCTGACAAATCAAGAGCTAACATGCATACCTAGTATGTCTAAATGTGGAACTTTGTGAGAAAGTTTGCACTATGATAAGAAGACATGAGAAGGATAATAACTAGTATAACACATCGATAAACAAAATCATAGTTGCAACCAGTTAATACATACCAAGCATGCCATTTCCCATGAAACTGGAATCATGATTTCCTAAACCAGACTTTAATGTGAAACAATCATATTTAGATCTGACACCAGACCTAGCATTCTTCTTGTCAATTCTCTTCGCATCAGAAATGCGCCTCTGCTTTAGCAACCCAGATTTTTCTGCATAACATTAAGGTAAGGGCAAAAGCAATTGCTGTTAGAATATCAAACTAGATAGAAGCATTGACGCTAACTAGAGCAAACAAACGACTGCGCGCACAAGGTAGAGCTATATCAGATGTTGTATGAAAGCAGAGAATGGCACATTGTACAGCAACTTGTTATCCATAATGAATCATCAGACAGAGAAAAACCATTAATCGCATGTATATGTATACGGCAGCGCTAAAGCGAGCATGAGCGTAAAATGCTAATCCTGCACTCCAGCCAGGTCGCAAGTGCTGCTCAGCTAAAAAATCAACTTTCCTCCCCCCTACTAGTACTAGTAAAACATACTCCAGAAATGGTAACAGAATTAAAAGCATTACACACTGCACGCACTGATCCCCGCGCTACCTAGTAAAACAGTGGCAAAAAACTAACATAAATAAAATGGTTACGCTGGACGCACCGGTCCCTGCCCCACCAAATCAGGCCACCCTTTGGAGGACACCGACATGGTAATCAACCATTGTAAGAGAACAAAAGGGTTATCAATCCATGGACTAGTTTTTTTACAGTGGGCCTGTGGACTAGTCAGGCTAATTAAACATAGGCGTAACTAGATAACCAACAGGGGTCGCGCGCTCGTGGTACCGCATCTCCACAATCACTGTCCTACGGCTGCCCCTCCTCCCAGTCTCCAGCATCATAACTTTTAAATTTCAAAATACGGTCATGGCTCCGCACTTCAAATCTTGCATTGGTGCACACATGCCCAGTTACGGAGGTGCAGTATTGCCTGTTTACTTAAGTTTTCTCTCTGCAGTGCTGCGAGTGCAGTTGTTGTTGTATACTATATGCTAATCCAATACAACTGCAATCATTTTTTTGGTTCCATGGCAGATTAAAAGGTATTATTACCTGAATCAGGAACTGTAAAAGGCTGAGAAATAACCACCGCTGAGTCGCTGACAATATTTATCATGGGGAAAGACTAAACCAAGAAAATAAACAACTCCCAAAAATTAGCAGAAGAATGAAAACATCCATTACAGCACAAGTATCATTCCAGAAGTAATTTGTGCAACACGTTCCTTTTTATTCTTTATTTTTTTGCTCAGTCAAAAACTGAAATTTAAGGGTCGGCCTTCAGGTTTATATATACCTGCTAATATAACGTGAATAGGAAGACCACTAAAATTACTACTTTGCGGTCAGTTGGTCGTTATGGGGCTATCCCTGACTTTGCAGTCAGCTGGTCGTTAGGGCGAGGGTCCTTATTCCCGCTACTCTGTACCTTTCCTTCAACAATAACAACAGCAACAAAGCCTTTCAGTCCCAAAGAGGTTGGGGTAGGCTAGAGTTGAAACCCAAAAGATCTCGAAACCAAGTTCCACACACCTCTGCGGCTAGTTATTTGTGATATTCCAGTCCTTCAGGTCTCTCTTTACGGACTCCTTCCAGTGTCAAGTTTGGTCTACTCCGACCTCTCGACATTATCACGCTTTAACCGTCCGCTATGCACTGCCGCTTCTGGAGGCCTGTGTTGTATATGCCCGAACAATCCCAGGCGATGTTGGACAAGCTTCTCTTCAATCAGCACTACCCCAACTCTTATCACGTATATCATCTTAACGAAATGATACACAGCTCTCCTCTGTACCTTTCCTTCATCTTAGTGAAATGATATGCAGCTCTCCTGCGTGTTCTACGAAAACTACTTTGCGGTCATGTACAGAGGTCCGAAGAACATAAAAACTGTAATAGAGAAATAAGTGCAATGGAAGCATGGTATTGATTCAAATGATGGTAACAAACATTTAGCCAAAAGATAAGATATGAAGCTCTGACAGGAAGGTCCATAATGAATCCATTAACATATGCAGAGTCATTTGGTGAGTAGTTCTGTTATGTAAAATTAGACACCCATAGATGAAGAAATGAGACTTCATAACTTACCAGATGTTGTGCATCGTACCATTTCAGGAACAATCTTATGTGGCAGCGATTCATGGCCCTTAGCTTCAGCACCTCTAGTGGTTTGAGTTGGCTCTAGCTTTGGCCTTTTTGGACAAGGTGGTGCATCCAACAACTTTATGGTCTTTTTGGTCAGTATCTTGCTATCTTGCTTATGCAAGGATGGAACAGTACCAGTTCCAGTGTAATCCCGCTTGCCATTGTTCTCAGACTTAATGCCAACAGCGAGAGATCTCTGCATAGAAACCTCCAAAGAAGTCCTTTTACGTTTTATAAGATGAACTGCTTTCTGTGTTCTGGTGGTGCTGCTTCACATCTGCTGATCTGCCCATACACAAGTTCGATGGATTAGTAAATTAGTCATCAAAAGTGAAACACATTAAAGACAAAACCTTTTGGCAGATGAAACGCATGGCAAAAATAATTTGCATATAATAGCGGAACAACTGGGAAAAAACAAATTCCATGACACTAGAAAGGAAGGATATCAATAAATACTAAGGTTACAAGGCACCATTTATTTCGCCGTGAAAGAGGGAAACTTCAATGCAACATTCAGGCCCCAAAGAGACAAGGAGAGTCACACATCTATGGAAACTAACAAGTATGTATATGTTTTGCAAGCTTTGGTTTCATGGACGCATGGGCACATGCTGATGGTGCTTTTGCATCTACTCCCTCCGTCCCATAATATAAGAGCGTTTTTAACACTACACTAGTGTCAAAAACGCTCTTATATTATGGGACAGAGGGAGTAGTATCTTAAAGCCCTTCCAACGAGATTCAGCGTATTTGTCTCACGGGTATAAGCACTGAACAAGTGAGAGCATCTTATCATCACTAATACAAAGCTTCACATAAATAAAAATATGCACAATAAAACCCATGGTAGATCGGCAGGATTGTTACATCTGCCATTGGGCAGAAGCGAGAAAGTTCAAATCAGAAAAGGGGAAACAAAATCAAAAAGTTAAAACAAAAGTAAACACCAGATTTTTAAGTTCATGTGTCACTTTCTTCAACCAACTGATCAACACTCACAAGAAATAAAACAGCCCAATTTGAGTAATTTCCACATCCCATAAGGAAAATAGTAGTATCAAGTTTCACAGTCATGAAACCTGAAACGGTCTACAGGGTAAAAAGGAATAAAAATTAATTGCCAGAGACAAGGCAAAAACTGGTGTGATTGCTGCATTCCAGTACACGGCCAAGTAAAATATGCTCTACTCAATCAAATGAAACTTTTACATGTTTAGATTATACGGATCACAAACCTGTAAGTACTTAACAACTCCCTAAAATCAGCAGAAGAACGAAAACATCCATTGCAGCACAAGTAAATAAGCACAGTTGCATTTAAAAGAACTCGATTTTCAAGAAGAGGTTACCCGGACAAGGGCGCCTCCCTCTATCAATAAGCATCTACAGGCACTTAGTTGCAGCACCTCCTGCTCTAAGGACGGGGTTGCACCCTGTCAGGCTGCTGTACCTAGTGTATTTTGAAGGGTTGGCCCGGGGCATTGCCTAGCCCTGGCTACGCAACTGTCAGAAACCCCTGTGTGCAGCTCCTCAATCAAAATCAAACAAGGTGGACCGCCTCCGCGTGCAATCAAGTCCTCACAGTTCCAAAGGTCAGTTTCTACTCGCTTTGGGGACATCGAGCACCCAAAAGTGGTGTTGATGGTCTTCTTGCTCCACAGGCACCCATGCCACATGAACATCAACACATTGTCATCCTTGGATGATATCCTCCGATGCCTCTGTTTTTGCTGTTTGTGAGCAACAAGTTGCCATCACGAAGAGGGAAAAGGCAGTTTCTTACACGAGTGATTCTGCCACAACTTGGGCAGAGCATTACAGCACCCTTCAGAGTCTCAAACTCCCATGTTTCTCCACACTACCTCTTGCGCATGGTGTCCTAGGCAACCTGTCCGTGCTCATGGAACAGAGGGGCCTAGAGTGGGGTTAGCACGTGGCATGCAACCTTGACCAAGCATAAGACAATGCCCGAATTACTGATGGTGCAAAAAGCATCGTCATTGTCATGTGATGAAATGTCTCTTTAAAAACATAGTGATATAGACATCTCATATCTATTCTCTTTATGCAACAATAATGTACAAATAAAACCAAGTAGAGAGTAACATAACAACTAGTTCTGTATATGTAT
The DNA here is from genome assembly GCF_002575655.3 of Aegilops tauschii subsp. strangulata. NCBI lineage: Eukaryota > Viridiplantae > Streptophyta > Magnoliopsida > Poales > Poaceae > Aegilops > Aegilops tauschii. Next base: position 126,272,697 of record NC_053037.3, read on the forward strand.
TCTTTGTCAGGGGCCTTCACATATATACAACACTTCCCAAATGGCAAGGGAAAGCTTATCTTTGACAAAGTGGCACCCTCAAATTAACAGATCATATCCTCGTTGTGATGCCACAGTCAATCATGAGGTGTGACTTCAATCCCCTCATCATCGAAATCCAAATATCATTTCCATAAAACAATAGAAGTTGCTGGCATCAAGTGTCTGTACTAAGTTCTGAAGGCATCTACAAAGCCAACAGACCTCACAGCACAAGGTGTCGCCATTTTTCAAGTCAACCGTCTGATATCCAATTTTGAAGGATTAAAAAACAGTACTATTATAAAACAAAAACCAAAAAAGGCTTCCTTTAAAGCTAGATTGTTGCCGACAGCCCAACACGAGAATACCAAAGAACACAATCATCAAGAAATAGCAGTAAGCTGATCGGCTATCATAACATAAAGCAGTTGATGCTATCACCAAATAAAGCAGTTGATTCTACCTCCCCTTTCCCTTCCCTTCCTCACCCAGACCTACCTTCCCAAGCCCTAGACGTCCCCCTCCCCTACCGCCCGTGCGGCCGCCTCTTCACCCTGCGAGCACCGCTCCAGCGAATGTGTGCCCCAGGCGCCTACCGCGCTCCAATTGGGCACTGGTGTGGCCAGAATCGGCGTCAATTTGGGGTAGTTTTTGTGGTAAGTTGTTTGTTTCTAGAGGTGTTTAAAGGGCGCATTTCGGGGTGGTGGATGGATGATGTGGAGATTCTACTGCCAGCAAAGGTGGATTTTGGAAAGATTCTGATTTCGTCGGCGACTAAGGTAGTGGGCAGAGGAGGTGCTGGTGGTGGTGGAGGTGGGGAGGTTTTAAGGCGCTGTGCAAATGCGTATCGCCGGAACGGCGGTAATAATCTCTTCATTGTGCCCTTTTTTGTCTAGGTCGTGCAGTGTGCTGGTTGGATTTTGTTAATATGATGGGAAATTTGGTATTTTTTAAGTTACTAGAACTGGAGTTTTGGGAATCATTTTGAGTTCTCCTTGATCTGTTTTTGGCACATTTTTGTGTGAATATTCATTGCTGTTGTGATGTTGGAGTGGCGTTGTTGTAGTGGTTTGTTGGGTTAGTAGGTAATAATTTTCATCTTTCTTAGCCTTCCAGAGCAGATAATGATTAGCACTCATGATTTTGCCGCTAGAATGGTTGACTTGTTATGGAATACTTTTCCTATACCTTTCTTTTGGTTCAGATGATCTTAATTGGCTTGAGTGTGAGCTTTCTCCTCAAAGAAACCTTATGCTTGAGATTTTTTGTTGCTAGATCTTAATTGGCTTGTGTGTGCTAGTATTAAAAATTCATATGCCTCAAAGATCAGAGCAAATCACCAACTTCTGCGTATATAATTTTTTGATATTAAAAAATGTAAGCAATTTTTATTCTTTAGATTGTGAATTGTGGCAGCAGTTATATTGTATGCTTCGTAAAGTAATGGTTTTTTTTACCTCTGCTATCATACTTCGCATTATAGGTTGATTGATTTAGTTTCGTGGACTTCCTTGTTGGGCAGTGAACTGAATCAACTGTTTTGGTGATAGCATCAACTGCTTTATGTTATGATCTACAAAAATTTGTTGCAACAACCCTATTCCAATGGTTATGCCCAATAGTATGCAAAAAAAAAAAACGTCAACTGTTACTCCCCTCTGAGATGTGGACTGTTTTCTAGCAACTTGTGATCCCGCAATATGTCACACAACCGAAATAACACATTTCTTTCGAACCTTAACATGTTTTACCACATCACATCGCATTGCCATATTTTTTGGTTTAGATAATCAAATCTGATCCGCGATCTCTTTCATTCATTGGTCCATAGGTAATACATGGTCCCCTCTTCCTTATTGTAGCCCGGACAATGACTGCCATTGCAGCAAGTGCAACAAAAACAGCTGCTCCCCTAATCATCATTTTTCTTTTGTTCATCTTCTTGACCATCTACGATTCATGTATGCTATCAAAAATATTTCTACCAATGACTTGGGACAGCAGAATATATTGCAAAGATATATTGGAAAACAGCACTTTGAGTATAAAATAGGAAAATCGCCCACTAGTTTGAACAGCATAGAGCAAGGAACTCGAATCAAACAAACGCCATGAGTGTCGTCTCAATATCCTCTCCATCTCCCTCTCGGCTGGGTAAGGCAGATGAGACAAGTTCCAAGATCTAGAGAGGCGCAAGCCCGCAAGATACAAGGGGGGAGGAGGGGACGTTCTTACCTTCAGGGCCGCCGCCGGAGTAGCCCCTCGCTCGCCGCCCAGCTTCAAGACCGCCGCCGCGCAGCCGATTGAGGAGGAGAGGAGGGAGAGGAGCATCCGGCGGCGTGGATGGGAGGAGAGGAGCAGCCGGCGGCGAGGATGAAGGGGAGGAGCAGCCGGCGGCGATGATGAAGGAGAGGAGCAGCCGGGGGCGCGGATCCAGGGAGAGGAGCAGCCGCCACCGATAGGGTTTGTGCGAGGGAGGGAGACGCGAGAGGGTTCGTGCGAGAGGGAGGGGGTGAGCGCCAGGCAGCGTTCCCCGTCGTTCACCGATTTGGAGGAAGAGAGAATAGCACTAGTCAAAACCGGGGAGTGCCAAAATACCGCTAGTAGAAACCGAAAAGCCAAAATGGCACTACAATCTCGATTTTGTTGTCAGAACAATACCACTCCCGTCGAATGTCAGATGTAGTTCAAAATTATGTGACTCCGATATTTTTGATTTGGCAGCGTTGGGGAACGTGTTTAGAGAAATCAAGTCCAAGCTTCATACTCAGTTTATACATGTAGAAGTTCTTTATGTCTTCCGGATGTGTAAAACAAGTCGGCACATGAGTTGGCGGCTTTGGGTACAGGGTTAGATCATGATGGTCATTGTGTTTGGTATGCTGACTACCCTGTTGATGTAACACGTGCTGTAACCGGTGATATTGTTGTGTCTTAAATGGAATATATGTGTTCCATATAAAAAAAATTATGTGATGTTTTCCAGATTCTTGTGAACTCATAAATTACCTTTTTTTCAGTTTTAAATCTTATCCCTATTACTTCTACTGTACTAGCTTTATCCCCTTCACCTAAAAGCGCTACCATAGCGACGCATCAAACCAGCCCCCGCCGGTGCCTGATCCTCTCAGTCGCTCCCTCTGTATCTAAATGTTTCTTCGTCGCTTGCCGGTTGCTCTGCGCTCACCCACCTCTCATAGCCCCCCGTCATGGCCGCCCTCCCCTACATCTCCCGTCACGGTAGCCTCCAGTGTTCGGGCCGGCGACGCCCTAGCTCTGCCGCTCGCCGCACTTCCCTAGTCCCCTCGCGATGGTAACCTGCCCTAGCTCCCCGCCACTGGCTCCGTTGCTCGCCATCCTCCCCTGTCTCCACTGCTCGTGTGCGTTCCTGACTAGGATGCCCTTTGTGTTTGGATTTGGACCTCGGCCTTTAATCCCGTGCAACCCTAGCTAGCACTGCCTCTGCATGTGTGTTGATTGTGTTGCCTACTTGTGTTGAAAATGATTTCTTTTTTGTTGGTAAAATGATGTTAATTTGCTGTTGAATGAGCAACGTGACGTGTGGAGGTAAGGGCACATATGTCTTTTTTCAACTATGCTATTCTCAGTTTAGCCACTAGTGGTATTTTCACATGAACATATTGAAATGAGCTATTGCAGCTCTTTGGTTTTTACTAGTGTATTTTGGCATTTTGGTTTTGACTAGTGGTATTTTGGCTATTGCCTCTTGACGGAACGACTACATTACGGATCTCGGTGGAATACTCCCAAAGGTGTAACGAGTGGGTTCGGGTTTTAGTTGTACCAAACACGAGAAGGGCGAATTACGGGTCGGACACATGCCATTCCACTTGGTGACTCATACCAAACACACCCTTAATGCGACTGAGATAGTCAATTTTTAGGATGGTTGCCACTTGTTTATTTCCAGAATAAGTGGATGAATAAATCAACCATTTTTTGGAATATTCCTTGAAACAGGCGAGCTGACAAGATCTGTGGAATAAACCAAGAAATGTTTTCCCCTAATATTTGTACACAAGCATGTTATTGCGTGTGTAACACCTCAGCCACAGCCACTGATTCCCGTGTGTTACGCTTGGCAGGATCTAGACTGGCCCTACAAACCAACAATAGTCTTTCCTGCGTACTTTGTGACGGAGCTAAATCTGGCTCGGGTTAAGGGGTCCCAAGCTAAGATTCTAAGTAAGATGGTAACAAGGACATGAGTTTTTACCCAGGTTCGGGCTCTTCAAGGAGATAACACCCTATATCATGCTTTTGCATATTGCGTTAGATTGAGTACAAAGTACATATATTCTATCATGAGATTGTAAATGTGTATAATGCAAGATGTCTCTATCACCTAGCCAGCCTTGATTTATATAAGATACTGGAGGCCAAGAGTCCTAGTCGGCTACGTCAGTGGAGAGGAGTCCTCCTAGGATACAGAGTCCTTGTCTTGAACGGTAGGATTTCTTGATTTTCCTTGTAGATCGCCATGGGCCGCCCAAAAGTGGTCCAAGACGGACTGTCAAGGGCAGTGGCGGAGGGCAGTGGCGGAGCTTGATCAAAATTATATGAGAGGTTAACCCATGTAGGGGGGCCATTCAGTCAAACATTGGGCAAAAACTCCACCAGTTTTGTCTAATTAAGTGCTAATGATATAACAAAACAACACTAGTTGGGGTCCATGGTCCAGGTTGGCCCTAAGAAAGCACTACAAAAAACACACATCTCTGTCATTATGGTCCGAATGAAAACTTTTTCGGTGATAGAAGTGACACTTACATAACGATAATTGTGACAAAAGCACGTATCATCATAGATATGTTGGACTCCTACTTCTATGATAAAAAATTATGACATAAAATAAGTTTTTCGTCCTGGGCGGATTGGAGGCGCACCTGCATGACATTCTTTGGGTCATCCATGACGTGAAAATCGTGGTAGAAGTGAGGGCGAGACTTTTTTGGGAATTTCCCGGTATACGGTGGGTGGTCGGGCCCAAGCGATGTAGTGTGGTTTGCGCGTTTCTCTCGTACACTCGCGTGTGCGAGCCCTTCGCTAACTGACCCCGAGTGAGCCCTTCGGTTAGTGAACCCGGTCAATCAATCCCTCGCCTTACTGAACACGAGCGATCGATCCCTCGCACTACTGAACCCGAGCCATCGATCCCTCGCACTACGTACTGAACCCGAGCGATCACTTCGTTGCTTACTGAACTCAAGTGATGGATGCAAGACTCGTGTTGGCCTGATCGGTAAATTTGATGCATCGAGCCCCGGGCAAGACGTGAGTTGACCTAGCTAGCAGCCGTTGGTTGCCTCTCAATGACAGTCCCCGTTGCCGCCGCGCGCGATACGTGTGGGATCAACAAAAGCTGCATAAATTGGCTTGTATATATCTTCCTTGTATGTTGACCTATTTAAACAATAACAAGAACATAGACATTTAGCTACAACAGATACACATATTTCATGGAGAGATCCACGAGGTTTTGATATTTGTATCAATTTGAGTGCATATAACAGATATAGTACTAGATGCACATGAATTCTACATCACAAATTGCCAAATATATGTAATTATGTATGTAAAATTGTCCTATTCACTGCTTGGACCTCTATTTTTTCTCTCGGTTAATGTTTATTTATTACCCGCTCTAACAACAATATTATGTTGAAAATTTTGCTAGCTGCAAAACCGCAAATAACTATATATGGAAGGGTAATATGGCGGAAGGACTAATAATTCAACAAAGATACAAACCTCACGGGATTAACACACATAAGGACGACATGCTTGGTAGCATTGTGGGTTTTGAACATAGCAAAGAATACGGATGCCGTCTCCCTCAGATCACCAGAGGCCAACGCCCATAACCCAAATGGGCCGACCCCCCCCCCCTCAACATCAGTGTCGTGTTTTGCCACTGTTGGTCTAAATGTCCTGCTTTTCCCAGGTCCTTGATAGCAGTGGCAGAGCTTGATGAGACTTCCTGGGGGTGAAATACAAAATTTGCATGTTTGAGGGAGCAAAACACTAGATTTTTTCAATCTAAGGCCCCTATCATTTTTTCCTTCACAATTTTGGCTAAAGCGGAGGGGGCAACGCCCCCCCCCCCCCCAACTCAACTCAGCTCTGCATGGATTCATGTGTTTTCATGATTAATTATTACATAAGTCCTCATACATTTTAACTATGAACCAACCTGCACTTGCTTCTATTGTAGTGTCTCCAACTCATTTATCGTCTACAACAACAATTACTTTCCGCTCTGGGATAGCCGTATTTTTCGGGGACAACATGTGAAGATTATAATACAAGCAGCATTCAAAGGTGCATTTGTGGATGGCACATACTCTATATATTGTACGATTTAAATTCAACAGACCTAAATGCCAGCCCATCCCTTCTTAACGTCATCGATGCTAGTGTCGACGTCATTGGCCCAGGCTCAGAGGACATTGTGGCCCTTTGCTGGGTCAAAGAAAGACTTAGATGCATAGAAACTACGAGAGAAATCAGTTAGGGGGGAATACAACATTTGGATGTTTGAGGGAGCAAAACACTATATTTTTCAATCTAAGGCCCCTATTATTTTTCCTTCACAATTTTGCCTAAGGCGAAGGGGGGCAGTGCCCCCCTAACTCAACTCAGTTCTGCATGGATTCATGTGTTTTCAAGATTAATAACTCGTACATTTTAACTTTGGACCAACCTATACCTGCTTCTGTCGTAGTGTCTCCAACTCCTTTACTGGCCACAACAACAATTGCTTTCCACTCCAGGAGGGCCGGGATTTTCTTGGGACAGTCTGTGAAGATTACAATACAAGCAGCATTCAACGGTGCATTCGTGGATGACATATACTCTATATAGTGTATGATTTAAATTTTATATACTATTTAAAGTTAACAGACCTGAATACCAGCCTATACCTACTTTTGTCGTGGTGTCTCCACTCCTTTACTGGCCACAGCCACAATTGCTTTCACCACGATTCGTCGACTTACATTCATTGCCTTGATAAGTTGTTATGTGGATAGACCAAAGCTAAGATGGTGTTCTTACTTGAACAAACAACCTACTTATGATTACACCCTTCATGCAAGCATCCACGAATACAAGAGAAGTAATTAAGATAATCTAACCATGGCATGAAACATACGGATCCAAAACACCCCTTACGGGACAATTCATAAACTAGGGTTTAGGCTTTAGTCACCCCCGCAATGCATCATCTACAAACTAAATCCACAATGCCTTCCCGCTAGGCCCAAAAATGGTGAAGTGTCATGTAGTCGACGTTCACACGACACCACCAGAGGAAGAACAACATAACATATCATCGAAACATTGAACGGTAATCAAGTTCACATGATTACTCACAAATCATAATTGTGTTCATGATCACAGGATATAAATATGTGTTTAACAATCTGAACATATAATCTTCCACCAAGTAAACCAATTAGTATCAACTATAGTATGTAATCAACACTGTTATCACCCCCAGGTACCAATCTGAGGTGGATACAAAGATTGAGCACAAGAGATGAACTAAGGTTTGGAGATTAGATGGTGCTGGTGAGGATGTTAATGGAGATGAGGCCTCCCACGATAGAGGAGTTTTGGTGATGACGATGGCTTCAATTTCCCCCTCCCGGAGGGAAGTATCCCTGGCGGAAAAGCCCCGCCGGAGAGCAAAAGTGCTCATGCCCTGGTTCCGCCTCAAGACGGCGGTGACTCGTCATGAAAGTATTCTCTTGATTTTTTTCTAGGCAAAAGGCTTTATATAGGAGAAGATCATCGTCAATGAACCTCCATGGGCCCCACAAGCCCCGGTGGCGTGCCCTAGGGGCGCCCTGGGCTTGTGGGCCCACTATGGCTCTTCTCTGGTACTTTTCTTTTCAGTATTTTTTATATATCCCAAAATAAATCTCCAAAAAATTTCACATCATTTTGAGCTCCGAAGAATTGATATCTCTGCAGTAGCTCCAGCTGTCGTTAATCTCTCTTCTTTTGATATCGCATTTTAAGAGATAAAAGGCTTCAAAATTGCATCATAATATGGAACAGAACTTTAAAACAGCATAAATAACATTAGGAAAACATGATGCAAAATGGATGTATCAACTCCTTCAAGCTTAGACTCCGCTTACCCTCAAGCAAATGCCGAACTCAATAAACATGAGCACAAGTTTAGATAGAGAGGTGTCGATAAAGGAAAAGACGAAAATGGCGGCATCATGCTTATAAGCATCATTATAATAGCAATTAAAATTCATAAAACTTCTCATGACCAAGTAATGATCTATCCACATGTAAAAATATAAACAATAAACTCTCTTGAAAAATAACAAACTATGTTCCTAGTCATTCAAGCAATTACAATTCATTATACTTTCCGGAGGAGTCTATGTAAGAGCTTTAATTTAGCAAACTCACATGCTCAACTATCATATAATCATCTTCTAATGACTGTTGGTACTCAAAACATATTTTAAGAGCAAGTTGTTTCCATTGAACACAAACGAAGATGGGGGTTTAATATGTCACCACCCAACTTACTACAAGGATATTTCATAATTGTAAACAATAATAACTCATGATTATATATATTCAACTGGATATATGTGGTTGGATCTTTCCCCGCCGCATGTTGCCTACCAAGTGGAGAATAATCAAGGTTGGAATAGAACAAGATATTTTGACTCTTTCATAAAAGTAAAACTTAATGAATATAAGGTAGGCCCTTCGTAGAGGGAAGCAAAGGTTGTCATGCACCTTTTTTCTATTGTTAGATGTGCAAACTCTTAATGCAAAGGAACATCACTTTATATTGCCCCTTATGATAGTGACCTTTATTGAGCAGTTTCTCGCTTTTATTACTTCACCATCATAAGATCGTACAAAGCTTATTTCCCTTCCAGTAAAATATCATACATATTTAAGAGCAATTTTTATTGCTTGCATCGATGACAACTTACTTGAAGGATATTATTCAATATGTAAGCAGATATAGTGGACTCTCATGGCAAGAAACTAGGTTTAAGGGTGCTTGGATGCACAAGTAGTATCTCTACTTAGTACAGAAATTTTGGCTAGCAAAAGATTATAAACAAGCACATGTTGGAGGATCCATGACAATATAACTTCTATGCAACTATGCATAAACATAACTCATTATCTTGTCTTCCTTGTCCAATATAAATTGTTTGGTCAAGTTTGGAAATAATTAATCAGGGTTCACAATCATAAAAGGTCTCCAAGATAGTGTATTTGCATGTGAAATCTCTCTTCCTTATTTATTGTTTCATGAGTTGTTTGAATGGCCAATGCTATGTTTGTTAACTTTCAATAAATTTTATTCTCTATACCCCTCATCTGAAGTCATTACTTCCCATGGGATAAGCATATGAAATTTATTTTTCAAAGATGAGATGCAAAGCAATGAAAAGCAAAATGTACTCATACTCATACTAATCTTTATTATAGGAACTCTCATGCACGGCTGCATTAATAGCTTGGGGACGAAACGAACACTCAAAAACTACTTCATACTAATACTTTTCCTAGATCAAGGAATACTAAAGATCAAACTACGATAGATAATAATGGTAAAAGGTGACGGTGATACGATGCCGGGGCACCTCCCCCAAGCTTGGAACCAGACAAGGGTGGTACCCATATCTGAGTACTCAAGTTTCCTTCTTCGGTGATGGTGGTGGTGAAGTGGTGGGCTTGTCCTCCTTCTTCCAGGGCATAGGTTCTCCATCAAAGAAACAAGAAACAGTCTTTGTTATCCTGAAATCCGTAGCTAAACTCATCCTTTTAAACATGGTTTCATACTCACAGTTTTGGTTTTGCATGCCATAAACTTGTGCTTGGAGATCTTCAATCCTGACGTGAAGACTATCAATAGCCTACCAGATCTTGTTGTTGTCCCACTTCTTCTCACGAATGAAATCCTTGATCATAGAGAGGTTGGCATCAAGTCCACGCTCATCCTCTGTCACTTGAAGAGTTCCTGCTTCACATCTTCAAGCCTGGCCTTCCCATCTCCTTCCTTCATGGGTCCTTGAAGATCCCCGATACGAAGCACCCCATCCCAGAAACTCCATGGTTTGGGGATGCTTCATTACTCCAGGGAGGTAGGGGTTGATGACCTTCTCAAATAACTGATACTTGTAGGAGCTTGACAATGACATAGCGATCTAGAACCTGGCGGAAAACAACTCGAAACAAAAAATAGGAGGAAAACTTGTGATACGGAGTTCAAAACATCGAGGAGTATATATAATGAATTTTTATCTTGTAGGACAAGTATTCGGGAAGAAAACGGAGTCGGGAAAGTGCACATGGGCCCACAAGCCTGGGTGGCGCGCTCTAGGGGGTGAACAAGTATGAAACTATTTTGTAGGTGTAAGGATAAGTTTGCAAGAATAAAACTAGATGTACTTAGGAAGAATAAAACTACGAGTAATTTGCAAGATAATATAAGTTAGTTGTTTAGTAGAAAGCTTTTTGTAACACAAGAGAAGGGTTTGTCCATAGGCAATCGATAACTAGACCGGTAATCATTATTGCAATTTTATATGAGGGAGAGGCATGAGCTGACATACTTTCCGTACTTGGATCATATGCACTTATGATTGGAACTCTAGCAAACATCCGCAACTACCAAAGATCACTAAGGTAAAACCCAACCATAGCATTAAGTATCAAGTCCTCTATACTCCAATACGCAACAACCCCCTTACTCGGGTATAAGCTTCTGTCACTCTCGCCACCCACTATAAGCGAATTATGGACGTATTGCAACACCCTACAACAGGAATCCCACACGCTTACGCGACACGGAGGGCACCATAGGACAACACCAAAATAAAACATACAACTTAAACTGATCACGGTCACCAATCAACCCATATGACAAAATGAATCTACTCGACATCATAGGATGGCCATCATTGGATAATAATATATAGCATTAAGCGTCACGTTTAAGTAGATATTACAGCGGAGAGAAGAGGTGTTACACCGCTGCATAGAGGGGGACAGAGTTGGTGTTGACAGCGGTGAAGTTGTTGGTGTAGATCGCCGTCATGATGATTGCCCCGGCAGCGTTTCGATGTGACCGGGAGAGGGGTAGAGAGCCCCCCTCCTTCTTCTTCTTCCTTGGCCTCCCCCCTAGATGGGAGGAGGGTTTCCCCTCTGTTCCATGGTCTCCATGTCTTCCGGAGGGCAGGAGCCCCTCCGAGATTGGATCTCTCTCTGTATTCTCTTCTGTTTCGTGTTCCTGTTTTCTGACCGAAAACCCGTTTCTTAAATTCCCAGAGATCGTAACTCCGGATGGGCTGAAATTTTAAATGATTTTTTCCGGATATTATCTTTCTTGCGGCTAAAGAAGGGGGTTAACCGACTTACGAGGTGCTCACCAGCCACCAGGGCGCGGCCACCCCCTGGGCGCGCCCTGGTGCCTCGTGGCCACCTCGGGCACCATCTTGTGTTGATTCTTCTTCCCAAAAATTACATATATTCCAAAATAAATCTCCGTAAATTTTTATCTCGTTTGGACTTTGTCTGATTTGGATATTCTATGAAACAAAAACATGCAACAAATAGGAACTGACACTAGGCACTGGATCAATATGTTAGTCCCAAAAATAATATAAAATGTTGCCAAAAGTATATGCAAGTTGTAGAATATTGGCATGAAACAATAAAAAAATTATAGATACGATGGAGACATATCAGCATCCCCAAGCTTAATTCCTGCTCGTGCTCCAGTAGGTAATTGATAAAAAATATAATATTTGATGTGGAATACTAACTAACACAATCTTGATCATATAATCTAATCATGGCATGAATATTAAGACACGGGTGATTCAAAGCAATAGTCTATAATTTGATATAAAGACATCAATACTCAGGCATCCCAACAAATAATCACACCTGTCGGAATAAAAATGCTAAAGAACGCTATACCTACAATATCATATAGTCTTATCATGCTCCATCTTCTTAACACAAAGTATTTATCATGCACAACCCCGATGACAAGCTGAGCAATTGGTTCATACTTTTTAACGTGCTTCAGCTTTTCCAACCCCCATGCAATACATGAGCGCAAGCCATGGACATATCACTATGGGTGGAATAGAATACAGTGGTATAGATTAATATGGAGAAGACAAAAAGGAAGAAAGTCTCACATCGATGCAGCTAATCAACGGGCTATGGATATGCCCATCAATTGATGTCAATGCGAGGAGTATGGATTGCCATGGAACGGATGCACCAAGAGCTATAAGTGTATGAAAGCTCAAACTGAAAACTAAGTGGGTGTGCATCCAACTTGCTTGCTCATGAAGACCTCAAACATTTGAGGAAGCCCATCATCGGAATATACAAGCCAAGTTCTATAATGAAAAATTCCCACTAGTATATGAAAGTGACAACATAGGAGACTCTCTATATGAAAAACATGGTGCTACTCTAAAGCACAAGTGTGGAAGAGGATAGTAACATTGCCCCTTCTCTCTTTTTCTCTCATTTAATTTTTTATATTATTTTTTTCCTTTTTTCGTTTCTTTTCTTTTATTTTAGGGCTCTTTTTGGCCTCTCTTTTTTTAAATTTCGTTCGTAGTTTCATCTCGACTTGTGGGGGAATCATAGTCTTCATCATCCTTTCCTCACAGGGACAATGCTCTAATAATGAATAGTGATGATCATCACACTTCTATTTACTTACAACTCAAAAAATTAAAACTCGATACTAGAACAAAGTATGACTCTATATGAATGCCTCTCGCGGTGTACCAGGATGTACAATGATCTAGCGTAGTAAAGATATCAAAAAACGGACAAGCCATGGAAATATCATGCTAGCTATCCTAGATCATGCAAAGCAATATGACAATGAGTGCTCAAGTCGTGTATATGATGAAGATGGGAGTTGCATGGTAATATATCTCGGAATGGCTATGGGAATGCCATAATAGGTAGGTATGGTGGTTGTTTTGAGGAAGATATAAGTGAAAGCACAAGTGCTCCCTGGGTGATTTTGGTAATTAATGTCAACATATCTCTTCTTGAACTAATACCTTTACCTAGTGTATTTTAGACCAGTTCAACAATGGCATGGCAAGGACAAGAGGATGTGGAACCCCTTGAAAATGCTAAGGACAAAGATTGGCAAAATCTCAAGACTCTTCATTATATATTTTAGTGATCCAAGATCACATTGAGTCCATAGGAAAGCCAATACTATTAAATGGGGAGGAGGTGTTGCTTAATGGTCTACTTGCTCAAAGTGCTTAGTGATATTGCTCCAAAACCCTCAACCACATTCCCACTCCAAATATGTCCAAAATCCAAAGTCAAACTCGGCCCACAGATCTACTCTATCTAGCGCCACCGAGTTCAGTTGACATAGCCACTACCAGAAACCCTAACAATTTGGTCACACCGATATGGATCTCGGTCTAACCGAGATGTCCTTGCAAACTCTTTGTTTCCCTTCGTAACATTTCGGTCTCACCGAAATGAGCGACCGGTCCCACTGAGTTTGCTTGACCAACTCTTTGTTTGCTCTTTGCTGAAATCGGTCTCACCTAGTTCAAGCAATCGGTCTCACCGAGATGAGGTTTTGCCCTAGCCCTAGCACATCGGTCACACCGAGTTGATCATGTCGGTCCCACCGAGATTTCTACCGTTCACATTTTGAACTAAATCGGTCTCATTGAGTTCTTCTATTCGGTTTGACCGAGTTGGGTCAAATGTGTGTAACGGTTGGATTTTGTGTGGAGGCTATATATACCCCTCCACCCCCATCTCCATTTGTGAGAGGGCCATCAGAACGTGCCTACACTTCCACTACTCATTTTATGAGAGAGAACCACCTACTCATGTGTTGAGACCAAGACATTCCAATCCAACCACAAGAATCTTGATCTCTAGCCTTCCCCAAGTTGCTTTCCACTCAAATCATCTTTCCACCATAGCCAAATCTGTGACAGAGAGTTGAGTGTCGGGGAGACTATCATTTGAAGCACAAGAGCAATGAGTTCATCATCAACACACCATCTATTACCTTTTGGAGAGCGGTGTCTCCTAGATTGGTTAGGTGTCACTTGGGAGCCTCCGACAAGATTGTGGAGTTGAACCAAGGAGTTTGTAAGGGCAAGGAGATCACCTACTTCATGAAGATCTACCCGAGTGAGGCAAGTCCTTCATGGGCGATGGCCATGGTGGGATAGACAAGGTTGCTTCTTTGTGGACCCTTCGTGGGTGGAGCCCTCCGTGGACTCGCGCAACCGTTACCCTTCGTGGGTTGAAGTCTCCATCAACGCGGATGTACGATAGCACCACCTATCGGAACCACGCCAAAAATCTCTGGGTCTACATTGCGTTTGCACACTCCAATCCCATCCCTTTACTTTCTTGCAACTAGCATGCTTTACCCTTTCCGCTGCTTATATATTTGCCATGCTTGCTTGAAATGTATTGTGAATGCTTAAACTTGTGCTAAAACTCCACCTCAACTTGAAGAACTTAAAAACTGCCACTTTTGCTTGTTGAGGGTCTAATCACCCCCTCTAGAACCCTCTTCTTGATCCTTTCAATTGGTATCAGAGCATTGGTCTCCATTGCTTTGGTTTAATCACCATTGGAGGAAGATGGATGAGTCTACGATTGGGAGTATTAGACATAGAGTGCCTATGCTTGACGGAGAGTTCTATAGTGATTGGAAAAATGAGATGCTTGAGATTTTCAATGAATATAATTTGAACAAGTACACTACTAGCCCTTGTGTACCTCCTATTGATCCCTTGCACCCTACCCCCGATGAGTATCTTGACATGACCCGCAATCTTAGAACTATTGATCTTATCATGAGAGGATTGCCTAGAAATTTGCTTGCATGCATGCCTACATTTGAATGTGCTTATACTATATGGAGATATCTCGAGGAGGGCTTTCCAAACTATTCCTTAAAAATCTAGATGATATTCTTCAAAAGTCCATTGCTTTTCATAAGATGAAACCTAGTGATCCTAAATTTGATGATTGTCTATTTGAGCTTCATGACCTTATGCGTGCCAAAGGAGACGTTGGAGTCATTAGTAGCATCGTATCACAAGTCATTAGAATTCATAAAGATGCACATTGTCATGATCATAAATCTAATGAATCACTCTCTATAGGTGATGATCATTCGCAAGATGATGTTGAACATGGATACTATGATGAGGATGGTGATAGTGATTTTGATCTTGATGAGTCGATGAGACACTTTGGTCTTATGGCTAACCTTCGTGGATACATGCCAGGAGGAAAGGAATGGCTTCTTGATAGTGGATGTACTGATCATATGACCGGAGATAAAGATATGTTCCGTGAGCTTGCTGAAAACGACGGTCCCCGAAAGTATGTCACTTTTGGTGACAACTCAAAGGGTAAAGTAGTTAGCCTTGGTTAGGTGGCCATCTCTCATGACAGCTCTATCCAAAATGTTATGCTCGTTGAATCTCTTGGCTACAATTTACTTTCTGTATCTAGACTAGCCGATTTCGGTTTCAATGTTCTATTCACTGAAGTAGATTGCCAAGTGTTTCGAAGAGATAATCATAATATGGTCTTTACCGGTATACGAAGAGGTGATCTATACATTGTTGATTTCACTAAGAGAGCTCAACCTCGAACTTGCTTAATTGCTAAATCTTCTAAAGGTTGGTTGTGGCATAGAAGGTTAGGTCATGTGGGCATGCGAAATCTTGATAAGCTTATTAAAGGTGATCACATCCTTGGTGTTAAAGATGTTATATTTGACAAGGATAGACTTTGTAGTGCTTGTTAAGCAGGAAAACAAGTTGTAGGAAGTCATCCTGTGAAAAACATCATGACCACAAGAAGACCACTTGACCTACTCCATATGGATCTTTTTGGTCCAACGCCAACAAGAGCCTCGGTGGTAACTCGTTCGGATTGGTCATTGTTGATGATTTTTAAAGATTTACGTGGGTGTTCTTTCTTGATGATAAATCGCAGGTCCAAAAGATCTTCAAGAACTTCGCTAGGAAGGCCCACAACCAATTTGAAGTGAAGATCAAGAAGGTTTGGAGCGACAATGGAACGCAGTTCAAGAACGCCAATGTGGACACCTTTCTTGACAAAGAAGGGATTTCACATGAGTTCTCGGCTACGTACACACCTCGACAAAATGGAGTTGCTGAGAGGAAGAACCAAACACTTATCAATATGGCGAGAACGATGCTTGATGAATACAAGACGCCAAGACACTTTTGGGCGGAAGCGGTTGAGACAGCTTGTCATGCAACAAATCGACTATATCTTCACAAGCTTCTCGACAAGACGGCATATGAGCTTCTCACCGGTAACAAACCCCAAGTTAGATACTTTCGAGTATTTGGCTCAAAGTGTTACATTCTTGATAAGCATCGTCGTTTGAAATTTGCCCCTAAATCTCATGAAGGTTTCCTACTTGGTTATGGCTCAAACTCTCACACTTACCGTGTCTACAACAATTTCACCCGAAAGGTTGAAGAGATAGTAGATGTGAAGTTTGATGAATCTAACAGATCACAAGTAGAGCAATTGCCAATTGATGTAGGAGACAAAGATCCTTCGGAAGCAATTCAAGATTTGTCTATTGGCAAGATTCGCCCAACGGAGGTGAAGGAGAGTACCTCGTCCATTCAGGTGGAAGCCTGAACTTCACGACAAGGTGAACCACGAGTTGACTTGGAGGCATCCACAAGTGGAACACGTCAAGATGAAGGAAACGAGGAAGTACAACAAGATGAACCTCATCGATCTCCTTCTCCACCTTCACAAGAGAACAACAACACCAACAACAATGAAGAAGGACAAGAGGAAGAAGAAGACATTCAAGAGGATGTTCCTGAATGAAATATGCCCTAGAGGCAATAATAAAGTTGTTATTTATATTTCCTTATATCATGATAAATGTTTATTATTCATGCTAGAATTGTAGTAACCGGAAACTTAGTACATGTGTGAATACATAGACAAACAGAGTGTCACTAGTTTGCCTCTACTTTACTAGCTCGTTGAATCAAAGATGGTTATGTTTCCTAGCCATAGACATGAGTTGTCATTTGATTAACGGGATCACATCATTAGAGAATGATGTGATTGACTTGACCCATTCCGTTAGCTTAGCACTTGCTCATTTAGTATGTTGCTATTGCTTTCTTCATGACTTATACATGTTCCTATGACTACGAGGTTATGCAACTCCCGAATACCGGAGGAACACTTTGTGTGCTACCAAACGTCACAACGTAAATGGTTGATTATAAAGGTGCTCTACAGGTGTCTCCAGTGGTACTTGTTGAGTTGGCATAGATCGAGATTAGGATTTGTCACTCCGATTGTCGAAGAGGTATCTCTAGGCCCTCTCGGTAATGCACATCACTATAAGCCTTGCAAGCAATGTGACTAATGAGTTAGTTGCGGGATGATGCATTACGGAACGAGTAAAGATACTTGCCGGTAACGAGATTGAACTAGGTATTGAGATACCAACGATCGAATCTCGGGCAAGTAACATACCGATGACAAAGGGAACAACGTATATTGTTATGCGGTTTAACCGATAAAGATCTTCGTAGAATATGTAGGAACCAATAGGAGCATCCAGGTTCTGCTATTGGTTATTGACCGGATATGAGTCTCGGTCATGTCTACATAGTTCTCGAACCCGTAGGGTCCGCACGCTTAACGTTAGGTGACGATCGGTACTATGAGTTTATGTGTTTTGATGTACCAAAGGTAGTTCGGAGTCCCGGATATGATCACGGACATGACGAGGAGTCTCAAAATGGTCGAGACATAAAGATCGATATATTGGACGACTATATTTAGACATCGGAATGGTTCCGGGTGAGATCGGGCATATACCGGAGTATCGGGAGGTAACCCCCCGGGAGGTATATGGGCCTTATTGGGCCATAGTGGGAGAGAGGAGAAGGGAGCAAAGGAGGGGGCGCCCCCCCCAAGCCCAATCCGAATTGGGAAGGGGGCCAGCCCCCCTTTCCTTCCTCCTTCCTCCTCCTTCCTTCTCTCCTAATCCAACTAGGCAAGGGGGGATCCTACTCCCGGTGGGAGTAGGACTCCCCTTGGGGCGCTCCTAGGAGGCCGGCCTCCTCCCCCTCCTCCACTCCTTTATATACGGGGGAGGGGGGCACCCCATAGACACACAAGTTGATCATTAATCTCTTAGCCGTGTGTGGTGCCCCCCTCCACCATAATCCACCTCGGTCATATCGTCGTAGTGCTTAGGCAAAGCCCTGCGCCGGTGGCTTCATCATCACTGTCATCACGCCGTCGTGCTGACGAAGCTCTTCCCCGACACTCTACTGGATCGTGAGTTCGTGGGACGTCACCGAGCCGAACATGTGCAGATCGCGGAGGTGTCGTACTTTCGGTTCTAGGATCGGTCGATCGTGAAGACGTACGACTACATCAACCGCATTGTCATAACGCTTCTGCTTACGGTCTACGAGGGTACGTAGACAACACTCTCCCCTCTCGTTGCTATGCATCACCATGATCTTGCGTGTGCGTAGGATTTTTTTTGAAATTACTATGTTCCCCAACAGTTCCACCCCGACTCAAACAAAAGCTCTCACGAGTTAGAGCAAGAGTCTCAAGAGATCATCCCGTCGAACAAATCTTTGATGACATCCAAACCGGGAGAATTACTCGCTCTAAAACTCGTTTAGCTAACTTTTGTGAACATTACTCATTTATTTCTAGTATTGAACCTATGAAGGTTGAAGAAGCTCTTGATGATCCAGATTGGGTGAACGCTATGCATGAAGAACTACATAACTTCAAGAGGAATCAAGTATGGACATTGGTTGAGAAGCCCGACAACAAGCACAATGTCATTGGTACCAAATGGGTGTTTCGAAATAAGCAAGATGAGGATGGACAAGTTGTATGCAACAAGGCCCGTCTCGTCGCCCAAGGCTACACTCAAGTTGAAGGTATGTATTATGGTGAGACATACTCCCCCGTTGCTAGACTTGAGTCCATACGCATCTTACTTGCTTATGCCAATCATCATGATATTACTTTATACCAAATGGACATCAAAAGTGCGTTTCTAAATGGTGAAATTGAGGAGGAATTCTATGTTAAACAACCTCCCGGATTTGTTAATCCCAAGAAACCCGATCATGTTTACAAACTTCACAAAGCTCTTTATGGTCTTAAACAAGCTCCTAGAGCATGGCATAAATGCTTAACCAAGTTTCTTATTGAAAAAGGCTTTGAAATTGGGAAGATTGATTCTACACTTTTTACTAAAAGGGTTAATGGTGAATTATTTGTGTGCCAAATTTATGTGGATGATATCATATTTGGTTCGACTAACCCTCATTTTAGTAAAAAGTTTGGAAGGCTAATGTCGGAGAAGTTTGAGATGTCTATGATGAGTGAACTCAAATTCTTTCTTGGTTTGCAAATCAAGCAAACTAAGGAGGGTACCTTTGTTTCTCAAACAAAGTATACCAAGGACCTATTCAAGAAGTTCAACATGCAAGAAAGCAAAGGTATGAACACACCCATGCCTACTAGTACTTGACTAAGGATGGCAAACCGGTTGACCAAAAGGTTTACCGCTCTATGATTGGTTCATTGTTATATCTATGTGCCTCCCGTCCCGATATTATGCTAAGTGTGTGCATGTGTGCACGATATCAAGCGGCCCCTAAAGAATGCCATCTCAAGGCTATGAAAAGGATAGTGAGATACCTAATTCATACACCAAACTTTGGCATTTGGTATCCTAAGAGGTCTTCTTTTGATCTTGTCGGCTACTCCGATTCGGACTATGCCGGTGACAAGGTTGATAGGTAGTCCACTTTGGGTACTTGTCAATTTCTTGATAGATCTCTTGTGTCTTGGTCCTCCAAGAAACAAAACTCGGTATCCTTATCTACCGCCGAAGCGGAATACATTGCCACCGGATCATGTTGTGCTCAACTACTTTGGATGACCCAAACTCTTAAACATTATGGGATACATGTGAAACATGTTCCATTGCTTTGTGACAATGAAAGTGCTATTAAGATTGCTCATAATCCCGTGCAACACTCTCGAACTTAGCATATTGAAGTTCGTCATCATTTCATTCGAGATCATGTTGCTAAAGGAGACATCAATCTTAAGCATGTTCGTACCGATAAGCAATTGGCGGATTTATTCACCAAACCGCTTGATGAGAAAGTATTTTTCCGTTTGAGAGGTGAATTGAACATCATTGATGCTTCAAACTTGGAGTAGAAACTTCATTTGGATACATGCAAGGCATGAGCCTTTAATGACTAATCCTTGATATTTCTCTTATGATGATCATCATATGTCTTGGATCTATACTTGTACCCTTGCATGTTATCTAATTCTTGTAGGTACTTGGATGAACTCAAATCTATGATATTGTAAGCCACTCACATATTGAGCGATCTCTACATCACCAAGTTCCTATGATATGGTTGTTGATTACAAGGAAGCATGAATCCACTCAACATATCCTTTAACAATTTCTATATATCAAATTTCATTTGGTATCAAGTCTCATGATTGTCATTTTAGATACACAAGTGCTTTTCCTTGCAAGACTAACCCATGTAGGAAGAATTCAAACTACAAGTGGTGCTCCAAACTCTTGATGGACTACATCAACATTGAGCATCCAACACAAGTTCAACTACATGATCAAGATCAACATCACAACCAAGGTATGATATTCCATCTTAGAGAAGCTTTGCTCCGAGTCATGAGTCAAAGCAACTCAACAAGATGAGAATACATCAAAATGCTTAAACGAAAAATGGTAACCCCATTTTGAGCTTAAACGATGAGTATGACCTATGATCAAGTGAACTCACTTGACTCCTAAGTCAATATACTCTTAACATAGGTGACTTTGTCGCCGACCCCTTCTAGATGAAGTTCTCTAGTGTTTCTCTGTTCACTTACTTTGTGTTCTTTGCATATATTTCTTGCTATTTAAAAAAATTCATCTAGATCTTTTTTTCTTTTGTCTGCTTTTCTCCGTAACTTCTGTGTCTAATTCATTGCGAATCTTTTAGATAATTCATTACAAATCCTCTATGAAATTTCATTTGCCAAGTGAGCTGAGTTGACAAAACTTTTCCTCTTCACTAAACTTGGACACACCGATTCTAACCTATCGGCTAGACTGAAGCACAAGGACTCATTGTATATAGTTCATCGGTTCGACTGAAAAGGACTAGCTCGGTCTGACCGATGCGCACTCTCGCTGCTCTGATCACTCGGAGCTACCGATGAAAACCACTTGGTGTCACCGATTTCACTGCTAAGAAACAATTTTTGCCATTGCATTTTGCCTATTTCTTCTCCAGCTCCACTCAATGATTCTTATCCTCTACCCGCATCTCAAGCTACACGCTACTTTGTAGTATCTCTTAAGGACCAAACCTACTTGACTCAAATTCCTAAAGAAACCCTTCTTGGAAATTGATGTCAAAGGGGGGGAGAGAGAGAACATCAAAGCTTATCAGAAAGAGAGAGCATCAACGCCTCTTCTAAAAAGATGCACACATACAAAGAGGAGAGAAGTCACATGTCTTTTCGAGGGGAAAGACATGTCAATATTTGGTTAATCTTAGCCATTGCAAACATTCGTGTTGCTTAGCACCATTTCCTGCTTTGAGTTTTCTTGCTCTGATTTTCTCTTACCCTACATTCTCCCATTATCCGGTATCAGATTCAGCGGGAGAAAGAGTCCATTTCTAGGGAAGAAAAATCTTTGGAATTCATTGCATATATTTTAACCTTTGGGGACATGTTTATACCTAAATGAAGTACTCAGTACTCACTCATTACATGTCATCCCAGTCTTGGTACTCTTGTGGTTTCCTGAAATTGCTTTATCTAGAATGTTCTTGTGTTATCTAACCCTATTTTCTCAAGTTCATCTCTTCCAAAGCCAGCTCAAGATCACAAGGTAAGTATATGCATCATACTCATATGCATGATGATCTCTTACTGATGTACATATTGTTTGCAAGAAGGATTCATGAACATGAAGGTACACTTCCTTTTATCTACATCATTTGCTCTGATGCATATAGCCGAGATACATGTAACTCATTGCTTGCTCTCATTTATTTATTTTATATTATTTTTTTCCTTTTTTCTTTTCTTTTATTTTATTTTTAGGGCTCTTTTTGGCCTCTCTTTTTTTAAATTGCGTCCGTAGTCTCATCTCGACTTGTGGGGGAATCATAGTCTTCATCATCCTTTCCTCACTGGGACAATGCTCTAATAATGAATAGTGATGATCATCACACTTCTATTTACTTACAACTCAAAAAAATAAAACTCGATACTAGAACAAAGTATGACTCTATATGAATGCCTCTCACGGTGTACCAGGATGTACAATGATCTAGCATAGTAAAGATATCAAAAAACGGACAAGCCATGGAAATATCATGCTAGCTATCCTACGATCATGCAAAGCAATATGATAATGAGTGCTCAAGTCATGTATATGATGATGATGGGAGTTGCATGGTAATATATCTCGGAATGGCTATGGGAATGCCATAATAGGTAGGTATGGTGGCTGTTTTGAGGAAGATATAAGTGAAAGCACAAGTGCTCCCTGGGTGATTTTGGTAATTAATGTCAACATATCTCTTGTTGAACTAATACCTTTACCTAGTGTATTTCAGACCAGTTCAACAATGGCATGGCAAGGACAAGAGGATGTGGAACCCCTTCAAAATGCTAAGGACAAAGATTGGCAAAAGCTCAAGACTCTTCATTATATATTTTAGTGATCCAAGATCACATTGAGTCCATAGGAAAGCCAATACTATTAAAAGGGGATGAGGTGTTGCTTAATGGTCTACTTGCTCAAAGTGCTTAGTGATATAGCTCCAAAACCCTCAACCACATTCCCACAACAAATATGTCCAATATCCAAAGTCAAACTCGGCCCACAGATCTACTCTATCCAACGCCACCGAGTTCAGTTGACATAGCCACTGCCAGAAACCCTAACAATTTGGTCACAACGATATGGATCTCGGTCTAACCGAGATGTCCCTGCAAACTCTTTGTTTCCCTTCGTAACATTTCGGTCTCACCAAAATGAGCGATCGGTCCCACTGAGTTTGCTTGACCAACTCTTTGTTTGCTCTTTGCTGAAATCAGTCTCACCGAGTTCAAGCAATCGGTCTCACCGAGATGAGGTTTTGCCCTAGCCCTAGCACATCGGTCACACCGAGTTGATCATGTCGGTCCCACCGAGATTCCTAACGTTCACATTTTGAACTAAATCGCTCTCAGTGAGTTCTTCTATTCGGTCTGACCGAGTTGGGTCAAATGCGTGTAACGGTTGAATTTTGTGTGGAGGCTACATATACCCGTCCATGCCCATCTCCATTTGTGAGAGAGCCATCAGAACGTGCCTACACTTCCACTACTCATTTTCTGAGAGAGAACCACCTACTCATGTGTTGAGACCAAGACATTCCAATCCAAACACAAGAATCTTGATCTCTAGCCTTCCCCAAGTTGCTTTCCACTCAAATCATCTTTCCACCATAGCCAAATCTATGACAGAGAGTTGAGTGTCGGGGAGACTATCATTTGAAGCACAAGAGCAATGAGTTCATCATCAACACACCATCTATTACCTTTTGGAGAGCGGTGTCTCCTAGATTGGTTAGGTGTCACTTGGGAGCCTCCGACAAGATTGTGGAGTTGAACCAAGGAGTTTGTAAGGGCAAGGATATCACCTACTTCGTGAAGATATACCCGAGTGAGGCAAGTCCTTCATGGGCGATGGCCATGGTGGGATAGACAAGGTTGCTTCTGCGTGGACCCTTCGTGGGTGGAGCCCTCCGTGGACTCGCGCAACCGTTACCCTTCGTGGGTTGAAGTCTCCATCAACGTGGATGTACGATAGCACCACCTATCGGAACCATGCCAAAAATCTCCGTGTCTACATTGCGTTTGCACACTCCAATCCCATCCCCTTACTTTCTTGCAACTAGCATGCTTTACTCTTTCCGCTTCTTATACTCTTGCCATGCTTGCTTGAAATGTATTGTGAATGCTTAGACTTGTGCTAAAACTCCACCTCAACTTGTAGAACTTAAAAACTGCCACTTTTGCTTGTTGAGGGTCTAATCACCCCCTCTAGACCCCTCTTCTCGATCCTTTCAATAAGAAGGCTTATTTGTGATAGAGCGTATCATGTCACGGGGTTTGGATGCACTGGTGAAGTTTGCACCAACTCTCGAGGTGAGAAAGGGCAATGCACCGTACCGAAGAGGCTAGCAAATTGCGGGAAGGTTAGAGTGCGTATAATCCATGGACTCACATTAGTCATAAAGAACTCACATACTTATTGCAAAAGTTTATTAGCCTTCAAAGCAAAGTACTACTACGCATGCCCCTAGGGGGATAGATTGGTAGGAAAAGACCATCGCTCATCCCTGACGGCCACTCATAAGGAAGACAATCAATAATAAATCATGCTCCAATTTATTAGCATAACGAGAGACTATACGTGCATGCTTCGGGAATCACAAACCTTAACACCAATATTCTTACTAAACCACAATCATTCACTAGTACCTCCCACATATGATCATCTCTATATCACAAAACTATTGCAATGAAGCAAACATATCACATTCAATGATCTACACGTTTTATGTAGGATTTTATGACTAACCATGTGAATGACCAATTCCTATTGACTCTCTAAATAGATATAAGTGAAGCAAGAGAGTTTAACTCTTTCTACAAAAGAACATGCTCTAATAAATATAAGTGAAGCTAAAGAGCATTATACAAATAACGGTTTTCTATATGTAGAGAAACAGTCGTCCAAACTTCAAATGATATAAGTGAAGCACATGAAGCATTCTATAAAGCCATACTCAAAAGATATAAGTGAACTGCAAAGAGCATTATATAAATCAAACAAGGATTATCTCATAAGATCATGGTGCATAAAAGAAAAGTGAAAAATAAACACAAAAGACGCTCCAAGAATTTACGCATATCATGTGAAGAAAACAAAAACCGAAACATGTCGATAATTGTTGAAGAAAGATGGGATGCCTTCTAGGGCATCCCCAGGCTTAGACGCTTGAGTATCCTTGAATATTTACTTGGGGTGCCTTGGGCATCCCCAAGCTTGAACCCTCGCCTCTCCTTATTCTCCTCATATCGACACCTCCTCGATCTTCGAACACTTCATCCACACAAAACTTAACCGAACTTTTTATTAGCGGGGTTAGTACATATAACATCAAATCCCATCATGTCCTGCTATAACATTATAGTATAATTATAATAAATCATTACCCACTATATGCTATCACAGTTCTACGGCTCCCAAGTCGGGCTCAACAAGATTTCAAACATAAGCAAATAACGGAACTATAACAGCAATCTGTGAAAACAGGACAGTCTGTAAAGATGCAGATGGTACATATACTTCTGTAACTCAAAACTTCTGAAAAATTAGGACAAAATAAAAAATTTGCATAGCAGTATTGTGTAAAAATTTCAGAATTTTTCCATGTTCCAGTAAAAATGTAAATTCACGCACTACAACAAAAGTTTATGTTTTTGCACCGCACACACCAAACAAGCAATTCAAACATCCTAAAGGTAAATCTTGGCACATTATTTTTATAATACAATGGATTTGTACAAAGGGGATAATTATTTTTGTTTAAAAGTTTCTGTAATTAAGATTCACAAAGTTTCCATGGGCATGAACAAAGTTCAAGGCATGCTCCCGCCTCCACGATGCTTGTCTTTCTCACTTTCACTTTCCTTTTTGTAAAGTTTTAGGTTCCCCTCTATATATTTTTGTTTTTAAACTTTTTAAAGCATACAACAGAATATAATGACTCTCTAAAACTTTCGGGTTGTCTCCCTGACAATGCTTTCTTTAAAGCCATTTAGCTAGGCATAAAGTGCTCAAGTAATTGATCCACCCGGATCCCAAGGTATATCAAAGCCATTTTTAATTAACAATGATTTGTAATTTAGTAGTGAGAACCAAGCAACATACATCACATAACAACGGAGTCTAACTCTCTTCCTATGCATCGGCATGTCATAAAAGAACAATCCATGCACACATAATAAAGGCCGATACATAGCATACGCAGTTTCTTGCAATTTTATTGTGTTGGAAACATAGAGAGGTGAAGATGTGGTTCCTCTCTCATAGTAGTTGCAAGTAGGAGCAGCAAGCACATGCTTATTATATTCATCAAAATCATCATTTGCAATAGTCAAATGCAACCCATCAATATAATCCTTAATAAGAGTAAACTTCTCCGATATAGTGTGGTTGGGAGAATTCGAAAAGACAATAAGACTATCATGTGTGGGTGCAATAGCAACAATTTCATGTTTAACATAAGGAACTATAGCAAGTTCATCTCCATAAGAATAATTCAAATTGGCATCATGGCCACAAGCATAGCAAGCATCAATCTCATCGAAAAGGGATATTTCAAATGAATCCAAGGGATCGTAGCAATCATCATAGCATTCATCCTTGGTAAGCACGGAGGGAAATTAAATAATGCATGAGTTGAAGATTTACTCTCATTAGAAGGTGGGCACGGGTAGCTAAGCCACTCTTCCTCCTTTTGTTCTTCGCTCTCCTCATCATCTTTTTCATCCAATGAGCTCACAGTTTCATCAATTTATTCTTCCATAGATACCTGCAAAATATTATTCTCTTATTGGACAAGCGGAGACTTTCTCAATAAATTATTTAACATGAGCATTAGAAGCATAGTTTTCATAGCAATATTTAAGTATGGCAAAAATTTCA